>NC_090401.1:59848867-60473867 GCF_036365525.1 Heterodontus francisci | reverse complement strand
TATAGTGTGGTGCCCAGAACTGTACACAGTACTCCAGCTGTGGCCTAACTAGCATTTTATACAGCTCCATCATAACCTCCCTGCTCTTATATTCAATGCCTTGGCTGATAAAGGCAAATATCCCGTTTGCCTTCCTATATTGTATTACAAAGGGTTATTAGTTCTATTCTCCTGCAGCCTATAATGCATAAGGTAACTCACTTCTTCTGCTGCTGTCTTTGCATTAAACAGATCATGGTTTTCCACAGCTGATGTTTGTATTTGTAAGTCTGTAACAGACTTTTCTTGTGTCTGGATTGTTTCCATAACAGCAGACAATTTTATGTGGACAAGTTTTAGACTGACTCTACCAGGATATTCAGTAGGCTGCTTTTAATCTGGCTCCAATCTTTCCACTTGTCTGGCCTGGGCAGCCTTACCAGAAGTTATACTGCTGCTAGTATGGCTGCCAAGGTCAAAGAAGGCCACAAGCTTTGCCGCCACATCAAGGTACAGAACTTAGGGTTGAGGCAGATAATGGTCAGCCTTAGGCATGTTTTTTGCATCGATGATGCTGTGTTGTTGGCTTTGAGTTGCATTTCAATTGAATATGAAACCCTTGCTACAAAACTGTGCACAGTAAATGCGGCACCTACTGCAGACTGGACATTCTCCAACAGTCAGTCGGACAATGGTTAAGCACTTTTCTATTTCCGTTTTCATGTTTGATCAGGTATCTACGAAAACTTGCTTTCACAGCCACATCTCCTTCCTGAGCAACTATCTCCGGCTCCAACTTATTCCACATGGATTCCAACTGAAATTCCACCTTTGTGTTTCGGATCCACCCAGGATTACAGATATTTCCTATACTCAACAATTTTAGATCGTAACCTCTGCCCCTATTTGTTCCGCTTTTCTTTGCTGGTTTGGTTTATCTCTCTCTTGTTTCACTCTTATTTCCTTTTTTTGCATTTGGATGGCAGCTGTTCATGATTGTTCCATTCACACCTCCTCTAGACACATCTTTTGTCTATTTGTCCCTGTCATGCAGGCCCTCACCTGCCAAGAATGAGGCACAGATTATTTCGCCACAGGAACATTAAAACTTAAAATTGCTGCTGGGAAGAAAAGAGGGCCTGTCACAAGGAATTGCCAGGCCCCTTGCCGGAAAGAGTTTTTTTAGCACACTGGCAGACAGTGTTGGAACAAAGGACCCAGTCCCTGCTTCTTCAATACGCAGAAGACCTGGTCAGACCAGTTTAGTCACATGACTAACTGGCTGTTTGAATTGGAACTTGCCACAGAGTGTTTGAAAGACAGAAAGCTTTTTTCTCCTGGACTGAGAACACCTCTCTCCTGTCTGCTCCCATCTCTTTCTCACGGAACTGAAGACACATGAACCCCAAGACAGAAAAATCTTCTCCAGTGAATAAGGTTCAAGAAGAATACTGAGCCCCAACGAAAAGCAAGACTACCTACAATCAAGGACTACAGCGAGTTTGAAGTACAATAACTCCCCTTCAGAGATTGCCTCAAACCTCTCCATTTTATATTTCTTCTACTCTTTTCTGTCTCTATTTGCCTGTGCATATCGTGTATGCATGCTAACGTGGGGTGCGGCGTGTATCCATGGTGTTAACCGAATTAGAGTTTAAGTGTAAGGTTCAATAATTTTCACTTTTCCTCTTTAAACCTAAGAAAACCTGGTGTGCTCATTTCTTTGCCTTATAATTGGGGAGCTCAAAACACAGTGTGTTTAAAACTAAATCCTGTTACAATAAGACTAGGTGAAGGCTAAAAAGACCCCCAGACACCTTTCTTACCTGGTCGTAACAGTCCCAATACCACTCCCTTTAGTCTTTCACCATGAATCCTTCGTCATTTAATCTCTCCTTCCCTCCACCCTATCACAGACCTTCCCTTTTGTTTTTCTTCCCACCCTCCCCCCTTTCACTTGCTTAAAACCTATTACATTTCTAACTTTTCCCAGTTCTGATGAAGAGTCACAGACCTTAAACGTTAACTTTGTTTCTCTCTCCACAGATGCTGCCAGACCTGCTGAGTATCTCCAGTATTTTCTGTTTTTATTTCAGATTTCCAGTACCTGCAGTATTTTGTTTTTGTATTAGGGGTTGAGGACAGTTTTAAGGAGCAGGAAAATTGAGTCCTTTCTCGGTACTAAGCCTAAGCAAATGCTTTAAATAGCAGATGGAGGAGAACTTAAAATATAATTGACAGGGGAGATAGTGGCATAGTGGTAATGTCACTGAACTAGTAATCCAAACGCCCAGGCTAATTCCCTGGGGACATGGGTTCAATTCCCATCACAGCAGCTGGTGGAATTTAAATTCAATTAATTAATAAAAATCTGCATTTGAAAGCTTGTCTCAGTTTGTAAAAACCCATCTGTTCACTAATGTCCTTCAGGGAAGGAAATCTGCCATCCTTACCTGGTCTGGCCTACATGTGACTTCAGACCCACAGCAATGTGGTCAACTCTTAACTGCCCTCTGAAATGTCCTAGTAAGCTATTCAGTTTGTCAAGGGCGATGGGCAACAAATGCTGGCCTTGCACCCACATTCCACGAAAGGAATAGAAAAAAACAATTGTTAATGAATGATTTGTACTAATCAAGGTGAGGCTTGTTGGTGCTGGAGAATGGAACAGACATTCAGCATCAATGCCAAGCATCGCTGGTCATGCAGAGCACTGTTAGAGACAGAGTAAAGCTTCTTCTATCCTTAAATAATCTGCATCAGCCCCACTCTCAATGGAGTATTCTATAATTCTTCAGTGTGACATTTTGCCATTTTCCACACCAGCCTCTCTGAATGAAGTTACCTGCTGAGTCCCAAATTGAGGTTATTTTTGTCCCAAATTGAGGTTATTTTTGTGCTGTGGACTCGTGCCCAGAGGAACTGGATTAATACTGGCAAAACTCATTTCACACAACACGTTGACTGCTAATGGACAAAGGAAACATGGTATGGTTTCATACCTTGATCCTAGAGATGAAAGGCCATGATCTAACCTATGGCACAACCCAATTGAAATAAATTTATTTTTTAATTTCCATATTGAGCAAGAAATATAAATGGTATAAATTAGAACCAATAATCCAAAGATTGCACCTTCCTTCAACTCGAATGCCATTCACACAAATAGCAAATCAAAGTGTTTCTATCTGCTGCATGAAGAAGGGACATTACTCATAAAAAATAGGGCCTCATGCTCTTCTGTTGATAAATTTAAGTCCCCGGTAATGTTGCGTTCATTCTATACAGCAATAATTACTTCAGAATACTGTCTTTAAGGTATCGACAGGTACAGTCGCTACAGCCATTGAAGTCTGTTTCCTACAGACATTACTGGTGAGAATAGCCACACACTCCTGGCGAAAGGCAGATGAAGCGGAGCTAAAAAGCCAGAAGTTTATAGCAGAATTAAACCATTGGAGCATAAGCATGATGTCTGGTATCACATGTGTAACCGTGTTGCAATCGAAATAGCTCACACCACCTGAGTCACTTGGGAGACAGTCTGAGATGAACCTGGGGAGACCGAGAGCAACAGCAGCAAACGAGACAACTAGCAGAATCTGAAGTGACTTCTTTGTTTTTATCCTGGTGATTTTGAATGCTGTATTCTCAAATTCCGAATGAATCTTGGTTTTTGCGTCTAACCGACAGGCAATCAGCACACTGAAGATAAGGATCAATAGAAAAGGAACACCACTGAATATAATTGTGTGCAGCCAAATTGTTGCTGGAAAGTGGGTATTGTTGAACAGGGCACATTCTTCATGCCAGTTACTGGTGTAATTCATTAAAACTGATCTGCTTACAGCAACTGACCTTGAAAATTTATTCAGCAAAAAAGCAAGGAATGCCAACATGTAAGAAAGGATCACAACTGCCACAACCGTCCACAGAGCATTCTTCGGTTTAGTTATGTGGTATTTCAATCTTTTATTGGATAAAACAATGTACCTTTCGATCGTGAAGGCCGTGATAATCCAGACTGAGCAGAGAATGGTACCATATTCTAAAATGATGGACATACACCACCAAGGGGTATAGACCCAGCTGGCATTTGGGCCCAGCCATAACTTTGTTAGATTCAAAATACCTGCCCAGATTAGGCAGAGAGTGTCTGAAACAGCCAGTGCAGTCAAATAAATGGTTGTAGTTTTTGACAAACTGCATCCTCGACAACATATGATATAAACAGCAAACAAATTTCCTTCAAACAAGTGAGAAACACAAATAGGTTAATATCAGTCCAAAAACATTGTCATGAAACCTAATTATCATTCTACAGATAGAACTAAATCAGTAATGCAGAAAAGCAATCTCTAAATCCTATTTTATTTTGAATTCTAAACAAGTACGTTCCTCTCAGTGTTATCCATGGCTTGAGGGTGCTATTAAGCTCCTGATTTGGTGATTCTCAACAACACAAAATTTCAATGTGGTTCATAGAAGAGAAAACTGTCATGCTAACTCTGAACTCTGGCTTCTTTATTTACAAAATCTATTCTTCTTTCAGGTAGCCTGGAAGCCCTGGTATTATAAACCATCTGAACCAGATGGTTTCAGATTATGTTGCCCCGTTGTCTGGAATCCAATCTCACTGACACTTATGGAAATGAGTTTTATCAGTTCAAAGCTAAGCTGCTAAATGGAACACTTTAGCACAACATGACATTCCTATGTCGGAAGCAGGCAAAATGGACTGCAGTCATCATTCGTCACTGCAAGCTCGTGTACTGGAGTTCTTGGTAGTCCCTACTGAAAGGAAATGCAGAATGGGAACTGACTCTTGGGAGAGAAGAGATTTGAGATAAGATTAAGTTTAAAGTATCATTAGGATGTGAATTCACAAAATACTCAACATTGTAAGCAGGTTTCTAAAGTCATGCTTTGTTTAATTTAAACATATAAGCAAAGTGGCTCATCACAGACTAACTTTTCATAAATGCTGACGTGTCCACTGCATGATAAGGTTCCTACAACATAGCTACCAATTGTATTTCACAAGATCAATTGGATTGGAGAATGTCCTTCAGCCCATTTGATCACATTCTTCCAGACATTAACCCTACTGTCTCCATAACACCTACTTGAATAGGCAATCAGGTTCTCAGTTTAACAGTTCATCAAAGGGACAGGGTTTCTGACAATGCTGTGGTCCCACCAGACTGCACTAGACTTTCGGTCAAAATTACATGTTCAATTCCTGCTATATGGCTGAAACCCCACAGCCTTCTGATCCAGAGGGAAGAGTGCCATCAACAGAGTCAAGGTGACACCCAGTCTTTACAGCCTGTATTCCTGTGTGAAAAGCTACCATTGCTCTTCATGAAGCATGGTGTAGTTTTCTGTTTATCTCACTGTGCCAGGCCGCTTAACCACGATGGATTGTAAGCATCCTGCTCTTGGGTACCTGCCAATCCTGCTTTTGAACTGGTTGTAAGGAGAGATATGAGAACAGTCCCGGGTGACTCCGCACAGCCTTCTGCCCCCTTCCTTTTGAGGAGACTCTGGTCTCTGAATGTTGCTCTGAGGAGGCTTTGCAAAGATTGCCAATACAATATGTGCTGAATTTCAGGTACTCTGCCACTGTGCAGCAACCCATTTGAATTTCACTTTATCAATCTAATTTCTACAGCATACCGCAGTTTTAAACATATCAGTATCAACCCACTGCATAAGATATTTTTTTCAAAATAATGTATGAAAGTTTACTCAAAATAATTACTTTTTAAGATTTACCTATATGCAATTTAAGTGAAATTACAGAATGAAACATGGGAGATGTTACAAATGTTTGTCCATTGTGCTTTTCTGTACAGGGTGAATAGATTATACAAATCTTCAAGTCTGTGTACTAGCAATATCACAAGTACAAAAATTAAAAAAAAGGCTTGCATTTTTATAGCACCTTTCACGACCACTGGCAGTCCCAGTGCACTTTACAGCCAATGAAGTACTTTGTGATGTGTAGTCACTGTCGATTTGTAGGAAATGCAGCAGCCAATTTGCACACAGCAAGCTCCCACAAACAGTAATGTGATAATGACTAGATCATCTGTTTTTGTGATGTTGATTGAAGGATAAATATTGGCCAGGACACTGGGGAGAACTCCCCTGCTCTTCTTTGAAATAGTGCCATGGGATCTTTTTCATCCACCTGAGAGGGCAGACAGGGCCTTGGTTTAATTTTTCAAACCAAAACACTGCAGCTGTAACAGTGCAGCACTCCCTCAGTACGGCACTGGAGTGTCAGTCTAGATTTCTGCCCTCTGAGTGAGCCTTGAAACCAGAATCTTCTGACTCAAAGGTGAGAGTGGTACCCACTGAGGCATTTTGGTGTTGTTATTGTCATTATCTAGGTTTTTAATTTCTAGATATCCACGAATTGAGGCTTTTTCTAAAATGTTTTTAGGTTCTTACGCCTATTTCATATTAAAATAAAATGTTTTCAAAATATAGCAAGCTAAAATAAAGACAGTTTTAAGATTTCCAAAGCAGTTCAAAATACATCAGCTGGCTTGTTAGAAAACAACATTTTCAAGACATTTTGCTATTCCCTGATGCATCAATAGTGCTACATTCACTTAACACGCGGTCATTCTCTGAAGCTCAAGTGTAATTGTCGAACACTACAAAAAAATACTTGCATTTAGCCTTTACATTACAGAAAAGAGATAAAAGGAAAGATTTATACCTGGAATTCCAAGGGCACATAAAGCTATGTAATATACTTTTTGAAACTCAATGAATGGTTGCCCCATTGCATTACTCATCTTTTAAAACGAATCCTAATATTTTGATATATTCCACTGCAGTTTTTGTCTTTCTGTTGATTTACCTATCATCTGTAAATCTCCTTAGTAGCATAGATTCAGTATTGTAGCTGTTAACACTTTGATATAACCTGGACTGTTAATGGGTTTCTTGTCGGATGAAAACTCCCCTCCTACTGATTTTTTATTGGTGAATATTGTTTGTCTTTACACTATGTATGAAATGACTGATTCATTGCGAGTGACACCATAATCAGCTCTGACAGGAAAGGATTTTTATTAGCTGCTATAGACCGATGCAAATAAGATAACCTTCAGATATAAAGTCGCACTTGTTTGTAAAAGAAAGAATGACTTGCATTTCTATAGCACCTTTCAAAACCTCAGGAGGTCCCAAAGTGCTTTACAGCCAATGAAGTGATTTTGAAGTGTAGTCACTGCTGTAATCTAGGAAATGAAGCAGCCAATTTGTCCATCGCAAGCTCGCACAAAAAGCACTTTGATTATAACCAGATAATCTGTTTTAGGAATGTTTGTTGAGGGCTAATTATTGATCAGGACTCTGGGAAGAACGCCCCTGCTCTTCTTCCAAACAATGCTATGGGATTTTTTACATCACTCTGAGAGGGCAGACTTGAATCCATAACCTCTGTCCCAGAGACAAGAGTGGGACCACTGAGCCATACCTAAAAATCAAATTCATATGTTAAAATGTTGAAATTTCCTTTTAACATAATTTTGATTTTGTAATTGATTCACTGGGGTGCAGATGTAATGGCTTTCTATGTGGCATTCATGAAAGAGCAATATCACAGGCTGCCATGGGTTTTATTGCTGCATTTATGGGCCATTGGATTATACAGTCACTGAGTCATTACGGCACAGAAGGAACCCATTGGGCCCGTCCCAGTTCTCTGTAGAAAAACCTGCAACTTTATTTCTCTCAAGTGTCTGTCCAATTTCCTTTTGAAATCATTCATCATCTCTACATCCACGACCCTCATTGGCAGTGGATTCCAGGTCATTACCACTCATTCCATAAAAAAAACTCTTCCTCACGTACTCCCTGCATCTCTTGCCCAAAACATTAAATCTGGGTCCCCTTGTCCTTGTATCATCAGCTAATGGGAACAGCTTTTCCTTGTCTACCTTATATAAAACTATCATAATCTTGTACACCTCTATCAAATCTCCCCTCAATCTCCTTTGTTCCAAAGTGAACAACCCCAGCTTTTCCAACCTATAAATTATAAATTGTCACTGGTATAGGTAGGTGGTAGGGAAATATAGGGACAGGTGGGGATGTTTGGTAGGAATATGGGATTAGTGTAGGATTAGTATAAATGGGTGGTTGATGTTCGGCACAGACTCGGTGGGCCGAAGGGCCTGTTTCAGTGCTGTATCTCTAATCTAATCTAATCTAACCTTGTTGCTAAAATCCCTCATTTCTGGAACCATTCTGGTAAATCTCCTCTGCACCCTCTCAAGGACCCTGACATCCTTCCTAAAGTGTGGTGACCAGAACTGGATGCAATACTCTAGTTGGGGCTTAACCAGAGCTTTACAAAGGTTTATCATAACCTCTGTGCTTTTGCACTCAACGCCTCTATTTATGAAGTCCAGGATCCCATCTGCTTTGCTAATTGCTGTCTCAATATGTCCTGCCACCCTTAAAGATTGACACACATGAACCCTCAGTTCCTTCTGTCCCTGCACAATCTGTACCATTAAGTCTATATTGCCTCTACCTATCCCTTCTGCCAAAAGGCATCATCTCACACTTGTCTGTACTAAATTCCATCTGCCACTTGCCTGCCCATTCTGCTAGCCTATCTATGTCCTGTTGCAGTCGATTTGTGTCAGATCAATCCTTCATCTTATCTGACTCATTGACTAAAAACTTTTTCTCTTCCTTTCAGGTGTTAAGGAACGCAAGCTCCAGCAGTTATGGATGCCAACGTCCCTCCAGATCCTCCTTCCCCTTCACTTCTCTTTGACCCCATCCCTTCTCCTAATCTGATCCCTTGCTGTGTATTCACAATACTCTCTAATCTTCCCATCTCTGATGCTGAACGATCTGTACTTAACAAAGGACTCAGTTTTATACCCTTATGTTCTCACCTCAATGAATATCACACTCGGCATGACATTGAGCTCTTCTTCCATCGTCATCGCCTCCGGGCTCATTTCATTGACCAGGAGACCTTCCCCCCCGACCAGCGGACCCTTTCACCCACCTCCAGTATTCTCCCTCCACCTGGACCCCTCCCTCTGGCCTGTTACCCACTCTTGATCTTTTCATTGAGAACTATCAGTGTGACATCAGCCAGCCCAATTTCTCCACTCCCCTCACTCACTCCAACCTGTCTCCCTCCGAACTTGTGCACTCCATTCTCTCAGGTCTAACCCCAACATTGTGATCAAACCTGCTGACAAGGGTGGTGCTGTTGTTGTCTGGCATACCGACCTCTACCTTGCAGAGGCTCAGCGCCAACTCTCAGACGCTTCTTCCTACCTCCCCCTGGACCATGACCCCACCACCGAACATCAAGCGACTGTCCACAGGACTGTCACTGACCTCATCTCATCTGGAGATCTTCCCTCTACAGCTTCCAACCTCATAGACCCGCAACCCCGGACAGCCCGCTTCTACCTCCTTCCCAAAATCCACAAATAGGAATGTCCTGGCAGACCCATTGTTTCAGCCTGTCCCTGCCCCAATGAACTTATTTCTTCCTATCTTGACTCTATCTTTTTTCCCCTGGTCCAGCCTCTTCCCACCTACATCTGTGACTCCCCTGACACCCTACGTCATTTCGACAATTTCCAGTTTCCTGGCCCTAACCGCCTCCTCTTCACTATGGACGTCCAATCTCTCTACACCTCCATCCCCCACCAGGACGGTTTGAGGGCTCTCTGCTTCTTCCTTAAACAGAGGCCCAACCAGTCCCCATCCACCGCCACCCTCCTCTGAACTTGTTCTCACATTGAACAACTTCTCCTTCAACTTCACTCACTTCCTTCAAATAAAAGGTGTTGCTATACGTACCTGCATGGGTCCTAGTTATGCCTGTCTTTTTGGGGATATGTCGAACATTCCTTGTTCCAGTCCTACTCAGGCCCCCCTCCCTCATCTTTATTTCCAGTACATTGATGACTGTATCGGTGCTACTTCCTGCTCTCGCCCTGAGCTGGAAACCTTTATCAACTTTGCTTCCAATTTCCACCCTTCTCTCACCTTTACATTGTCCATCTCCAATACATCCCTTCCCTTCCTCGACTTCTCTGTCTCCATCTCTGGGGATAGGCTGTCTACTATTATTCATTATAAGCCCACCGACTCCCATGGCTACCTTGACTAACTTGCTCACATCATGTTTCCTATAAGGACTCCATCCCATTCTCCCAGTTACTCCATCTCTGACGCATCTGTTCCAATGATGCAACTTTCCACAACAGCGCTTCTGACATGTCTTCATTTTTTCCTCAACCGAGGATCCCCCCACCCCTCCACCGTGGTTGACAGGCCCCTCAACTGTGTATGACCTGTTTCCTGCACTTCTGCCCTCACCAGTTCCCCACCTTCCCAGAACTGCGACAGGGTTCCCCTTGTCCTCACTTTCCACCCCACCAACCTCCACATCCAACGGATGATCCTCCGCCATTTCCGCCACCTCCAGCATGATGCTCCCACCAAACACATCTTACTGTCCCCGCCCCTGTCAGCATTCCGAATGGATCGTTGCCTCCACAACATCCTGGTCCATTTCTCATTTACTCCCGACACTTCGTCCCCTTCCCAAGACACCTTCCTATGCAATCGCAAGAGATGTAATACCTGCCCTTCTACCTCCTCTCTGCTCACCATCCAAAACTCCTTCCAGGTGAAGCAGCGATTTACTTGTACTTCTTTCAATTTAGTATACTGTATTCGCTGCTCACAATGCAGTTGCCTCTACATTCGGGAGACCAAACGCAGATTGGGTGACCACTTTGCGGAACACCTCCGCTCAGTTCAAAAACATTACCCTGAGCTTCTGATTGCTGGCCATTTCAACACCCTCCCCCTGCTTTCATGCCCACATTTATGTCCTTGGCCTGCTCCAGTGTTCCAGTGAACATCAACACAAACTCGAGGAGCAGCACCTGATCTTTTGATTAGGCACACTACAGCCTTGTGGACTGAACATTGAGTTCAATAACTTCAGAGCATGACTGGCCTTTTTTTTCATTCAATTTTTTTCATTATTTTATTTTATTTTGTTTTATTTTTAATTATGTGCCTGCTTTTTCATGTAGACAGAGCTGCTCATTACTCTGCCATTAACACTCTCTCTGGACTAATGCTTTGTCTTTCACCACAAGCATTAAGACACTCTTTGCCTTTGTCCCATGACAGCTTTGTTATTTAATCTTTCCTGCCCTCTACACTACCAAGCACCTTCCCTTTTGTTCTCTTCCCCACCAACACCACCTCCCCCACCCCACCCCCTCCATTTCCTTAAAACCTAATTATTTTCTAATCTTTGCCAGCTCTGATGAAAGGTCACAGACCTGAAATGTTAACTTTGCATCTCTCTCTACAGGTGCTGCCTGACCTGCTTTCTGTTTTTATTTCAGATTTTGAGCATCTTCAGTATTTTGCTTTTATGTTATTGTGTAAGATCAATGTTTGCCATTCCTCCAAGTTTGGTATCATCAACAAATTTTGAAATTTTACTCTGCATTCCAATATCTAAGTAATTTATGCATATCAAAAATAGCAGTGGTCCTAGCACTGACCCTTGGGGAACACCACTGTCTACCATCCTCCAGTCTGAAAAACAACCATTTACCACGACTCACTGTTTTCTGTCCTTTAGCCAATTTTTTATCCATGCTGACACTAACCCTCCTGGGCGGCACAGTGGCGCAGTGGTTAGCACCGCAGCCTCACAGCTCCAGGGACCTGGGTTCAATTCCAGGTACTGCCTGTGTGGAGTTTGCAAGTTCTCCCTGTGTTTGCATGGGTTTCCTCCGGGTGCTCCGGTTTCCTCCCACATGCCAAAGACTTGCAGGTTGATAGGTTAATTGGCCATTATAAAATTGCCCCTAGTATAGGTAGGTGGTAGGGAAATATAGGGACAGGTGGGGATGTGGTAGGAATATGGAATTAGTGTAGGATTAGTATAAATGGGTAGTTGATGGTCGGCACAGACTCGGTGGGCCGAAGGGCCTGTTTCAGTGCTGTATCTCTAAACTAAACTATTCTATGAGCCTCAATTTTGTTAACCAGTCTTTTATGTGGTACTTTGTCAAACGCTTTCTTAAAATCCATATAGACAACATTGCATTCCCTTCATTGACCCTCTCTGTTACTTCATCAAAAAATTCAATTAAATTAGTCAAGCACAATCTGCCTTTTACAAATCCGTGCTAACTCTCCCTAATTAACACAAATCTCTCCAAGTCCCTGTTGATGTTTTTCTCTGATTATTATTTCTAAAACCTTACCCCTCACTCATGTTAAACTAACTAGACTGCAGTTATTAGGAATGTCCTTACACCCTTTCTTGAATAAGGGTGTCACATTTGACACTTTCCAATCCTCTGGGATCTCCCCCATATCCAGGGAAGATTGGAAGATTATGGCAAACCCTTCCACTATCTCCACTCCCACTTTCTTTAGCAACCTGGGAGGCAAGCCATTCAAACCAGGTGATTTAGCCAGCATAGCCAGCCTTTCCAGTACACTCCGCCGATCAACTTTCACCCCATCCATTACATCTAATATCTCAGCTTCTACTGATATTTTGTCAGCATCCTCTTCCTTAGTAAACACCGATACAGGGAACTCATTAAGTATTCTAGTCTTGCCCTGCACCTCTAAGCATATGTCACCCTCTTTGTCCCTAAGAGTACCCACCCCCTTCTTACTGCCCACATACTATTTACATGCCGGTAGAAGATTTTTGGGTTCCTTTTTACTTTAACTACCATTCTATTCTCATATTCTTTCTTTGCCAGTCTTATTTTCCTCTTCACTTCCCCTTTCAACTTATTGGGCTGGATTTTGTTCCTAGCCCAATGTTGGGTTCTGTAGCAGGGGTGGGGTGTGGGGGGCAGAAAATCAGAGCGGCAGCAGCTGCCACGGAACCCAACGCTGGGATTGTCGGGCCCAATGTATAATCACTCTGCGACAGGACCTAACTTAACATATTGAAATAACACATTTGCATGAATTAAAATGTAAACCGCAGTGATCATACCTTCAGTTCCCGATCCTCAGCACAACGAGTGGCACTCATGCACCTTCACTTTCCCGTCCAGGGAACACTGGCGCCACCAAGTTGGGGAAGGGGTGAGCTCTGCACTCTGATGGGTGGGGTGGGGGGTGGGGAGAAGGGGTGAACTCTGCACTTTGTGTATAAAGGAAAGGGGTGAACTCTGCGCTATGTGTATAGGGGAAAGGGGTGAACTCTGCGCTTTGTGTATAAAGGAATGGCGTGAACTCTGCACTTTGTGTATAGGGGAAAGGGGTGAACTCTGCGCTTTGTGTATAGGGGAAAGGGGTGAACTCTGCACTTTGTGTATAAAGGAAAGGGGTGAACTCTGCACTTTGTGTATAGGGGAAAGGGGTGAACTCTGCGCTATGTGTATAAAGGAAAGGGGTGAACTCTGCACTTTGTGTATAGGGGAAAGGGGTGAACTCTGCGCTTTGTGTATAAAGGAATGGCGTGAACTCTGCACTTTGTGTATAGGGGAAAGGGATGAACTCTGCATTTTGTGTATAGGGGAAAGGGGTGAACTCTGCGCTTTGTGTATAGGGGAAAGGGGTGAACTCTGCACTTTGTGTATAAAGGAAAGGGGTGAACTCTACACTTTGTGTATAGGGGAAAGGGGTGAACTCTGCGCTTTGTGTATAGGGGAAAGGGGTGAACTCTGCACTTTGTGTATAAAGGAAAGGGGTGAACTCTGCACTTTGTGTATAGGGGAAAGGGGTGAACTCTGCATTTTGTGTATAGGGGAAAGGGATGAACTCTGCACTTTGTGTATGGAGGAAAGGGGTGAACTCTGCACTTTGTGTATAGGGGAAAGGGGTGAACTCTGCACTTTGTGTATAGGGGAAAGGGGTGAATTCTGCACTTTGTGTCTCGGGGAAAGGGGTGAATTCTGCACTTTGTGTATAGGGGAAAGGGGTGAACTCTGCACTTTGTGTATAGGGGAAAGGGGAAAGGGGTGAACTCTGCACTTTGTGTATAGGGGAAAGGGGAAAGGGGTGAACTCTGCACTTTGTGTATAGGGGAAAGGGATGAACTCTGCACTTTGTGTATAGGGGAAAGGGGTGAATTCTGCACTTTGTGTATAGGGGAAAGGGGTGAACTCTGCACTTTGTGTATAGAGGAAAGGGGTGAACTCTGCACTTTGTGTATAGGGGAAAGGGGTGAATTCTGCACTTTGTGTATAGGGGAAAGGGGTGAACTCTGCACTTTGTGTATAGAGGAAAGGGGTGAACTCTGCACTTTGTGTATAGAGGAAAGGGGTGAACTCTGCGCTTTGTGTATAGAGGAAAGGGGTGAACTCTGCACTTTGTGTATAGGGGAAAGGGGAAAGGGGTGAACTTTGTACTCTGTTGAACTGTCTGCAGGGCTGGCTGCCTCATCTAAATTTATCAGTGTAGCCCTGTATTCCCTTCTCCCTCTTATGCTTGACTAGCTTCCCCTTAAATGTATCTATACTATTTGCTTCAACCATTCCCTGTGCTGGCGAGTTCCACATTCTCACCACTCTTTGGATAAAGAAGTTTCTTATGAATTCCCTGTTGGATTTCTTGGTGACTGTCTTACATTGATGCCTCTGGTTATGCGCTTCCCCATAAGAGGAAACATTTACTTTGTATCCATTTTTTTACAACCTTTCATAATTTTTAAAAATCTCTATTGCGTGTTCTAACCAAGGTTTGACACAGGTTTAGCAAAACCTTCCTACTTTTCGATTCTATCCCTCTAGAAATAAAGTTTAGTTCTCGGTTTTGTTTTTTTAATGACCTTGCTAAGCTGTGGCCACAACGTTTAGTAATTAGTGTATTTGTACTCTGAGATCTCTTTGTTCCTCCACCTCACCTAGACTTGCACTGTCCAAGTAATAAGTGACCTCCCTATTCTTCCTGCCAAAATGTACTCATTTATCTGTGTTGAATTTCATTTGCCAATTATTTGCCCATTTGGCAAGTTTATTAATGTCCTCCTGTAATTTGTTGCAGTCCTCCTCAGTATTGACTATTCCCCCTGAATTTGGTGTCATCCACAAATTGAGAAATTGTGTTTTTGATTCCAAAGTCTAAATCGTTAATATAAATTGTGAACAGCAGCGGTGCCGGCACTGATCCTCCTTCCCACCTTCTACCACTCTGAATAACTATCATTTACTCCTACCCATTGCTTTCTGCTTTGAAGCCAGCTGGCAATCCATTCTGCCACTTGTCCCCTGACTCCACATTCTTTGACCTTATTCATTAGTCTATTATGTGGTATCTTATCGAAGGCCTTTTGAAAATCCAGATAATTTACATCTACTGTATTACCATTGCTTACTCTCTCTGTTCGTTCCTCAAAAAAATCAATAAAGTTGTTCAAGCAAGATTTTCCCTTTTGAAATCCATGCTGCTTCATTATTTTCCAGATGTTCTTCTATTCCCTCCTTTAGTAGGGATTCCATTATTTTTCCCACCACTGATGTTAAGTTGACTGGTCTATAATTCCCTGGGCACGTTGTGTCCCCCTTCTTAAATATAGGAATTACAATAGCTATCCACCTGTCCTAATTGTTTTTTTGACTTCTGTCCTAATCTCTTCATATTCTCTCTTATCATGCACTCCTCTGATGTCTATGTACTTAAAGTATGCCTCTTTCTTAGCTCGCAATGTTTCCCTTATGTCTTTATTTATCCATGGAGTCTCACTAGTGTTTAGTTTGTTCTTTCCTTTTAGTGGAATATATTTTTTCCTACATGTTGTTGAACACTGTTTTAAATGTTTCCCATTATTGTTATACATCGTTGTTTGCCAATATTGTTGCCCAAATTATTTTCCCAAGCCCTATTCTCAGCCCCTCAATATCAGTTTTTCCCCAATCAATTAACCTGTTTTTTTGTCCTACTTTTCTCTATCATCATCTTAAAGCGTATTATATTATGGTCACTATTGCCTAGATGTGCCCCTACGTTTACTTCTCTTACTTACTCTGGTTCAAGAGCGAATCTCCCCTTGTTGGGATTTTTATCTTTTGGGTTAGAAAGGAGTCCTGTACACATTGTAGAAATTCCAATCCCTTATCCCCTTTACCTATCTCTTCTGTCCAATTAACATCAGGGTAGTTGAAATTCCCGTGATTCTTATTCTATATCTTTTACACAACTCCCTAAATTGTCTGCATATTTCTTCCTCCAGTTCCCTTCCACTTTTAAATGGTCTGCAGATTACTATTAGTGTGATTGGTCCTTTATTATCTTTTATCACTATTCATATGGATTCTATTTTTGCTTGCTGATAGCTGTTCTCTTTTCTCAATGGCCGTTATGTTTTCCCTAATAGGTAGAGCTACTCCACCTCGTCTTTTTGCGCTCTATCTTTTCGAAATATGTTATACCCTGCAATGTTTAATTCCCAGTTTTTTCCGTAGCCATGGGCTGACTTTTGTTCTGAAGGCGGGGGTTCTAGCGGCAGGCCGGAAGATTGGGGAGACCCCCACCTCGCCCCTCCGTCAGACTCTCAGTTATTTAACAGCGGGCAGGCAATAATTCCCTGCCTTTGGTGATGTTGTCCCTTTAAGGGACAAGCTCCCACCTCTTGTGGGACAACCTTAAGAAGAGCACCCTAAGAAGCTGTAAGTGAAGGTCATCAGGTCACCAGAGGAAGTAATGTCACATCACACATGACCGGAGAGTTGTAGGTGTAGCCTGGCAGAGTGAGACGTGTATAGATAAACATATGTTCTAGTTAAGTTATAATAAAAACCCATGTTTTCTTTGCATATTTACTTGTAGTCCTGTGAGTCTTGCAATAGTTCACATACCAAAGCAACAAGTAATATTACGCTGCCTCCAGGAGCTGCCGGTCAATCAGAAGGTCAGCTCTGTAGTACTGGTAGCGCGCACTTCGAGCAGTGGCCACTGCCAAGACTGCAGGAAGCCCTGCAACATCAAGGAGAGAGAAGACCCCGGGACAAGTTAGAGGGGTCAGGGTCACTGGGGCCAGTCAGGTAGGCCCCAGCAATGGAGTGGGGGGGGGGGGAGGGGGTGGTGTTTAGTGAGGGTGGATAGGTTTCCCCAGTGGGGGCGGCGATCACTGCTGGGGGGGCACTCTGGGACCGTGGATTGCCTCCAAAGGAGGGGCCCTTCCGACCCGCTAGGAGACCACCAGGTTTTATCTGGAGGTGTCACCCAGTGGTGGTGGGCCCCTCCACATTCCATTAAATTGAGGAGGCAAGCAGGAAGAGGCCCTTAAGTGGCCATTAATTGGTCACTTAAGGTCCTCAATTGGCCTGGGGTGGAAGGCTGTCCTCGGCCTTGCCCACCCTGGAATATATTTGAAGGCATTGACCCCTAATGGATCCATAAAATTCAGTCCCATGTCTCAGTAATCCCTTCTATATCTGGTTCCTCCCAAGCATGATTGCTTCCAGCTCCCTAGTTTTATTACGGACACTGTGTGCATTGCTGTACACACATTTTAACTCATTTTTAATAGGATTTCCTCTTACTTTATGTTTAACCATCTTTTTAGACACTTATTCTATAACGATTTATCCCCTTGCCATCAGTGTCCTCCCTCACATTATTCTTTCCTATGCTGTCCTTCCCTGTTTTGTTTACACTTAGGCTGCTTATGTTTCTTGTAGATCCCTCCCCCCATCTTACTAGTTTAAAGTATTTGCCGCCTCCCTATTTACCCTTTCCACTAGGACCTGGGTTCCATCCCATTCAGGTGGAGCCCATCCAATTGGGATAGCTCCTTCCCGTCCCAGAACTGGTGCCACTGTCCTGTTAAAAGGAACCTCTCTTTCCAACAGCAGCCCTTAAAGCTACATGTTAATGCTCCTGATTTGTCTGCTCCTATGTCATTTTTGCACATGGTTCGGGCAATAATCCAGAGATTATTACCCTCGAAGTCCTGCTTTTTATTTTGGAGCCTAATTCCTGATATGCTCTCAGCAAGATCTCCTCCCTGTTCCTACCTATGTTGTTTGTTTGTTCCAACATGGACCACAACAATGGTATTTACCCCTCTCCCTTTCCAACAGATAGCATCCACTCCAGCCACCATGAGATATCCCTTACCCTGGCACTAGAATTCTCATTCTGAGCTGCAGAAGATGCAATCTGTCCCCTTAGTTTAGTTTAGTTTAGAGATACAGCACTGAAACAGGCCCTTCGGCCCACCGAGTCTGTGCCGACCATCAACCCCCCATTTATACTAATCCTACCCGAATTCCACATTCTTACCACATCCCCACCTGTCCCTATATTTCCCTACCACCTACCTATACTAGGGGCAATTTATAATGGCCAATTAACCTATCACCCTGCAAGTCTTTGGCATGTGGGAGGAACCGGAGCACCCAGAGGAAACCCACGCAGACACAGGGAGAACTTGCAAACTCCACACAGGCAGTACCCGGAATTGAACCCAGGTCGCTGGAGCTGTGAGGCTGCGGTGCTAACCACTGCGCCACTGTGCCGCCCTAATTTTTAATTAGAGCGTAGCCCATTACTACCACATTTTTATTGTGCTCTCCACCGCCGCACCCACCCCCACGCACCCCCCGCCGACAGCCTTCTGAGCCACGGTTCCTTCATCTGCATTGTGGCTGTCCTTTCGATAGTCTTTCTCGTTGTCCTGACAGGTAGCGAGTACGTCATACCTGTTGGTTAGGACCAGCGTCTATGGTAATAAAAACAAAAAGTGCTGAAAATACTCAGCAGGTCTGGCAGCATCAGTGGAAAGAGAAACAGAGTTAACATTTCAGGTCTGTGACCTTTCATCAGAACTGGCAAAGGTGAGAAAAGAATTAGGTTTTAAGCAAGTGAAGGGGAGAGGGGTGGAGGAAAGAACAAAGGGGAAGGTGTTTGATAGGGCAGAGGGCAGGACAGAGATTAAATAACAAAGCTGTCATGGGACAAAGCAAAGAGTGTGTCGATGCTTGCATTGATGTTCACTGGAACACTGGAGCAGGCCAAAGACAGAAATGTTGACATGAGAGCAGGGGGGGGGGGGGGGGGGGCGGGCGGTGTTGAAATGACAAGCAACTGAAGGCTTGGGGTCATGCTTTTGGACAGAGCGGAGGTGTTCCGCAAAGCAATCAGCCAATCTGCGTTTGATCTCCCCAGTGTAGAGGAGACTGCATTGTGAGCAGTGAATGCAGTATACTAAATTGAAAGTACAAGTAAATCATTGTTTCACCTGAAAGGAGTGTTTGGGGCCTTGGATAGTGAGGAGAGAGGAGGTAAAAGGGCAGGTATTACATCTCCTGCGATCGCATGGGAAGGTGCTGTGGGAAGAGGACGAGGAGTTGGGGGTAATGGAGGAGTGGACCAGGGTGCCGCGGAGGGAACAACCCCTATGAAATGTTGACAGGGGAGGGGAGGGGAAGATGCGTTTCGTGGTGGTATCACGCCTTTGCCAGTTCTAATGATAGGTCACAGAACTGAAATGTTAACTCTGCTCCTCTCTTCACAGATGCTGCCAGACCTGCTGAGTATCTCCAGCACTTTTTTTTTTATTTCAAATTTCCAGCATCAGCAGTATTTTGCTTTTATTCCAGTGTCTGAGGGAACTTCTCAAACTCTCCTAAATCCCTGCTACCTAGCCCCTTAACTGTCACACCCTCCCTTTCCTGAACTTGTGTTTTCCTCTGGGATGTGACTGTATTCTGGATAAAACTGTCCACAAATGTCTCCCCTCCCTTATGCGGTGAAATCTCTCCAACTGACACTGCAGCTCACTGACTCTGAGCCAGAGAGATTCGAGATGGAGACATCTCCTGCAGATGTGTTTGCACAGGACGGTCTCGCTGTTCACAAACTCACACACTCTACTGTCCAGACATACAACCTGCTCTGCCATATCTTAGAACTAGCTTAATTTTATTTATTTAATTAGTAATTATTCTCTAGCTCCCTAATTATCCAAGGAGCCCTGGTTTTGTTTCCCTATCTTTCGCCCTGGTTAGAACATACCTAGCCTGTACCTGAAACATCTCCTCCTTAAAGATCACCAATTGTTCTGTTACAGATTTTCTTACAGTCTTTGATTTCATTTTACCCTGGCTAGATCCCCTCTTCTCCCCTTGAAGTTAGCCCAACACTCTTCCAGTTTAGAAGTTCTACTTTAGATTTTACCTTGCTCCTCTCCATTACTAATCTAAACCTTATGATACAATGATCACTCTTACCTAAATGTTCCCTGACAGACACTTGATCCAATTGGCTTACCTCATTCCCCAGCACCAGACCCAGCAATGCCTCCTTCCTAGTTGTACTGAGAACGTACTGATCAAGGAGGTGCTCCTGAAACTATTTCAGAAATTCCTCCCCTTCTTTCCCTTTACCCTAACATTATCCCAATCAATATTTAAGTAATTCACGTCCCCCAATAGCACCACTCTATAGTTTGTGCACATCTCTGTGATTTCCCTGCAAATTTGCTCCTCTATCTCTCTCACTATTTGGAGGCCTATGGAATACCCGCAGACAGATGAGAGAGCTATGGAGTGTCCATATTGCTGTGTGCAATGAGGTTCTGTTGAACATTCATGGGGATGAGAGTCTAGTGGGATATTCAGACGGATGAGACATATCTTGGAACACTCATAGGAATATAATCATGGCTTTGTTTCCGTATTCCTGTGGTTCTGAAGGAGAGGAAGATCCTTTTGATGTTCTGTGTTGTTGAGAGTTACGATCTCTTGGGGTGCATCTATTGGAATGAAGATCAATTGTGTGTTCATGGGAATGGCATAATATTTTGATTATATACACATAATCATAGCATCTAAAACCCATAATCATTGCAATAATAATTGTTTCGGCTTAAAATTATGACAATTGCAATTAAGATAAAGCAAGTTTTTTTTGGGCATTTTTAAAAGTATTGTTATAGGATTAATCAATCCAAAGGAGTCTAACTCCAGGATGGTATGTCGCCTCCCTGGTGCTAGGGTCAAGGATGTCTCAGAGCGGTTACAGGACATTCTGAAGGGGGAGGGTGAACAGCCAATGGTCGTGGTACACATTGGTACAAACGATGTAGGTAAAAAAAAGGATGAGGTCCTAAAAGCAGAATATTGGGAGCTAGGAAGTAAGTTGAAAAGTAGAACCTCAAAGGTAGTGATCTCAAGATTACTACCAGTGCCACGTGATAGTCAGAGTAGAAATAGCAGGATATATCGGATGAATACATGGCTGAAGAGACGGTGTGAGGGGGAGGGTTTTAGATTCCTGGGGCATTGGGACCGGTCCTGGGGGGAGGTGGGACCAGGACAAACTGGACGGGTTACACTTGGGCAGGACCGGGACTGATGTCCTCGGGGGAGTATTTGCTAAAGTGGTTGGGGAGGGTTTAAACTAAAATGACAGGGGGATGGGAACCTTTGCAAGGAGTCAGAGGAGGGGGAATCAAAGACAAGAACAACAGACAGTAAGGGGAATAAGAAAAGTGATAGGCAGAGAAATCAAGGGCCAGAATCAAGCAGGGCCACAGCGAAAAATTGTGGGAAGGGGACAAGTAATGTTAAAAAGACAAGCCTTAAGGCTTTGTGCCTTAACGCGCGGCTATTCGCAATAAAGTGGATGAATTAATCGCACAAATAGATGTAAACGGGTATGATATAGTCGGGATTATGGAGACATGGCTGCAAGGTGACCAGGGATGGGAAACTAACATCCAGGGATATTCAGTATTTAGGAAGGACAGACAAAAAGCAAAAGGCAGTGGAGTTGCATTGCTGGTTAAAGAGGAAATTAACACAATAGTGAAGAAAGATATTAGCTCTGACCACGTGGAATCTGTATGGGTAGAACTGAGAAACACTAAGGGGTAAAAAATGTTAGTGAGGATTGTGTATAGACCCCCAAATTGTAGTGGTGATGTTGGGAATGGCATTAAACAGGAAATTAGGGATGTATGCGATAAAGGAACATCTGTAATTATGGGTAATTTTAACCTGCATATAGATTGGGCAAGTCGAATTAGTCACAATACCGTAGAGGAGGAATTCTTGGAGTGTATACGGGATAGTTTTCTGGACCAATACGTTGAGGAACCAACCAGAGAACAGGCCATCCTAGACTGGGTATTGTGTAATGAGAGAGGAATAATTGATGATCTAGTTGTGCGAAACCCCTTGGCGATGAGAGACCATAATATGATAGAATTCTTCAACAAGATGGAGAGTGACATTGTTGATTCTGAGACTAGGGTCCTGAATCTTAGTAAAGGTAACTACGAAGGTATGAGGTGCGAGTTGGCTAATGATGGATTGGGAAATGTTACTTAAAGGAATGTTGGTGGATAGGCAATGGCAATGGCAAACATTCAAAGAGCACGTGGTATGTGAAGAGAAAAAGATTAGTGAAGACAAATGTAGGTCCTTACAGTCAGAAACAGGGGAATTTATTATAGGGAACAAAGAAATGACTGACCAACTAAATGCATACTTTGGTTCTGTCTTCACAAAGAAGGACACAAATATCATACCAGAAATGTTGGGGAACACAGGGTTTAGTGAGAGAGAGAAACTGAAGGAAATCAGTATTAGTAGAGAAATGGTGTTGGGGAAATTGATGGGATTGAAGGCCGATAAATCCCCAGGGCCTGATAATCTACATCCCAGAGTACTTAAGGAAGTGACCTTAGAAATAGTGGATGCATTGGTGGTCATCTTCCAAGATTCTATAGACTCTGGGACAGTTCCTACAGATTGGAGGGTAGCTAATGTAACCCCACTATTTAAAAAGGGAGGTAGAGAGAAAGCAGGGAATTATAGACCAGTCAGCCTGACGTCGGTAGTGGGGAAAATTCTAGAGTCCATTATCAAAGATTTTATAGCAGAGCACTTGGAGAACAGTGGTAGAATCGGACAGAGTCAGCATGGAGTTACGAAAGGGAAATCATGCTTGACAAATCTACTAGAATTCTTCGAGGATGTAACTAGTAGAGTTGATGAGGGGGAGCCAGTGGATGTGGTTTATTTGGACTTTCAGAAGGCTTTTGACAAAGTCCCACATAAGAGATTAGCGTGTAAAATTAAAACACATGGGATTGGGGGTAGTGTATTGCGATGGATAGACAATTGGTTGGCAGACAAGAAACAAAGAGTAGGGATAAATGGGTCTTTTTCCGAATGGCAGGCAGTGACGAGTGGGGTACCGCAGGGATCAGTGCTAGGACCCCAGCTATTCACCATATATATTAATGATTTAGATGAGGGAACTAAATGTAATATCTCCAAATTTGCAGATGACACAAAACTGGGTGGGAGGGTGAGTTGTGAGGAGGATGCAGAGAGGCTTCAGGGTGATTTGGACAAGTTGAGTGAGTGGGCAAATGCAGCATAATGTGGATAAATGTGAGGTTATCCACTTTGGTAGCAAAAACAGGAAGGCAGATTATTATCTGAACGGCTATAAACTGAGAGAGGGGAATATGCAACGAAACCTGGGTGTTCTCATACACCAGTCGCTGAAGGTAGCATGCAGGTGCAACAGGCGGTAAAAAATGCAAATGGTATGTTGGCCTTCATAGCGAGAGGATTCGAGTACAGGAGCAGGGATGTCTTGCTGCAATTATACAAGGCCTTGGTGAGGCCACACCTAGAATATTGTGTGCAGTTTTGGTCTCCTTATTCGAGGAAGGATGTTCTTGCTATAGAGGGAGTGCAGCGAAGGTTTACCAGACTGATTCCTGGGATGGCGGGATTGACATATGAGGAGAGACTGAGTCAGTTAGGATTATAGTCACTGGAGTTCAGGAGAGTGATGGGGGATCTCATAGAAACCTATAAAATTCTAACAGGACTCGACAGGGTAGATGCAGGAAGGATGTTCCCGATGGTGGGGAGTCCAGAACCAGGGGTCATAGTCGAAGGATACGGGGTAAACCATTCAGGACTGAGATGAGGAGAAATTTCTTCACCCAGAGAGTGGTGAGCCTGTGGAATTCGCTACCACAGAAAGCAGTTTAAGCCAAAACTTTGTATGTTTTCAAGAAGGAGTTAGATATAGCTCTTGGGTTTAAAGGAATCCAAGGATATGGGGGGAAAGGGAGAACAGGTTACTGTTGGATGATCAGCCATGATCATAATGAATGGCGGAGCAGGCTCGAACGGCCGAATGGCCTATTCCTGCTCCTATTTTTCTATGTAAACAGGAATGTTTAATTCAATTCTAGACTTTAGGGGCTGAATTTTATGACACCTCCGGCATCGGGGATCATGGCGGGGAAGCCCAGAAAATTCTTTTGGGAGAGGCCCCCCACGACCTCCAATGCCAAGAAGGCCCCGCCCCATTTTACCGGCAGCAGTGAGGCCTCGGTGCGGCCCCCCCACCCGCCTTCGTTTTAATAATCTAATTAAAGTTAAATCATTCAAATTAACCTACCTTGTTCCAACAGCTGTCCCACACTGATATTACAGCCGTTGGTCATAACCCCCGTGCCTTCGGAACTCCATTCGGAGTTCCGAGGCGAGACACTGGTGTGGGGTGGGGGGGGTGGTGGTGTTATGGAGTGAAAGTAACAGGGCGGGGGTGGGCGGGAGCGGGACAAAACATTTTTTAATGGCTGTGGGGATGGTGAGAAGGGGCAAATGTCACAAGGTTGTGCGGGAAAGTTCAAGGTGGGAATAAGGTTAATGTTTGTGATATAGACCAATAAAAAAAACATTGGGGGGATGTTGGGAAAGGGCCTCCAGCTTTTAATTATTTTTTTAAACAGAATCCACAGTAATGTTACTTTAAAAATTCTATTTTTTCCCTCAGGGCTTGAAACCCTTTAAAAATGGTGCTAGCGCCTTCATCATCAGGGATGGCTGCTCCGCCCCATTTAAATGAGCCCCCGCACGAAATATCGCAGGGGCTCAGCGACGGCGCATCCGCACCTGAAGGCCGCCGACTTCAAAGCGCGTACCACGATGTCTGGCGCGCTAATAAAGTTCAGCCCTCTGTCTCAATTTCTACTTGGATTCAGATTATTTATGTAACTTTCCATTGAATAATTTAAGATCTTTTCAGCTTTTGCAAATATGTTCAGCAAAGCTGAAATTTCAAACGTAGTGATGCATGAATCACAGAACAATCTATTTGACCCACAATTAGCAGCAGTTCAAATGGCCAATTCTTTGATCAATGCACCACAAAATGGGAATTTCAGGTTTATTATGGTTTAAACAATTACATTGCTTAATAGGTCATTGGACATTGTAAAAGTGATTTATTACTACATAATAACTTCTGAGTAGTTAACACTTGAAGAGGGAAATTAAGATTAACAACAGATATTTTTGTGGAAGTTTCAGTTGCTTATAAAATAAATTGCTAATGTTCTTTACGAAAGGCAGATGATTTGTTACCTCTCTGATCCACTCAGATCATCATTTTCACTGCTTCCAGGACTTTTCATGCAAAGTGGGATATTCAGGAGGCAAATTGCACAATAATATGGTAGGAATAGAATTTTTCAGGATTTGTCACTGGATGTTACACTCTTGCAAATCATTTACCCGTCTCCTTACACAGTGGCATTCATAGATTCAGTGTCACAGTACATGGACAGCATCCATATTGTCTCAATTGTTCTGATGAAAGGTCACAGACCTGAAACGTTAACTCTGTTTCTCTCTCCACAGATGCTGCCAGACCTGCTGAATGTTTCCAGCAGTTTCTGTTTTTATTTCCGATTTCCAGCATCTGCAGTATTTTGCTTTCTTATCCATATTGTCTCATGTATGTTGTTTGTACCTTTCACAATTTGCACAAAGGATCAGAAATGATTTTCTGTAAAGTGATGTATTGGAGTGTCAATTCAGAGTTTACAAGTCAATGGTAGAAACATAGGTTTAATCGTCATACTGCTGAGTTCCCACTCTTAGCTGCATCATTGCAATGGCTAAGTAGTGACCAGAAGTATTTCCCATTAGGAAGAGACCCATCCTCTCAGATGACAGGCTTGAAAAACAGAAAAACAAATGGCCTAGTCCTGTTCCTATGTTCCTAACTGGTTGTGGTCCATTCAGAGTAGCATTGACAATGGCTAGGAGCAGCTGGTCATCTAAGCTGGAATTGGTGGGTGATCCTGAGAGAAAGAGGGGAGGGGGATAGAGGGAAAGAAAATCTTTTGAAGCACAGCATCACTGAATTTTTTTGTACAGGGTTGCTCTAATCAAATGATAGCTGTTCACTTCCTTCCTTGCCATCCTAATGCCTCCTTAATAAATGCATTATGGAGGATCCCCCATCGTTTGAAGGAATGTGTGGCTTCATACTACACAGCAAATACACCAAATATTACATGTTGTGCAGGTTAAATGTTACCATGTCTTGGTCGTGACACTCTTGCCTTTGAGACAGAAAGTCAGCAGTTCAGGCCCCAGTACATCATATAGGCAAATACTCCAATGTAGCATTAGCATTCAAATGATGTTAAACTGAACCCCTGTCTGCTGCTTTGGTAGGCAAGAAAAGATCATATAATACTACTTGATGAGGAAAGTGGGAATTTTCCCAGTGTTTTGGCTAACACTTACTCTCAGCCAACATCACCTTGTGTAAAATGACTGCTATGTTTACTCACATAACATTGGTAATGGTGCAATGTTCTTCATTCTTTGGGATGTTTCTGAGACATGTGATAAGGTCCTGCGCAATAATTACTTATTTAAATATAAGCACTTCTGCACAGAAGGTAAAATGAATAAAGTTTAAAATGTGGCTCAATTTTTCTGATATTTTGTAGGTCCTTAGAAACAAAAATATATTGTTGAGTTCCTTTCAGTTTACCATTTTGGGAATAAAGTTTAGTTAGTGGAAGCCTTAACTTTTTGAAGAAACATTTTAGCTCCTCGGCCTGCAGTAGCAATAAAAACTGTCACCTGACACCTTTCTATTTGGCAATGAATTCTTCATGCAAAAGATTACATTGGGTGTAGGTTAAACTTTAAATCATATGATCAATTCCTCTCCCACTTGCTTAACAAACTCCACTGTCATTAACCCATTTTAAGTTATGATCAAATTATCCTCAACTATTGGAATATTTCTACGAATTACACAAAGGCAAAAGAAAGAGATGGTTATTTTACCCAAATATTATTATATGCTTATATAGGCCGAGCGCGTCTACCCTGAGGCACAGTGTGGCTTTCGTGCAGAGAGATCGACTATTGACATGCTGTTCTCCCTTCGTCAGATACAGGAGAAATGCCGTGAACAACAGATGCCCCTCTACATTGCTTTCATTGATCTCACCAAAGCCTTTGACCTCGTCAGCAGACGTGGTCTCTTCAGACTACTAGAAAAGATCGGATGTCCACCAAAGCTACTAAGTATCATCACCTCATTCCATGACAATATGAAAGGCACAATTCAACATGGTGGCTCCTCATCAGAGCCCTTTCCTATCCTGAGTGGTGTGAAACAGGGCTGTGTTCTCGCACCCACACTTTTTGGGATTTTCTTCTCTCTGCTGCTTTCACATGCGTTCAAATCCTCTGAAGAAGGAATTTTCCTCCACACAAGATCAGGGGGCAGGTTGTTCAACCTTGCCCGTCTAAGAGCGAAGTCCAAAGTACGGAAAGTCCTCATCAGAGAACTCCTCTTTGCTGACGATGCTGCTTTAACATCTCACACTGAAGAATGCCTGCAGAGTCTCATCGACAGGTTTGCGTCTGCCTGCAATGAATTTGGCCTAACCATCAGCCTCAAGAAAACGAACATCATGGGGCAGGATGTCAGAAATGCTCCATCCATCAATATTGGCGACCACGCTCTGGAAGTGGTTCAAGAGTTCACCTACCTAGGCTCAACTATCACCAGTAACCTGTCTCTAGATGCAGAAATCAACAAGCGCATGGGTAAGGCTTCCACTGCTATGTCCAGACTGGCCAAGAGAGTGTGGGAAAATGGCGCACTGACACGGAACACAAAAGTCCGAGTGTATCAGGCCTGTGTCCTCAGTACCTTGCTCTACGGCAGCGAGGCCTGGACAACGTATGCCAGCCAAGAGCGACGTCTCAATTCATTCCATCTTCGCTGCCTTCGGAGAATACTTGGCATCAGGTGGCAGGACTATATCTCCAACACAGAAGTCCTTGAAGCGGCCAACACCCCCAGCTTATACACACTACTGAGTCAGCGGCGCTTGAGATGGCTTGGCCATGTGAGCCGCATGGAAGATGGCAGGATCTCCAAAGACACATTGTACAGCGAGCTCGCCACTGGTATCAGACCCACCGGCCGTCCATGTCTCCGTTATAAAGACGTCTGCAAACGTGACATGAAATCGTGTGACATTGATCACAAGTCGTGGGAGTCAGTTGCCAGCATTCGCCAGAGCTGGCGGGCAGCCATAAAGACAGGGCTAAATTGTGGCGAGTCGAAGAGACTTAGTAGTTGGCAGGAAAAAAGACAGAGGCGCAAGGGGAGAGCCAACTGTGCAACAGCCCCAACAAACAAATTTCTCTGCAGCACCTGTGGAAGAGCCTGTCACTCCAGAATTGGCCTTTATAGCCACTCCAGGCGCTGCTTCACAAACCACTGACCACCTCCAGGCGCGTATCCATTGTCTCTCGAGATAAGGAGGCCCAAAAGAAAGAAAGAAAAAAGAAAAGAAAGAGCGCCCTCTTTTGGTCTTCAGTAGTTATTGGGAATAGATGGTGTTTTCATAGCTTGTGTTTGTTGGTAAGAATTATATTATTCAGCAGGAAGTAGGTTAAACTTTAAGTCATATGATCAAGTATAATCATATGATCAATTCCCCTCCCATTCGTTTAACAAACTCCACTGTCATTAATCCATTTTAAGTTAAATGGGCGATCACCTCATTCGGAGGAGCAAATAAATTAATTTGGTACAAATAGGTTCAGTGCTCATACAATAACATTCTTTAGGATACATTTCTTCTTTTTCTGCTTCTTCTTTGGCCTCCTTGTGTCGAGAGACAATGGGTAAGCACCTAGAGGAGGTCAGTGGTTTGTGAAGATACATTTCTACCTTTACTCATTTATGGGTTTATTGAGGAATAGGGGCCTACGTTTTAATGCCCTGTGTTGTTTAAAGTTGTTCAAATGCCTTTTGATAATGGTAATATTTGCTGAAATAAGTAATAAAGTTTTTAATGCTTAAGAGTCCTTTAGACAAACAGGGTGAGTAATTCCATCACCATTTCACATCAATTCAACGATCCATTTTGATTGATCCTAACTCATCTTCTGCTGACAATGCACATCATTTAACGATTTTGGCATAACTGATGATCACACTTTAAGAGTAGCCTTTGTATTTGGATATTTCAGCTTGCAAGTACATGGTACAGAAGGCCAGAAGTAATTTGAACATGTTCAGATTGTTTGGCCAGCATTCCTCAAATACTTTGATCATTATGAAATACTCGAGGCCTTGGAATATTTTGTTCCCAAGTTTTATTAAATCCATAAGTCAAGTAGTATAGCTGTTCTGTGTGTGATGGCTCATTCCACGGATGATTGTTGTGATGTGCTATTTTGTTTGTACATGTATCTAGACGGATCAGATGCACCATCTGTATTATCTGCTTTTGAAATTATGTGTAAGCCACAAAGATAGTCTTCTTCTTTAGCCTCCTTGTCTCGAGAGACAATGAGTAAGCGCCTGGAGGTGGTCAGTGGTTTGTGAAGCAACGCCTGGTGTGGCTATAAAGGCCAATTCTAGAGTGACAGACTCTTCCACGGGTGCTGCAGATAAAATTGGTTGTCAGGGCTGTTACACAGTTGGCTCTCCCCTTGCGCTTCTGTCTTTTTTCCTGCCAACTGCTAAGTCTCTTCGACTCGTCACGCTTTAGCCCCGCCTTTATGGTTGCCCGCCAGCTCTGGCGATCGCTTGCAACTGACTCCCACAACTTGTGATCAATGTCACAGGACGTTGCATTTGCAGATGTCTTTAAAGCGGAGACAAGGACGGCCAGTGGGTCTGATATCAGTGACGAGCTCGCTGTACAATGTGTCCTTGGGGATCCTGCCATCTTCCATGCGGCTCACATGGCCAAGCCATCTCAGGCGCCGCTGGCTTAGTAGGGTGTATATGCTGGGGATGTTGACCGCCTCGAGGACTTCTGCATTGGAGATACGGTCCTGCCACCTGATGTCAAGGATTCTCCGGAGGCAGCGAAGATGGAATGAATTGAGATGTCGCTCTTGGCTGACGTACGTTGTCCAGGCCTCGCTGCCGTAGAACAAGGTACTGAGGACACAGGCTTGATACACTTGGACCTTTGTGTTCTGTGTCAGTGTGCCATAAAGAAATTAAACTTTTTGGTCTGTGTCCTCTTGCACCACTTAGTTGAAGGTAAATAGACTCACATATGTTATACTGCAGCTAAAACCTGAAAAACCAGTTTCAAAGTATCTTATGGCTCATGTACTAAAATAGCATTGGTGTTTCAAGACCTTTATAAACATTCGATCACATTTACGTCTGTGTTATCTAATGTCGATCATTTTTCCTACTATTTTTACATTACTGATTTCCAACATGCCATATCAGTGCAGTTTTGACACCAAGTTAAGTGGACAGTATTTAGTATCATTATCTAGTAAAATGGAGGGGTCCCAAACTGAACCTTTGCAGAGTTCCCCATAATGCAAATGCCATCCATGGGTTGGGCTGGCTGGTGAAGTCACCCTGGTCAACTTGATACAGGGATTCTGTCATAGAATCATCTACAACACTGGCATCTACCTGGCAATGTGGAAAATTGCCCAGGTATTACCTGTCCACAAAAAGGACAAAATCAATCCAGCCAATTACCGCCGCATCAGTCTAATCTCAATCATCAGTAAAGTGATCAAAGGTGTCACTGACAGTGCTGTCAAGTAGCACTTACTCAGCAACAACCTGCTCGCTGATGCTCAGTTTGGGTTCCACCAGGGCCACCCAGGTCTAGACCTCATTACAGCCTTGGTACAAACATGGACTATAAAGCTGAATTCCAGAGGTGAGGTGTGAGTGATTGCCCTTGACATCAAGACCACAATTAACTGAGTATGGCATCAAGGAACCCTAGCAAGATTGAAGCCAATGGGAATCAGAGGAAAACTCTCCACTGGTTGGAGTCATACTTAGTACAAGGGAAGATGGTTGTGGTTGTTGAAGGCCAATTATCTCAGCCCCAGGACATCGCTGCAGGAGTTCCTCAGGGTAGTGTCCTAGACCCAACCATCTTCAGCTGCTTCATCAAATATGTTAATTATGCCTCCTACTTCAATTCAGTCACCTATTACTTTCTTTTAATAGACAATTAATAGACAAATCTAGTGTCGAACAGAAATGTGCTCGGATTACCCACTGCCTAGGTCATTATTTGGGTTTCTATTGTTGAAGGGAGTGCACAAGAGATTGCTTAAGAATATTGGAATTTGCAGGGAGAACATATGCACATATGAACTAGGAGCAGGAGTAGGCCATTTAGCCCCTCGAGCCTGCTCTGCCGTTCTATAAGACCATGGTTGACTCAACTCTACTTTCCTGCCTACCCCCAATAACCTTTGACTCCCTTGTTTTTCAAGAATCTGTCTACCTCTGCCTTAAAAACATTCAATGACCCTGCCTCCACCGGTCTCCGGGGAAGAGAGTTCCGCAGACTCACTCTGAGAGAAAAAATTTCTCCTCACTTCTGACTTAAATAGGAGACCCCTTATTTTTAAACTATACACCCCCTAGTTTTAGTCTCTCCCACAAGGGGAAACATCCTTTCAACATCCACCCTGTCAAGTTCCCTCAGGATCTTATATATTTCAATACGATCACCTCTCATCCTTCTGAACTCCAATGAATACAGACCCAACCTGTCCAACCTTTCCTCAGAAGATAACCCTCTCATCCCAGGAATCAGTTGAGTGAACCTTCTCTGAACTGGTTCCAATGCAATATATCCTTTTTTAAGTAAGGAGACCAAAACTGTACACAAAACTCTAGTTGTGGTCTCACCAATGCCCTGTAGCAAAACATCTCTACTTTTATGTTCCATTCCCCTTGCAATAAACGACAACATTGCATTTGCCTTCTTAATCACTTGCTGTACCTACATACTAACTTTTTGTATTTCATATACTCGGGCACCCAGATCCCTCTGCATCTCAGAGTCTGCAGTCTCTCTCCACTTAAATATTATGTTGCTTTTCTATTTTTCCGGCCAAAGTGGACAAATTTACACTCTCCCACATTATACTCCACCTGCCAAATCTTTGCCCACTCACTTAACCTATCCATATCCCTTTGCAGACTCCTTATGTCCTCTTCGCAACTTACTCTTGGACATATCTTTGTGTCATTGGCAAATTTAGCAACCATACATTCTGTCTCTTCAGCTGAGTCATTGATATAGATTAGAAATAGTTGATGCCCCAGCATTGATCCCTGTGGCACTCCACTAGTTACAGCTTGCCAACCTGAAAATGACCCATTTATGCCTACTCTCTGTTTCCTGTTAACAATCGCAGCTTCTCCAACCTAACCTTGTAGCAAAAATCCCTCATCCCTGGAACATTCTGGTAAATCCCCTTTTCACCCTCTCAAGGACCCTCACAACCTTCCTGAAGAGTGGTGGCCAGAACTGGGTGCAATACTCTAGGGGGGCCTAACCAGAGCTTTATAGCGGTTCAGCATAACTTCCCTGCTTTTGTACTCAATATCTCTATGAAGCCCAAGATCCCATATCCATTGCTAATTACTCTCTCAATATGTCCTGCTACCTTCAAAGATCGATGCACATGAACCCCCAGGTCCCTCTGTCACTGCACACTCTTTAGAACTGTGCCATTAAATCTATATTGCCTCTACCTATCCCTTCTGCCAAAATGCATCACCTCGCACTTCTCGGTATTTGCCACTTGTCTGCCTATTCTGTAAGCCTACCTATGTCCTGTTGCAGTCGATTTGTATCAGATCAATTTTTGCCACACTTCTAAATTTGGTATCATCAGCAGATTTTGAAATGTTACTGTGCATTCCAATATGCAAGTCATTTATATATATCAAAAAAGCAGTGGTCCCAGCACTGACCCCTGGGGAATACCACTGTCTATCATCCTGCAGTCTGAAAAATAATGGGTTTTGTTGAGCTCCTGATGTCGGGCTCCGTAGTGGGGAGGGATGGGGGGGGGAAGATCACAGCAGCAGCCGCCCGCCATGGAGCCCGAAGCTGGGAATGCCGGGCCCGATCTTCCTCGCAGCGGGGAAGTGCTGTGGCGGAACATCTGCCGCTCTGCAGCGGGATCCGGATTACAATATTAAAATCAGCTTAAATAGATTTAAATGGAAGCTGGAACGATCTTACCGGCAGTTCTGAAACTTCCGAGCAAAGTGCGGCACTCCTGCGCCTTCATTTTCCTGTCCAGGAAAAGCTGGCACCACCGAGGTGGGGAAGGGGGGAGTTCTGTATTTGGGTCAGTTGGAGGGGGTGAAAGGGGTCAACTCTGCACTTAATGCAGTTGGGATGGAAAAGGGAGAATCTGGTGTTGTTGCGGGAGGTGGGTCAAACTTTATTTTTTGTTGCAGTTAGTGGTGGGGGGAGATGGGGTCAACTTTGATCTGTCAATGCAGGCCTGGCAGCCATTTAAAAATGGTGCCAGTGCTTGTGCAGAAACAGGTGACGCCGTTGCCTGCGTCACCAAGGCCACCCCTGCCATGTGCCCCGCATAATATAATGAGCCGCCCACGCACTAGATCGCAGCAGACTGGCGATGCTCGACCTGCATGTATGGGCCGCCATTTGTTTCACCCGCCGTCACTCCCAGTGGCGGAAAAATAAAATCTAGTCCAAACATTTTTCTGTCCTTAAGCCAATTTTTTTGTCCAAGCTGACACTGATCCTCCTATTCCATGATCCTCAATTTTGTTAACCAGGCTTTATGGTGGTACTTTGTCAAATGCTTTCTTCAAATCCATATAGACAACATCCACTGCATCCCCTGCAGGTGAAATGCTTGCCAGAAGCTTTCTAAATATGTGTCTCTGTCCTTGTGACACTCCCCTTCAATTGTCCCCATCCCTTTAAATTTGACTTAGGCCCAATTTTCCTGCCTGACCATTGGGGTCATTCTTTGTCCCATCTCAGTTTGCACCTGGAATTATGAATAATTATGGAAATGAGATCAGACCTGAAAATTGAGTGCTATTAGCACTTGAGATCCAGCCAGTTCTTGAAGTGGTGCAAACCAAATTAGAATTGATTTACATCTGAAGATGAAAACCATTATTGTTGGAGCAGAGCAGAGGAAGCTTTGTCTAGTTATTCTGTATCTAACCTGCGATGCACTTATCCTGGGAGTGCCTAATGGGTGAAAAGGTAGAAGAGATATTCCATTATCTAGCAACAATGTACTTCATGTTTTCTTTCCCTGTTTTCTCCCCTCCTCTCCTGTAATGTGTCTCTTTTACGGGTATGATTCTACACCGATGTCAGCCTTCCATTATCTCATTTAGTTGGCTATTCTGAATGTGTCAGCCCAGATAATAAGTTTTAGTAAGCTAAGCAACCATGAGGGCATCACAATTTAGTTGAAGCAAGAAACAAACATATATACCTCAAAGGGAGCCAAGTGCAATGCTGTATTACAGTAGATGCACACTCTGATAGGGATGTCCTTGTATTTGAACATCTTTCCATCCATTAACTGATATACTAAATGCAACAAAAAAAGTTTTCACAGTTTACAGTTTCAGTTTTGAAAAAATTAATGAAAAGATTAGCATGTAATGTGCTGACTATCAGGAAATGTTGACTACACGAACATTTTGGGCGTGTATTGATCAGATATTATCTTGTTGATCAAATATCACATCCAGGTGAAGTTGTCACAACAGAAAGCAAATGGAAATTATAGTTTCCCTTGTGATTTAAACCATGCCATGTGATGCCACTATCAATTGTGTTAAGGTTAAAATAACATTTATTTTATATCGGTTAACACTTTTGTTAAAATAGTGGACAGAAGGATTTCATATGCATTCTTTAACACCTCTGTTATGAATATAACACAATGTGATTTCAACAGATTTGAATTTATATTCCACTCTCTCGCATGTAGCCATCCTAGTGATTAATAATAATGAGCCTTGGTGCATTGATTGTGTTTTGCACTGAGAGCGTGGCAGCTGAAAGCTTGGAGAAAAGTTCATGGTCTGCTGACTCATGGCCATTGAAAAAAATTAAAAAACATTATTGTCTCTGCAAGTTTGTTAGATTGCTGTAAGTGGGATGGAACTTGATTCATTTAGTATGTGACTGTACATAAATAATGCTAAAGAAAATTGACAAGGACAAGAGATTTCACAAAAAAGGCTGAAGTCATCAGCTTGATGCAGCTACAGGAACACACATGTCATTTTGTATGGGTTTATTGATGCAACTTGTATTGATGTTACATTGCCATGATGCTGTATTTACCCTCCTAATTTTGTGGCATGCTAAGACTGCAATTTGTGCAGGTTTTCTCTGAGATATACTAATTATATTCTGCTTGACACAGTTCTTTCTGATTAACCTCGAAGATAATATTGTTGCAACTGGTCACACCCTGGCTTCCCTGATGGCACTGACTAATGTTCGTACTTTCCTTAGTTGCATGGGTCATTAACCATTTTTTCCCTGGTGTGGTTACCAAAGAATACTTTTTGGTATGTTTTAAAGAAGAGGCACAGACAGTTATTGTTTCATCCTTCCATTCATCATGATCTTTCTTCCTCCATTGAAGATAGTCCATGTCTCTGAAACAGCTCACCGCTATGTCTCCCGGAAGTCCAGATGTTGAGGATACTGTGGTCATGAATAGATCTGCAGGAGCAAAATGCTTTAATTTTTTGTTTTATAGGATTCAGCACATTATTTTTCAATAGTGAAAAGACTTCAGTTAGTAACGTGCTTCCAGCACTCGCAGACCCCCAGGTCCCTCTGTTCCAGCACATTCTTTAAAACTGCACCATTAAGTCTATATTGCCTCATTCTATTCCTTCTGCCAAAATGCATCACTTCACACTTGTTAATAATAAATTCCATCAGCCACTTGTCTTCGCATTCTGCTAGCCTATCTATGCCCTGTTGCAGGCAGTTCGTGTCATTCTCACTGTTTGCCACTTCTCCACATTTGGTATCATTGGCAAATTTTGAGATTCTACTCTGTATTCCAAGATCCAAGTCATTTATATATAGCAAAAAAAGCAGTGGTCCCAGCACTGACCCTTGGGGAACACCACTATTTACCATCCTCCAGTCTGAAAAATATTTCTTTTATCAGTTTGCAATCTGCAATAACTTTAATTAACTTAGCTGTGGTTCAGTTGGTCACACTTTTGCCTGAGTCAGTCTGCTGTGGTTTCAAATCTCACTCTAGGGCTTATGTACAAAAATCAAGGCTGATGCTCCAGAGTAGTACTGAGGGAGTGCTGCACTGTCAGAGGTGCTGTCTTTCAGATGAGATGTTAAATTGAGGCCCTGCCTGCCATATTAGGTGGATCCAAAAGATCCCATGGCACTATTTGAAGAAGAGCAGGGGAGTTCTGCCCAGTGTCCTGGCCAATATTTATCCCTCAACCAACATCACAAAAACAGATTATCTTGTCATTATCACATTGCTGTTTGTGGGGGCTTGCTGTGCACAAAGTGGTTGCTGTGTTTCCTACATTGCATTCAAAAAGTACTTCATTGGCTGTAAAGCACTTGAGGGTGTCCTGTGGTCGTGAAAGGGGCTACTTAATTGCAACTCTTTTTCTTTATTTAATCATCACAGTTTAGGTTATATCACTAACTTTAATAAAAATGTCTACTTGATTGTGTGTTGTGGGACATGTTTATGTATGTATATGTATAGTCATGTTTTTGTAGGTACCTGTATAGTTTCTGTTTTGCCAGAAATTGACTGCACTCATTAAATGAAAACATAAGAAACAAGGCCAATGGCTGACCTCCTCCTTATGACTAATAGCATTACCTGTTACCCCAGGGGCTACTACATCTGGAGAGATAGAGGTGGTTCTGTCCTTGGAAAGCAAAGAGATTTGACTGGTGGAAAGCTGGTTTTCCACAATAATCTATTGATTGGCAGTAAGCCATTCATTTTCACTAAACTAAAGCTGATAGTCAACCTAATTGGTTTTGACTCATGAGGTACTTTTGGCGACAAAGCCAGCTTACATCTTTTCTCTAACTGTTTGGTATCTCCAATAATTTCACCAAATTATGTAAAACTTCATCTGTCAGCATGCCAATCCATCTCTCAGTGTTTACCTCTATCTACCTGCTGGGGTTTTGCTCTACTTCCTCTGCTATTTTCCATTCCCTCTTATAAAGCACTTGACTTTAATAAGTATTCAAATGAGTCTGTGTGTCATTAGCATTCACTTTGCATGTTAAAGGTGCTAATTGTATAACTGATATGCTTGCTCAGCTCAAAGCTCCCTTGAAGCAAATTGTGCTGGGTCTATGTTTAAAATGCAGTTTTCTTTATTCACTCACAGGATATGGGTGTCGCTGGCTGGGCCAGCATTTATTGTAAACCCCTAATTGCCCTTGAGAAGGTGCTGGTGAACCATCATCTTAACAACTGACTGGCTTGATCAGCCATTTCAGAGAGTACTTAAGAGTCAACTGCAATGCTATGTTCTGGAGTCACATATGTCAGGCCAGCTAAGGACAACAGATTGCCTTCCCTGAAATACATTAATAAATCTGATGGCTTTTTACAACAATCTGGTAGTTTCATTGTCACCATTACAGATACAAGTTTTTTTTATTCCAGATTAATTTAATTAACTTAATTAAATGTTCCATGCCATGGTGGGATTTGAACACATGGGCCGGAATCTTACACCCCCTAGGAGCAGTCTGGGAGGCTGGGGAGGACATAAAATAGAGTGGGAGGAGGGGAGTGCCGTTATCATCGCCTACCCACCTCAGCTGCTACTTTACCAGCAGTGGGGGAGGGGACAAATGGCCTGCCGACCCCAGCCCAATTGAGGCCCTTAAGTGGCCAATTAATTGCCACTTAAGGGCCTCTTCCCGCCAGTGGCAGCGGATGGGCACTTCAGTGTCTGAGGAGGCTGCCCAGTAATACCTGGCAGCCACCTTGTGGGCTGCGGGGTTCCGGGTGCGGGGGGCTCTCCTGATAGGGCACCCTGTGGCCCACAGAGGGCCCCTCCCAGTGGTACAGCTGATTGTCCCCAGCGAAGCCGATCCCCATTTACCTTTTCCAGGACTCCCCCATTGTTGCTAGTCCTGGCTTGGTGCAGTCCCAGCAATGGCCACCACGGCTGGTGGCACTGCTGTGACTGAGCAGCTGCCAGCTCTCTGATTGGCTGGTAGTTCTTGGAAGCGACAATTCCTGCCTCAGAGGGGCGGAAGTCCCGACTGAGGCCGATTAAGGGCCTGGGCCATGCAAAATCCAAGCCCAGCAGAGGTGGGCTCGCGCCCGACATTTTAGCAGGTAGACGGGGCACCATCGCAATGTAAAATTCTGGATCATTAGCTCAGGAATTCTTCTTTTTTGATCTCCCTGTCTTGCGTGACAATGGGTAAGCGCCTGGAGGTGGTCAGTGGTTTGTGGAGCAGCGCCTGGAGTGGCTATAAAGGCCAATTCTAGAGTGACAGACTCTTCCACAGGCACTGCAGATAAAATTGGTTGTCGGGGCTGTTACACAGTTGGCTCTCCCCTTGTGCTTCTGTCCTTTTTCCTGCCAACTGCTAAGTCTCTTCAACTCGCCACACTTCAGCCCTGCCTTTATGGCTGTCCGCCAGCTCTGGCAATCGCTGACAACTGATTCCCACAACTTGTGATCAATGTCACAGGACTTCATGTCACGTTTGCAGACGCCTTTAAAGCGGAGACATGGACGGCCGGTGGGTCTGATACCAGTGACGAGCTCACTGTACAATGTGTCCTTGGGGATTCTGCCATCTTCCATGTGGCTCACATAGCCAAGCCATCTCAAGCACCGCTTGCTCAGTAGAGTGGATATGCTGGGGATGTTGTCTGCCTCGAGGACTTCTGCATTGGAGATACGGTTCTGCCACCTGATGCCAAGGATTCTCCGGAGGCAGCAAAGATGGAATGAGTTGAGACGTCGCTCTTGGCTGACATACGTTGTCCAGACCTTGCTGCTGTATAGCAAGGTACTGAGGACACAGGCTTGATACACTCGGACTATTATTTTTTTTTCTTATTTATTTATTTAGAGATACAGCACTGAAACAGGCCCTTCGGCCCACCGAGTCTGTGCCGACCATCAACCACCCATTTATACTAATCCTACACTAATCCCATATTCCTACAACATCCCCACCTGTCCCTATATTTCCCTACCACCTACCTCTACTAGGGGCAATTTATAATGGCCAATTTACCTATCAACTACAAGTCTTTTGGTGGTGGGAGGAAACCGGAGCACCCGACGAAAACCCACGCAGACACAGGGAGAACTTGCAAACTCCACACAGGGAGTACTCAGAATTGAACCTGGGTCCATGTCAGTGTGCCATTTTCTCACACCCTCTTGGCCAGTCTGGACATAGCAGCAGACATCTTTCCCATGCGCTTGTTGATTCTGCATCAAGAGACAGGTTACTGGTGATAGTTGAGCCTAGGTAGGTGAACTCTTGAACTACTTCCAGGGCGTGGTCGCCGATACTGATGGATGGAGCATTTTTGATGTCCTGTCACATGATATTTGTTTTCTTGAGGCTGATGGTTAGGCCAAATTCATTGCAGGCAGCCGCAATCCTGTCGATGAGTCTCTGCAGACACTCTTCTGTGTGAGATGTTAATGCAGCATCGTCAGCAGAGAGGAATTCCCTGATGAGGACTTTCCGTACTTTGGTCTTCGCTCTAAGACGGGCAAGGTTGAACAACCTGCCACCTGATCTTGTGTGGAGGAAAATTCCTTCTTCTGAAGACTTGAATGCATGTGAGAGCAGCAGAGAGAAGAAGATCCCAAACAGTGTGGTTGCGAGAACACAGCCCTGTTTCATGCCACTCAGGATAGGAAAGGGTCTAATGAGGCACCGCTATGCTGAATTGTGCCTTTCATATTGTCGTGGAATGAGGTGATGATATTTATTAGCTTTGGTGGACATCCGATCTTTGCTAGTAGTCTGAAGAGATCACGTCTGCTGACGAGGTCAAAGGCTTTGGTGAGATCAATGAAAGCAACATAGAGGGGCATCTGTTGTTCATGGCATTTCTCCTGTAGCTGGCGAAGGGAGAACAGCATGTCAATGGTGGATCTCTCTGCTCAAAAGCCGCGCTGTGCCTCAGGGTAGACACGCTCAGCCAGCTTCTGGAGTCTGTTTAAAATGACTCGAGTGAAGACTTTCCCCCACTATGCTGAGCAGGGAGATTCCACGGTCTTATAGAGGGTGATGATATTGGCATCGCGCATGTCCTGTGGTACTGCTCCCTCATCCCAGCACAAGCAAAGCAGTTTATGGAGTGCTGAGACTATAGCAGGCTTGGCACTCTTGATGATTTCAGGGGCAATGCCATCCTTTCCAGGGGCTTTTCCACTGGCTAAAGAATCAATGGCATCACTGAGTTACGATTTTGTTGGCTGTTCATCCAGATCATCCACAACTGGCTGAGACTGGGCTGCATTGAGGGCGGTATCAGTGACAACATTTTCCCTGGAGTACAGTTCTAGGTAGTGCTCCACCCAGTGGTCCATTTGCTTGCATTGGTCAGTGATCTGATTTAGACTTGAGGGGGGGCGGGCTTCTTGGTGGTTGGCCCAAAAGCTCTCTTAATGCCATCATACATTCCTCTGATGTTTCCGGTGTCGGAGGCCAGCTGAATACGACTGCATAGGTGTTGCCAGTAGCCATTTGCACAGCACCTAGCTGTTCTTTGTGCAGCGCTTCTGGCTACTTTAAGTGCTGTGGATGTTAACTCGCTGGGGGCTTTTTTGTATTTCAACAGTGCAATGCGCTTAGCGGCTATGACAGGTTCCAGCTCTTCAAAGTGAGATTGAAACCAATTTTCATTCTGCTTCTCACGTTTGCCAAAGGTGGTCATTGCTGAGTCATAGATGGCATCTCTGATGTGGGCCCACTTGGTTTCTGCATCCCCTGCAGGAGTGTTCAGAAGGGCTTTTTCAAGTGAATTTAGAAACTTATGTAACAGCTGTGGATAAGAAATTCTGTTAGTGTTGATGCGCGGGCGGCCCTTCTGCTTGGAGTGATGTAGCTTCTTTGGTTTGAGTCTAACTTTGCTGCACACCAGGGAGTGGTCGGTGTCGTAGTCCGCACTGTGGAAGCTGCGTGTGATTTGGACACTTATAGAGGCTCGCCTTGTGATGATGAGGTCCAACTGGTGCCAACGACATGGTCTTGGGTGTCTCCATGAAACCTGGTGACAGGGTTTAGTATGAAAGAACGAGTTGGTGATGCAGAGGTTGTGATAGGTACACAATTCCAGCAGTGTCTGTCCATTCTCATTCATCCTTCCAATGCCATAGCGCCCAAGGCAGGAGGGCCATGAGTCAAGGTCGGCCCCAACCCTGGCATTAAAGTCCCCCGGCAGGAACAAATGTTCGGTATTAGGAATTCTACTAATGATATTATGGAATTCCTTGTAGAACTGGTCTTTAACTTCAGGCGGGGAGCAGAGTGTTGGAGCGTAGATGCTGAGTAGGTGTACTGGACCAGAGGTGGTGAGCAGTCGGATGGACAGTATGCGTTCCAAGCCATTTGAAGGTGGCTCTATCATGCTGAGCAAAGAGTTTCTGATGGCGAAGCCCACTCCGTACTGTCTTGGTTCTTCAGGATCCTTACCCTGCCAGAAGAACGTGTAGTCTTGCTCTCTTAGAGATCCACTCGCAGGGCGGCGTGTCTCCTGAAGTGCTGCAATGTCCACATTGAGTCTACTGAGCTCGTTGTTAATGATGCCAGTCTTATGTGAATCGTTGATTTGTGTAAAGTCTTCCGACAGGCCAGGACACATAGTTCTGACGTTACAGCTTGCAAAACGAAGGGCTGGTACCTTCTTTCCTTTTTTTGTCGTGCTGTTTGGTGCGGTGTTACAGTCCACTTGTCGGGCAATGACCCTAAGCTCCAAGCACCCATTGAAGCAGGTGGACTGTGACGGGACAGAACCTTTCTGACCGGGGGCTGCCCGGTTTGAGGCGTGCGGTAGCTGTCCAGTGAGATGCGATGACCTCTCCCACCGACAAAGGCAACCCATGGTGCCCAATCGCTACGCCAACTGAGCTGGACTTATAACCCGTAACCTCTGCCTTCTGTGTTGTTTTGGTCGCTGTGAGGCGACTATGGAGTGACCTCTCCATGGCGCATGCCTGGGCGGAATGTTTGGAGGTTGTGAGTTGCCCAAGCGTCAAAACCCCCCTCTCAGCCTTCCTAGTGGGGTCCAAAGGAATGCAGAGCAGGATGTTTGGCACCAGTATGGCTGCAGGAACTGCCGGAAACATGCCAAAGGTGACACATGACTGCCTTAGGGGTTCCGCTCCAGATTTTCTGTTAGGGTTTACTCCCTTAGCCTTGGTCACTCCTGAGACGCCCACAAGGCAGTGGGGTTGTTAGCTCCTATCCCTGAGCAGGGGTCTCAATCTGACCCGCAGAGAATAGAATAATTGAGATAAAGCCAATCCTCATTCACTTACATAGGAGCCTCCAATGCTACTTATTCATGGCGGTGACACCTTCCATCACTTTGCTGATGATTGAGAGTAGACTAATGGGGTGGTAATTGGCTGGATTGGAGCTGTCCTGCTTTTTGTCGACAGTACATACCCCCTGGGCAATTTTCCACATTGTTGGGTAGATGCCTGTGTTGTTTTTTTTTATTCTTTCATGGATGTGTGCATTGCTGGCTAGGCAAGCATTTTTTGCCCATCCCTAATTGCCCTTGAGAAGGTGGTGGTGAGCAGCCTTCCCGAACCGCCGCAGTTCACGTGGGGTAGGTACACCCACAGTGCTGTTAGTAAGGGAGTTCCAGGATTTAGACCCAGTGACAGAGAACGAACAGCGATATAGTTCCATGTCAGGATGGTGTGTGGCTTGGAGGGGAACTTGCAGGTGGTGGTGTTCCCATGCATCTGTTGCCCTTGTTCTTCTAGGTGTTAGAGGTCGCGGGTTTGGAAGGTGCTGCCTGAGTAACCTTGGTGCATTGCTGCAGTGTATATTGTAGATGGTACACACTGCTGCCACTGTGCGTCGGTGATGGAGGGAGTGAATGTTGTAAATGGGGTGCCAATCAAGTGGGCTGCTTTGTCCTGAATGGTGTCGTGCTCCTTGATTGTTGTTGGAGCTGCACCCATCCAGGCACTTGTATTCCATCACACTCCTGACTTGTGTTCTGTAATTGGTGGACAAGCTTTGGGGAGCCAGGAGGTGAGTTCAGGATTATTAGCCCCATAACATAACCACTATGGTACTGTTCTTGATCAATCTCAGTAAATCATAAGCCAGTTTGCTTTAGATTTAAATCATTTTTCGCTGAAGAGTTCTTAAATTTGTTCATTAATTATTTGTCAAAGTGCTCTCAGTGATGTAAGTAAATTGATGTTTTTTCAGTGGATCAATCAGCTACAAATGGTAGACAAATATTGTGCCATATTCACCACTCTATTACTTGTTTAAATGAATCTGCAAAACTCTCTTATCTCCTGCATTAGTGAGGGATGCCACATTGTTGAAGGTACTGCCCTGCAGACCTCTCAACCTGATGTCCTGTCTCCTGTTCGAATAATTCTATTGAATGTTGAAGATTCTACAACACTATTCAAAGAAGAGCAGTGAATTTTCCTGTTGCCCTGGTCACCATTATTCCCTCAGCAAAAAAAATAGATTCATTGCTCATGTAACTCATCGCTGCTTGTGGGATCTTGCTGTACATCCAACTGGAAAATTTCCCAACATTACAGCAGTTTCAGTATCACAAATTGGCTTATAGTTGTAAAACATTTTGAGACATTTTTGGGACATGATAAGGCCCAATATAAATGTAAATCTTTATTTATTTCAGTTTTCCTCCATTATGCCATTTCTATTATTTTCACCTATGCTCTACATAGGTGTAAGCAGTGAGGGGAGTGGGGATTATAACTCCTCTAAAAAATAAAAAATACTTCGTTCCCCTCCTGCAACCAATGTCCTCCCCCCTCATCTCTCTCCAGTTGATTGCATTCATCACTCTGCCCTTCCTTTCTGTTTGTTCATCTGTGTGCCTTAATTGAAATAATGAATAGCTACATTTATTTCGCTTTAGTTTCTCATAAACACAGGGAAAAAAATCATTTAAAAATGTCGCCTTATATTGTCTATACAAAATGAAAACATTTACAAAAGGATTTTCAAAACAGTTTCTTTCATACTGTATCATTGGGAATGAGGTTTCCAAATGAATGTATCCTTCCACTCTTTAAAAATTGGTTCCCTATGAGAAACCTTGAGCTGTCTGTTCGTAAAATTCTGTGCAGTAAATTCCCTTGTGTACTGTTCTATTCATTCCATGCAAGCTTACATTCAGTGGAAAGCAGAGATCTGAAAGTGCCTATTGGTGATATTGTAAAGCTGATTCAGATTGCCTTTATAAAAGCATTGTCACGTATAGTGGGGGTCTTCAACTCTCAAATTCAGATAACATGTTTGCTTATGCACACTAACGAGTTCAAGCACAGTTTAAAAGAAAAATCTGAAAGTGTTTTACTAAATTGTGTGCATGTCTTTCAGCTGAGACATTAAACCAAGACCCCATCTGCCCTCTCAGGTGGGTGGAAAACATCCCATGCAGCTGTTTCGAAGAAGAGCAGGGGAGTTATCCCCAATGTCCTGAGCAATATTTATCCTTCAATGAACATCACAAAAACAGATTATCTGGTCACTCTCATACTGCTATTTGTAGGATCTTGTGCACAAATTGCCTGCCACGTTTCCTACATTACAGCAGTGACTACACTTCAAAAGTACTTCATTGGCTATAAAGCACTTTGAGACATCCAGTGGTAATGAAAGGTGCTATAGAAATGCAAGTCTTTCTTTTATGTGCAGTTCCCCTTTACAGTTTGCTACGACCTCAGTGAGACCATTAATGTTAAAAATACGAGATATAAACTCCTCGACCAATTTAAAGAATTACACAATAAAATTTCACATTTTAAGATTTTTATTATAACAACTGGAAGAAATCCCCATTAACCAAATAGTACTTTGTAAGTTGCCGATACCCCAAATTACAAAGAAAAGTATTTTCTTTACTTATTAAAATACTTTAAAACCTCACACCACACTTATACGTTACACAGTCCTCTCTGATGGTGAAATCTTTATGGCTAAAAGTCTCAAAGATCTCCCAGACCTTTTAAAAATCAATGTCCTCTTCGCTCACTTCTCCGAGCACTTTCAACCTGGACGTCTGTGAGTAAGGCGATTCCTGGTGAGCCTGTTGGGCTTTTACTTCTCTGCAAGGTTCAACTTTCAAAACAGGTTCAAGTCTTTGTAGCCTTTTGCTGTATCAGGCTTCCAAGAACAGGTGTTCCCTCTCTCTCTCTCTCACTTGAGGCTGCCACCACTGGTTGTCTTCCTTTCTTACAGCCTGCTCTGAGGCTCCATCGTGGGTCTTCTGTACAGCCTGTCTGCCTTAAGAAAATCTGTTAAATTTATCTGGAATCAAACATTAATAGCTTAATGTCCTTTTCCAATATGCAAAGTCCAGAAGTCTGGTTTCAGCAGAGCCACCTGGACCTTCCACTTCCCCAGGTGTTAACAGCTGCCTGGTACATTTGCATTCTCAGACATCACTGACTCCTTGTTTACGATCCGAACATCTGGGAGGGTGAAACCCATTGTTCTTCGGGTGTTACCCCTGCAGTCTCTGTTTTTCAAGAAAAGGTCTTTGATCTGTGTTCTCTGTTGTCCTGGTAACCAAGATTTCTGTCTTGTCCTTAAGCCGAGTGGATGTGAGGTGACCTGACTTCTTGGACTTCATCTTAAACTTTTAAAATTCACAGTTTTTAAAACATAATCATGCTACAAAGACCAGCATTCATAACAAGTTTGTACATCTTCTTTCCTTTTTAAAGGACATCAAAGAGTATTTATTCGACAGCAGACTGTAGGTTAAAGATTGCTGGTGTGCAGAACTTGTAATTTAATAATCCAGAGGTTTTGTAATCCCAAAACTCTGGGAAGTGATACCCCAAACCATTAATAATATTATAGTTTTGTATGACCTGGGATGATTAATAATCCTATTACACTCATCCTCCCAAAAGAATAGCTTCACACACTTCTCAAATACTACTGTAGGTCATTTAAATCTGAGTAAAGCATTAAATGTGATTATTATTTGGATCATTCTGCTATTTTTATGAGCTTGGCATGTTGAATCATATGTGTGTCAACTGACTTGTTGTATTTTTACATAAAAAATTCAAAATGGTTTTGGACTTTAGGCATGGATATAATAACCAAATAACGTTTTGAGCAGTGGCATTAAAAATATTTTTCTTGCCTGTTATTAAGAAGATTTCAGACAGTGTGAGCATTTTGAAAACTGAAAATGATTCTAACACCAGTTTCAGCTGTGAGAATTCATTAATCTAATTCTAATACTTGTCGACCAAAAAATGCTTTCACTTGGGAGTCACTAATGTTGCTTAATCTACAGCACAATGCTCGTTAGTACAGAGTATGGCTGTTAATGGGCATGCTGTTAATAGGAGAGAATATTGAGTCTGAAACCAGTTTCGTTACCTGTACATTCTGCAGTATTTGAATCCTAAGAACAGCTACACAAAAGCTCTATTGTGTTTGTCACGAGGGTCCTCTCATTAAGGCTTCTACTCTATGAATGTTAAACAGTCATGTGCAAAAGTAATCATTTAAATTTAGGATCCAGCTTGGATTCTTAAACTGATTAGGTATAATACATTTTTAGTACAGTATTCATCTTGTTAAAGGTAGAGTAGGCCCTGTTTTCTGCAATAATTTCCACTGAGTTACTGATACGCCTTCATAGCTGGAGTCGTGCTTCTACACAGGGCTGCCATACTATACATAATGATCACTCAGTGGTCAATTGTGACATTATGAAATTTGGTTGAAGATTGTTCACAAGCACAGGAAATCTTGGGTGAATGGAGAGATGCGGCTTTAACAAATGCAGTCAAGATTATCCTCAGACATATTCCTGACCTGCTTTTGTGCGATCTTTGATTATCATCGACTTTCATGGTGAGTAGAATATTTGGATTATTCTGAGCATCTGAAGTCTTCAATTAACATTTAAGACTGTTCCAACCTTTAAAGTTTCTACAGTGGCACTGCATCCAAATGCCTCACCAAATGTCCCCCCCTCAACCCCCTCTCCCTGACTAGCCTTCGTGCAGATCTGTGATATATTTCAGTGCAGGGGTCTCTTTAATGGTGAGTTCAGCAGTTGGAGCTGAGTGGTGGAGAAATCTGGTTTGCTGCTGCTCGAGCTGAAAGAAAAATAGATGTTGAGGTCACCTAAGGCGACATCTGAGTGATGCAAGTGTATTGCACACAGTAGGATGACTGACAGATATTAGAAGAATCGCTGTGCAGTGCGTTAGTCTGAGAAATGTGGGCTAGTCTGAGATAAAGCCTAGGCTCCAGTCAGCTTTGCCTGCAGACGCAATGACTGGGTCTTTGAGCTGCAGTCCAGCTACGCACTCGTCAGTCAGTAAGTGATTGATTAGAAATGTAAAAGTCTCCCTTCTATTTCACTGCGAGGTCAGAAATATCTGGCGGTGTATCTGAATTCTTTTCAAATCTCTGCTCAGTATTTTTATTGGAATCAATTTTCTGCTTGTACATTAGCCTCTGACGCAGGATAAAAAGGTAGGCATAATAACAAATAGAATAAACTGGTGATTACGTTTGACATAAGTCCTTATTTAAAATATAGTTCTTAATATTTTCTCTTATGATGAGTACAATATTTTCATGTTAAACTTTCTGTGCTTTGATGATGTTTAGTGACCTCATACATGACGATGGTATTATTAAGCTTATCTGAAATAAATCTCTGAAGTGCTTTCTGTGAGTAATCAACCCACCATCAAATTACATCGTACTTACAATGCAGAAACAGGCCATTCACAGAATGGTTACGGCACAGAAGGAGGCCATTCAGCCTGTCAAGCCCATGCCGGCTCTTTGAAGCACAACTCAGCTAGTTCCACTCTCCCACCCTTTCCCCGTAGCCCTGCAATTTTTTCCCTTCAGGTGCTTTGAAACTCCCTTTTGAAAGCAACAATTGAATCTGTCTTCATCACCCCTTTCAGCCAATGCATTCCAGATCATAACCACTCGCTGCATAAAAACCTTTTCCTCTTGTCACATTTGATCCATTTGCCAATCACCTTAAATAAATTCTCAACCCTTCTGCCAATGGGAACAGTTTCTCTCTATTTACTTTGTTCAGATCCCTCGTGATTTTCAACACCTCTATCAAATCTCCGCTCAAACTTCTCTTCTCTAAGGAGCACAGCCCCAGCTTCTCCAATCCATCCATGTAACTGAAGTCCCTCTGCTCTATGCTGGTGTTCAGGCTCTACATAAGCCTTCTCTCACCCTTCTTCATTTAACACAATCAACATAACCTTCTATAATAAAAACAAGAAATGCTGGAAATACTCAGCAGGTCTGGCAGCATCTGTGGAGAGAGAAGCAGAGTTAACATTTCGGGTCAGTGACCCTTCTTCGGAATGGGCAAGTATTAGAAATGTCAAAGGTTATAAGCAAGTAAAGCGGGGGTGGGGCAAGAGATAACAAAGGAGGTGTAGAATGGACAAGGCCACAGAATAGCTGACCAGAAGGTCATGGAGCAAAGGCAAACAATGTGTTAATGGTGTGTTGAAAGACAAAGCATTAGTACAGATAGGGTGTTAACGGACTGAAGATTGAACAGCAGCAAGCACAAACATGAAAAAAACAGTGGGTAAGCGAACTGAACAAACTAAGATGAAATGGAATAAACATACAAAAAAAATGTAAAAAAGAAAATATAACTAAAAATGAAAGTAAAATGGGGGGCCCGTCATGCTCTGAAATTATTGAACTCAATGTTCAGTCCGGCAGGCTGTAGTGTGCCTAATCGGTAAATGAGATGCTGTTCCTCAAGCTTGCGTTGATGTTCACTGGAACACTGCAGCAAGCCCAGGATAGAGATGTGAGCATGAGAGCAGGGGGAAGTTTTGAAATGGCAAGCAACCGGAAGCTCAGGGTCCTGCTTGCAGACTGAGCGGAGGTGTTCCGCAAAGTGGTCACCCAGTCTGCGTTTGGTTTCCCCAATGTAGAGGAGACCATATTGTGAGCAGAGAATACAGTATACTAAATTGAAAGAAGTACAAGTAAATCGCTGCTTCACCTGAAAGGAGTGTTGTGGGCTTTGGATAATGAGGAGAGAGGAGGTAAATGGGCAGGTATTACACCTCCTGCGATTGCAGGGGAAGGTGCCATGGGAAGGGGACGAGGTGGTGGGGGTATTGGAGGAGTGGACCAGGGTGTCGCGGAGGAAACGATCCCTTCGGAATGCTGACAGGGGAAGGGAGGTGAAGATGCGTTTGGTAGTGGCATCACGCTGGAGGTGGCGGAAATGGCGGAGGATGATCCTTTGGATATGGAGGCTGATGGGGTGGAAAGTGAGGACAAGGGGAACTCTGTCACGGTTCTGGGAGGGAGGGGTGAGGGTAGAGGTGCGGGAAATGGGCCGGACATGGTTGAGGGCCCTGTCAACAACGGTGGGGGGGGAATCCTCGGTTGAGGAAAAAGAAGACATATCGGAAGCGCTGTCATGGAAGGTAGCATCATCAGAGCAGATGCGTTGGAGACGGAGAAACTGGGAGAATGGAATGGAGTCCTTACAGGAGGCAAGGTGTGAAGAAGTGTAGTCGAGGTAGCTTTGGGAGTCGATATTAGTAGACAACCTATCCCCAGAAATGGAGACAGAGAAGTCGAGGAAGGGAAGGGAAGTGTCAGAGATGGACCATGTAAAGGTGAGAGAAGGGTGGAAATTGGAAGCAAAGTTTATAAAGTTTTCCAGTTCGGGGCGGGAGCAGGAAATGTACCAGTCATCAATGTACCAGAAAAAGAGTTGGGGGAGGGGGCCTGAGTAGGACTGGAACAAAGAATGCTCGATAACATAACCTTCTCTTCCTTTCTTCCTCCTGTATTTATCCAGTTTTCCCTTGAATGTATCTATGCTTATCGCCTCAACCACTTCTTATGGTAGCAAGTTCCACATTCTCTCCAGTCTCTGGGTAAAGAAGTTTCTCCTGAATTCCATTTGGATATATTTATGACTAGCCTATATTTATGGCCCCTAGTTTTGGTCTCCCTCACAAGTAAAAATATCTTCTCAACATTTACCCTATTGACCCTTTCATAAACTTAAAAACCTCTATCAGGTCACCCCTCAATCTTCTCTTTTTTAGAGAAAAGAGCCTCAGCCTGTTCAGCCTTTTCTGATAGTTATAACCTCTCAGTTCTGGTACCATTTTAGTAAATCCTTTTTGCACTTTCTCCAGTGCCTATGTATACCTTTCATAATATGGAGACCAGGTTGCTTCACAGTACCCCAAGTGTGCTCTAATTAAGGTTCTATAATGTTTAACATAACTTCACTGCTTTTTAATTTTATCTCTCACGAAATGAGCTCTAGTGCTTTGTTTTTTTTATGCCCTGACATTCAGTCATGTTCGGAAGCTTATCCATGGCCAATGAACTCTTACGGACAGGTAAGAGATGATAGGGATGGCTTCCCCCTTTTCACATCTTAACTTACTGAAGACAGCGTATTTTTAAAAAGGAGTTCTTTAATTGTCAAGAACAGAGAAATGACAAGTTTTCTCATAACTTTAAGAAAAGATAAATGTTTATATACAACACCTGAAATATTCACAGCAACACCCACTCTCACACTCATATAGATACACACACACTCAAGAAAAGATAGAGATTATAAAGATAACATGCGTTACGTCTGATGAGTAAGCTTGCTTTTCCCCAGGGTGAAGACATGGAACAGTGCAGGCCTGTAATCTTTTCCCTTGTTCACTGAAGAAAGTCTTCAGAAAGATGGATGTGCTGTTGCAGACTGCTCTTGTTATATTCCAGCCATAGGTCGATGGTGAAGTTCTGGTACAAGTTCTCCAGTAGGGAGTTCAAGGCCAAACTCCAGTCACTGCCGACATGTAGTTCAAAGCTGGTAATCTTCGATGGCATAGATGGATCTTCTTTGTCTGCCCAGAATATACCTTTATAAAGCTCCTTATCAGAAATCTAGTTTCTTTCATGTGACCAGAATTTCTCCTTCCATTGTCCTCATAAATGAATTCAGATGGTGAGGCCATTAAGAAAATGAAATCCAGGTGTCATTCGTCCTCATCTCACCTTGATAAAGTAGGTTTTTATCACACCCATTCTTTGGAATTTGCATTTGGAGTCAAAAAGTCTGTGACAGTATCATTAACTCAATTGGTTGGAGAGAGGCAGCCATCACCACAGAAAAGGTTGTTTGTATTTTAATGATTTCTCCAAGACTTGTCCAGACATGAAAATGAGCTCAGGGTTCTTGTAGTTCTAAGTGAATTGGCAGGAAAGGATCACCTGACCTCTTACCCCATTTTGTTTGCAAGAAAAGTATCCATTTCCGCTTTACTTCATAAGTTCATTTTATAGCTCATAAATTCGGATTGCATGGGTGTGATAGAACCCTATGTTGGGGTTATCGTCTCCTGTGAGCTGGAGCTCTGTGCTTATCCCTTCACTCCTGTGGATTGGCAGGTGGTTGAGGAGAAGGCAGCTGCTGCTCCTGCTGCAGTTGGTGTTGCTGCTGTTGCTCCTTGTGTTCCTCATCTACATGACCTGAAGGTTGGCAGCTAGGAAGTGTAGATCAAAGGCAAAAAACTCCAAAATAGTATAAATGATCTCCAAAGTCTTGGAAATCACCTCCAAAGCAGTGCGGGCATGCTCTCAGAACGAGTCCTGTGAGCAAAAGCCTTTCACCTAGGCAAGGAAGCAGGTGTGCGATCTCAGTATTTAAAGCATTTCTTGCCTGTCAATTGCTCAGTCCCCACAAATCCCCCTGTCTTCTCGCCTTGTTTTCCTTGGCGAGTTTCATGAAGCCCGGCACACAGTTAAAGTCGGAATTCAGGGATACAAAAGCAGATAATGAGCACTTAACATATTTAAATTGCTGATCTGACTGCCCCACAGGGGGTTTCCTGCATGCTGCAGATCACACTGATGTCAAAGGCAGAAGTCGCCGGGTTCCTGCGGCAATTTCAGTACTTTTAACCTGCCATCTGCTTGCAAACTCACCCACCTTGTCAGCTTAAAATTCCCCCCATATTTTCCAAGGGAATGTGACCTTCTTATCCGTGCTACCAAATTGTGCCACCTCACATGTCTATATTGAAGTTCATTTGCCAATTACATGCCCATTCTGCAGGTTTATTAATGTCTTCCTATATTTTGTCACAGTCTCCCTCTGTGTTAACTATACCCACTAAATTATTGTTGTCCGCAAATTTTGAAATTATACTTCCGATTCCCAAGTCCAAATCATTTATGTAAATGTTGAACAACATTGGCCCCAGCACCGATCCTTGCGGAACACCTCTTCCCACCTTTTGCCAGTCTGAGTAACTACCTTTAATAACTAGTCTCTGATTTCTGTTCTGTAGCCAGCTTGCTATTGCCATGCAGACCCCCACCTGCCAAGAATGAGGCATATTAATTTTGTCATATGAACATTGATTTTAAACTGTTGCTGGAGTGGAGAAAGAACTTGTTGAAAAGATCACCAGACACTTGGCTGGAAAAACATTTGCATACTACCAGACAGTGCTTGGAGAGACAAAGAACAATTCCCTGGTCCACTTAACCCACAATGGACTGTGATCACCAGACATTGAAGGTGAGGAAGTTTGCATTCCAGGACGACTGCTAAGATGGCAGAATCCACAAACAGAAGTAGTCAAGCCATCTAGTCACATGACTAACCTGATAGGCGACCTAGGTTTTTTTAAATTATGCCACAGAGAAAGGCAGAAGGGAGTTGAAACTGAAACTGGAGCAAGGAAGCCTCTCTCCCTCTCTCCCTCTCTCTCTCACTTTCTCCCAAGCCTCCGGAACCATGGAAGACAGGCAAACCTCAAGAGAGAAATGACTCCGACATCCAAACAAGTTGAAGCGTGAACTGGGCCCCAACAAACAGCAGGACTGACCGGCAACCAAAATTCCACATTGAACTTAAAGTACTGTAACTACCAGATATTGCCTCAAACCGATACCCTTTATTCCTTATACATTTTCTGTCTCTATCTGCATGTGCATGCTAGCGTGGTCATGTCGCATATTTGTAGTCGGTAACCAGATTAGAGTTTAAGATTAATAAACTTCTACCTTTCTTGTTTAAAATCTAAGAAAACCTGTCTGAATTGATTTCTTTGCCTTACAATTGAAAAGTGGTGAACAGGATTCATTAAAGGGGGAGCTAAAACACGGTGTTTTTTAAAAATTAAACCCTGTTACGGTTAAACCAGGCAAAGGCTGAGAGGGAACCCCTAGACCCCTCTCACCTGGTCATAACACTATGCATTCTGCTACTTGTCTCGTGACTCCGCATGTTCTGACTATGTGGTATTTTATCGTAGACCTTTTGAAAATCCAAATAGATTGTGCCAAATAAAAGGTTAACCTTTAAAGCATCTTTATTGCAGAAAATAAAAATGAAATGGCAAGAAATTGAAGTGTCTGCACAAACACTGTATTGTTTGTAATGTAATTTAAATTGACTTGAATCCATCTGTACAGACCAGGAAGTAGGACAGAAATTCTCTGCAGCATTGTCCTTCCATCTAACTAACAGTGACAGAATGCTGCTTACATCCAAATATATCTGGATATATTTAATTATGTTTTATAAGTTAAAATGCAAAGTGCATCATTAAAAATATTGTGTGGTAAACAGGATTTCCACTTCGGGATTTCCTCAAACATCCGCTCCTCATGGTAACTGAAATCCATTAATTTAGCGGATAAAAAGTACATTTCTCTGAAACCTCCCAAATGACTGACAAACCACAACTTTAAAGAGAAATTGGAGGGGAGTGTTGCTGGAAGGCTGAGGTGATGACTGAAAAATTATCTCTCTTCAGCCTCTGGAGGCTCACTTTCTCCAAGTACACACCTTACATCTATTTCAACCTTAAAAATAATTCCAAAATATTAAATAAGGGCATGCTTTTGGAATGAATAATGCATTTCTTTATAAATATATAGATCAGAAGCAAAGATCAGCTGACAGGTCGCACTGCAATACTAATATTATAATCTGCCAGAAAAATAAGTGTGCAACTCACTCTTTGATTTTTCTTTCTTTTGCAAGGCAGTGAGTAATTTAGGTTAGGAGGATTTTTTCCCCTAATAAACCATAATTTGTAGAAACACTTTATTATTTAAAAACATTCACTTTGTGGATTAGCAGCCAACATAGCTCTCTAGTGTGGCAAACTGTCTGCTGTTGCTTTGGTCATTTATTCATGGTCTATCATACTTCAGTTGTACAGAGACTTTGCAACAACAACAACTTGTATTTTTATAGCACATTTAACATGATAAAACATCCCAAGGTGCTTTACAGGAGCATTATAAAACAAAGTATGAGGATCAGAACTCAGCTGGAGTACTGCTTTGCGTTTTGGGAACGGAGCCTCGGCAAAGTTACAATAGGTTATGAAGGAGTACAGCACAGATACACCAGAATGATATTAGGGATTAAATTGTTATTCTATAGAACTAAATTGATTGCACTTTGACCATGTCTTCTGATATATTACATTTATATATGAAGTAACTGTGCATTAACACCATTAATAAGGGCCTGCTGTAAGTAAACATCAATATAGCTAAGCAATGCAACTCATCCACTGTTAAAAGTATCCCAGCTCCTGCTCAAAACTGCTGCATTTGAAGTACCATCTTCTTGCAAGTCATACACCAAGGTAGGAATAGTCTAAGTTGCCAGGCGACTGTAAAATGGGCACTGACGTGTCAATGTGGCCTGCAGTGTGCACATGCTTATTCTGCACTGCCCTGCAGATCATATTGGTTAGAGCAACCTGCAGTCATCCAGAGGGCCCACCCATCCCCGAAACAGGTATTAGACCCATTGCCAATGCAAATAGGGAATCCAATGATTGTATAAAAACAAAAATTGCTGGAAATACTCAGCAGGTCTGGCAGCATCTGTAGAGAGAGAAGGAGAGTTAACGTTTCAGGTCAGTGACCTTTCATCAGAACTGGCAAAGGTTAGAAATGTAATAGGTTTTAAGCAAATAAAGCAGGGGGTGGGGAAAAAGAGAACAAAAGGGAAGGTGTTGATCAACTTTGCTTCCAATTTCCACCCTTCTCTCACCATTACATGGTCCATCTCCAACACTTCCCTTCCCTTCCTCGACTTCTCTGTCTCCAACTCTGGGGATAGGCTGCCTACTAATATTCATTATAAGCCCACCGACTCCCACAGGTACCTTGACTGCACTTCTTCACACCCTGTTTCCTGTAAGGACTGTATTCCATTCTCATAGTTTCTCCGTCTCCACACATCTGCTCTGATGATGCAATCTTCCACAACAGCGATTCTGATATGTCTCCCTTTTTCCTCATCCGAAGATTCCCCCCACTGTGGTTGACAGGGCCCTCAATCGTGTACGACCCATTTCTCGCACCTGTGCCCTCACCCCTTCCCCTCCCTCCTAGAACCGTGACAGGGTTCCCCTTGTCCTCACTTTCCACCCCACCAGCCTCCACATCCAAAGGATCTTCCTCTGCCATTTCTGCCAAGTCTAGTGTGATGCCACCACCAAACACATCTTCCCATGCCCTCCTCTGTCAGCATTCTGAAGGGATCGTTCCCTCCGCGACACCCTGGTCCACTCCTCCATTATCCCCGACACCTCATCCCCGTCCCACGGCACCTTCCCATGCAATCGCAGGAGGTGTAATACCTGCCCCTTTACCTCCTCTCTCCTCACTATCCCAGGCCCCAAACACTCCTTTCAGGTGAAGCAGCGATTTACTTGTACTTCTTTCAATTTATTAGACTGTATTCTCTGCTCACAATGTGGTCTCCTCTACATTGGGGAGACCAAACACAGATTGCTTGACCACTTTGCGGAACACCTCCGCTCAGCCCAAAAACATGACCCCGAAATTCCTGTCGCTTGCCATTTCAACACTGACCGCTTGCTCTCATGCCCACATCTTTGTCCACATCAACGCAAGCTCGAGGAACAGCAGCTCATTTACTGATTAGGCACGCTACAGTCTACTGGACTGAACACTGAGTTCAATAATTTCAGAGCATGACTGGCCCCCTTTTTATTTTTAGTTTTATTATTTATTTTTATTTTAGTTTAGTTTGTTTCATCATTCATTTTTTTTACCATGTGCCTGCCCACTTTTTTTTTTCATGTTTGTGCTTTTGGCTAGTGCTTTCATTATTCTGTCATTTAACACCCTCTCTGCACTAACACTTTGTATTTCACTGCACCATTAACACACTCTTTGCCTTTGCCTTTGCCCCATGACCTCTTTGTCAGTTATTCTCTGTGACCCTCTATCCTATCAACACCTTCCCATTTGTTCTCTTTTGCTCCACCCCCACTTTATTTGCTTAAAACCTATTACATTTCTAACCTTTGTCAGTTCTGATGAAGGGTCACTGACCTGAAACATTAACTCTGTTTCTCGCTCCACAGATGCTGCCAGACCTGCTGAGTAATTCCAGCAATTTTTGTTTTTCTTTCAAATTTCCAGCATCTGCAGTATTTTGCTTTTATGTTAGGTTTCAACGCTTATGTCAGGCCCCTTCCCAAAATTGGTTTTGTCAAGTTCAGATAAACCAAGCCAATGGTCCTTAAAAGAACTGCTAGATGCTGCCAACAAAAGATTAAACGTACATGAATGTAGAGCCAGAAGCAGCAGGAGGGATCCTTATGACTGTATGTTAAAACTGTAGGCTTCTGACAGTCACCACTCATCCTCTTCCCCTACCCACCCTTCTCCCCCCAAACCAGACTCACTATTGCTTCACTGCCATTTCATTGTTTTTGCACCTTACATTTCTTCCTGGGGTGTAACCTGGTGTCACTGGCACAGCAGAGATGCCTTGAAAACACAAGAGAACCAATTTTGCCTCCTCCTGTTGCTCATCAGTTTTGACATGGCAGTTTTAAGAAATTCTTTCATGGGATGTGGGTGTCGCTGGCAAGGCCAGCATTTGTTGCCCATCCCTAATTGCCCTTGTCAACTGAGTGGCTTGCTAGGCCATTTCAGAGGGCAGTTTAGAGTCAACCACATTGCTGTGGGTCTGAAGTCAGATGTAGGCCAGACCAGGTAAGGATGGCAGATTTCCTTCCCTAAAGGACGTTAATGAACCAGATGGGTTTTTACAACAATTAATAGTTTCATTGATTCAGTGAGACTAGTTTTCAAATACAGATTTTTATTATTAATTGAATTTAAATTCCACCAGCTGCTGTGATGGGATTTGAACCCATGTACTCAGGGAATTAGCCTTGGCCTCCGGATTACTAGTTTATTGACATTACCACTATGCCATCATCTCCCGTTATTCCCCATTACTATCCAGTTCATGCCCGAAGTTGGCCACAAACCAATTTCTAGGCAGTCATGTTTCTAGTGCACTGAAGGTACCTCAACACGGGAATATTCTGCGCATTTACATGTAATGACTTATCACTAATTATACTGGAATAAGAAAATCTATACCAAGACAGAAGTCAGGTATGATTCTCTGAAGACCAAACTAGCCCTGACTGCAAATTCTAACGTTCACGCTGTTCCTCAATTTTACAACAGACTTTAATGGTGTCACTAACAATCCTGTGCTGCTGGTAGTGAATAAAAAATGTTAACAGTCCAGCCATAATTATTTTTATGTTGTTAGACTATGGTTTTACATAAATTAAATGTATTTCTGAACTAAAAGTTTACTTTAAATGCTGGCACCACACTTTGGAACATCCCTGGATGTCATTTGTAACAGCACTTCATGTTACTGCAATAATTGTGTTGTCTTTGCACCTGGAAATCTGACAGAACGTCTGTATACAATTATAGAAGTGCATGCCAAGGAGAATATCTATCGCACTCTGACCCCAATTTATCTTGCTATACTCCAGTATGCAGTGCTTTAGAACCAGAAATAGCATTCATTAGTCATAGAGAGATGTGTTGTTAAAACTAGGTGAATTTCATTAGATGTTTAGCATGGCTTACTGCAGAATGAATCTGTTTTATTCCACTAAATTTTTATTTCAGCAAAGCAGTCTGGTTCAAAAGAAACACTGAGGTATACTACTTTGCAAAGCTATTTCTTTGTTGCAATCACTTTATGTTGTTGGCCAAGAATACCTGAGGTACAAGTGGACAATATCTCTGTGTTAGTGATCATGTAGATGAAGAAATTAGTTCTGCAATATTACCCTAACAGTTACAAAATAACTAATAACAGCTTGGGTTTTGTTGTTGGCATTAATATTTGAGTAGATTTAACATCACCAGCAGGAACCTCTGAGACACAAAAGCTGCTTGATACAAAGACTTGGTAACTGCCCAATGCATCTTTTTCATCATCATTTTGGTTGACAGACGTTTCATCTCCTACACTCCCTTGCATCATCCTGGATAACAGCAGTGACAACAGTTTTGTTAACAATTATTGATTTTTACACTATTGTGTTAATGTACATAATTCACAAATGGAGAATGAAAGGAATAGAGGATAAACATCCCTATCATCAGCAATGGACATCTTTTTTGTATACTGTGATGATAATGTTTTTAGATGGTGTAATGTTACCTATGGGTACTAGTTTGCTTTGGATGGGTGAGCACGTGTGATTTGATAACAGCCAGACCAAACGATGACATTATTTGTAATACCACAGGAGACTTGCTTAACTGCAGCAGATGTAAAACACATTTTCCCACTCGTCTAAAAAAACTGATGGCAGCTGCCACAAGACAAACTTCAATAATGCTACATTGTTGCTGATTTTGCGAAATATTTGTCCCCAATATCATTTATTTTGGCTGGATTTCTGTGTGACCGGTCTGCAAGCCCTTTAAGTTTACAGCCACAGCACCAACCGCTCTCCTCCCACCCCCCATTAGGAGGCAAATGATTGTTTTTCCAATAGCTTCAGCACCTATTTCTGAAGTGATAACTTATAACTTCCATCCCAACCAGTGAACATGATAACCTGTCCATAATATCAAACAGCAGTTTTATGGTGTTCAGCCATCAGAAGCAGGTGACATGAGGAAAACCTTTTTACACAGCAGCTGGTTAGGATCTGGAATGCACTGCCTGGAACTATGGTGGAGGCAGATCCAATTGTGGCTTTCAAAAGGGAATTGGATTAGCACCTGAAGGGAAAGAATTTTCAGGGCGATGGGGAAAGGGCAGGGGAGTGGGCCTAGCTAAATTGCTCTTGCAGAGAGCTGACTCGAGGGGTTAATGGTCTCCTTTCTGGGCTGTAACCATTCTATGATTTCGTGTGGAATTTCACCTTCCAAAAAGTAAATTTAGCAAGACAGAAATCTAAACCCGTATGTAAGGCTTGTATCCTTATTAAAACTGAAGATGAAATATTTCAGAACGTTAGAGAAATCAAAGCACTATTCATTGTATTGCTTTCATGGATTTTTTAAGTCGATCTCCTGCAGTTGCACCTAGGCTGGGGAGCAGGCTCACCTGTATATCTGTGTGTCCAAGTGCAGTGAGGTCAGGTCTGGGTGGAGACCAGTGCCAGGATTTAGAAGGTTGGATGCCTGTTTGAGCTCTGCAGTGTGTGGGTAGTGAGGCTGAGTCTTGGTTTATAAAAAAGAAAATTAAGTAAAATGGTTATGCTCAGGAGTTGAATGTACAATCCCAGCAATGGAGGCAGATATAGCTGAGGAGTGTAAGAGGAGAACAGTTTGCATGTAGAGCAGGGCATAGGGTCTTTTTAATCGAGTCTGTAGCCAGCAGTAACAGAGGTAGCTCTACGTTATGGTGCAGCAAACTGAGTTGTGGCTTTGTACCCTATCATTATATTCTGAGAGCATGTGAGAATTCACTTGCCTCGGGATTCCCAACCTTTAAGGCAACACTATTATCAAAGTTTTGCTTTCAGTCTAAACCTGGTGGGGATGGGGTGTCGAAACTGCTGGGAAATTTTCTTCTGCGATCTGAGTGGTCAGATTTTTTCATTGCTTTCTAATAGGATAGTATTTTTGGCAGAGTGTGATGGGTGGAAAAATGAAATGGAGGAGAAAGGTTTTTCAGAATATTAATGTTTATTAAGGAAAGCACAAGATAACCAATTAAAAAGCAGAGAAGTCCACAAATATAAACAATAAGAAAGAAAGAAGTACAATTAACCAATGAGGATGAACAAATCTGACTGGATGTTCATGAAATAGATTACAGAAAAATATTCACTTGCCAACTGATCAGCACTTTCTTCTCATACAGTATAAAGTTGTTGTTTTCCCTTGCATTGGTATTCTTGCGGATTGTCCTGATGAATGCAAGACGAAAAGTTTCAAAAACATGTTTCTCTTTTCAGCAGTACTCAAGTTCTGTACTACCAAATGACAACAGAAAAATATTCATTCGAAATATATATTACATAATGTATTAATACAGTGGTATTGCCATATACTAATACTTCCTATTGTTCTTTGCTCTACCCTTAGCACCCCATTTAATTCTTGACTATTAACACCTGGGTTCACTTTGTTTTCTTGGGCTTTATGTCTATAATTTTGATCCAACATTATTTGATGTTGTAAATTCATGCAGGCAGTAGATTTTTCCATTAACCATCATTAAGAAGGATGTCACCAACGTGTTTGGGTTTATGCGACTTGCTGAGAATGGTGATATTGCGCACGCATCTGCTGCTGATATTTCTGAGCACTGGCAGCAGGGAACTACTAATAAGTGAGGTATCAAATGGTCTGTTTGAGGGTAATCAGCAGCAGTATGACTCATTCAAATTGGTGCCATTGATTTCCCAGATAATACTGATGAATCCAGTGTTTATAACCATTATAACTGATAAATATAATTGCTGGGGAGGTTGTTAACGTGTCTGTGGCCTGCAATCCTGTCCTATGGGAGAGCTAGCCTTTAAAAAGAAGTGGGGCCCTACCTCCTAGCCACTTACAACAGAAGTGGATCAAACACAGCTGTGAAAAATAGGCAGCATATTGCATGCAGTCTGCTCAACAGACATTTGAATATTAATATTTTGAATTTTTATTGTAAGGTGAAAAGGTGGATGAGATTGTCCACCAGTATTATAGTTCATAAATTTGCAACCTGCCCTGAAGGAAATTATCCCGTTCAAGAACCTTAAAATGTGACATTCATGCGATAATATTATCACACCACGCAGTTAAGAGGCTGTCTCATTAGTTGCAGGAATACTTTTAACAGACTGGACTGAGATTGCTGTATGCTAGTGATACCATTATTCTGGTATAGCTTAGTTCATTTTATTTCTTATTGTTTCAATGGAATACTGTAATCCTTACACAGTAAACCCTAAATGGAATGATCAGTGGCTAACAATGGCCATATTTAAAACATATTTGCTTCAGATACTGAAAACAGTATGTTATAGACTCTGACCTTCGAGGCCCATAGCGTCTATCAGCACTTATTGAGAAAAAAGGTACTTGATTTTAAAATGATTATCTGTACCAGAGGTTTTCAACCTTTCAATCTTGAACTTCTTCATATTACGATAACAAGAAAACAATAAGATTCCCCAGGGAAAGGAGGAAGAGGGGGATATCAAAAGCATGTTCCCTTGGAAATATTTGAAACTTTAGATGATAAAAGATGCATTTTCCTGCTTTCTAAACTAATATTTTTGAGTTTAGAAATTCTGGACTAGGGAAGGAACAAAGGGAGATTCATGACACAATTCCCAACAGTTAGTGGAATTGTTTATATCTGATCCTTTTCAGATCAATCTTGAGGTTGATCTTTAACAGACATGCACATTAGGCTGCTCTCCATTCTCAACTTGGTTCTGTTCTTTTGTTTTGATGTGAATGCTGTGAAACCAGACTTACGGAGCCATTTTAAACAGGTACAAATGTGAGAAATACCCTCATTGTTTTATTTGACAGCTCTGGGTGCCTCAACCAGTCAAACTATCTGAAAAAATGGTAGTCCAGCATTTATCCTCCAGCATGTTATGAGAGCTGAGTTCAATCACGTTGTCTTCCTATTGTTAAGTCAATCTGCATTCTTTATTGTCTCAACAGGAAATGGGGGGGGGGGGGGGCGGAATTTTAACTCCCAAGACCGGATGGGAGGGAGGTTTGGGGCAGGTTAAAAGTTTAATTATAAGAAGCCCGACACCTACCTCCAACATGCCCACGTCCGGTTTCAGCAGAGGTGGGCTGGGGGCTGGCTGATGAACCTGCTCTCTTGAGGCTGGTTGGTTATTCAAATATTTTAATGAGGCTGTGTGTCTAAGTTTTTATCTTGGTTCCAGATTAAAGCTCATCAGATGAGCTTCTCAGGACTTTGGAAACGCAACAGCTGGAGGGAGACAGAAAGAGTTGAATGAAAAAGGTAGGTGCTTTTGTAGCACAGCTTGTGGGCCGAAAGGAGGAGGAGTGCTTCCCCACAACACCCCAACACTGCCAGCACCCCCCACCCCCGGACAACCTTGGCCCACACGCAACTAAAAGTTACATAGAATTACGTGGAACATATTGGCTGAATTTTACAGCCCCCAATATCAGGTGTCATGGGGGGGGGGTGGGGGGGGGGGGGTGGCAGGTAAATGTCTCCGGCAGAGGCCCGTCATCCGTTCCAGAGCAATATTGCTGCTGGTGGCCGGCACTCCTGTGCCTTTGGAACCCCGTCCGGGGATCCAAGGAAGGACACTGGTGTGGAGCGGGGAGCGGGTAAGTGTTTCAGTGCGGCGGGGGGTGGGGGGGGGAGTGGCGTGAGGAGATCAGGGTCAAACTCATCTGATTGGTGTAGGGGATAGTGGGAAGGGGTAAAGTTCACAGTTTATGAACTGTCGGGTGGGGGGGGGGGGGCGGGGTGGTGGGGGGGAAGGCCTGAATTGTATGGTTATTGGGGGGAGTGGGAGAGGGGCCAGAAACACCTATTTAATTTTTTTGAATCAATCTGATATCAAAGAACAGTACAGCACAGGAACAGGCCATTCGGCCCTCCAAGCCTGTGCCGATCTCGATACCTGCCTAAACTAAAACCTTCTGCACTTCCGGGGACCGTATCCCTCTATTCCCATCCTATTAATGTATTTGTCAAGATGACTCTTAAACGTACCTGCTTCCACCACCTCCCCCGACAGCAAGTTCCAGGCACTCACCACCCTCTGTGTAAAGAACTTGCCTCGCACATCCCCTCTAAACTTTGCCCCTCGCACCTTAAACCTATGCCCCCTAGTAACTGACTCTTCCACCCTGGGAAAAAGCTTCTGACTATCCACTCTGTCCATGCCGCTCATAACTTTGTAAACCTCTATCATGTCGCCCCTCCACCTCCGTCGTTCCAGTGAAAACAATCCTAGTTTATCCAACCTCTCCTCATAGCTAATGCCCTCCAGACCAGGCAACATCCTGGTAAACCTCTTCTGTACCCTCTCCAAAGCCTCCACGTCCTTCTGGTAGTGTGGCGACCAGAATTGCACGCAATTCTAAGTGTGGCCTAACTAAGGTTCTGTACAGCTGCAGCATGACTTGCCAATTTTTATACTCTATGCCCCGACCGATGAAGGCAAGCATGCCGTATGCCTTCTTGACTACCTTATCCACCTGCATTGCCACTTTCAGTGACCTGTGGACCTGTACCCCCAGATCTCTCTGCCTGTCAATACTCCTAAGGGTTCTGCCATTTACTGTATACTTCCCACCTGCATTAGACCTTCCAAAATGCATTACCTCACATTTGTCCGGATTAAACTCCATCTGCCATTTCTCCGCACAAGTCTCCAACCGATCTATATCCTGCTGTATCCTCTGACAATCCTCATCACTATCTGCAACTCCACCAACCTTTGTGTCGTCCACAAACTTACTAATCAGACCAGCTACATTTTCCTCCAAATCATTTATATATACTACAAAGAGCAAAGGTCCCAGCACTGATCCCTGCGGAACACCACTCGTCATAGCCCTCCATTCAGAAAAGCACCCTTCCACTGCTACCCTCTGTCTTCTTTGACCAAGCCAGTTCTGTATCCATCTTGCCAGCTCACCTCTGATCCCGTATGACTTCACCTTTTGTCCCAGTCTGCCATGAGGGACCTTGTCAAAGGCTTTACTGAAGTCCATATAGATAACATCCACTGCCCTTCCTTCATCAATCATCTTTGTCACTTCCTCAAAAAACTCAATCAAATTAGTGAGACACGACCTCCCCTTCACAAAACCATACTGCCTCTCGCTAATAAGTTTGTTTGTTTCCAAATGGGAGTAAATCCTGTCCCGAAGAATCCTCTCTAATAATTTCCCTACCACTGACGTAAGGCTCACCGGCCTATAATTTCCTGGATTATCCTTGCTACCCTTCTTAAACAAAGGAACAACATTGGCTATTCTCCAGTCCTCACTATCTCTTTAAATAGTTACATTAAATAGACGGGCTCGATGCCCTTTAAAAATGGCATCAGTACCTGCACAATGTGCAGTCTGCACGGACGGATCGCCATTGTTTACGTCCGCCACTGATTTCAGCGGCTGACATGTAAAATGCAGCCTTATAGTACAGAAACAGGCCATTCAGCCCAACTAGTCCATGCATCTAGACCTCCTTTGTTACCTCTTGCCCCACCCCCACCTCACTTGCTTATAACCTGTGACTTTTCTAATATTTGTCAGTTCCGAAGAAGGGTCACTGACCCGAAACGTTAACTCTGCTTCTCTTTCCACAGATGCTGCCAGATCTGCTGAGTGGTTCCAGCATTTCTTGTTTTTGTTTCAGATTTCCAGCATCCGCAGTATTTTGCTTTTATTTTAGTGTTTAATTCACTGCCACTTCTCTTCCAGGAATGCCTACCTTGAAGAAGTTCTGCTCTTCTCTCCGACAGGATTTTCGTTTGTCTCTTTTACCTTGTTCACCTTCATTGCTTTCTATTTCCCTCCTGGTGTTTGATAAGGTATCTACCAAAACTCGTTTCCACAGCCACATCTCCTTCCTCAGTGACTGTCTCCGGCTCCGACTTATTCCACGCGGATTCCAACTGCAGTTTCACCCATCATGCTTTGAAACCACCCAGGATCACAGATATCTCCGAGAAATACAACGTTCCTCCGACTGCTACTCTCGCCGCATCCTGAGATCTACACTCAGTGCTATGCGCCACCACATGCACACACTGGACCTCTCTCTCCAGCAGCACCGCCTCATCTTATCTCAAAGCTGTTCTACCCCGCAGATTCATTTCATCTTTCGTCTCATCCGATGCATTAACAAAAAACTTTTTTTCTTCCTTTCAGGTGTTAAGGAATGCAAGCTCCAGCAGCTGATGGGGACTAATGCCCCTCCAGATCCTCCTTCCGCTTCACTTCCCTCTGACCCCACCCCTTCTGATCTGACCCCTTGCCGTGTATTCACTATACCCTCTGACCTCCCCCTCTCTGATGCTGAGCGTTCTGTACTCAGCAAAGGTCTCAGTTTTATCCCCTTACGCCCCCACCTCAATGAATTTCGCGCTCGGCATGACGTTGAGCTCTTCTTCCGTTGCCTCCGCCTCCGGGCTCACTTCTTTGACCAGGAGTCCTCCCCACGACCAGCAGACCCATTCACCCGCCTCCAGCATTCTCCCTCTACCTGGACCCCTCCCCCTGGCCTCTTACCCGCTCTTGATCTCTTCATTGAAAACTGTCGGCGAGACATTGGTTGTCTCAATTTCTCTGCCCCCCTCACTCACTCTAACCTGTCCCCCTCTGAACTCGAGGCACTCCGTTCTCTCAGGTCTAACTCCGACATGGTCATCAAACCTGCAGACAAGGGTGGTGCTGTTGTCGTATGGCGTACCGACCTCTACCTTGCAGAAGCTCAACGCCAACTCACGGACACTTCTTCCTACCTCCCTCTGGACCATGACCCCACCACCGAACATCAAGCCACCGTCCAAAGGACTGTCACTGACCTCATCTCCTCTGGAGATCTTCCCTCTACAGCTTCCAACCTCATAGTCCCACAACCCCGGACAGCCCGCTTCTACCTCCTTCCCAAAATCCACAAACGGGACTGTCCCTGCCTGCTCCTGCCCCACTGAACTTATTTCTTCCTATCTTGACTCTATCTTTTCTCCACTGGTCCAGTCTCTTCCCACCTACATCCGTGACTCTTCTGACGCCCTACGTCATTTTGACAATTTCCAGTTTCCTGGTCCCAACCGCCTCCTCTTCACGATGGACGTCCAATCGCTCTACACCTCCATCCCCCACCAGGATGGTTTGAGGGCTCTCCGCTTCTTCCTGGAACAGAGGCCCAACCAGTCCCCATCCACCACCACCCTCCTCCGCCTGGCTGAACTTGTTCTCACATTGAACAACTTCTCCTTCAACTCCACTCACTTCCTTCAAGTAATAGGTGTCGCTATGGGTACCCGCATGGGTCCTAGTTATGCCTGTCTTTTTGTGGGATATGTCGAGCATTCTTTGTTCCAGTCCTACTCAGGCCCCCTCCCCCAACTCTTTTTCCGGTACATTGATGACTGTATCGGTGCCGTTTCCTGCTCCTGCCCCGAACTGGAAAACTTTACCAACTTTGCTTCCAATTTCCACCCTTCTCTCACCTTTACATGGTCTATCTCTGACACTTCCCTTCCCTTCCTCGACTTCTCTGTCTCCATCTCTGGGGATAGGTTGTCTACTAATATCCATTATAAGCCCACCAACTCTCACAGCTACCTCGACTACACTTCTTCACACCCTATCTCCTGTAAGGACTCCATTCCATTCTCCCAGTTTCTCCGTCTCCGACGCATCTGCTCTGATGATGCTACCTTCCATGACGGTGCTTCTGATATGACCTCCTTTTTCCTCAACCGAGGATTTCCCCCCACTGTGGTTGACAGGGCCCTCAACCGTGTCCGACCCATTCCCCGCACCTCTACCCTCACCCCTTCCCCTCCCTCCCAGAACCGTGACAGGGTTCCCCTTGTCCTCACTTTTCATCCCACCAGCCTCCATATCCAAAGGATCATCCTCCGCCATTTCCGCCACCTCCAGCGTGATGCCACTACCAGTCGCATCTTCCCCTCCCTTCCCCTGTCAGCATTCCGAAGGGATCGTTCCCTCCGCGACACCCTGGTCCACTCCTCCAATACCCCTACCACCTCGTCCCCTTCCCATGGCACCTTCCCCTGCAATCGCAGGAGATGTAAATACCTGCCCATTTACCTCCTCTCTCCTCACTATCCCAGGTCCCAAACACTCCTTTCAGGTGAAGCAGCGATTTACTTGTACTTCTTTCAATGTAGTATACAGTATTCGTTGCTCACAGTGTGGTCTCCTCTACATTGGGGAGACCAAGCGCAGACTGGGTGACCGCTTTGCGGAACATCTCCGCTCAGTTCGCAAGCAGGACCCTGAGCTTCTGGTTGCTTGCCATTTCAACACTCCCCCCTGCTCTCATGCTCACATCTCTGTCCTGGGATTGCTGCAGTGTTCCAGTGAACATCAACGCAAGCTCGAGGAACAGCATCTCATCTACCGATTAGGCACACTACAGCCTTGTGGACTGAACATTGAGTTCAATAATTTCAGAGCATGACAGCCCCCCATTTTACTTTTATTTTTAGTGATTTTTTTTTCTTTCTTTTTACATTCTTTTTTACATTTTTTACAATCTTTTTTTTTGCATTTATTTCATTTCATCTTAGTTTGTTCAGTTTGCTTACTCACTGTTTTTTTCAGGTTTGCACTTGCTGCTGTTCAATATTCAGTGTATTAACACCTAATCTGTACTAATGCTTTGTCTTTCAACACACCATTATCATATTGTTTGCCTTTGCTCCGTGACCTTTTGGTCAGCTATGCGGCCTGGTCCAATCTAGACCTCCTTTGTTACCTCTTGCCCCACCCCCACCTCACTTGCTTATAACCTGTGACTTTTCTAATATTTGTCAGTTCCGATGAAGGGTCACTGACCCGAAACGTTAACTCTGCTTCTCTTTCCACAGATGCTGCCAGACCTGCTGAGTGGTTCCAGCATTTCTTGTTTTTATTTCAGATTTCCAGCATCCGTAGTATTTTGCTTTTATTATAGTCCATGCTGCTATTTATGCTTCCCCCCATCCTCATCCAACTCTATTAGCATAACCCTCTATTCCCTTCTCCTAATTATGTGCACCCAGCCACCGCTTAAATACACTGATACTATTTGCCTCAACTACTCCCTGTGTCATTGAGTTCCACATTCTCACCACTTTCTGGGTAAAGAAGTTTCTCATGAATTCCCTATTTGATTTCTTGGTGACCATCTTATATTGTATTTAGTATTTAGAGATACAGCACTGAAACAGGCCCTTCGGCCCACCGAGTCTGTGCCGACCATCAACCATTTATAGTAATCCTACACTAATTCCAAATTCCTACCACATCCCCACCTGTCCCTATATTTCCCTACCACCTACCTATACTAGGGACAATTTATAATGGCCAATTTACCTATCAACCTGCAAGTCTTTGGCATGTGGGAGGAAACCGGAGCACCCGGAGAAAACCCACGCAGACACAGGGAGAACTTGCAAACTCCACACAGGCAGTACCCAGAATTGAACCCGGGTCACTGGAGCTGTGAGGCTGCGGTGCTAACCACTGCGCCACTGTGCCGCCCCCACTGTGTGGGGGATTGGTTAGCTCAGTTGGCTAGACAGCTAACGTGAAATGTAGAAAGACACCAACACCACAGGTTCAATCCCTGTATTGGTTGTGGTAGTTCATGGAGGTGTGCCTCCTCATCTTGCCTCACACTTGAGGAGTGGTGATCTTCAAGCTATATATCACCAACTCTCTCTCCCTAATGGGGAGAGATTCCATTGGGACTACAGCTCAAGCAATCTTATATTGTTGACCTCCTGTTTTGCTCTTCCCCCAACTGAGCAAAATGTCTTTGTTGATGTCATCGCCTTGTTCAGCCACAAGTTACTGGTTTCAGATCCCCAGACATGGTTGAGCAGCTTACTTGATTCCTCAAATTAATTCGCTAAATACATTTTGCTCTTCATTTAACATCTCGTAAATATTAAAATAAGATCAAACTTGTAAACTGAGAAGTTCTCATAGTCAGAAAACTGGACCTTAAAAGGGAACGACAAAAACTCGAATAATTAGCTGTTACAACCATGTGAGAAAAAGGTCCAGGAGTCGCTTTCAGTCATCACCTGGTCTTACTGTAACAGGGTTTAATTTTTAAACACACCATGGCCGGAATTTTACACCACCCCAGCGAGCCGGATGGTGGTGGGGGAGGTGGCGTAAAATTGAGCGGGAGGCTCCGGGAGGCCATCCCGGCCCACTCCCGCCTCTGCTCCACTTTACATAGGCCGCAGGGGGGCGAGAAATGGGCAGCCCACCCCAGGCCAATCAAGGCCCTTAAGTGGCCACCTAACAGCCACTTAAGGGCCTACGCCTGCCTCCATGGGTATTTTACCCATGGCAAGCAGGCATCCAGTAGACGTGAAAGCCTGCCCAGTACCTGGCGGCCTCTCAGCGCCCCAGTTGCCCCAACCACCCCCAGGATCCGAGACGTCCCCTTGCCCCCCAAATGACCACCCTTGCCTCGCCGGCTCGGGACTGATTCCCCTGGTGAGGCAAACCCAATTTATCTTCAGTCCCGGTTCCATGTACTCGGCTGGGCTGCAGTCCCAGCAGTGGCCACCGCTGCCCGAGGCACTGCTGGGACTGCTGGCTCGTTGATTGGCTGGCAGCTCAATGAGGCGGGACGTCCTCTTTCAAGCAGGTGGAAGTCCCGCCTCTGAATAGTTAAAGCCCAGGGACCTGTAAAATATGGGTCGGAGCTCTGGGCTGGGCGGATGCGGGTTCGCCACCGACTTTTACGTCGGTGGTCAGCTCCCATCCGCCCGGTGTAAAATCCAGCCCCGTGTTTTTAGCTCCCCTTTGTTGAATCCTTCTTCACCACTTTCCAATTAAAAGGCAAAGAAATCAGCACAAACAGGTTTTTTTAGGTTTACTGTGGCGCAGTGGTTAGCACTGCAGCCTCACAGCTCCAACAACCTGCATTCAGTTCTGGGTACTGCCTGTGTGGAGTTTGTAAGTTCTCCCTGTGTCTGCGTGGGTTTCCACTGGGTGCTCTGGTTTCCTCCCACAGCCAAAGACTTGCAGGTTGGTAGGTAAATTGGCCATTATAAATTGCCCCTAGTGTAGGTAGGAGAATGGTGGGGATGTGGTAGGCAACATGGGATTAATGTAGGATTAGTATAAATGGGTGGTTGTTGGTTGGTACAGACTAGGTGGGCCAAAGGGCCTGTTTCAGTGCTGTATCTCTAAATAAATAAAAGTGAAATTTTATTAAACTTAAACGCTAATTCGGTTAACGCCTATGGATACAGGACGCGCCCACGCTAGCATGCATACGCGATACACACGTGCAGATAGGGACAGAAAAGAGCAGAAGAAATAAAGTGGAAAAGTTTGAGGCAATATCTGAAGAGTTTTTGTTATGAGTCTTCGATCTCACTGCAAAGTCCTTGCTTGTAGGTAGATCTTGCTTTTCCTTGGGGCCCAAGGAAACCTTGTTTAAACCTTGTTCACTATAAGAGACTTTTCTCTTGTGGGGTTCATGTGTCTTCAGTGGGTTTTTGGAGTTCCATGAGAAAGATATAGGAGCAGACAGACAGGCAGGCAGGTGAGCCAGCCAGGAGATTTCTTCTCAGTCCAGGAGCATTCAGCTTTCTGCCAGTTCAAACACTGTCTCTCCAATTTAAAACTCTCAGTTCAAACTCTGCAACAGCCAAGTTAGTCATGTGACTAACTGGTCTGACCACGTCTGTTTGTGGATTGTATTGGAGCTCCTTTGTTCCCAAACACTGTCTGTTAATATGCAAAAATATCTTTCCAGCCAGGGGCCTGGCAACTGCTTGTATCAGGCCTTCTCTTCTGCCCAGCAACAATTTGAAATTTAATATCCATGTGGCGAAATTAATGTGCCTCATTCTTGGCAGGTGGGGGCCTGCATGACAATTAGCATTCCTGTGCAGAGTGAAAATTATATTTATTTAGCATTCTAGCTTTCATGAAATTCAGTTTTTATGAAGATTGCCTAGACCATTACTTTCTTTAATTTAGAAAACAAGTGCACTGATTTTTTTAGAGTGTCAATGGGCAGAAATGGGTATGGACTAAATAATGTACACGAGTGTATCCATTCACACTGATTTTGCGCAGGTACATAATAATGTTATATGAATGTGTTTACACATAGTTAATTTACGGAAGCCAATAACATAATGTGAAATGACAATGAAATATCCATATGGATAAATGTATTTGTCTACTGATGTTGTACCTAGTCAACCAACTACACCAGAAGGGTAGGCATCACCTCCACCTCACTTGTAGCAGGAACCACAAAAATACAAATTCAATTCCTAATGATGTTAAGGAAGAAGGACACTGTGGAGGAAGCGGTTCAGTGGTGGGAACAGCTCAAAGGTCCATAAAAACATTAGAACATAAGAAATACGAGCAGAAGTACATCATATGGCCTCTCGAGCCAGCTCAGCCTTTCAATACAATCACGGTTGACCTTCTGCCTCAACTGCACTTTCCCACCTGCTCCACATATCCCTTGATTCTCTGAGAGACCAAAAATCTATCTATCTTAGCCTTAAATATAAATATTAACCGTGGACGCCTCTCCTGAATTGTACAGGGTAGCGGAATATGCCTGCATTGCTGACTGAATTGTGGGGTATCTGCTGTCTAGGATAAAACCTGATGTTAATCACATATGTTCTATACCCTTTATACTTGTAGGATGCCCTCTGCTCTTTGCTGCCATAGATGCCCTTTACACCCACGCTTTTGAGTAGAAAATGCATTTCTACCATTGTAATGCCTGTGGTGATTGTTCAAAATCTTTCCCTTTATTAAATTCACTAACTCAAGGTTTGACCTGGAGCAAGACAGTCATTTTTCAGTTTGACTACAAAATGCTTCACAAGTGTGTTACTAATGATCTTAAAGAGGCTTTAGCAAATAAAAAGTGACTTTTTTTTAGTTTATGTTAATGTTTATTAATCTATTTTTGGATTCTCCTTGCAGTGCCGAACATGATCTTGGCCAATTAGTCTGTTAGTATGTTCTACATACATTGCATCACCTTTACTCACATCTGGTTTTTCACTGGTATTTGTGAAAACGAGAATGCTGGCCCCAATACCACCTGCAATCTTGTCTGATAGTGAAATATGCTTCAGTTCTCAAAATACTATCTATCAGTTTTCAAGCAACCTCTTCCCTAACTCTCGTTTTACAAATGTCAATAACTGAAAGAAGTATTAGGGAGTCACTAACGGTATGTAGTTTTTTGCACTTTGTGATATGGTACGACAGGTGACAAATCGTTCAAAGAACTGGCACTTATGCACAAAGCTGTTGATGTGTTTTATTTGAGAGCCATACATTTTTAACTGTCATTTAAATAAATCCACTGTCATTTCAGCAATTCTGCATGTTTGTTAGATAGAACTTCTGAAGATAAGATATTCTGAAACAATTATTTGTCACTTCAGAACTCATAACAAGTGAACTGTGTCTTAAACTCTTCATACTTCCCAGTTTTAGCTGCCACTGAAGATGCAGCCTCATGGAAACTGTATGCCAAGAGGCAGATTTTGAAATCCAAATATGATGCCAACTCATCAAAAATGGTGATCAACAAAGTGATGGATCTGATGGAATAAAGCAGCCTGATGAGCTACTGTAACAGCTAATATGGAATACTTCATGATGAGGATAGATGAACAAAACATGTAAAAATAATTCCAAAGTTATTGTAACCTACCATACATGTTATTTTTATATTAAGCTGCAGGGAAATATATTTGTTTGGTGTAGATGAAAAATAAGGATATCGATGAGTTTACAAGGAATGTTTATTGTGTAAGTTTATGGTTTGGAATTTTTGGACGTTTGCTGAGGATGAATGTGTTGATTATGGGGGAGAATGTGTGTTATAAAAAGGATCTAATAGCGCACAAGAGTTTTAAAAGTAACAGAAGAAGAATTAGAAAATCAAACTGATATAGAAATAAAGAAATATAATATAAATTAAACCGTGGCAGTATCAAGACTGATAAACTATTAATAACAGAAACCATAAGGAAGAATGAGGAGGGTTTATCATGTTGCAATAAGAGTTTTTATTAAGCAGATAAACTGTAAAATTGGGATCCAGTGAGCTGTAAAAATTCCAATTGTTGAACCTTCCAACATTTGCCTATTCATTGTGTCATAGCCGAGCAAGATATTGCATCAGAATCACATACGAGTGGGTATTTCTGTACCTCTACTGATAATTTCCTTCATCAGGAAATTGAACATATAAAATGTGCTTATATCACAAAAATGATTTCACGGGGACGAATGAACAATCAGGTTTGGCATAATGAAATAAGGTCACAGTACAGATAAGATGTTGTCGTAGGCTATCAGAGCAAAGCTCAAGTTGTTTATAACTATCGACTGAATTGCAAAATGAGATTAAAATTTCAAATCCCTACTCTGTTTACTTTTTTAGTAATTTATGGGGGTGGTTTTGCTTTGTTTTTGAGAGCTTTTATATCAGAGCCAATACTGACAACTGTTGCATTCTAATATAAAAGCAAAATACTGCGGATGCTGGAAATCTGAAACAAAAACAAGAAATGCTGGATTCACTCAGCAGGTCTGAGCAGGTCACAGATGCTGCCAGACCTGCTGACTGTTGCATTCTAGATGGCTTTGCAGGTGCGTCAATGCTGGAGGCACAATGATTATGATCGTTTTTATTTGTTCATGGGATGTGGCCTTCGCTGGCAAAGCCAGCATTTACTACCCAACCCTAACTGCCTTTCAGATGGTGGTGGCAAGCTGTTTACCTGAATCCCTGTAGTCCGTGTGGTGTAGGTACACCCACAGTGCAGTTCGGGAGGGAGTTCCAGGATTTTGACCAAGCGACAATGAAGGAACGGCGATATAATTCCAAATCAGGATGGTGTGTGACTTGGAGGGGAACTTGTAAGTGGTGGGTTCCCATGTGTCTGCTGCCCTTGTTGTTCCAGGTGGTAGAAGTAACGGGTTTGGAAGGTGCTGGCAAAGAGTTGCTGTAGTGCAACTTGCAGATGTTACAAACTGCTGCCACTGTGTGCTGGTGGTGGAGGGAGTGAATGTCTAAAATGGTGGGTGGGATGCCAATCAAGTAGGCTGCTTGTCCTGGATGGTGTCAAGCTTTTTGAGTGTTTTTGGGAGCTGCACCCATCTAGGCAAGTGGAGATTATTCCATCACACTCCAGACTTGTGCCTTGTAGATGGTGGACAGGCTTTGTGGAGTAAGGAGGTGAGTTACTCATTACAGAATTCCGAGCCTCTGACCTGCTCTTGTAGCCACAGTATGTGGCTGGTCCAGTTATGTTTCAGGTCAATGGCGACCCCAGATGTTGGTGATAGTGGATTCAGTGATGGTAATGCCATTGAATGTAAAGGAGGGGTACGATACTCTCTCTTGCTGGAGATGATCATTGCCTGGCACATGTGTGGTGTGAATGTTACTTGTTACTTATCAGCCCAAGCCTGAACCTTGTCCAGGTCTTGCTGCATGTGGGCACAGACGGCTTCAGTATCTGAGGAGTTGTGAACCGTGCTGAACACTGTGCAATCATCAGCAAACATCCCCACTTCTGACCTGATGATGGAGGGAAGTTCATTGATGAAGCAGCTGAAGATGGTTGGGCCTTGGACACTACCCTGAGGAACTCCTGCAGTGATGACCTGGAGCTGAGATAATTGGCCTTCAACAATCACATTCCTTTGTGCTAGGTATCACTCCAACCAGTGGAGAGTTTTCCCCTTAATTCCGTTGAATTTAATTTGCTAGATTGCCTTGATGCCACTCAGTCAAATGCTGTCTTGATGTCAGATGTAATTCTACAAGTGTATCAAATGATATGCAAAAGTTGAATACCAGGAAACAACATAGCTGGTATACATAATGTTACATTAGGTTTATGAAGATGTTAAAAATCCACAGACTCTGTGGAAATGTGGTTTCAATGGTTTGGTCGTTTCACATAATGACCGCATGTGTAGGTGAACGCGAAAAGGCTGTTCAGCTCATCCAACTAACTCTATCAACCAGTTCATGTTTCAGGACAAGTCATATGACTCACTGTCATCCAACTTTTGTCATCCTTAAACCTGCTACTCCTTGATGAATCAGAAATTGGTCTAATCCATTTATAAATGCTTACTCCAAGCCAATTATTTACTGCACTAGATGGCAGTCTATTCATTCACTATTCCTCTATAGCTAGTTTTACCTTGTGGCTACTGCAGCTTATAATTCTACTTCTCGTAAAGCATAAACAGCTTGCATTTATGTCGTGCTCCTCAGATAGAATAACCCACCTTTATTCCCACAGTTACAAAATAGATCTCAACTTTTAAAATTTGTAGATAAATGCTGAACATGATTGCCTCTCTTGGCATACCACATTCTGAAGTTGTTGCTTTGTTAAAAATAACTGTTTCAGATTTGGCTCATTCTAAATTCTTATGATATATGAGGCAGCAGAAATTTGTAGTTTCAGGACACTGTTCTGGGAAGTGGAGGAAGCAACGGCTTACACTGAAGATCAAAAGGAGCAACTTTTGCTATCTGCCCTCCAGTGATGGAGCACCTTGTAACAACAGCAATCAATCCTTCTGTGATCAATAGCCATTTGCCTTTTGAACTTCAGGTCCTGCTGTAGGCTCACAGCAGAACCTACAACTGTTTTTGACAGATGTTGGTTCTATTGGGCCTATCAGGGTGCTTCTGGCCCTAGAGCCAGGGTAGCTCAGCAAGGCTCTAAAGTGCTGCCACAATGTAATGGGCTAGCAGAAGAGGCCAAAACCCTTCCCCCTGCCCACTGCCACTGCACCCCCCTCACCTCCCCTTTTCACTCATACAATTTGTTCATCATTCAAGATTTTGCCATTTTCCAACTACCCCACCTGTTCCACCCCACCCCAGCTCTCTCCTCTTGCCATTCAGCTGAAATTTCTCTTCACGTACCATTCTTATCAGGCAATTTCTAGGCCAGACTGTTGTCGAGGGCTCCTACCTGCTCTCTTAAGCTGGGAATGTCACAAGACACGAGGACCTGATAAAAGGATTGGCATTCTGTTTTCAAACAGGTTAAATATTTTAAAGCATTATTGCACTGAACCAGACAGTAATGTTGAAAAATATGGGGAAATTTGAGTAGGCTGTACGAGGCAATATCATGGGACTAACTTCAAAAATAGAAGACTGGTCTCAAGCTGCGAAAATTCAACCCAGGCATGCCCCAGACGATTATATACATTCTTAACTGTACATTCTTCGCTGGAGGTTGCTGCAGAGTTTGTAGACTTATTTCCAGGCTTCACTCTTTCAAATTTTACAAACTGACTGGAGATTTTGTGGTGTTTCATTTTCTTTTTTTGTTCCCAATGATTTAGCTCCAATGGTTTTAAAAATGAAAACTGCTGTACCTTGTTGGCATTGCTGCTTTACTTCCTCTACGTCAGTCCTTTTTGTAGTTCATCTTATTCCATGTTGTCCCTGTTGAAAGTGCCTGGAACTCCTGGTGTTTTGTATGGCACATTTGAGATTAATGGACTTGGGAGTTAATGATTTTAGTGTCTGCTTTTAATAAAACAACCACCATATTTCTGGGTGAATGAACTTTCTTTTACAGGCTGCAGCTGAGTTTCTGTTAAGATTTCCTTCAAAACCTTCTGGAGTGCAGGAATTTCTTTCTTAGGACAGTGGTAGAATGTGCATGCACTGGGTTCTTTGATTCACAAGAGCCACCTTTTGTTTTATAATCCATGTCACAGCATAAGTATCCATTTAAACCATTTATGCTCTGATGCGCCCTTTGAAACCTATTCTTTGTTCAATACCTTTTGCTTTTCTGAGCTTCTATCACTTCTTATTGTGATAAACATTTGCTCCAATTTAATGTGTGACAAAGCTCTCTCTGTCTATTACTACAACAAAGACTTGCATTTATATAACACTTTTCAAAACCTCAGGATGTCCCAAAGCACTTTACAGCCCAATGAAGTACTTTTGAAGTGTAGTCACTGTTGTAATGTGGCAACCAATTTGTGCACAGCAAGATCCCACAAACAGCAATGTGATAATGACTGGATGATCTGTTTTTGTGATGTCAATTGAGGGACAAATATTGACCAGGAACACTGGAAATAACCCCCCTGCTCTTCTTCGGCATGCTGCCATAGGATCTTTTGCATCCACCTGAGAGCACAGATGGGTTCTTGGTTTAAATGTTTCATCCAAAAGACAGCACCCCTGAGACTGTAGCTCTCCCTCAGTACTGCACGCAGTGTCAGCCTAGACTTCTGTGCTTACAACTCTAAAGTGAGACTTGAACACATAACATTCTGGCTGAGAGGTAAGAGTGCCTCCAAGTGATCATAACATGATAGAATTTCACATTCAGTTTGAGGGTGAGAAGTGTGTGTCTAAGACTAGTGCTTTAAACTTATATAAAGGCAATTACAAGGGTATGAGGACAGAGTTGGCTAAAGTGAACTGGGAAAATAGATTAAAAGGTAGGACAGTAGAGAATTAGTGCTAGACATTAAAGGAGATATTTCATAACTCTTAACAAGAGTTAAAAGACTTTGAGTCATAGCTGACACGTATTAGAACACATTATCAATTCTTTAATTTCGGTCTTTATTCCCAATTATATCAAGGAACATAGAAACAGGAGTAGGCTATTCAATCCTTCGAACATGCTCTGCCATTCAGTTAGATCCTGAGTGATCTGTACCTCAACTCCATTTAGCTGCTTTGTTCCGTATCCCGTGATACCCTAACATAAAATCTATTGATCTCCGTTTTGAAAGTTCCTATTGTCCCAGCATCCAGAGCCTTTTGGAGCAGAGAATTCCCGATTCCTACTAACCTTCACGTGATAAACTGCTTCCTAATTTCACCCCTTAAATGGCCTAGCTCTAATTTTAAGATTATGTCCCCTTTGCTCATGATTCCCCGATCAGAAGAAATAATTTCTCTGTATCTAACCTATTGTATCCTTTTTAACATTTTAAGTACCTCAATCCGATCAGCTCTCAATGTTCTATACTCAAGAGAATACAAGGCAAGTTATTTCAACCTGTCCTCATAATTTAATCCCTTAAGCCCCGGTATCATTCTGGTGAAACTGCACTGCACCCCCTCTAAGGTCAATCTATTTTTCCTGAAAAAACTAAATGCAATATTCCAGATGGGGGTCTGACCAAAGCTCTATACAACTGAAGTATACCTTCCTCCCTTTAGTAATCCAGTCCCCTTGAGATAAAGGCCAACATTCTATTAGCCTTTCTGTTTGTTTTTTTTTGTGTCTTTTTACAGGCTTTTAGCAATTTGTATACTTGGACTCCCTCTGTACTCCTCTACATTCTCGAGTTGCTCACTATTTAGAAAAGAATCTGATTTATCTTTCTTAGGTCTGAATTGAATGACCTGTCATTTCCCACATTGAACTCCATCTGCCACAGTTTTTCCCACTCATTTATCAATCTATGTCCCTTTCCAACTTCCTGTTCCCATTTGCACTACTTACTGTCCCTGCTAATTTAGTGTCATCTGCACAAACGTGGTTATACAACTCTCTATTCCTTCCTTCAAGTCATTAATAAATATAGCGATAGGTTGAAGCCCCAGATCAGATTTTTGGGAACACCTTTGTAAGACATTTTATTAGATTTCCTTCAACAATTATTATATTTTTTCCTTGCACTTAAATCATTCTCTCCTTAGTTTCTCTGAAACTTTTTAAAAGTTCTTCTAGAACTTTCATTTTTTGGAGCTATTTTACTTCATCCAATTAACTCTTCTTGAACGATATTATTTTCTTATACTTTGACTTCATTTTTATCTGTGCTGAACTTTATGAATGTCTCACTACAACACAGAGAACACAATTTCTTGGGCTATCACATTTATTTGACTTTTGCGTACAAATGTTGCAGTATTGCCCAATCTGCTCAAGCTCCCAAGTGATCATAACATGATAGAATTTCACATTCAGTTTGAGGGTGAGAAGTGTGGGTCTAAGACTAGTGCCTTAAACTTAAATAAAGGCAATTACAAGGGTATGAGGACAGAGTTGGCTAAAGTGAACTGGGAAAATAGATTAAAAGGTAGGACAGTACAGAATCAGTGCTAGACATTTAAGGAGATATTTCATAACTCTCAGCAAAGATATGTTTCTTTGAGAAAGAAAGGCTCTGAGAAGGATGCACCATCTGTGGCTAACTAAGAAAGTTAAGGATATCAAATTGAAAGAAAAAGTATACAATACTGCAAAGATTAGTGGTAGTTCAGAAGATTGGATAGATTTTGGAAACCAGCAAAGAATGACTAAAAAATAAGGAGGGAGAATGAGTACGAGAGATAGCTAGCTAGAAATATAAAAACAGTTCATAAGAGTTTCTACAAGTATTTAAAAAGGAAAAGAGTAACTAAAGTGAGCGTTGGTCCCTTAGAGGGTGAGACTGCGGAATTAATAATGGGAAACAAGGAAATGGCGGAAGTATTGTACAAGTATTTTGTGTCTGGCCTCACTGTAGAAGACACAAATGAATTCCAAGAATACTTGAAAATCAAGAGGTAAAAGGGAGGGAGGAACTTAAAAACAGTCACAATCACTAGGGAAAAATATTAGAACTAAAGGATGACAAGTCCCCTGCACCTGATGGCCTGCATCCTAGGGTCTTAAAATAAGTGGCTGCAGAGATAGTAGATGCATTAATAATGAGTTCCGAAGAAGGATCACTGACCTGAAACGTTAACTCTGCTTCTCTCTCCACAGATGCTTGCCCGACCTGCTGAGTATTTCTAGCATTTCTTGTTTTTATTTCAGATTTCCAGCATCTGCAGTATTTTGCTTTTATTATAATAGATGCATTAATTGTGATCTTCCAAAATTCCCCAGATTCAGGAAAGGTCTCAGCATATTGGAAAATCCCAACTGTAACACCGCTATTCAAGAATGGAGGGAGACAAAAAACAGGAAACTACAGGCCAGTCAGCCTAACATCTGTCATAGGGAAAATGCTAGAATCGATTATTAAGGAGGTAATAGCAGGATATTTAGAAAATCGTAATACAATCAGGCAGAGTCAACCTGGTTTTGTGAAAGGGAAATGGTGTTTGACTAATTTATCAGAGTTCTTTGAGGACATAACAAACAAGGTGGATAGAGGAGAACCTGTGGATATGTGGACATGGATTTCCAAAAGGCATTTGATAAAGTGCCACATCAAAGGTTACTAAACAAAATAAGAGTTCATGGTGTAGGGGGTTAACATATTAGCATGGATAGAGGATTGGTTAGCTAACAGAAAGCAGAGAGGAGGGATAAATGGGTTATTTTCTGATTGGCTAGTCGTTATTAGCGGAGTGTCAAAGGATCTGTGCTGGGGCCTCCACTATTTACAATCTATATCAATGACGTGGATGAAGGGACTGAATGAATGGTAGCTAAATTTGCTGATGACACAAAGATGGATAAGAGAGTAAGCTGTCAAGAGGACGTAAAGAGGCCACAAAGGGATTTAGATAGGTTTAGACAAAAATTTGGCAGATGGAGTATAATGTGGGAAAATGTGAACTTGTTCACTTAGGCAGGTAGAATAGAAAAGCAGTATATTATTTTAATGGAGAGAGACTGACGAACTCTACGGCACAAAGGGATCTGGGTGTCCTGGCACATGAGTCACAAAAGATTAGTATGTAGGTACAGCAAGTGATTAGGAAGGCAAATGGAATGTTGGCATTTATTGCAAGGGGAATCAAGTATAAAAGTAGGGAAGTATACCATCTACAAGGCACAAGTCAGGAATGTGACGGAATACTCTCCACTTGCCTGGATGAGTGCCACTCCAACAACATTCAAGAAGTTCGATGCCATCCAGAACAAAACAGCCTGCTTGATTGGCACTGCATCTACCACCTTCAACATTCACTCTCTCCAACATCGATGCACAGTGGCAGCAGTGTGTACTATCTACAAGATGCACTGCAGCAATTCATCAAGGCTCCTTTGACAGCACCTTGCAAACCCGCAACCTCTACCACCTAGAAGGACAAGGGCAGCAGATGCATAGGAACACCATCACCTGCAAGTTTGCCTCCAAGTCACACACCATCCTGCCTTGGAACTATATTGCCATTCCTCACTGTTGCTGGGTCAAAATCCTGGAACTTCATTCCTAATTGCACTCTACCTACACCACATGGACCACAGCGGTTCAAGAAGGCAGCTCACCACCACCTTCACAGGGGCAATTAGTGATAAGCAATAAATGTTGGCTTAACCAGCAACGCCCACATCCTGTGAAAGGATTAAAAAAAGTGTTGTTACAGCTGTACAGAGTATTGGTGAGACCACATCTAGAGTACTGTGTACAGTTTTGGTCCCCTTACTTAAGGAAGGATAAAATTGCATTAGAAGCAGCTCGGAGAAGGTTCACTCGACTGATTCCTGGGATGAAGGAGTTATCTTATGAGGAAAGGTTGGATAGGTTAGGCCTCTACCCATTGGAGTTTAGAAGAATGAGAGGTGATCTTATTAAAATATATAAGATCCTGAAGGGATTTGACAGGATGGATGCTGAGAGAATGTTTCCCCCTATGGGGGAGTCTAGAACTAGGGGACACAGTTTAAAAATTCGGGGTCTCCCATTTAAGACTAAGTTGAGGAGAATTTTATTTCTCTGAGGTCATTAGTCTGTGGAATTTTCTTACCCAGAGAGCACTGGAGGCTTTGTCATTGAATATATTCAAGGCTGAGTTAGATAGATAATAAAAACAGAAAGTGCTGGAAATACTCAGCAGGTCTGGCAGCATCTGTGGAGAGAGAAACAGAGTTAACGTTTCAGGTTGATGACCTTTCATCAGAACTGGCAAAGGTTAGAAATGTAATTGGTTTTACGCAAGTAAAGCGGGGGGAGGGGGGGGGGTGGTGGGAAAGGAAAGAGAACAAAAGGGAAGGCGTTGATAGAACTGAGGGCAGGAGAGATTAACTGACAAGGGAGGTCATGGGGCAAAGAGAGTGTGCTAATGGTGTGGTGAAAGACAAAGCATTAGTACAGAGAGAATGTTAATGACAGAATAATGAACAGCTCTGTCCAAAAGCACAAACATGAAAAACACAGAAGGCAGGCACATGGTAAAAAAATTATGAAATAAAATAAAAATAAAAGGGTCCAGTCATGCTCTGAAAGTATTGAACTCAATGTTCAGTCCGGAAGGCTGTAGAATCCTAATTGGAAAATAAGGTGCTGTTCCTCGAACTTGCATTGATGTTCACTGGAACACTGCAGCAGGCCAAAGACAGAAATGTGGCCAAGCAACCGGAATTTCAGGGTCATGCTTTCAGACTGAGTGGAGGTGTTCCACAAAGCAGTCACCCAATCTGCATTTGGTCTCCCCAATGTAGAGGAGACTGCATTGTGAGTAGCGAATACAGTATACTAAATTGAAAGTGTAAGTAAATCGCTGCTTCACCTGGAAGGAATGTTGGGGCCTTGGATGGCGAGGAGAGAGGAGGTAAAAGGGCAGGCATTACACTCCTGCTTTTGCATGGGAAGGTGCCGTGGGAAGGGAATGAGGTGTCAGGGGTAATGGAGGAGTGGACCAGGGTGTCGCGGAGGGAATGATCCCTTCGGAATGCTGACAGGAGAAGGGAGGGGAAGATGCATTTGGTGGTGGCATCATGCTGGAGGTGGCAAAAATGGCGGATGATGATCCTTTGAACGTATAGGCTGGTTGGGTGGAAAGTGAGTTATTTTGAGTTAGATTGATTTTTGATTCACAAGGGAGTCAAGGGTTATGGGGGCAGACAGGAAAGTAGAGTTGAGGCCACACTCAAATTAGCCATGATCTTACTGAATGGTGGAGAAGGCTCTCGGGGCCGAATGGCCTACTCCTGCTCTCAATTCTTGTGTTCTTTCCCCCCCCCCCCCCCCATTCTTCCACCTCCATTCCAAAACAAGGGTCATAATAGAAACTTTTGTAAGAGTTATTTAATTATAATCCTTGGGAAAATACTGAAGATATAAACAGAGTTGTGGTCCATCTAGCCTATCCGGTGCAGTTGTGATGCCTTATGCATCACAATTCATATACTCCCTACCCACCAAGAGCCAAGTAATCCCTTGAAAGAGGCAAAAAAAATTCCTCTATCGCCCACCTAGGAATTAGACCAAAACTAGTCCAGGAGACCGCAATAATTACCACTTGTACAACTCGGCACCTACCTCTTGCATGATACGATCTCTATCCCAACTAAGAACCAGTCCAGCTCTTTATGAAAGCAACGAGCTAGAACTCACCATGTGATCTAGTATCTTGTTCTATACGTCTACTATTCTCTGGAAAAATCTATCTAGTTCCACCCTTTCATAACGTATAAACCTGACCCCTGGACCTCCCCAACTTTATTCTAATGGAAATAATTTCTCAATGCCAACATAATCTTGTCTCTTCATTATTTTATAGACTTCAATCAAATCACCGTAAATCTTTGCTTTTCTGCCAAATGCAGACCAAGCTATCGAGGTAGAAAAGGTATTTTGAACTGGGAATCAATCCTGTGGCCCTACTGTGAACTGTTTCCAAAGCCTCAGTATCACACATCATGTGGGAGGATAAAATAAAGCTGGATAGAGTATTCTAAATGAGGCCAAACCAAGGCTTTGTACAAGGACAACATGGCAGGTTTCATTTTATATTAAATAGACTTGTGAATGCAGCCCAGTATCCTGTTTGGTTTAGTTATAGCTTCTTGATCATGAACCTTTAGAAAGTTAGGACCTATGACACCAAGGCCTTTCTCTACCAGCTTCTGCTCTTTTCCCTGTAAGGTTATGTGTAGACTTAGTGTTGGTGCTACCCACATGCATAACACTGCACTTGTCCAAGTGAAATACCATTTTCCAAATGCGAGTCCATTTCCCTGACAGATCAAGATCTGATTGAAGTTGTTTACTCTATTTCCCAGTCTGAAAACTCAAAAATCTCCATCAGCTACAAATTTATTTCCCTTAACACTTATAGCTAGGTCATTAATAAAGATCACTAAATAGCAAAGACCCTAACACTAATATCTATGGGGCAACACTGGAAACCTGAGTCCAAGCAGCTCCACAGGTATTGACAATGGTTATGTAGCCACTTCTTAGTCCACCATAACTGCTTCCCAATAATACCACAAGATTCTACCTTCCACAAATAATCTATTATGAGTTACCTTGTCAAAGGCTTTCTGAAATTCCAGGTAGACTTGTGTCTATCAAGTTACTCTTATCTACTCATCCATTGGCTGCTTCAAAAAATTCAATCAAATTGGTAAGACATAATGTTCTTTCTAGAAGCCATAGTGGGTTTGCCTGATGACTCTTTCTATCTTGGTGATGGAGCATCTCTTATGATCTCTTTGAGCAACTTACCTCTAACTGAAGTCAACCTACTGGCCTATAGTTCCCTGGTACTGCCTGGGAGGTGGTGGTGCAGTGGTAATGCCATTGGACTAGTAATGCAGAGGCCTAAGCTAATGCTCTGGGGACATAGGTTCAAATCCCACCACGGCAGATGGTGAAATTTGAGTTAATTTAATAAATCTGGAATTAAAGAGCTAGTGGTGACCATGAAACCATTGGTCATTGTTGTAAAAACCCATCTGGTTCACTAATCCCCTTTAGGGATGGAAATCTGCTGTTATTACCTGGTCTGGCCTACATATGACTCCAGACCCACAGCAATGTGGTTGATTCTGAAATGGCTTAGCGAGCCACTCTGTTCAAGGGCAATTAGGGATGGGCAATAAATGCTGGTCTAGCCAGTAATGCCCACATCCCATAAATGAATAAAATCCTTTTATAAAAGGAAGGGTATCTGGGGGGTAAAATTAGATCCCATTTCACCATTTTCCAGATGGAAAAAGGGTGAAGATATGTTCAATTCAGCAGCCCAACCTGCCAGAGCCGAGCAGTGTTGAAAACACAGCCAACACCATGTTGGATTGGGTGCAGCATAAGCATCCCTACCAGCTGTGTAAAACAGACCTCTTGAACATGTTGCTAAAGAGCCTAATGCCTAAACTAGAAATTGGTTTCGCCTAAATGCAGCAGACAACTGGTATCCTCTGTGAGATCAATTTGTCATGGTCCAGCCGACTGATTCATTGGGCATGTGCAGCAAGCACTGCAGCTGGATCAGACTTCAATGTGGACACGATATAATTTTCAAGTCCCTGTTTCTAGGGAGCGATTAAAGGGGCTTGCAAAGCACATGACCCTCAGGTGGATGCCATCTAAACCGGCATTTGGTCAATTCTGAGGTTCCTTATTCTCGCTAGAAAATATCCACATCTGTTCGAATATTTTCAATTTTGTTGTTAGCAAAGCAACATTACTGGTAATCCAGTGTCATCTACAGAAATAAAGACTGACGCAAAGTAGTCATTTAATATCTCTGCCATACCCTGAACTTCCACTCAAAACCATCCTAGAGGATCTTACTTTCATCCTATACAGTCTTAAAGGGTCCTTAACGGAGCTAAAATAAACTTTTATCATTGCTGCTGCAAATGTCTCCTTTCCTCATCTCCATTGACCTTTTAGCTACTGGTTGTTTGGTCCAGAAAGAATGGTCTGGATATTCCTGGATACAATCACACTCGTTGAGTGGAAGGGGATCCTGCTGGGCATAAAGAAATTTTATAATAATCCTTAGCATGCAGGATGAATACATTCCCAAAAGCAACAAGCTCAGAATAATTGAATATGATCGTAAATGGGTTAACAAATTAAACATGAGATAAAGAGGGAAAACGATGCATACAAATGTGCAAGGAGAAAGGACACACTTGTCCCTCGAGTCTTTCCCCTCCTCCCCCCTCCCATCCCCACCCCTCATGCCCTTCCCCTTCCTCTCACCTCTCCCCTCCCTTCACCCCTCCTCTTACCTTCCCTTTCTCTCTCCCTGTCCCTCTCTCCCTTCTTGCTTTCCCCTCCCCTTCCCCTCATTCTTCCTCCCCACCTGACCACCCCCATTCCACTCCTCTCTTGCTCCATGCCCTACCTCTCCCTCCCCTCCCCTCCTCTCCTTTCCTCACTGCTCACCCTCTGTCCATTCCCCTCCTCATTCTTCCTCCCCTCCTTCTCCCTCATCATCACTCCTCACCCCTTTCTCATACACCCTCCCCTCTGTCCACCCTGTCTCCCCTCCCCAACCACCCTTCTCTCCCTTCCTGTCCTGCCTCTTCCCCTCCCCACCCTCTCTCTCCCTGTACCTCCTCACTCCCTCCCATCCTCCCTGCCTCTCCCCCCTGTACCTCCCCCATCCTTCTCCACCCTCTCTCCTTGTAGCCCCCCCTCTATCCTTCTCCAACCTCTCTCCCTCCTTGTACCCACTCTCTTCCTCTCCACCTTCTCTCCCTCCTTGTACCCCCTCTCTTCCTTTCCACCTTCTCTCCCTCCTTGTACCCCCTCTCTTCCTCCCCACCCTCTTTGTACCCCCTCTCTTCCTCTCTCCCCCATCCCCCCTTGAACCCCCTCTCTTCCTCTCTCCCCCATCCCCCCTTGAACCCCCTCTCTTCCTCCCCACCCTCTTTGTACCCCCTCTCTTCCTCTCTCCCCCATCCCCCCTTGAACCCCTCTATCCCCCCTCTCTCATGCCATCCCCCCCTACACCCCTCTATCCCCCTCTCCCATCCCCCCTTACACCCCTCTATCCCCCTCTCCCATCCCCCCTCTCTCCCCCATCCCCTCCTACACCCCTCTATCCCCCTCTCCCATCCCCCCTCTCTCCCCATCCCCTCCTACACCCCTCTATCCCCCTCTCCCATCCCCCCTCTCTCCCCATCCCCTCCTACACCCCTCTCCCCCCTCCCCCTCCCACTACACCTCTCTCCCCCCTCACTCCCCCATCCCCTCCTACACCCCTCTCCCCCTCCCACTACACCTCTCCTCCCCCCTCCCTCCCCCATCTCCCTACACCCCTCTCTCCCCCATGCCCCCTACACCCCTCTCTCCCCCTCCCCCCACACCCCTCTCTCCCCCCTACACCCCTCTATCCCCCCTACCCCCAACGCCCCTCTCGACCCCCTCCACTACACCCCTCTCTCTCCCCCCCTCCCCCCCAAACCCCTCCTTCCCCATACAGCCCTCTCTCCACCCTGCACCCCTCTCTCCCCCCAACCCCTCCCGTCTCCCCGACACCCCTCTCCCCCCTACAACCCCTCTCTCCCCTACACAGTGGCACAGTGGTTAGCACCGCAGCCTCACAGCTCCAGCGACCCGGGTTCAATTCTGGGTACTGCCTGTGTGGAGTTTGCAAGTTCTCCCTGTGTCTGCGTGGGTTTCCTCCGGGTGCTCCGGTTTCCTCCCACATGCCAAAGACTTGCAGGTTGATAGGTTAATTGGCCATTATAAATTGCCCCTAGTATAGGTAGGTAGTAGGGAAATATAGGGACAGGTGGGGATGTGGTAGGAACATGGGATTAGTGTTTTCTTTTGGGCCTCCTTATCTCGAGAGACAATGGATACGCGCCTGGAGGTGGTCAGTGGTTTGTGAAGCAGCGCCTGGAGTGGCTATAAAGGCCAATTCTGGAGTGACAGGCTCTTCCACAGGTGCTGCAGAGAAATTTGTTTGTTGGGGCTGTTGCACAGTTGGCTCTCCCCTTGCGCCTCTGTCTTTTTTCCTGCCAACTACTAAGTCTCTTCGACTCGCCACAATTTAGCCCTGTCTTTATGGCTGCCCGCCAGCTCTGGCGAATGCTGGCAACTGACTCCCACGACTTGTGATCAATGTCACACGATTTCATGTCACGTTTGCAGACGTCTTTATAACGGAGACATGGACGGCCGGTGGGTCTGATACCAGTGGCGAGCTCGCTGTACAATGTGTCTTTGGGGACCCTGCCATCTTCCATGCGGCTCACATGGCCAAGCCATCTCAAGCGCCGCTGACTCAGTAGTGTGTATAAGCTGGGGGTGTTGGCCGCTTCAAGGACTTCTGTGTTGGAGATATAGTCCTGCCACCTGATGCCAAGTATTCTCCGAAGGCAGCGAAGATGGAATGAATTGAGACGTCGCTCTTGGCTGGCATACGTTGTCCAGGCCTCGCTGCCGTAGAGCAAGGTACTGAGGACACAGGCCTGATACACTCGGACTTTTGTGTTCCGTGTCAGTGCGCCATTTTCCCACACTCTCTTGGCCAGTCTGGACATAGCAGTGGAAGCCTTACCCATGCGCTTGTTGATTTCTGCATCTAGAGACAGGTTACTGGTGATAGTTGAGCCTAGGTAGGTGAACTCTTGAACCACTTCCAGAGCGTGGTCGCCAATATTGATGGATGGAGCATTTCTGACATCCTGCCCCATGGTGTTCGTTTTCTTGAGGCTGATGGTTAGGCCAAATTCATTGCAGGCAGACGCAAACCTGTCGATGAGACTCTGCAGGCATTCTTCAGTGTGAGATGTTAAAGCAGCATCGTCAGCAAAGAGGAGTTCTCTGATGAGGACTTTCCGTACTTTGGACTTCGCTCTTAGACGGGCAAGGTTGAACAACCTGCCCCCTGATCTTGTGTGGAGGAAAATTCCTTCTTCAGAGGATTTGAACGCATGTGAAAGCAGCAGGGAGAAGAAAATCCCAAAAAGTGTGGGTGCGAGAACACAGCCCTGTTTCACACCACTCAGGATAGGAAAGGGCTCTGATGAGTGTAAGATTAGTGTAAGATTAGTATAAATGGGTGGTTGATGGTCGGCACAGACTCGGTGGGCTGAAGGGCCTGTTTCAGTGCTGTATCTCTAAACCCCTCTCTCCCCCCCTCCCCCCTACACCCCTCTCTCCACCCTCCCCCCTACATCCCTCTCTCCCCCTCCCCCCTACACCCCTCTCTCCACCCTCCCCCCTACATCCCTCTCTCCACCCTCCCCCCTACACCCCTCTCTCCACCCTCCCCCCTACATCCCTCTCTCCACCCTCCCCCCTACATCCCTCTCTCCCCCCCTCCCCCCTACACCCCTCTCCCCCCCTCTCTCCACCCTGCCCCCTACATCCCTCTCTCCCTCCCCCCTACACCCCTCTCTCCCTCCCCCCCTACACCCCTCTCTCCCTCCCCCCTCACACCCCTCTCTCCCTCCCCCCCCACACCCCTCTCTCCCTCCCCCCCCACACCCCTCTCTCCCTCCCCCCCTACACCCCTCTCTCCCTCCCCCCTTATACCTCTCCCCCCCTACACCCCTCTCCCCCCTACACCCCACTCTTCCACCTGCACCCCTCTCCCCCCACCACATCCCACTCCCCCCCTACACCCCTCTCCCCTCCTACACCCCTCTCCCTCCCCCACACCCCTCTCCCTCCCCTGCACCCCTCTCCCCCCCAAGACACCCCCTCCTCCCTCACACCCCTCTCCCTCCCCGCTACAGCCCTCTCTCCCTCCCCCTTACACCCCTCTATCCCTCCCCCCTACACCCATCTCTCCCTCCCCCCTACACTCCTCTCTCCCTCCCCCTTACACCCCTCTTCCCCTCCCCCCTACACCCCTCTCCCGCTACCCCCCCTAAACCCACCCCTCTCTCACTCCACCCCCACACACACCCCTCTCTCCTTCCCCCCCTATACACACCCCTCTTTCCCTCCCTTCCCCCTGCATACACCCCTCCCTCCCCCCTACACCCCTCTCTCCCTCCCCCCCACCTCCACTCGCCTCTCTCCCTCCCCCCTACACACACCCCTCTCTCCCTCCCCCCTACACACACCTCTCTCTCCCTCCCCCACTACACACACCCCTCTCTCCCTTCCCCCCCTACACACACCCCTCTCTCCCTCCCCCCCTACACACACCCCTCTCCCTCCCTCCCCCCCTACACACACCCCTCTCTCCTTCCCCCCTACACACACCCCTCTCTCCCTCCCCCCTACACACACCCCTCTCTCCCTCCCCCCTACACACACCCCTCTCTCCCTCCCCCCCTACACACACCCCTCTCCCTCCCTCCCCCCCTACACACACCCCTCTCTCCTTCCCCCCTACACACACCCCTCTCTCCCCCCTACACACACCCCTCTCTCCCTCCCCCCTACACACACCCCTCTCTCCCTCCCCCCTTACACACACCCCTCTCTCCCTCCCCCCCTACACACACCCCTCTCTCCCTTCCCCCCCTACACACACCCCTCTCTCCCTCCCCCCCTACACACACCCCTCTCTCCTTCCCCCCTACACACACCTCTCTCTCCCGCCCCCCCTACACACACCCCTCTCTCCCTTCCCCCCCTACACACACCCCTCTCTCCCTCCCCCCCTACACACACCCCTCTCCCTCCCTCCCCCCTACACACACCTCTCTCTCCCTCCCCCCTACACACACCCCTCTCTCCCTTCCCCCCCTACACACACCCCTCTCTCCCTCCCCCCCTACACACACCCCTCTCCCTCCCTCCCCCCTACACACACCCCTCTCCCTCCCTCCCCCCCTACACACACCCCTCTCTCCTTCCCCCTACACACACCCCTCTCTCCCTCCCCCTACGCACACCCCTCTCTCCCTCCCCCCTTACACACACCCCTCTCTCCCTCCCCCCTCACACACACCCCTCTCTCTCTCCCCCTTACACACACCCCTCTCCTCACACCCTCTGTCCACCCCACCATCCTCTGTCCATCATCCCTCTTCCCACCCACATCTGTCCATCATCCCTCTTCCCACCCTCCCCTGTCCATAATCCCTCTTTCCACCCTCCCATGTCCATCATCCCTCTTCCCACCCTCCCCTGTCCATCATTCCTCTTCTCACCCTCCCCTGTCCATCATCCCTCTTCCCACCCTCCCCTGTCCATCATCCCTCTTCCCACCCTCCCCTGTCCATCATCCCTCTTCCCACCCTCCCCTGTCCATCATCCCTCTTCTCACCCTCCCCTGTCCATCATCCCTCTTCTCACCCTCCCCTGTCCATCATCCCTCTTCCCACCCTCTTTTCCATGTTCTGCTTCCTTCCCCTCTGATCGATTCACTCCTGCCTCAATCTCCACACCTCTCCCCCCCCACCAACCACCCCAGTTCCCCCAATCTCCTTTATGTAAATTCCCCATTTCCCCTCGATAGGTCCCTCTCACACTTCCAGCCATGTGGTGTTGCTGCCGCTGCTGCGCATGCTCGGCAGATGTTGCCAGCGCGGCTGGACGGCGCATGCTCGCTGCCGGCAGCCGGGGCGATCAGTCGGAGGTTCGGAGCCGGGCGGAGGCTGCAGGTAAAAAGCGCTGCTCACCTTTCACCCGAAACCCTGTAACCCCGCGACTGGCCACCAACAAGACAGAATATCGCAAACATCAAGCTGCATGTCTGTTTGATATTGATGTATCATTTCCAAATTGCATCTTCTGCTTTGCAGGGTGGGGGAATTGGGCTTGGGCATTGAAATGCGATGCCTGATGCTTGTAAAAATGTCAGCTTTTGCAATGCTGCTTTTATTTTTGCTGGAATGCAGCATTGTGCCTTCGGAAAACTGCATGCGTGCTGGAGCTTTAAAGCCGCAGCGCCGTCTCTGCCTTCGGATTGAATTCGCAGCTTGAATTAGACTGAACTTGCGAGCGCTCTTTGCGAACACTCGCCTGTCACTCCGCCTCTTGGCTGCTCGCTGCATTTTCATGGCGCCGGCGACTGTGGGGTTTCGCTCTCGCTGCTCGGAGGCGGAGGGGCAGCGAAGCAAATTCAAGCTCACAGGGTGTGAGAATTTTTTTTTAACTTTTTTTTTGTACCGTTAAAACGTCTGATCAAAACCTTTTTCGAAATTAAATGCATTTTTGAAAAGACGACTTTGGTTGCATTGGAGTCAGCTGTCGGATTATTCTTGTTCAAAGATGCTGCTGTTGCCATAATGAAATACCTGGCAAAACGCTACTAACAGTAACCTTGTAGCATCCGGATAGCAGATGATGCAATATCACTTTACTTGGCTACATCACAATTCTTGTCTCACCTGTATCCTAGTATTTGTCTGAGCCCCTCATCTGATTGGCAAAACACAACACTGGCAGTGGAAGGTAGGAATTGAGGTGGTGATAACAGACTGAAACTGTTCCAGTGGGAGATGTACAGCTGTATGGAGAGACTATAGTTTAATATTTGGACATGTACAGTAAGACTCAATTGGACAAATGATGGAGCAACTGTCTAGGAATATATTGCAGTGTTGGCCTGATGTCTGTAAACCCATGTTGCTTCAGTCTTGTGCCTCATTAGAACCTTTTGATTATGCTGTGGCCTTGTAACATACACAGCCAATTGTTATATACAATGTATATAGCATGTAGAGCAGTGTTAGTAGTATCTGTTTTACATTTTATCTGCCCTGTTTCAGTCTGTAATCATTTTAATAATATTTCAGCAGTAGCAGGAACACAGTGCTGTCCTTACTATACTTTACATGACACCAGGAAGGATTGCAATGGCAGTGTTCATCTATTGCTTCCAGGTAGGTTACTGAAGGTTATGCTAGCTCGGGGTGACCACCATAGGGTCTGAGACAGTCTACAGCATTCATGCAAAATGATGACATTGCTTATGTGAGTTGAAATATTCAGCCATTAGCTTGTACTGAGCCTGTCAGTGCCACATGATTTGTCTGTACAAAGATCTTTGTCTGCTGTTGGTGCTGGTTTTGTCTTGTATAATCTTTCCTGCAGACAATTGTGCCATATTTTGTTGCAACTGGAAACTAAGAAATTAATTTAGCTAACCTGATTTCCATACAGTTTTTAACCTATGTATCTTCAATGTATGCATTCTTGTTGCCTGCAGTTAATGTTGCATTGCCACACTTTTATTTTTATCTGAGTACAGTTAGCTTCTGAATAAAATTGCAAAATATTCAGGTTTGAAGCTACAGCCACAGTCGGAATTGCAAGACCAAGAGCCAATTGATCATGTCTATTCTGGCGGAATGCTAGAAATCCTGAGTTATATCAGGTGCATAGATAAGAGAGTTGACTGAGAAGAGGATGTGTTTGTTTGTTGAAGCATCATCTTTAACAGATAAGCACGTCCTCTCTCCTTTGTCTATCCAGCCATGGATGGAGTATAAAGTGAACTTTTTGGTGTACGGCATGTCAGTCATTTCATAAATATTATAGTATTTTATTATAAACTCTGGAAGCAGTATATGCTCCAATTCATCCAGGAACAGTATCTGACCTAGGCCGTGGTGAGGTCTCTCCTCCAGCCTCTCTCTCCTTCAGTGTTGCTGATAAAAGAGTGACTGGACACAGCATTAAGAAACTGGGGAATTTAAATACTTATATTTAAAAGAAAATTCTATGTCCGTGTCCAAAATTTGCATAGTTATGTGTCTACTCAATTATGTATGTTTTATTCAGTTCTGTGTCGAACATTGCACTGCACAGTGATCCTGGCACACACTTATGCAGTAAGTAATTGATAATGTAAAGATTCTTTTCTTGGTTATGACGGATGATTGCATAAAGCCTTTCCTGAAAAGGTGGTTGTGTGTGAGTGTACATATGTGTGTATATGTATCTAAAATTATAAACTAGATTGTGGCAACATTGTCTTGTGCTAGATCAGCCTCCCCTTTTCCCTCTTTAAAAATGTTGGGCAGTGGTTGATATTTGGGCTTTCTCTATGTTGTATTTCTGTTTTGTGGAGAAATGAACAAATCATAGTCTGAAGTTGAAGTATTCTTGTGCATCTAATGTTGGCAGTTACACAATGGTTTTGGCAGAGAGGACTGAGGCAGATTGTTTGTTTATCTTCTCATCCAGGAAATGATACGTGGGACTTGATCAAAAAGTGGGAGGAAAATTCTTTTAAAATCTTTCTTTTTAAAAAAAAAAATTGCCTATCCTTTCCTAATCTGAGCAGCAAATAATGGTATTGCCATGGAATGAAGAATTCAGAAAAGTGGTTTCTTGTATACCAAAACACTTCTGCTGTCGCCCATGTTAAAGGAGTTGTGTCTTGTTCATTTTTACCTGTTTGGATCTATATGTATATTTTAATTTTTCAGGAATATTCTCATCTCATGGCATTCAAGTGAAAGTTTGTGCTTTTGAAGTTCAGTCATATTGAATTAGTAAAAATGTTCTTTTGAAAGTTAAGCAAAAATGTGGGAACAGACTGTTCCTTTAATACTCCCACTGACTGAGCATGGAGTAGCCAGGAAGTGAACTGGTGCAGCATTCCTCGCACATCCCCGTGCAGTGTATGTGTCTGGATGTCATTACATCAACCTTGCAGAAAGTAAGATTCAAGAGAAAGAGAGAGAGAATCTATTTACTAATGTTGTGCTTTGAATTTAGTGGAGTTTTTTTCTGCAGGAAATCTGCTTACATGCAGTAGGGTTTGAGAACTGTAATGTTCAATGCTAATTAAATTTAGTTCAGTGTATTCCAATTCAGATCCATTCGTATTGGTCTAGACTTTGTAATTATAACGCCCTTGCTGCTCCCTCCCTTTCTATTTTTGGGTTATAGATGGGGAAATAGAAAGGAAGGAAAAGCAGTCCAACGACAGCATGTTGAGAGGTTTGACATTTGTGGATGTTCACAAACACTGCAGCCAGCTGTGGTAGCATTTAGATGCTTGCCCAATGGAATGTCCTTTCCCTCTGCCCTGTTTACTCACCTGATATACAGACAGAAATTGATGGGAGGGAACAGATTAGCTGGTCCATCAAGGCTGCCCCACAGCATGATGGTTGGAACATTGTAGCTAAACGCTCCTTCTCTCCCCATTACCTACCCACCCAACTCCACATGCCTCCCCCACCACCATCACCACCTCACACCCAGCCCTGCAACCTTGGCCAATAAGGGGGGGAAATGTCCTTTCTGAAACCCCCCTCAGGTGATCAAAACCAGTCCAGGAGATCGCTTGAACTAAGTGTTACCTACAAAGACACTTAACTTCTATATATGTTTTTAAGGAGCCTGCTCTGAGCAATAGTAACTCAAGAAACTAACTGCACACACAGCGAGTTGTCACTGCCATAACCCACAGCACATGTTCATGACCACATGAACCATTTCAGCAGGGATAAAGGTGTGATATTTTGGGGACTGTGGTTGAATTGTTAGTTGTCTGCATTTGCATGTGTAAAATTAGACATACAACATTCTTTAGTGTACATTTGGATAATGTTTAAATGATTACAGCTTTGAAGCAGCATGAATGTTGATTTACTTTGTAGGTGTTTTTGCTTTGGCAAATGTATGTATCCTCAAAATAACTATAACGTTTCTGATACTTTAGTACATTATAGTCAGCTTGTATCTTAATGGAGTATAAATAAATACATCAGGTTTATTTCATGCACAGTGATGCAGCATATTTGTACAATATCTCATCGACCAAGAGAGCTATGTCTGAATTGTAGAGCTGATACTGACTACTCTTAAATGTTGGCCAGATCACTAGGCACAGCACTGAGAGTTAATAAGGTGCCTTGATGATGGAAAGGTAGACAAATTGACATATCGTGCTACCTTCTCCTAGTGGGTGACCAGAAGTGGTATACATGTTGCATGTGGAAGCTTGCTAGGTTCTGTCCTTCCTAGCAGTTGGACTTACCTTTGTGCTTGGGAATAATGAACACAGGAAAACTGATAACAATTAAATCCCAAAATAATTCAGTTATTGAAGGTGAATTTAGTCCAGGTGATGCTAGGGAATGGGAGACGGTTACTATTGCCCCCAATAAGCACCCTAAGCACAACTACATGGACTTGATACAAATTCTGTCTTTGTAATTTGACTTAGTAATGTAATTTAATTCAGACCTCGAAGTACACTAGACTGTACCACTTCTCCTTGTGATCTGTTTGAATGAGTTTGCTGATTACAGACATTGTGCTGCTTGGAAACAAGATTGTGACTGCTCAAACATTAAGTAGTACTTCTATAGCCAATAGAAGTGACTTTTAGCCAGTCTGTTTGGCCAGTCAGTTTGGATTCCAAAGTTGAAAGGTCAGTTTGTCAAGACATTTTGCTTCAGATTTGGGTTTTATCTGTATCTGTGTTTCTTTTCAATGGTGCCATTTAAATATGTATCATAACCGATCTGCGTGGATCCTGACTTCCATGTTGGTGCTTCAGATCCCACAAAGACTGGTGATGCAACTTTAGTAGTGTTGCCATGGGAAATTCCCGTATGCTTTGAGGCTTTGTGAGCCAGATATAAATATTTTTTGTGCCTTCTAGTCTGAATCTTTGTATTTTTGGTCCCCGTATTTAAGGAAGGATATACTAGCATTGGAGGCAGTTCAGAAAAGGTTCACTAGGCTGATTCCTGGGATGAAGGGGCTGTCTTATCAAGAACGGCTAAACAGGTGAGGCCTTTATTCATTAGAGTTTAGAAGAATGAGAGATGATCTTATCAAAACATGTAAGATTTTAAGGGGGTTTGACAGGGTAGATGTTGAAAATATGTTTCCTCTGGTGGAGGAATCTCGAACTAGGGAACATAGTTACAGAATAAGGGGGCACATATTTAAAACAGATGCGAAGAAATTTCTTCTCTGAGGGTAGTGAATTTCTGGAATTCTCTACCTTGGAGAGTTGTGGAGGCTAGGTCACTAATTGTATTTAAGGAGGAGGTAGATAGATTTTTGAAATCTCGGAATCGAGGGTTATGCAGAGCAGGCCGGAAAGAGGAGTTGAGGCCTGGGACAGATCAGCCATGATCTTATTGAATGACGGGGCAGGCTTGAGGGGCTGAATGGCCTACTCCTCCTGCTCCTCCTTGTGTTCTTGTGTTTTGAGGCATAGAAATAGCTGGCTAATTTAAATATTTGTTTCAAGCCAAGGATTTGTCTTACAATATATGAGTACAAATCCAAAGTTATTTCATAATAGTGGCTTACTGTAGTCAGAGATGCAACAAAATGAGAGTCTCATGTTAATAGCATAACTTGTATTTGTTCAGATAGATTGCTAGCAAATGGAGGAATAGTCATCCAATGCTTCCAACTCCCTTTAAATGGTATGAAAATTCCAGTGGGTCACCTGTTGTCCAACCTAACAACCCCTGAATTACTATATTTTTTAAACTCTGGAAGGTTGCATGTACCAACATGAGATCATTATCATCGCCAACTGACTTTAAATTTATAAAGATCACATTTGGGGCCAATGTCATGTTATGGCATCATAATTACCTTTGACAGGATTTAATTTAGTTAACTTGCTCAATCTTTCCGATAATATGAGGACAATCTCTTCATTTCACACTTGCTTCTTTTCTCAGTTCTTCACACTAGCTGACAAAACCCTTGCTTCCAGCCTTTGAATTGAGTGAGCTTTGCACAGATCAAGAACCTAATTGCTAGCAAATAGAATTCTTTCCCAGGAAGAGTTTTCTGTACCAGAGGCCAGTGTTTGGGTCTCCGGTGTTCTGTCAGATGTAGCACAACCAGTTGCAGAAGTTCTTGTCTTTCAACGAATAGGATTAAATGAAGTGGGGTGAGAGGAGGCTGGTGTGAAGCAAAGACCAATTGGGCCATGTGACAAGTTCCTGTCCTGTGGCTCTGTGTAAACTCATAGCCTCAGAAGAAGGTTCTTCCTCTTACTCCCAATGCAACATTTTTCATTTCTTAACCAACCATCCTTATAACCACTCTGAGTTTCATTTTGGCATCTAATTGTAGGCACTTTTACCTCGTGCACCCATGCCAGCCAGAACTACATTAAGACTTCTCAAACTCATTTTACTTTGGAATCTTAGAGCTGGCAGATAGAGAGAGAAAACTTGAATTCTGTTAACCAGGGTGGGATTGAAACTCAGTTACAGAAATAAAAGAATAATGTACTAATCCATGCACCATCCAATCCCCAGAACAGTTGATCTTTATTGCCTGACGTATGGTTTTTACAGCTGGAATCTGTTGTTATCCACCACCCCCTCCTGCATTACTAGCGAGTTTGGGAGTTAAATCTGCTGAGAATTTGATAGCCATTTGCCTTTTCAAAATTGGCTCTGAATGAGTAAGAGATGCCAGAAGAGCTTGTTTGAAACCTGCGATAATTCAGAAATGTGGCATCTGACCCGGTTAAACGTGAAGGTAAATTGAAATGCTGAATTGTCTGCTCTGACAATGCTATCCTTTTAAACTAACATCATATTGCAAACATTAGAGGTATGGCATTTAAAAAAAAATGATCTTAAGTTTCAATTCCGTGCAGCAGGAGGTGAAGTGACAGCACAGGCAAGTGATGGGAAAGGCTCTGAGGGAGTATGCGACAGTTATAGACCGATCAGGAACAATTGCATCAGTGACGGTTATGCTTATTCAACCCTCCTAGTTAATGAAACTGCCGAGACGGTAAATGTCATGGTTTCACGAAACAGCAGGTGGTTCATTTGAATGATCAGCACTAGATTCTGGCTCTTGGTGTTAACGGACACCACCTTCGGGATAAATTCTAATGTATTTGATCCTTTTGAATGTTGGCCTTGCACTTCAAATGCTTTGAACGATTTTGAAAAATCTTCAGTACATTTTGTTTTTTTGGTTCTGTCCTGCTCACCACCACCAAGCCCCACTTGTGTAATAAGCAACTGGGAGGTGAAGATATCTTATTGAATGGAGAAAATTTGACAACTGTAACAGGCTCTTAGGACCATAGGGTCATAGAGTCGTATACTGACGGTCATTTCCCCCCCCCCCCCCCCCCCCCACTGCAATATATTCCGTTGAGCTCTTCTGGGCTTTATGTTTGTAATTGTGCAGTTGCACAGCTTTAATTCACAGTCTCCAGAATTAAACAACATTCTAATCTCATTATATTTCTGACTTCCTTCAGTATCGAAAAGGTTATATAAAAATTTTGCATATTTTACATTTTGGAAGCTTTGTTGAGAATCCTCTGGAGATCTTCCATTGCCAACTCTTTCTTGAAGTGCCACAGTAACATTGACGAGTGAAGAAAATAGCAACTTTCTGCATGCTGCAACATTTTTTGTCAATGTTCTGCTACATTTAAGGTAGTTTAATTACTTCTGATAATGACTGTAAAAAATTAGTTTCACAGGAAACATGATTGCAAAATGGAATAATCTGAGGAAATAAATTCTTTGCAGCACCTGGGTGGTTAGTGATAAGCAAGAATCCATTGGTTTACCCTAAGGCATTTAAGTCTGATATATTGTGAATAAAATATTTTTCTTAACCCAGACTTTTGTTGAGTGTACAGCATTTTATAGAATTTCTATTGTGTAAAATCTTTGCAAAACAGTATTAATTAAAAGGTGTTGTCACAATAAAATGCATTTTTGAATTTATTTTTATTGTACCTTTTTCAAGGGTCTACATTCACAGAAATATTTGATGAAGTCATTATGTGGTTTAATTATATGGTGCTTACAGGAGGAGTACATTGATGCACTAAGTTTCTTGGCAGGCGCTGTACTGTGCTGGAAGCAATGCATATTTAAACTATTAAGCTGTTTGCTTTTGGTACCATGGGGTTCAGTAGGAGTGGGGAATGAGGGGGTCCTGACCAGTAGTGGGGTGGTTGGTTGGGGTTGTTGTCCTTGCCCATCTCTGGGTCTGTTCCCTTTTCTGGTTTATTTGCCCTCTTGTGCTGGCCTGCGTTCTCTTGAGAAGTGATTTGGGTTTTAGGTGGGGTGGGGATTGTGCCAAGTGAGCCTTTAAATGCTGCAGCATAAATTATGTAATGCTTCATCAGGTTCATTACTACTTTTATGACCAGTGAAATGCTATAACCAGTTGCTGGACTATGATGATAGGCTGTTGCTTAGATCTTTCAACATCAACAGTAGCAAATACTGTACCAAAATAGAGGAACTTTCCCAGTTTCTCAAATAATATTAGTGCTGAGGTTGTCCATTTCTAATGAGGTTTTCAAACTATCAGCTAAATGACCACACCTCAGATTTGCATGCTTTTAATTTACATGAAGCATTTCTGTTGTATCCTGACTTACAAGAGAATGGCTGGCTCAGAACAGGGTTGCATTTAATGAATATATAAAAGAGTTTTCAGTATGTTACGTGAACCTATTTTGATGTGGCAACCTATGCTTTTCTTCTTGGCTTTGAAAATACCTCGCCAGATTTGACCAAATATTTGGGTGTGGACTATTTGAATTTGACCTGCTGGAAAGATCAATGCTTGCAGTGCATGTAGACATTCAACTTTGCTCATCGACTCTAAAGTTGTCTTTATATCCCAGGTGCAGGTTTGCCACTATTACCTGTTTTAGAACACCTCAGTTATACTGCTGCCCCTGCAGTCCCCTTCACGTTGGATAGGAAAGCGGAAAGTCCGCTTTGACTTGTAAAGCACCATTTATGTAGAAACATTCCGCAGGAGAAATAGGCACTGAGCTGTGCTGGAAAGAGAGAGATGACTGAAAATATAGATTTTGACGAGGCTTTTAAAGGCACGGAGAGAAAATAGACCAGTTGAGGGGTTTAGGGACGGAGGTCTAGAGAATCGAGTTGTGACAGCTGAAGACTCTGTCTGCATGCTTAACTACAAGTGTGGTGCTCTGCTAACTGTGGTCTGAAAGCTGGTGAGATTTTTGATCTTAGTAAAGGGCTGATGGGACAGTTGGCTCTTTGCTAACATTAAAAATTTAACAGCAGTCCAGTCGATCACCTGGGAATTCTTTAAACTTCAAGTTTAAAGATTAAAAAGTGGGCTTTACATCAGTTGCAGATATATTGCAGTTGGTATGAAGGACAAGCAGTGTGAGACTACCTGATGTGGGTGGTCTGTAATTGGACACCCAATTCCAAAGTGAGGCAAGATTGGTTTCAGTTATAATACATTTATCCTGCTGTATAGCTTCACAGCAGCACAAAATGTGCAGCATGGTGGACCTATGAGGTGGCATAGCTACTTCACAAGATACTTCATTCTTCATTTGCATAGAATGGTTACGGCGGCGAAGGCAGCCATTCAATCTGTCGAGCCTCTGCCAATTCTCTGCAAAAGCAATTTAGCTAGGCCCCCTTCTCCACCCTTTTCCCATAGCCCTGTAAATTTTTTCCCTTCAGGTGCTTGTCCAAATCCCTTTTGAAAGTCCACGGTTGAATCCGCCTCCACCACCCTCTTAGGCAGTGTGTTCTAGATTGTAATCACTTGCTGCGTTTTTAAAAAGTTTTTCCTCACGTCGCCTTTGATTCATTTGCTAATCACTTTAAATCTGTGTCTTCTAATTCTCAGTGCTTCTGCCATTTCTCTCTATCTACTCTGTCTAGACCCCTCATGATTTTGAACACTTCTATCAAATCTCCTTCCAAACCTCTCCTCTAAAGAGAATAACCCCAGTTTCTCCAGTCTATCCATTTAACTGAAAAGCCTCATCCCTGGAACCATTCTTGGAAATCTTTTCTGCACCCTTTCTAAAGCCTTCACATCCTTCCGATAGTATGGTGCCCAGAATTGGACACAATACTCCAGTTGGGGTCGAAACCCTAGTATTTTATAAAGGTTCTTCATAACCTCTTTGATTTTGTACTCTCTGCCTCTATTTATAAAGCCTCGGTTCCTGTATGCCTTTTTAACCACTTTCTCAACCTGCCTTGCCACCTTCAATGATTTGTGCACGTATACCCCCAGGTGTCTGTTCCTGCACCCCCTTTAGAATTCTATTCTTTATTTTATATTGCCTCTGCTCGTTCTTCCTGCCAAAATGCATTACTTTTCACTTTGGCAGTGACTGATCATTAAATCATAAAGTCAGCACAGAAACAGGTCCAAACAGAACACATCTTAAAGTGATCTTCTCCAAGAGTGTAAAGTTTTTATGTTCAGTGTAGAACTGAGTAGGTGATCCTTTTGATCAAATATAGTTTTAGATTTTACTAATTCAAAATCCTCAGTTGCTCCAGTGGCAAATATCCAGGTGTGCAATTGAACGCCAAAATGTAATTTGCCTTGAATGGGAACCAGGGGTTTTGTTGCCTCTCACAGGAATTAAACTGTTCACCTAATTAAAATGGAATTACATTTTTTTTAACCTCAAGCCCAAGGCACTCATTCCACCCCCTCCCTAATCAGTACATAAGTCTTGAGGTAAGATGTTGAGAAGGGAGTGAGTTGGTGGATTTGCTCACCTCCCTAGCCCCACTTGCTTATTTTGACTATTTCTGGTTGAAATAATACCAGTTAGAAACTGTCAAAAAATAATGATGTTCCTTGACTTGTATCCTTTAACCTTGTTATGAACATGTCAGGAATTTTATCGCACTTGTTTAAAAAAAAATAATGTTACTCATCCCTTCATTTAAGAAATCAAATACTTGCTGCTCAGGTGGAGTTGTGTCTAGCGATTCTCAGTGTTCACTTTGTGATCTGTAAACAGTATGGCCATTGCAGCTTGTGAAATCTCCCCATGAAGCATTGGGTTATCTATAGATTACTGATGCCACTGGAGGAAACTGAGAATTTTGGATTTTTAGTGACTTAACTGCAGGCAAATCTGGTAGTAAATCCACTACTACTTGTCATAGGGTAAACTGTCCTCTGCAAAATTCATGCATTGACTGTTGAAGTTAAACATTGCAAAGAGCACTGAAAGGACTAGAAACATTTTTATTAATCATTTACCAATAGAAGAAACAAGAAGTCTGTGCTGCTAGTGCTTTTATAGTTTAATTAATAGTATTCAGCTGTTCCAATGCTCTCCTGGCCATCCTCCCATCTTCTACCCTCCCAAATATTTGAATTCATCCAAAACTCTGCCTGTATCCTAACTATACCAAGTCCCGGTCAACCATCACTCCTGTGGTTGGTGACCTAAATTGGCTTTCGGTTTGCCAACAGTGGGGGAGATGGTGGCGTAGTGGTAATGTTGCTGAGCTAGTAATCCAGAGGCCTGGGCTAATGCCCTGGGGACATGGGTTCAAATCCCACCACGACAGCTGGTGGAATTTAAATTCAATTAATTAATAAAAAATCTGGAATTGAAAGCAAGTCTCCATAATGGTGCCATGAAATGATAATTGATTGTTATAAAAACCCATCTGGCTCATTAATGTCCTTTAGGGCAGGAAATCTACCCTCCTTACCTGGTCTCTGTGACTCCAGACTCACAGCAATGTGGTTGACTCTTAACTGTCCTCTGAAATGGCTGAGCAAGCCACTCAGTTGTCAAGGGCAATTACGGTTGGGCAACAAATGCTGGCATTGCCAGCGATTCCCACATCCCATGAAAGAATGAAAAAAACCTTGATTTTAAAATTCTCATTATGTTCAGATTCCTCCTTGGCCTCACCCTCAGTATCTCTGTAAGCTCCTCTAATCCTACAACCATCTGAGAACTCTGCATTCCTCCAATTTTGACCTCCTTGTGCATTTCACCCACTTCCTTTGCCCATGATTGGTGATCATATCTTCAGTCATCTAGGTCCTAAGCTCTGGAATTCCCTTCCCAAAACTCTTCCCTTCTCCATCTACCTCTCCACCTTTACAATGCTGCTTAAAGCCAACCTCCTTGGCAAAACGTTTGGTCATCTGTGCTGATGTCGTCTCCTTTGGCTTGATGTCAATTATTGTCTGTTAACATTCCTGTGAAGGGCCTTGGGACATTTTGCTAGTTAAAAGTGCTATCTATGTGAGTGCAGGTTATTGAAATATTTTAAGAAATGTGTGATATCTGGTCCTGTATTGAAAAAAAGAAAAGATGCAATATTTGGTGCTTTAAGTAGTTACGATTTGTGTAAAGTATGAATGCGGCATGCCAACTTATCGATCTTCCTACTAATAATTAATCGTCTTTCATTTCAATCTTAGTGATGTTCTGAACTATAGCCCTTTTGTCTTGGGTTTCTTGATAAATAAACAAATTAAATACTTAAACACCTTGTCAGTGCCCCTGGACATTCACTGACCTGTCGAAAGGTGGAGGGGATGGCAGCTTTTTTGACCAGTCAGTTTTTCTCACTTGGCTGTTAAGAATTGTGCTTACATTGAATTTTTCTATACAAAGAATTTTGGGATTTAAGTGTGGCAGTAGCAGGGCTGCCATCTCTTGAAATCATTTCAAGCATGGCGATAAATTCTTGGCATAACCATGCAAAGCTCCAGTGTCCAAAGCCCTTCATAAACAATGGATTGCTTTAAAATGTAATCACCGTTCTTATTTAAGTAAATGTGGCAATGATGTTTCATATTGCAAGGTCGCACAAAAGGCAATGAAATGAATGACCAGTTTAGTCCTGCTACTGATGATGTTGGTTGAGGAAAGACTCTTGGCTAGGAGAACTTAATGCTTTTCTTCAAATAGTGCCACGTGGTCTTTAACACCAAGTGGAGGCACAGAAACAGGCAGGGAGCCTCTATTGTTTAATTCTCAGCCATAGAATGGCACCTCTAACAATGTAACTCTGGCTTAATTCTGTAATAATTGGCAATCTCAATAAGGGATACAGCAAAGATAACTAATTTCTAATCTACTCTCCCACCAAAAAAAAACTACATACTGATGTGATAAAAGGTATTCTTCTGTGCTCAGCAGTCAGGTACTTGCTGGAGGGAGAGTAGAGAGGGCTTTATTCTACATCCTGTGATGCACCAAACATTGAGATACACTGGGGTGTTGGAAACATTCCATTCCCCATCACTGAAACCTCTTGCCTTAAAAAAAAGTACATTTTGTTCACTAGTTGCGAATGAGAGTGGTGTACTTCCACCAAGGATCTCAAAAATAGGTCAATTAGTTTGAATAAAAGCAAAATACTGCGGATGCTGGAAATCTGAAATAAAAACAAGTGCTGGAAATACTCAGCAGGTCTGGCAGCATCTGTGGAGAGAGAAGCAGAGTTAACGTTTCAGGTCAGTGACCCTTCAGTTTGAAGGCAGGACTGTCTACTGGATCATGCTAATCATCATGCTGTAGTTTAGAATTGGGAGTACTGTATTTGCTGTCTGCCCACTTGTCTATCCATGTTAATAAAGTGTTCATTATGCTGTACTCTTTACTCTTCATAAAGTTTTCTTTTTATTGTCATTTCTGACCAGGTTATAGCTGGATCTAAAGAAGACTTGAGACAATTCAAAAACCCTCCGTATACACAACTTCATGTCATTATTCTTTATCTCAGTCCATTCTTTCTGTTAAACTAGAGAGATCACAGTCATTAATCGTATTTAACAAAATACAATATGCAGATAGTTTGCATCACATGTAATCTAATAAGGCAGCTAAAACTTGAAATTGGGACCTTTTGTGTGTGGAATCGGGGCAGACTTGTTTCTCACTCTGTGATAACTTGGGCCATTGTATGTTGTGCAACTGAGCAGCCCCTTTGTCAACAACAGCCTGCATTTCTGAAATAAAAACAGAAAATGCTACAAATACTCAGCAGGACTGGCAGCATCTGTGGAGAGAGAAACCGAGTTAACGTTTCAGGTCGGTGACATTTCATCAGAAGAGGTTCGAGAACAAAAGAGATGATTAAATGATGGTCACAAGAGTCGAGTGGAGGGAGCATTTTTGAAAGAATTCAACAAAGAGAGGTGTGAGTATGGATATGGTCTTAAAGGAAGTTTGAGGATAGAGACGGGTTAATAAATGAAGTTGGTAGCCATGGGGTTGAGGAGGTGAAGGTGGGTGGCTGTGAGTTGGGAGATGAGCAGGTCCACGAGAGCAAACCAGATCCAGGAAATTAAAAGATTCCATGAACATCCTCATCCTCAACCATTAGAATGATCCATGAGTGCAAGAGCCTAGGTTAAAATGTTTGCAAGGATCTTCAGTCAAAAGTGCCAGGAGGATGGTTCTGCTTAATTCCTTCCGAGGTTCGAAGCATTGTGGATACCAGTGTCCAGTCAACTCAGTTCACTCGATATGACTTTAAGAAGTGGCTGTCTGCAGTAAACACAGTAAAGAGTGTGGGGGCTTGCAACATCTCAGCTGTAACACTGAAAATCTGTGCACAAAAGGTAGCCAGTGTCTTGGCCATCTTTTCCGTTTTAGTATATTGAGATTTTTTTTGTATATAATGTATTAGCATAAATATATCTTTGTTTAACAGCCCAGCTTTTAATGTAATGGTAGTTTCATTGAATAATGTAACATTTTCACAACCACAGAAGCATATTTGTGCTCCCACAGCATTCATGGATAGTGTCAAAATAATTTTATTAAGAATAATTTTACTTTATCCTTTGTTATTAATGTTTTGTAAAGTATAAGATGTGTGAGATGTTCAGTAGCCAATTCATAGGTTGTATTTAAATCCTCCTTTTTCACATAATGGTGGATGAGATTTGCAGGGTAAACAATATGCTGTCAATTTTGCTGTAAATTGTCACATTAACAGTGATTTTTATCTTTTAATTCTTCCCCTCCTCCCATACTCCTTCTGTACCTGTGGGTCTCTGGACAGTGCGTGCAGTAACTGTAGAACACATGGAAATGACCAGCAGGAACAAACTATCCCAGTTCGCACCACAGAGGCATGATACACAAAGCATTAGGATGAGACATGTCCTTATCAACGAGCAGCCGTGTAATCTCCTGGGAGATGCAAATAAACAAATAAAGCCCCACTGCCAATTAGGGAAAACAATCTGGAAAATGTCCTCTCCAACCCTCCCAGCTTTGTTACTCCTTTGACCCATCATGTGTGGTCATTCGTGTGGGAAACTATGGAATGCTACATATGGACTCTCAGTAATATTCATCGGGTTCCCATTCAGATGTCCACAGATTGTACACTGATTTTGGGGAAAGGATTCTGGCAACTCTTATTTTAACCAGATCAGGAACATTCCAGAACATAACTGGCCTGATTGTTCATCAGTGTGCTGCCAGTTATGAATTTTTAAACAAGAGTTTTTCTTTTATATTCAACGTATCCTGGTGCTGCCTGGTGTTCTGGCACATCACAGCTACGGAAATTGAACTCCTGTGCCCACTCTGAGCGCTTGGTATAATGGACACCCATTGGTTAGATCCATGGCAGTTCCCCAACTGCTGAGGAAATGGTGACAGAATATAAAGCTTCATAAAAACAAGCGAGACAAAACAGAATGAAATATCACGAGTTACTGAGTGCATGACCTATTTGTTGACTTTTGTCATTATGATTGAAGAGGATGATGGTCGAGAGTTGTTTTTGCGAGTGGAAGCCTGTGACCAGTGGTGTACCATGGGGATCGGTGCTGGAACCCTTGCTGTTTGTAGTGTGCATTAATGATGTAGACGTGAATATAGGAGGTATGATAAGTAAGTTCGCAGATGACACGAAAATCGGTGGTGTTGTAAATAGTGAGGAGGAAAGCGTTAGATTACAGGACGATATAGATGGGCTGGTAAGATGGGCGGAGCTGTGGCAAATGGCACTTCATCCTGAGAAGTGTGAGGTGATGCATTTTGGGAGGACTAACAAGGCAAGGGAATACACAATGGATGGTAGGACTCTAGGAAGTACAGAAGTCAGAGGGACCTTGGTGTACTTGTCCATAGATCACTGAAGGCAGCAGCACAGGTAGATAAGGTGGTTAGGAAGGCATATGGAATACTTGCCTTTATTAGCCGAGGCATAGAATATAAGAGCAGGGAGGTTATGATGGAGCTGTATAAAACGCTAGTTTGGCCACAGCTGGAGTACTGTGTACAGTTCTGGGCACCACACTATAGGAAGGATGTGATTGCACTGGAGAGGGTGCAGAGGAGATTCACCAGGATGTTGCCTGGGCTGGAGCATTTCAGCTATGAAGAGAGAATTGATAGGCTAGGGTTGTTTTCCTTGGAATAGAGAAGGATGAGGGGGGACATGATTGAGATATACAAAATTATGAGGGGCATTGATAGGTTAGATAGTAAGAGACTTTTTCTCTTAGCGGAGGGTTCAATAACCAGGGGGCATAGATTTAAGGTAAGGGGCAGGATGTTTAGAGGGGATTTGAGGATAAATTTTTTCACCCAGAGGGTGGTTGGAATCTGGAACGCACTGCCTGAAGGGGTGGTAGAGGCAGGAACCCTGACAACATTTAAGAAGTATTTAGATGTGCACTTGAAATGTCATAGCATACAAGGCTACGGGACAAGTGCTGGAAAATGGGACTAGAATAGTTAGGTGCTTGATGGCTGGCAGACACGATGGGCCCGAAGGGCCTGTTTCTGTGCTGTATAACTCTATGATTCTAAGAGTGTTAGAACTCAATCTGAACAACTTCCTCCTCATGCTCCAGTGCTCTTGACCAATTAGCTTTTTGTATTAGCGCAGAACAGGCAATCTTCCCCTAAGCAAAATTAAACAAAAGCAAGACAAAGCTGTCAACTCTGCAGGCATAACATGGGCGCACGATACTCGATTGGCCATTTGACACTTCGCTGAAGTTGGAAATTCTGTCCAATATTTCAAAAACATCTATTTCATTGATCACTCTCTCCAAAATATGGACTATAGAATGAAGTTTGGCTGCACAGTAAAAATTCCTGAAAACTGTGTTGTAGCTGATTGTGATTAAGAGCAAAAGACTTAAAACAGCTGAGTCAGAATGTGACTGTAATCGTTAGAACTTCTTAGTCTGGCGTAACAAAGGGAAATGTTTTTTAGCCTGATTGGTGCTTCTCTAGATGGTTATGTATGATATTTGTTTTGTTTTGTCTCTTTTATCGCCTATATTTCCTGAAGTACAGTCTGCAGTGCTATATTCACATCTCTTGGAAACTATAATCAGCTTTGTGTTGATTAAAATTATAGAGCACTTGAGACTTTTTTTAAGGAAAGATATTTTTAAATTTATTTTTATGTCACTTGCTTTCCTGAGTAAAACTAAAGCACAGCATGTGTGGATGTCGAAGGGGTAGTGGAAAAATCCTTCAGTAATCCTCCACTTAGTTCTTAGCCTTTTGGACCAAAATGTGTTTTGAAACTGCATGGCGGTAAATATTTTTCTTTTTCTTTTCACAAGTACTTAGTAAATGGGCTACTGAAAATCATTGTAAATATATTTATATATATATATATATATATATATATGATCTTCATCTAGTATGTGCCATTGCACCTCAAAGTATCACATGAAATTTGTACTTAATTAATTCAAATGTCATTTTTGTAAATCAGCAGCCAATCACAATTGGACAGTTAGGGAACCCACTAGTGAACATGGAGCATACAGAATAATGCATTCTTCATACATTTTGCCACATTCCTCTCCTTACGAAACTGCGTAGTTTTCAATTTACATAAACAATACTGGGAGATCAGCCATTATAATTATGAAGATGAATGACTCCGTTTTGAAGATTAGGCTGGGGCAAACATTGTGATCAGTTCTCTTGAAGCACAGGGTTAGGGAACAAAGCACCCAGTCTCCGTTAACATTCACACCCAGGCTGTGCACAGAGGACCATTTTCCAACTTGTGCTGAGCAAAGAATGGAAGAGCCTTCCCCACCATGAGGGTCCCTCTTAACGGGTAAGTCAGGAATGACATTGGTGCTCAGACAGCAAGGATAGTTTCTTCAGCTCTTCCTGTTGAGATGGATTTCCTGAATGTGAGTGGCATGTTTGGGTGGACAGAAAACAAAAAAGAACATTGCAAAATTAATTTTAATATTAATTATCCAGCTAATCTCTGCTGAAAGCCGAAAAGACTCAATAAAAAAAGACTCCTAGCTTGGGAAATGCTTCAGTTAGCAAAAGCATCTTTTAACACAAACATTTCCTTCCCTCACTTTAATCTCACCTCATCTATTGAATGTAAACTTAGGTTTTTTGGCTTTCTCAAACCCAGGTCAATCAACTGAGATGGTAAAGCATCTGCTCTTTCAAGTGGACAAAAAAACATCCTATGGCACCATTGAAGAAATGCAGGGGAGTTCTCCCATTATCATGGCCAATATTTACCCCTCAACTAACTGCACCAAAACATTGTTTGGTCATTTAGCTCATTGCAGTTTGTGGAACCTTGCTGTGCACAAATTGGCTGTTGTATTTTTCTACTTTATAAAAGTTTATATATGTCATGGATCCTACACTGGGACGTTCTGAGGTCATGAAAGGCACTATATAAATGCAAGTTCTTTCTTTCCAAATGATAAGTAAAATGCAGCTACCTTTTTTATTATTGTGTGATTTCAAAACTAAAGTTTTTTTTTGTTTGCAGTGTTCATTATTCCACTGCAATGAAAATTTCTGTGGGCTCACAGCTTTAAAGCTTTTTCATGCACTGTCGTATTTCAACACAGTTCAAATCAAATGAGGTGTGCTGGACTGCAGTGTCAGCAACACTTTGGTGCTGTGACAATCTGGTTTCCTTTTTTCTCTGAAAAAGATTGATCTCTGAGCATAAGGTGATGTATTGTAGGTTTCTGCCTCAGGAACAGCAGAAGCTTGCATTAAGCCAATGTACAATAGAGTGCTTGTAGTATTATTACTCTGGAGTTATTTGAATTCATGTTCATATTCTGGTTTTCTTTGACATTCAGAAAATGGTTGTAACAATTTGACTGGTTTTCAAGGCAGATTAGGTGTTCCTTGTTGCAGCATATGGAATAATGCATATGAAAAAAAATTATACTAAATTACCAAAATAATTGATCCTACTTAGATTGGCTTGGATCTTTGAATACTTGTGCAGCTGATGTGCCCAGTAGATCTCCACAGTACTGGCAAAAGTGTTGTGGCTGTGTTGGGAAGTAAAATGGTCATTTTAGTTGCCAGGGGAACATTAATTATAAATTGGAAAAAATAGATCATCTTGTTTGGCAAACACATTACCATCCTCTACTCCCTTCGTTTCCCCATTGATCATTGGCTCATAACCCATTCCATAGTGCACCTACTCAAACTGTGAACCCTGATGATTGCTTACTCAGGTTCCTTAATCCCTACCTGAAACAGGTGAGCAAAATTCTGTCAGTATTTTAAATCCATCGTCGCACTAAATATTGAACTTAACAGTTATATACAATTCCCACATTACAAGTGACTACACTTCAAATGTACTTCGTTGGCTGTAAAGAACTTTGAGACATCCTGAGGTTGTGAAAGACGCTATAGAAATGCAAGAATTTCTAACGGTAAGTGTTATCACAGCTACTTCAATTCCCTATCTTTGGAATCTTGGCTTATGTGCATACAGACTTCCAAAATTAATAAATGTCCAGTTTATTGTGTCAATTCACAAATAGAAAACCAACTGCAACAGAGCGATTAAAACATTCTGTCCTCTTGAGCATTCCGATTTTAGTCGCCCCACCATTGGCAGCCGTACCTTCAGCTGCCTTGGCCCTAAACTCTGGAATTCCCACCCTAACCTTTCCACCTCTCTCGACCTCAGTTTCCTCCTTTAAGATGCTCCTTTTAGAACCTACTTCTTTGACCAAGCTTTTGGCCATCTGCCCTATTATTGCCTTGTGTAGCCCGATGGCAATTTTGCTTTACAATGCTCCAGCGAATTTCCCTGGGACATTTTATTATGTTAAAAGCGTTATATAAATGCAAGTTTTTGTTGTAAATCCAATAAATTAATTTTGTTAGAGTGGAGGCGAGCAAGTCAGTAACTCATCAGTTAGCTTTGTTAATGCAACTTGATGGTTTATTTATTTTCTGTATTATTTTGCCACAAACTATAGCTGAGGCGTAGTGTTGTGTTGGCTTCCAAATAGAACTCTATTACAGCAGGAAAATGGTAATATTTTTTGTTGAAATTATAAGTTTCAAGTTCAGATTTGTAGCAGATATCTTTTCTTTCTGATGAGAGAAGTTATTCCACATACCTGTATGCATTGTGAAGTGATCTTTGTGGCTCAAAAGCAGATGAACAAATCTTCATCTTCTTCTTTGGCCTCCTTGTCTCGAGAGACAATGGGTAAGCGCCTGGAGGTGGTCAGTGGTTTGTGGAGCAGCGCCTGGAGTGACGATAAAGGCCAATTCTAGAGTGACAGACTCTTCCACAGGTGCTGCAGATAAAATTGGTTGTCGGGGCTGTTACACAGTTGGCTCTCTCCTTGCGCTTCTGTCTTTTTTCCTGCCAGCTGCTAAGTCTCTTTGACTCGCCGCGCTTTAGCCCCGCCTTTATGGCTGTCCGCCAGTTCTGGCGATCGCTGGCAACTGACTCCCACGACTTGTGATCAATGTCACAGGACTTCATGTCACGTTTGCAGACATCTTTAAAGCGTAGCCATGGACGGCCGGTGGGTCTGGTACCAGTGACGAGCTCGCTGTACAATGTGTCTTTGGGGATCCTGCCATCTTCCATGTGGCTCACATGGCCAAGCCATCTTAGGCGCCGCTGGCTTAGTAGGGTGTATATGCTGGGGATGTTGGCCTCCTCGAGGACTTCTGTGTTGGAGATACGGTCCTGCCACCTGATGCCAAGGATTCTCTGGAGGCAGCGAAGATGAAATGAATTGAGACGTCGCTCTTGGCTGACGTACGTTGTCCAGGCCTCGCTGCCGTAGAGCAAGGTACTGAGGACACAGGCTTGATACACTTGGACTTTTGTGTTCTGTTTCAGTGTGCCATTTTCCCACACTCTCTTGGCCAGTCTGGACATAGCAGAGGAAGCCTTTACCATGCGCTTGTTGATTTCTGCATCTAGAGACTGGTTACTGGTGATAGTTCACCTAGGTAGGTGAACTCTTGAACCACTTCCAGAGTGTGATCGCCGATATTGATAGATGGGGCATTTCTGACGTCCTGTCCCATGATGTTCGTTTTCTTGAGGCTGGTGGTTAGGCCAAATTCATTGCTGGCAGCCGCAAACCTGTCGATGAGACTCTGCAGGCACTCTTCAGTGTGAGATGTTAATGCAGCATCGTCAGCAAAGAGGAGTTCCCTGATCAGGACTTTACGTACTTTGGTCTTCGCTTTTAGTCGGGCAAGGTTGAACAACCTGCCACCTGATCTTGTGTGGAAGAAAATTCCTTCTTCTGAGGACTTGAACGCATGTGAGAGCAGCAGGGAGAAGAAGATCCCAAACAGTGTAGGTGCGAGAACACCGCCCTGTTTCACGCCACTCAGGATTGGAAAGGGGTCTGATGAGGCGCCGCTATGCCGAATTGTGCCTTTCATATTGTCATGGAATGAGATGATGATATTTAGTAGCTTTGGTGGGCATCCAATCTTTTCTAGGTGAACAAATACAACACACAAAAGATGACGATGCTGTTTTATTTTAGAACACCTATATTATCATTGCAGGATGTTGATCTTTGGAGGGACGCCTGTATTTGCAGGAAGGTTTAAAGTGTGTTCTACCACTGTAGTAACAAATGTTACAGTGTTGCACCACATTGGATTGGATAATGGTTTGAAAGTATGGTGTTTTGAGTGCTGTTCTTTAAGATTTTTTTGTAATGAATATAGTCATTTGGCTCAGTTTGCATAACAGAACTGCAAAGCAATGAACCTACCAGTGACTCATCTGTCACCCAGTTTTTTGGGACTGAGGCTGATTTGTTAAAAAAAAAACTGATACAATCACAGTCTGAATTATTCAAAAACAGGTGCTAGACTGCTAAAGTGAAGTGATCCTGTTGAAGTTTTTGAAGACTAGCGGCCTGATTTGAACTTGGGCATAAGTGTGACCTGCAGGGGCCAAGGGGAGTGAGAAACCATTTAGCTCCCCACCCCCTCCACTCTGCAGCGTGAGGCCCAGGAGATTTTAACTCCTGATCCTTATTTAAATGACCCAACTCTGACTCCTGCCCAAACCCAGCAAGGATTGCTACCTGGCTGGCAGACTCGAGGGAAAGATTGTTGGCACTCCTGCTCCTCCTGGCTGACCAGGAATTTACATTTTTTTAAAACAATATGCTTGCTTCTATGGGCCGCGCTGCAGCTTGCTACAAGCTTTCGCTGGCAATTCCAGCATTGGTTCAAACTGCTGCAATCAATGGTTAAAATAACTCATCGGACCCTGAGGTTTAAATATTAATGGGGCCCCAGCATGCCTTATGGCAACGAATATGAATATGTGGCAAACGCAGCAGCAAGTGCCACACTGCCACTTTAACTACCTGTCTGTATGGTTCCCGCTGGTGGGAAAGGGTTCAAATCAATACTTTAATGTTAAACTGGATGCCAGGATTTTTCAATGCAAAGTAAATGTGTATTAAAATGTAGAATTCTGTAATAATTGCAGGATACATTTCTCGAATTAAATTATCTGGAGTATTATGATGAGTAGCTGTGTGTTGGGACAACAAACCAGTCTCTGTCACGGTGAGTTTTTTTTTTCAGACCCACGAGTGTGAAGATGAGTACTTGGTATCTCATGCCATTTTGTAATTAATGCTGAGGCAAATGGGAAAGGGATATGTATTTTGTATGTAGATGAAATCTTCTGACAAGGTGGTATTCCAGATGTCTCGGTTAGAGGCTGATTTTGTACTGTGATTTCTGGTTTCACATATGCTGTTGGCATTGTGTGGATGTAGAACTGGATGACATTCTCAGATTCGGCAACTGTCTTGTGACTGAAATTTAGCCACAGATGCAGTGGTAGACTTTTCGGTGATTTTTGAAGGTGTGGAAAAAAAGTAGAAAGCTAAAAAGGATCATGCACATAAAATGATGCGACGGGATGGTGTCTGAAGATTCTTCCACTGATGTTGAAATAGGATGCATGTAGCAGACCAGTACATTTGTGAACATAGTTATGAAAAGACCAGCTCGTCCCTCAAATCTACCCCATTTAGAATAATAATGGGACAGAAGACTTAAGGTGTTGGTGGATTCATGTGAGTAGGGCAAATACACATAGCCTCTTAAAATTCTTCTAACATATTCCCATTTCAGCTTTTTCCACACTAGTTTAGCAGTTGAAAATCCGTTTTTAAAAAAAATCTCCATCTGCCTTCGAAGCAGATGAGTCCTCCAAAGTACAGACTAGGAGCTGGGCTTTTTTCTAAACTGTTACTTAATACTGCGCAGGGAAATTCTTTATTGTATGTGAGGAGTTGATCATAATCCAGGTAAAGGTCTCAATGTGAACTTCCTGTCAGTGGTGGAGGCTAATTCCTGCTTAATTTAAGTGTTTCAGTTGTTACAATCATCTAATTCATGGTTTGTATTAATATTTTAGAGATCACTTTTTGTTTTGGGGAATTAAATGTGTAGCTGTAAGAATTTCAAAAGGTTGGTGACCACCCAAGATTTAAAGTTCAAAAATCTCTGCGCGAGTGATTAGAGAGACCAAGTTAGAGAGGTGAGAGCCATAAAACAGCAGGTGAGTTCGTTCAGCTGGCTTTTGGAAAGCTGTTGGCTGGTAGACAGTTGGTCACAGAGAAAGCAGTTAGACTCGGGAGCAAAAAGGCAAGCCGTCAAGACCCGGGGTGTATGTGTTTTGAGGCAGGCCCGTGCTTCAGTTAGGAAGTCCAGATTCAGGAGGTGTTGGAAGAGAACGGGGGGATTTGCCTAGCTAGAGGGGGAATCCCCGGGAGATCTCATACCCAAGAAGATAGTTGAGAAGTTAAGGAAATCAAAATAAGAACATACCATAAGAAATAGGAGCAGGATTGGCCATTCAGCCCCTCGAGACTGCTCCGCCATTCACTAAGATCATGGCTGATCTGATTGTCATCTCAACTCCATTTTCCTGTCTGCCCCCATAACCCTTGTCTCCCTTGTTGATCAGAGATCTGTCTAACTTAGCCTTGAATATATTCAATGACCTAGCCTCCACTGCTTGCTGAGGAAGAGAATTCCAAACACTAATAACCCTCTGAGAGAAGAAATTCCTCCCATCTCCATCTTAAATGGGAGGTCCCTTTTTAAAAAAAACTGTGCCCACTAGTTCTAGATTCCCCCTACGAAGGGAAACATCCTCTCAGCATCTACCTGTCACACCCCCTCAGAATCTTACATGTTCCAATAAGATCACCTCTCAGTCTTCTAAACTCCAATGAGTATAGAACCAACCTGCTGAACCTTTCCTCATAAGACAAGCCCTTGATCCCAGGAATCAGCCAAGTGAACCTTCTCTGAACTGCTTCCAATGCAAGTATATCCCTCCTTAAGGAGACCAAAACTCTATGCAGTGCTCAATGTGCAGTCTCGCCAATGCCCCATATAGTTGTAGCAAGACTTCCCTACTTTTATACTCCATTCCCTTTGCAATAAACCTCGACAATTCCTTTTCCTTCCTAATTACTTGCTGTACCTGCATGCTGATTTTTTGTGATTCATCTACAAGGACACCCAGGTATCCACCCTGCTTGTTACATCCTCGAAGAACTCTAATAAATTAGTCCAACACGATTTCCCTTGCATAAAACCACATTGACTCTACCTGATTGCACTGTGATTTTCTAAATGTCCTGCTACAACCTCTTTAATAATGGATTCTAGCTTTTTCCCAATGACAGATGCTAGGCTAATTGGCCTATTGTTTCCTGCTTTCTATCTCTCCTTTCTTGAACAGAGGTGTTACATTTGCAGTTTTCCAATCCGCTGGAACCTTTGCAGAATTTAGGCAATTTTGGAAGATTACAACCAATGCATTCACTATCTCTGCAGCCACTTCCTTTAAGACCCTCAGATGCAGACCATCAGGTCCAGGGAACTTGTCAGTCTTTAGTCCCATTAGTAGTCCGAATACTATTTATCTAGTGATAGTGATTGTTTTGTTGTTTTAAGTTAATCCCTACCTTTTTCCTCCTGATTTTCGACTATTCTTCAGATACTTTTTGTGTCTTCTACTATGAAGATGAATAAAACACACTTGTTCAAAGCCTTTGCCATTACCTTGTTTCCCATTATTAATTCCCCAGTCTAAGGGACCAATGCTCACTTTAGCTACTCTTTTTCTTTTTATATATTTGTAAAAGCTTTTACTGTCTGTTTTTATATTTATTGCTAGTTTTCTCTCTCACTCCATTTTCTCCCTCTTTTTAGTCATCCTTTGCTAGTTTCTAAAATTTTCCCAATCTTCTGGCCTATCGCTAATCTTCGCAGCATTGAACACCTTTTCTTTCAATTTGATACCATCTTTAACTTCCTTAGTTATTCATGGATGGTACATCCTCCTGGTAGAGTCTTTCTTCCTCAATGAAATATATCTTCGTTGAGAGTTATGAAATATCTCCTTAAATGTATGCCACTGCTTCTCTACTGTCTTACCTTTTAACCTATTTTCCCAGTCCACTTTAGCTAACTCTGCCTTCATACCCTTGTAATTGCCTTTATTAAAGTTTAAGACACAAGTTATGGACCCACATTTCTCACCTTCAAACTGAATGTGAATTTCATCATGTTATGATTACTCTTGCCTAGAGGATGCTTTATTCTGAGGTCTTTAATCCTGTCTCATTGCACAATACCAGGTCGAAAGTAGCCTGGTCCCTGGTAGGTTCTCTAATGTATTGTTCAAAGAAACTGTCCCGAATACAGTCTATGAACTCATCCTCCAGGCTTTGCCAATTTGATTTGTCCAATTGATGTGAAGATTAAAATCACCATGATTATTGCCGTATGTTTCTTATAAGCCCCCATTATTTCTTGATGTATGCTCTGCCCTACTTTTTAGCTACTGTTAGGGGCCTCTTAATTACTCTCACCAGTGACTTGTCTTTGCTTTTTTAAATCTCTACCCAAACTGATTCTACATCTTGATCTTCTGAACCAAGATCATTTCTCGCTATTGTCCTGATCTCATCCTTTATTAACCGAGCTACCTCAACTCCTTTTCCTTTCCTCTTGTCCTTCTAAAAATTCAAATACCCTTGAATATTCAGGTTCCAGCCTTGGTCACCTTGCAACCATGTCTCTGTAATGGCTGTCCTATTATACTCATTTCTATTTGTGCTATCAATTCATCCATCTTCTTACAAATGCTGCGAGCTTTCAGTTAAAGAGCCTTTAATTCTGTCTTACCATTTTTGCCTACTCTGACCTTATTTGCTATTGCACTCTTACGTTTGTACACTCTGTCCCTTCCTGTTACACTCTGGTTCTCAGAAACTGTATCATTACCCTGTACTATTTCATTGTCCTTTCTCTTTTTAACTTTCCAAATCTCCCCTCACGTGAACCTCCACCACCCCCCCCCCCCCTCACCATCCCCCCGCCCCCAACCGCATTTAGTTTAAAGCCTTCTCTACAGCCCTAGTTATATGATTTGCCAAGACAGTGATCCCAGTGCGGTTCAGGTGAAGGCCGCCCCAGCGGTTTAGCTCCCTCTTTCCCCAGTGCTCCATGAATTGAAGCCCACTTCTCCTACACCAATCTTTGAGCCACGCATTCAACTGTAATCTTATTTACCCAATGCCAGTTTGCTCCTGAGCTCAGGTAGTAATTCAGAGATTTGTGGTTCTGCTTTATAATTTTGGCCCCTAGTACTCATACTCCCTCATCAGAGCCTCCTTCTCAGTCCTACCAATGTCATTGGTACCCACGTGGACCACGATAACTATATCCTTCCCCTCCCACTCCAAGTTCCTCTCCAGCCCTGAGGAGATGTCCTTAATCTTGGCACTGGGCAGGCAACACAGCCTTTGGGACTCATGGTCTCAGCTGAGAGATCTGAATCTATCCCCCTAACTATATTGTCCCCTACTACAACCAGATTCCTTTTAACCCCTCCCTCTCCCCCTTTGAATTGCCCCCTACACCATGCTGCTGTGCTCAGTTTCCTCATCCTTCCCGCAGCCCCTGCTCTCATCCACACAGGTGAGTTCCTAAGAGCTGTGGTACACTTTGGATTGGTCCCAGGAGAAGTAAACTAACCACCAAGATCCTGTAACATATAGAGTCATAGAGAGATACAGCACTGAAACAGGCCCTTCAGCCCACTGAGTCTGTGCCGACCATCAACCATCCATTTATACTAATCCTACATTAATCCCATATTCCCTACCATATCCCCACCTTCCCTCAAATCGTCTACCACCTACCTACACTAGGGGCAATTTACAATGGCCTATTTGCCGATCAATCTGCAAGGGTTTGGCTGTGGGAGGAAACCGGAGCACCCGGCGGACACTCACGCGGTCACAGGGAGAACTTGCAAACTCCAGACAGGCAGTACCCGGAACGGAACCCGGGTCGCTGGAGCTGTGAGGCTGCGTTGCTAACCACTGCGCTACAGGAGCATTCTGTTGAGATTTAGAGTTTAAAGTATGTGATTTCAAATTGTAGTGTTAAGTTAGTGGTGTTTTGCTTTGTTTAACTCTGGTACAGTAAAGTTTTCTGTTTAAAACTTGAAATCATGTGGAGTAATTCTTTCAGGAGTAACTGGGAATTCGAATTTCTCTTTTTAAAAGTTAACGGTCCCTTACTGGATTATAACGGAGTAGTTAACATGCTCTAAATATTAATTTTAAGCTGGTTATTTTGGCAAATGTGTGAGCTGTTTTGGTATTTACTTTAGGAGATTAGTCCAGCTGTCTGGACAGGTACAGGTATTGTTTTAAAGGATGGGTATAAATAAACTTCATGTGGTTTCATTTCCTTCCACAGGGCATTATCGACCTAGACTTTGTGTTTAGGTCGACTCTGTGATGTACATATTGACTTGATGGCACGCATAGGAGTACAAATAATCAGATTTCACTGGGTACAAAAGCCATTTTTTTGGATTGCTTCAATATTTGCTTGGTATCAGTACAGCAGCCATTTTGTTGAACAGTTTGCTTCTGTCCTGTTTTTCTGTATGCACCTCCATATAGTCAGGGCAGCTGATAATTACCGTGCCCTTTTTTGGCTTTGATTCAGGTTGAGACGCTGCAGGGTCAAATACTGCCAGCTTCGTATTACAAGATTTACTAGGTGGTCTGGGATGATTTTGCTTAGCAATGTCTCCTAATAGGAAAATTCTTTCAAGTCCTTGGACTGTTGGAGAAAAAAAAAATCCTATTTGTGCTTCTCTGTTTGATGTTTATACAGTTTTTATAGTATTTTATTCACAAAAAAATTCTACTGAGGATGCAGCTTTCTAAAGTAAAGAAGGGTGATTTTTTGATGCAGTAATTACCAAAAGAAGACAGTTTGTTTAAGACAGGTAGCAGGAGTACACTGCATCGCACTAATTATCTGTAGTGTCTAGGGAGTGCTGGAGATGAGCCCAAAGGTGCGGCCAGATTCATTGAGTAAGCATTTTACATGGCTAGAAATGTGCATTTAAATTGCTAAGAGTGGGTGCATAGAAGTTTCACAGGCGTTCGTTCCAGAAAAGTGTTTCATCTCTTGAGCAGGCTTTTAAATATATATCAGCTTGACTATTTGTGGATGTACCAGGACGCAAACCAAATTGGAAGATAATTAGCCAGGGTACAGTACCAAGTGGGTATGTGCTTAATATTTTCTGTTATCCATTTGTCTAATACCTCAGGTTTGTTATATAACCCTTTGAATGCTGGGGTCATTTTCCATTTTCACCGTTTCCCTGCCGTTGGCTGAACTGTCGAAGTGATTGCCTGTGCTTAATACTGAGTGTTCTAATGTAGAATTCAAAAAACGTACAGCCATTCCTTTCGCAATACATAATTCTAGCAAAGTGAACCAGTAAGGTGATGTCCTGTTATGTTATTTAGTGTTGAAATGTCATTGGGATCTCAATAGGGTTTATGAATTATCATGGGGGCACAATTCTAGATTTGCAAGTTTGGTGCCTATGGTGTAAGTATGTTTCAATGTAATGACTTTTTATCACAGTCCTTGAAAGCAAGGCAGCTGAATGTCTACATTCACCTTCCCCTTCACAGCCAGATTACCCTCCTCAAGGCCATCGTTCTGGCTTGGGGTTCAGTTCTGCTGGCATCCTGGTCCTCTCTGTTATCCCATTCAGTGAACGTTCACCAGATGTGAGTCTAGACTGAGAGTGTCAGGCCGCTATTCAACTACACTTTTGATTTTAATATTCCAGCCAAAGGTAAACCTCAATAATTTTGGCAAACTAGCAGGATAGAGTTGCAACAACAACTTGTATTTATATAGTACCTTTAAAGTAGTAAAACGTCCCAAAGAGCTTCACAGGAGCTTTATGAAACAACATTTGACACTGAGCCACAGAAGGTGATATTAGGCAGATGATGAAAAGCTTGGTCAAAGAGGTAGCTTCGAAGGAATATCTTAAAGGAGGAAAGAGAGGTAGGGAGGTTTAAGGAGTGAATGCCAGAGCTTAGGGCCTCTGTAAGCTGAAGGCATGGCTGCCGATGATGGAGCGATTTAAAATCAGGGATGTTCAGGCCAAATGTCAACCTGTAGATCAGTAAAGGCCATTTTTTCTTAAAAGACTGTTCGGATTTGAAAGAACAGTTGAACCAGTTGGAGATATCGTGCTACATTGTGATTATTGATTTTTGTTCAGGAGTTTAATTCTGGGACCTGTCCACTATTCTCATTAGCATAAAAGCAAAATACTACGGATGCTGGAAATCTCAAATAAAAACAAGAAAGGGTCTCTGACCCGAAACGTTAACTCTGCTTCTCTTTCCACAGATGTTGCCAGACCTGCTGAGTATTTCCAGAATTTCTTATTTTTAATTCTCATTAGCGTGACTGATATGCAAATTAGATGCAGGTTGTCAGGAATAGGTAACCTCTTTAAGTGATCCATTAATGCTAAAGCACAAAAATTAAACTAATGATTGTTTAGACATTTATTCTCTTGTCTTATGAAAGGTACCAGTTAGTTGGCCACTTTTTTATGTTTTTATGGGATGTGGGTATCGTTGACAATGGCAACATTTATTGCCTATCTCTAATTGCCCTTGGGAAGATAGTGGTGAGCTACTGCCTTGAGCCACTGCAGTCCATCCGGTGTAGGTACACAGTGCCGTTAGGAAAGGAGTTCCAGGATTTTGACCCAGCAACATTGAAGGAATGGTGATATAGTTCCAAGTCACGTTGATGTGTGACTTGTAGGGGAACCTGAAGGTGGTGGTCCCATGCGTCTGCTGCCCTTCTGCCAACACTATTACACATGGATCCCGATGGTGGATAATGGAAATGGGCAAATTATTGACTGTTTCCAGAATCTGGTCTTGCAAATTTAGCATAACAGTACCCAAGACAAAGGACTGAAGGCAAGTACTTTACTGATCAGATCGTTCGAATGAAATCTTTCTTGGGATATCTGGTTGATTTGTGTCAGGAAAGAGATTTTAGGTTAGCAGGAATGTGCCTTAAACAAAGGCTTTGTCCTGTAAAACTTTGTGAGAAATCAAGAATGTGGATAATTGGAGCGTAGTTAATTGGCAATTCTATAGTAATACATTTTTAATCTCACACCTAATGTTGACTCAAAGGGATTTAACAGCAACAACAACTTGCATTTATGTAGCGCCTTCAATGTAATAATACAACATTCCAAGGCACTTCACAGGAGCATTATCAAACAAAATTTGACACTGAGGAGATATTAGGCAAATGACCAAAAGCTTGGCCATAGAGAGAGGTTTTAAGGAGCATCTTAAAGAAGGAAAGCTAGGTAGAGAGGCACCAAAGGAAAGGGAGGGAATCCCAGAGCTTAGGGCCTCGGCATGGCCACCAGTCATGAAACAACTAAAATTAAGGATGCTCAAGATGCCAGAATTTAAATTTAAAGTTAAAATGAATTTTGGCAGGGTAGGGATCCTGAAGAACCAAGACAGCATGGAGTGGGCTTCGCCATCAGAAACTCTTTGCTCAGCATGATAGAGCCCCCGTCAAATGGCTTGGAACGTATGCTGTCCATCCGACTGCTCACCGCCCCTGGTCCTGTACACCTACTCAGCATCTGTGCTCCAACACTCTGCTCCCCACATGAAGCTAAAGACCAGTTCTACGAGGAACTCCATAATATCATTAGTAGTATTCCTAGTACCAAACATTTGTTCCTGCTGGGGGACTTTAATGCCAGGGTTGGGGCTGACCTTGACTCATGCGCCTCCTGCCTTGGGCGCTATGGCATTGGAAGGATGAATAAGAATGGACAGACACTGCTGGAGTTGTGTACCTATCACAACCTCTGCATGACCAATTCGTTCTTTCACACTAAACCCTGTCACCAGGTTTCATGGAGACACCCAAGACCATGTCGTTGGCACCAGCTGGACCTCATCATCACAAGGCGAGCCTCTATAAACAGTGTCCAAATCACATGCAGCTTTCACAGTGCGGACTACGACACTGACCACTCCCTGGTGTGCAGCAAAGTTAGACTCAAACCAAAGAAGCTACATCACTCCAAGCAGAAGGGCCGCCCGCGCATCAACACTAACAGAATTTCTTATCCATGGCTGTTACGTAAGTTTCTAAATTCAATTGAAAAATCCCTTCAAAACACTCCTGCAGGGGATGCAGAGATGAAGTGGGCCCACATCAGAGACGCCATCTATGACTCAGCAATGACCACCTTTGGCAAACGTGAGAAGCAGAATGCAGACGGGTTTCAATCTCACTTTGAAGAGCTGGAACCTGTCATAGCCGCTAAGCGCACTGCACTGTTGAACTACAAGAAAGCCCCCAGCGAATTACCATCTGTAGCACTTAAAGTAGCCAGAAGTGCTGCACAAGGAACAGCCAGGCGCTGTGCAAATGACTAGTGGCAACACCTATGCAGTCGTATTCAGCTGGCCTCCGACACCGGAAACGTCAGAGGAATGTATGATGGCATTAAGAGAGCTTTTGGGCAAACCCCAAGAAGATCGCTCCCCTCAAATCTAAATCGGATCACTGACCAACGCAAGCAAATGGACCGCTGGTTGGAGCACTACCTAGAACTGTACTCCAGGGAAAATGTTGTCACTGAGACCGCCCTCAATGCAGCCCAGTCTCTGCCAGTCATGGAACAGCTGGACGAACAGCCAACAAAATTGTAACTCAGTGATGCCATTGATTCTCTAGCCAGTGGAAAAGTCCCTGGGAAGGACGGCATTACCCCTGAAATAATCGAGTGCCAAGCCCGCTATACTCTCAGCACTCCATGAACTGCTTTGCCTGTGCTGGGGATGAGGGAGCAGTATCACAGGAGATGCGTGATGCAAATATCATCACCCTCTATAAGAACAAGGCTGACCGCGATTTCTGCAACAACTCCTGTGGAATCTCCCTGCTCAACATAGTGGGGAAAGTCTTTGCTCGAGTCATTTTAAACAGGCTTCAGAAGCTGGCTGAGCGTGTCTACCCTGAGGGTACTTCTTAAGGGGAAGCAATTGCCTGGGGTTCATGAGTGGAGAGAGGGGGTGGTGGGGCAACAGCTAAGTATGTAGTTGTGGAAATCCATGCAGGTAGAAATAAAGAGGAGCAGGGCCCACATCTTAGCCTCCATCCAGTTTAGCACCTGCGCTGGATACATATGCAACATTCTGAAGGGCCCAGACCCGTTGTCTGGCTTTATGCCGACCAGCACTCGGGTCATTCATTCACCTGAGTGAAATTTTAGGTCAGCAATATATTAAGGTTCAAACTTAACAAACATACAGCGTGAACATTTTGTCACCTTGGTGGATCAATGCAACAAACTAATGGAAGACAAGATTCCTGACATCTAATCTTGGTGAAATTTTAATATTGCGACCTAATGTATTTCAGCATCTCTTCTGTAGTTTTCTTTGAATCATAAAAATGTACATTTCTGCTTTTTAGTTAAGATATAATTCACAGAATAAGCTTTCGATTCTGTGCAGTTATCTAGTATTTGCTTTGCAATAATCATGAATAATTAATTTCAGTAGCTATATATGCAAGAAAAGAACGTGTGAGAAACTGAACAGTTCCTTGATATTCAAAGGCTTCGCCTCGCCCACTTTGGGAGGACAGTACTTTTAATAAGATACAGAGGTTTTTCGGGTTAGCAAGCCGTTACTAGTGGAGTGCCGCTGGGGCCTCAACTATTTACAATCTATATCAGTGACTTGGAAGAAGGAACTGAATGTAGGGTAGCTAAATTTGTTGATGGCACAAAAATAGTTAGGAAAGTAAGCTGTCAGAAGGACATAGGCTGGAATTTGACGCCACCCCAGCGAGCCGGATGGTGGTGGGGGGTGGGGTAAAATGGAGCAGGAGGCTCTGGGAGGCCTTCCTGACCCCCTCCTTCCTCTGCCCCACTTAACGTGGGGAGGGGGGCAGAAAACGGGCCACCCACCCCAGACCAATCCAGGCCCTTAAGTTGCTAATTAGCGGCCACTTAAGGGCCTTTGCCTGCCTCCACTGGTATTTTACCCATTGTAAGCGGGCGTCCTGGAGCCGTGAAAGACCGCCCGGTGAAAGCAAGCTGTTGGCCTCTCCGGGCCCTGGGGGTGGACCCCAAGATCCAAGACGCCCACTCAAACGACCACCCTTGCCTCACTGGAGCACGACCGATTACCCCCGACGAGGCAACCCAAACTTACCTGTAGTCCTTGGCTGGGCTGTAGTCAGTCCTTGGCTGCTCCCGATGGTGCTGCTGGGACTAAGGGCTGTTGGCCCGATGATTGTCCGGCAGCTCAATGAGGCGGGATTTCCTCCCTCAAGCGAGTGGAAGTCCCACCTCGGAACAATTAAAGCCTGGGGACCCGTAAAATATGATATGAGTCCCCAAGCTCGGCGGAAGTGGGTTCGCCACCGACCTTTACGTCGGTGGCCAGCTCCTGTCCGCCCAACGTAAAATCCAGCCCATTGAGTCTATGAAGAAATTTAGATAGGTTAAGTAAGTGGGCAAAAATTTGGCAGAAGGAGTATAATGTGGGAGAATGTGAACTTGTCCACTTTGGCAGGAAGAATAGAAAAGCAGTATATTTAAATGGAGCGAGACTGCAGAACTCTGAGGTACAAAAGCATCTGGGTGTCCTGCTGCATGAATTTTGTCAGGAAGAACATGGAGAGAGAATATAAGATAAAGGGTACAACTCTAAAGGGGGTGCAAGAGCAGAGGAAACTGGGTGTGTATGTGCATAAGATGTTGAAGGTGGCAGGACAGGTTGAGAGCACGGTTTATAAAGCATACAGTATCCTAGGCTTTATCACTAGGGGCTTGTGTACAAGAACAAGGAGGTTATGTTGAACTTGTATAAACCAGTAATTTGTCCTCAGCTGGAGTATTGTGTCCAGTTCTGGATGCTGTACTTCAGGAAAGATTGAAGTCATTGGAGAGAGTGAGAAAAGATTCATGAAAATGGTTCAGGGATGAGAAACTTCAGTTATGAAGATAGATTGGAGAAGTTGGGAATGTTTTCCTTAGAGAAGAGGTGATTTGATAGAGGTATTCAAAATCATGAGAGGTCTGGAAGGAGTTGATAGAGAGAAACTGTTCCCACTCGTGAAATGATCAAGATTTAAATTAATTGGCAGATCATAGCATTTGAAACAAAACAGACGAACTGAGAGCGCAAATAGAAGTAAATCAGTCTGATCTGATAGCCATTACAGAGACATGGCTGCAGGACGACATAGATTGGGACCTGAATATTGAAGGATACATGGCATTTAGGGAGGATAGGAAGCTAGGAAAAGGTGGAGGGGTAGCTCTGTTAATTAATGATAGCGCAATAGAGAGGGATGACCCAAGTTTAGGAGACCAGGATGTAGAAGCAGTTTGGGCAGCGATGAGAAATCATAAAGGCAAGTGGGAGTGGTGTACAGGCTACCTATCATTAACTACACTGTGGGGCTGGGTATAAAGGAAGAAATAATGGCAGCTTGTCAGAAAGGTACAGTGCTAATTATGGGGGATTTTAAACTACATATAGACTGGAAAAATCAGATGGGCAGAGGTAGCCTAGATGAGTACATAGAATGTTTTCGGGATAATTTCTTGGAACAATACGTTCTGGAGCCAACCAGAGAGCAGGCGATACTAGACCTGGTATTATGCAACAAGATAGGAATAATTAATGATATTATAGTTAAGGTGCCCCTAGGTAGCAGCGATCATAATGTAATTGAATTTTACATTCAGTTTGAGGGAGAGAAGAGTGGATACAAGACTAGTATTTTAAACTTAAATAAGGGCAATTATGAGGGCATGAAAGCAGAGCTAGCTAAAGTGAACTGGCAAATCAGATTAAGGGATAGGTCAATAGAGATGCAGTGGCAGATATTTAAGGGGATATGTCAGAACACACACAATGGATACATTTCAACGAGAGAAAAATTCCAAGGGTGGGACCTGCCATCCGTGGTTAACTAAAACAGTTAAAGATAGTATCAAACTTAAAGAAAAAGCCTATAATTGCACAAAGATGGGAGGTAGGTCAGAAGATTGGACAGAATATAAAAAACAGCAATTAATGACTAAAAGATTGATAAGGAAGGTAAAATTAGAGTACGAGAGAAAGCTAACTAGAAATATAAAGACAGATAGTAAGCGTTTCTATCGATATTTTAAAAAGAAAAGAGTTAATAAAGTGAGCATTGGTCCTATAGAAAGTGAGTCTGGGGAATTAATGAATAATAAGGAGATGGCAGATGAATTGAAAAGATATTTTGCATCGGTCTTCACTATTGAGGATACAAGTAACATCCCAGTATTAGCTGTAGGTCAGGAAATGGAAGGGAGGGAGGAACTCAAGAAAATTACAATCACCCGGGGAAGTGGTACTGAACAAATTGTTGGAGCTGCGGGCTGACTAGTCCCCGGGTCCTGATGGACTTCATCCTAGAGTGTTAAAAGAAGTGGCTAGTGAGATAGTTGATGCGTTAGTTTTAATTTTGCAAAATTCCCTAGATTCGGGTAAGGTTCCTTTAGATTGGAAAATAGCGAATGTAACTCCTTTATTCAAAAAGGGAGCGAGACAGAAAGCAGGAAGCTACAGGCCAGTTAGCTTAACATCTGTCTTAGGGAAAGTGTTAGAAGCTATTATTAAAGACGTTATAGCAGGGCATTCAGAAAAATTCAAGGTAATCAGGCAGAGTCAACGTGGTTTTGTGAAAGGGAAATTGTGTTTAACCAATTTATTGGAGTTCTTTGAGAGAGTTGCATGTGCTGTAGATAAAGTGGAACCGGTGGATGTTTGGTACTTAGATTTCCAGAAGGCATTTGATAAGATGCCGCATCAAAGGTTATTGCAGAAAATAAAAGCTCATGGTGTAGGGGGTAACATATTGGCATGGATACAAGATTGGTTAGCTAACAGGAAATAGAGTAGGCATAAATGGGTCATTTTCTAGTTGGCAAGATGTAACGAGTGGTGTGCCACAGGAATCTGTGCAGGGGCCTCAACTTTTTACAATTTATATAAATGACTTAGATGAAGGGGCCGAAGGTATGATTGCTAAATTTGTTGATGACACAAAATAGGTAGGAAAGTAAGTTGTGTAGAAGACATAAGGAGGCTACAAAGGGATATAGATAGGTGAAGTGAGTGGGCAAAGACCTGGCAAATGGAGTATAATGAGGGAAAGTGTGAAATTGTCCACTTTGCCCGGAAGAATAAAAAAGAAGCATATTATCTAAATGGTGAGAGACTGCAGAGCTCTGAGATGCAGAGGGATCTGGGTGTCCCAGTGCATGAATCGCAAAAGGTTAGTATGTAGGTACAGCACGTAATTGGGAAAGCTAATAGAATGTTATCATTTATTGCGAGGGGCATTGAATACTAAAGTATGGAGGTTATGCTTCAGCTATACAGGGCATTGGTGAGACCACATCTGGAGTACTGTGTACAGTACTGGTCTCCTTATTTAAGGAAGGATCTAAATGTGCTGGAGGCAGTACAGAGAAGGTTTACTAGACGAATACCTGGAATGGGTGGGCTGTCTTTGGAAGAAAGATTGGACAGGCTAGGCTTGTATCCGCTGGAATTTCCAAGAGTAAGAGGCGACTTGATTGAAACATATAAGATCCTGAGGGGTCTTGACAGGATGGATGTGGAAAGGATGTTTCCCTTTGTGGGAGAATCTAGAACTAGGAGTCACTGTTTAAAAATAAGGGGTTGTCCATTTAAGACAGAGATGAAGAGAAATGTTTTCTCTGAGGGTTGTGACTCTTTGGAATTCTCTTCCTCAAAAGGCGGTGGAAGCAGAGTCTTTGAATATTTTTAAGGCAGAGGTAGATAGATTCTTGATGAGCAAGGGGGTGGACGGTTATTGGGTGTAGGTAGAAATGTGGAGTAATCAGTTCAGTCATGAACTCATTGAATGGTGGAGCAGGCTCGAGGGGCCGAGTGGCCTACTGGCCTACTCCTGCTCCTAATCCTAATTCGTATGTTCGTATGTAAAAGAAGCAAAAGCGACATGAGGAAATACTTTTTCATGCAGCGAGTGGTTAAGGTCTGGAATGCATTACCTGAGAACGTGGTGGAGGCAGGTTCAGTCAAGGCATTCAAAAGGGAATTAGACTGTTTATCTGAAAAGGAAGAATGTGCAGTGTTACAGGAAGATAGCGGGGGAATGGCACGAGGCGAATTGTTTATTCGGAGAGCCGGTGCAGATACGATTGGCTGAATGGCTTCCTTCAGCACTGTAACAATTCTGTAATTCTGTGAATCTCAAAAAGTTAGCATGCAGTTACAGCAAGTGATTCGGAAGGCAAATGGAATGTTGGTGTTTATTTCAAGGGGAATTGAGTGTAAATATAGGGAAGTATTGCAATAGCTGTACAGGTCTTTGGACTGCATCTGGAGTACTGTGCACAGTTTTGGTCTGCTTACTTAAGAAAGGATATTATTGCATTAGAAGCAGTTCAGAGAAGGTTCACTGGACTGATTCCTGGGTTGAAGGGGTTGTCTTATGAGGAAAGGTTAGGTCTATACTCAATGGAGTTTGGAAGAATAAGAGGTGATCTGATTGGATTATATAAGATCCTGAAGGGACCTGACGAGGTGGATGCTGAGAGGATGATTTCCCTTGTCGGGGAGTCTAGCTCTAAGGGACACAGTTTAAAAATGAGTCTTCCATTTAAGACTCCGATGAGGAGAATTTTTTCCTCTGAGGGTCGTTAGTCTGTGGAACTCTCTTGCCCAGAGAGCAGTGGAGGCTGGGTCACTGAATATATTCAAGGCTGAGTTAGATAGATTTTTGATCGACAAGGGAGTCAAGAGTTACAGGTGGGCAGACAGGAAAGTGGAGTTGAGGCCACAATCATATCAGCCAGAATCTTATCGCAAGGCGGAGCAGGTTTGAGGGGCCGAATCGCCTACTCTTGCTCCCAGTTCTTGTGTTTTTGAATTACCCTTCTATTCTAGAAGAGTGGGATAATGATTTGGAGGAAATTGAGAAAAAAATGACCTTGAGAGTGTTTTTTTAAAAATATTGAGTGTAAAAACAAAATTAACTTTCTGTGCTGTTTTTCATTTCTGCCTTTTATAGATTATGCAGAGCTGTTACTGCTGATCTTTGCACGCTTGTTTGAAAAGCACAAGTAGTTCCACAGAATGATGCCTTGAAACTGGCAGAGTAATATCACTTAATCTTTTTAACACATTAACCAACATGAATCTAATTAACAGCATTAATGGGAAGAGATTGTTAAACACATTATCGATAAAGGAGGGGCTGTCTCTAAACTGTTCTTTCCTACCTGAATAACAAGCCTGAGCTTTGCTGCAATGTTTAACCCTACTCAAGACTGATGGAGGAATGTACACTCCTCCTTATAACATAGGAATAAAATTGTGAATTTCAGTGATGATGGGTAAAGTCGTTCCCTGACTGAATTATAACATGAATTGCTATTTAAAGAGAGCTTCCATTCTCTGTAAACATAAGCTCATCTGAAACTCTGCGGCCTGTAAACTAACATGCACCGAGACCTGCTTGCCTGTCACTTCTGTGTTCCCTGACCTACGTTGGCTCCTGGTCGAGCAATGCCTCGAGTTAAAAATTCTCATCCTTGTGTTCAAATCCTTCCATGGCTTCGCCACCTGCCCATCCACCCACCCCCCCCCCCCCTCCCAATCTTTATAACCTCCTTCAGCCCCACAGCCCTCCTAGATTTCTGTGCTCCTCCAATTCTGGTCTCTTGCGCATCCCCCATTTTCATCACTTCACCATTGATGGTCCTGCCATCGGCAGCCTTGGCCCTAATCGGCACTTTGCTGAATTGTATGGTTCAACCATCTGTACCTTATGGTAGGAGTCAGAAGATTGTTTCAGTATAGGCTATAGAAGGAGATTCCAGTCCATAACCAAAACCTTCACTTTTGGGGCAGGACTGTAAGTTTTTGAGACAGACCCTAAAGGACAAATTCTGTCTAGTGGGTGTTTCTGGCTCTTTTTATTTAAAAAAAAAAGCATCTATCTATTTTCAGACAGCTGTGTTTTTGAAGGGCTGTTAGAAACTGTTGGAAAAGCTTGGAAGATGTTGACAGGTATTGTTGAATTGATTTGATTTTTTTGATGTACAGTAGTTTTAAAATATGGTCTATTTAGACTAAAAAGGTAACACAAGCTCTACCATGTGCCAGAGCAGACAGTACTGTACAAATTTGCTTATAAATATTTTAAATCCTTTGAAGAAAGGTTTTAGATTTTATTGTCTGCTATAAAAAAAAAATTTAAATTTCCACTAAATTATTGACGGTGGAAAAAATGCCCTTTACAGAAAGAAGCTTACGGTATATTAGTATATATTTTTAAATGATGCCCTGTGAGAATCAGATAGTAACAAACGCTAGTATATACAAATTATGAATTATTAATGAATGTAATTGTATTTTACACATTTGTGCACTGAAATCATTTTATAATATGCCTTGTCACAACAAATTTCCCTAAATCAAGAATTCTATTGTGTCAGGATCGAGGTGACTTATCATAAATGGCTGACATTTTGATAAAGCATGGTGGCAGCATCCAGCTGAATTGACAGTATAACTTGAGATTGTTGTGTGCTTGGCACTGATTGAAAGAGTGATTTGGAGACATTGTTGGGTGCTCTCCTTCAGATTGGACTGCACATGTCTTGAGAATGATCTGTATTACCTGACTGCAAATGGGAGACGAGGATTGAAGCATTTTTTGGCCATCTTGTCGTGCATGGCTAGCCTAGGAATATTGGTATGTTGTGTCTGCCAGATCACTGGGAGCTTTCCTGGTACCAGCTGATTTGTTGTAGATTTTTAAGTTTCAGCTTGGGCAGAGTCCCTATTATCTGTGGAATTCTCTTCTACGGAATGCAGTTGAGGCCAAATCATTAAATATATTCAAGGAAGAGTTAGATATTGTTCTTGGGGCTAACGCGTCAAGGGATAACGGGGACAAAGCGGGAACAGGGTACTGCGTTTGGATGATCAGCCGTGATCGTATTGAATAGCAGAGCAGGCTCCAAGGGCTGAATGGCCTACTCCTGCTCCTATGGGTGGTTGGAATCTGGAACGCACTGCCTTTAAGAAGTATTTAGATGAGCACTCGAAACGTCATAGCATACAAGACTACGGGCCAAGTGCTGGAAAATGGGACTAGAATAGTTAGGTGTTTGATGGCCGGCACGGACACGATGGGCCGAAGGGCCTGTTTCTGTGCTGTATAACTCTATGGCTCTATATTTTTCTTTGTTTCTATTATCTTGCCGTCTCACCCAATTCACCCCCCCCCCCCCCAAAAAAAACATTTTTTGGCATCTGCTGTGTAATAGGGGGAGAGGTGGAGAATAATCTCCATCCTAAAATAGATAGTCAGAGAGACGGAGTTGAAGCCTTTTTACTGGAAGCAACTCCTTGTGTTGATATTTGAGTTGCATTTCAAAGCTCCTTCAGGGCTAAACACTGAAAAATTAATATTTAACTTTCCCTACTATCACAAGTTATCTTCATTATAACAGGGTTGTTCATAGTGTTACATACACTTATTTTTGCTATTTTACATTATGATGTAATTAGATTAGATTAGAGATACAGCACTGAAACAGGCCCTTCGGCCCACCGAGTCTGTGCCAAACATCAACCACCCATTTATACTAATCCTACACTAATCCCATATTCCTACCACATCCCCACCTGTCCCTATATTTCCCGACCACCTACCTATACTAGTGACAATTTATAATGGCCAATTTACCTATCAACCTGCAAGTCTTTTGGCTTGTGGGAGGAAACCGGAGCACCCGGAGAAAACCCACGCAGACACAGGGAGAACTTGCAAACTCCACACAGGCAGTACCCGGAATCGAACCCGGGTCGCTGGAGCTGTGAGGCTGCGGTGCTAACCACTGCGCCACTGTGCCGTATTATAATACTGTGTACAGTATTGGTATCCTTATTTAAGGAAGGATGTAAATGCATTGGAAACAGTTCAGAGAAAGTTTACAAGACTAATACCTAGAATGGACGGGCTGTCTTATGAGGAAAGATTGGACAGGTTAGGCTGTATCTGTTGGAATTTAGAAGAATAAGAGATGACTTGATTGAAACCTATAAGGTCCTGAGGGGTCTTGACAGGGTGGATGTGGAAAGGATGTTTCCCCTTGTGGGAGAATCTAGAACTAGGGGTCACAGTTTAAAAATAAGGGGTCGCCCACTTAAGACAGAAATGAGGAGAAATTATTTCTCTCAGAGGGTTGAGAGTCTTTGGAACTCTCGTCCTTAAAAGGTGGTGGAAGCAGAGTCTTTGAATATTATTAAGGCAGAGGTAGATAGATTTTTGCTAAGCAAAGGGGTGAAAGGTTATCGGGGGTAGGTGGGAGTATGGAGTAATCAGTTCAGCCATGAACTTATTGAATGGCGGAGCAGGCTCGAGGGGCCGAGTGGCCTACTCCTGCTCCTAATTTCATTTCGTGTTAATGGAGTAGTTCTGTGTCTGAGCTAATAGGTTTCACCGTGCTTGCCTTAAATAGGGTTACAGTGCTTTGCAAAAAATGATATAGCTGCAGAAATGATTATATTAAGTAAAATGGAAGAAACTTAAATTATGAACAAGCGGACATTCATTTTATTGGAACAAGAATTTGTGATGGTCACATACTGTAATAGTCATGCCTGCACACAAGAATTGTGACACTAGGACAGGAAGAGCGTATGCAGATGTCCATTATCAGAGCCGCAGAGGTGTCAGGAGGAGTCTCATCAAAGTGGAATTTCAGAGAGTACCAGTGTAAAAATATCCCTAAGCCTTTTCAGGGTGGAGTAATGAGGCTTTCTGTTTGCAGCTCACTACATGTTGTCTGAGCTGAGTATGCATAAACCACTTTACTAAGCTGTTAGTAATTTTTCCTCAACTTAAAGATGTTTCCAGTGTATCTTGCCAGGTTCGTGGAGTGTGCAGTGAGCAAAGTGAAGCTTTATGCCATTGTCTGCATGAATTCAGTGAAAAAATCTGCCAAAGATCTTATTTTAATTTTGCTGCACTCACAAGATGGAGGAATTTCCACCTTTTGAGAATTGTGTTTTTTGATTCAGTAACTACGTGTCTCTACTTGCATTGGTAGCCCAAGGCTAGAGGCCACAAAATTTGGCTAAAAGCAAACTTGTAATCTCCACAGAAAAGGTGGCGAATGTCAACCTGAATTGTCCCGGCATTGTATAAACCTGCATTAGGTTTTATATTGAGATGCTTTCTGAGGCAAAACTCTTTTAAGAGCTCTGTGAATTTGCAATTGCATGAGGTCCATTCTGCCTGTCATAGCATCATTACTTCTTTTGTACAAATACAATGTGTTTTTTGTGAAGCTTATTTATACGTGCACACAGCATCACAATATTTGCTTTCTTTTATTTGTTTCTTGGGATGTGGGCGTCGCTGGCAAGGCCAGCATTTGTTGCCCATCTCTAATTGCCCTTGAGAAGGTGATGGCAAGCTGCCTTGAAGGAGACGGTGGTGTAGTGGTAATGTCACTGGACTAGTAATCCAAAGACCCAGGCTAATACTGTGGGGACATGGCTTCAAATCCCACCATGACAGCTGGTGGAATTTAAATTCATTTAATTAATAAAAAGAATCGAAATTGAAAGCTACTCTCAGGAATAGCGACCATGAAATTTCCATGGATTGTCTTACAAACCAATCTGGTTCACGAATGACCTTTAGGAAGGAAATCTGCTGTCCTTACCTGGTCTGGCCTACATGTGATTCCAGATGCACAGCAATATGGTTTACTCTTAACTGCCCTCTGAAATGGCCGAGCAAGCCACGCAGTTGTACAAAACTACTCCACAATATTTGCTTATGCACCAAATTTCCATTCCTGCTGCTGTTCAGTGATTCCTGTTGGAGAGTTAACATGTTTGGATGCCTGGTGTTCAGAAGTTCAGGTCAGCTGAGTTGTATCTCCAAGTGGAATGCCCATTGTTTTAACCATGTTGCTCCCAGTCTGGACTCGTGCAGGAAGGATGGTCACAAAGGGAAGGAAGCCCATGGAACTGTATCCCAAACATGAGTCAGGACCTTTAGGAAAGAAGGGAAAATCATGACAAAACTGGGCCCGGCTGAGAAGATGAGATAAACAGGGAAGCTCTGCTGGATCTAAGAGCTAGTTAATTAGAAGAGAGGCAAAATATGCTGGAAATCTGAAATAAAAACAGGAAATGCTGGAGGGCTAAAAACTCATCAAGTCGTGCAGCATTTGCGGAGAGAGAAGCAGAGTTAACTTTTCAGGTTAATGACTATTTATTGGCTAGTTAAATAAGTTGCTGAATACAGATTAGGATATTGTGACTTGGTGTAAACCAGGCATGTGGGATCTGGTAGCAATGGGGATAAGAGGCCTGAAGTTCACAGGGTTGATTCCCAGGGCAAGCTGACACTTGGACCTGCCAGTATGGGTGGGTCTCCTCCAGCCTCTGAGCAAAGTCATTTCTCAGAAATTGTGCAAGTGACGTCAGGGTTTGAGAAAACTGAGGACAGTCTTCCAGCAGCTCCTTGTGCAGAGGCAGAAAGAGTTGCAGCATGGGACTGGCCCACCTCTTGAAGGGGTAATAAGGGTTTGTAGCTGCACTTTCCATCTTTGTTGTGCTTTTATGAAGCACTTTTAAAACTCTATTAATCAGAACAATTGATTGAAGCACAGAAGGATTGAGAAAACTGAGCAAACTTAAACATTTGGAGTCCATCATTGAAGGTTTGGAGAAATTGTAAGATGGGATGTTTTGTGAGAGGGGCTTAAATTCCCTGAACATAATATGTGTGAGCTGTCTTTTTCCTGTAAATTGTGACCAGCCAATGAAATTGATTCTCAGAAATCGCAGATGTCTCAGAACTGACATTGCCAGGATTTAGTTTGCGTGTTGTTCATTGTGGAGAAAAACAAACGTTCTCCAGCTTTTCACTTTTTAAAATTCTTTCTTGGGATGTGGGCGTTGCTGGCAAAGCCAGCATTTGTTGCCCATCCCTAATTGCCCTTGACCTGAGTGGCTTGCTAGGCCATTTCAGAGAGCAGTTCAGAGTCAACCACATTGCTGTGGGTCTTGAGTCACAGGTAGGCCAGACCAGGTAAGGACGGCAGATTTCCTTCCCTAAAGGACATGATGGAGAATTTCCTCTCGCCCCACAATCAGTGCCCACCTGCCTTGCTGATCTAGCTGAAGGATGGTTAAATCTAATATTCTGTATTTTGAGCATTTCTAGCAACATAGGACAAGAGGAGGCCATTCAGCCTGTCATGCCTGTTCTGCCGTTCTATCAGATCATTGTTGATTTGTCCCTCAACTCCGTGTACCTGCCTTTGCTCCATAGCTCTTGATACCTTCACCTAACAAAAGTCTACCTATTCGGGTAATGAAAATTTCAATTGACACCAAATCCCCAGCCTTTTGGGAGAGAAATTCCAGATTCCAGACATGCAGCGAGTGGTTCGGATCTGGAAAGCACTGCCCGAGTGTGTGGTGGAGGCAGATTCAATCGTGGCTTTCAAAATGGAACTGGATATATATCTAACGAGAAAAAAATTTGCAGGACTCCAGGGAAATGGTAGGGGAGTGGGACTAGCTGAGTAGCTGTTGCAGGGAGCTGGCACGGACACCACGAGTCAAATGGCGGATCCTGTTCTGTAACCATTCTATAATTTTCACCACCCAAAGTGCTTCCTGATCTTCACCTATAGAGTGTCATTGGCTCGAGGCAAAATACATCAACAGCAATTTGGAAGCATTGGAGCCTGTATACATTTAACTCCACCAGAGCTTTGCATGGGGGTGGGGAGCAGAGGGGCTAAAGGGAGAGATGGAAGCTATAAACACTGGCATCTACCTGACAATATGTCTGTCCTGTCCACAAAAAGGACAAATCCAGTGTGGCCAATTACCGCCCCATCAGTCGATCCAATCATCAGCAAAGTGATGGACAATGCTATTGAACAGCACTTACTCAGCAATAACCTGCTCACTGATGTCAGTTTGGATTCTGCCAGGGCCACTTGGCTCCAGTACAGCTCTTCATTACAGCCTTGGTCCAAACATGGACGAAACAGTTGAGTTCCGGAAGCCAGCATCAAAGTGCCTTCACAAAAATTGAAGTCAATGGGAATCAGGGAAAACTCTTCACTGAAATAGCCACGGTATTGATATGGCTACTCCAGTTCAGTTTCTGGTCAGTGGTAACCCCTAGGATGTTGATAGTGGGGGATTCAGCGATGGTAATGCCATTGAATGTCAAGGGGAGATGGTTAGATTCTCTCTTGTTGGAGATGGTCATTGCCTGGCACTTGTGTGGTGCCAATGTTACTTGCCACTTATCAGCTCAAGCCTGGGTATTCTCCAAGTCCTGCTGCATTTCTACACGGACTGCTTCAGTATCTGAGGAGTCACGAATGGTGTTGAACATTGTGTAATCATCAGTGAACATCCCCACTTCTGACCTTATGATTGAAGGAAGGTCATTGATGAAGCAGCTGAAGATGGTTAGGCCTAGGACACTACCCTGAGGTACTCCTGCAGTCATGTCCTGGAGCTGAGATGATTGACCTCCAACAATCACAACCATCTTCCTTTGCGCTAGGTATGACTCCAGACAGCGGAGGGTTTTCCCTCTTATTCCCATTGACTCCAGTTTTGCTAGGGCTCCTTGATGCCATACGTGGTCAAGTGCTGCCGTGATGTCAAGGGCAGTCACTCTCACCTCTCCTCTTGAGTTGAGCTCTTTTGTCCATGTTTGAACCAAGGCTGTAATGAGGTCAGGAGCTGAGTGGCCCTGGAGGAACCCAAACTTAGCGTCACTGAGCAGGTTATTGCTAAGCAAGTGCCGCTTGATGGCATTGTTGATGACATCTTCCATCACTTTACTGCTGTTTGAGAGGAGGCTGATGGGGCGGTAATTGGCCGGGTTGGACTTGTCCTGCTTTTTGTGTACAGGACATATCTGGGCAATTTTCCACATTGCAGGGTAGATGCCAGTGTTGTAGCTGTACTGGAACAGCTTGGCTAGGGGCGCGGCAAGTGTGGAGCACAGGTCTTCAGTACTATTGCCGAACTGAGGCCCTGTTTATCCTTTGGGGTGGATGTAAAAGATCCCATGGCAATTTTCCATTAAGAGCAAATTATCTGGCCATTGTTATTTTTCTAACTTTGGGAGTTTGCTGTGTACCAATTGACTGCTGTGTTTCGCACATTGGAACAGTGACTACTCTTTGGGCCTAACCGTCCTTTGGCTGCAGAGCACTTTGGGATGTCCTAGGGTTGTGAAAGGTGCTGTATATTTTTTTTGCCCCCCCTCCCCCACCCCCCCAAACAACAAATGCCTTGGTTATTTAGTGCTGGGATTAAACACAAGCCTGCAATTTATGGGCTTAGCATGAGGCAGAAAATAATGTGAATGCAATGCAGCATTTGTATGAAAGAAGAAGATACTTTAATCTTGTTGGCACAAGATGGAATCATATACTGAATTCTTTGCCCACGCCCAGTAAGAGCAGTTAGAGGAGTATTCATGCTTTCTCTGCATTACTCCCACATTGTGCATAAGCTGACAGCTGTTTCACTGTCAGTATCGGTTTATTGTGCACTGCGACACATGTGCTAGTTAGAATAAACTGAATGTTTTGCTGCAGCAGAAATTGTGTGTGTGTTTTTGGGTCCGGTTCAATGTTCTTTTTCTCTCCCTGGAAGTACTTGCATGAGTTGTGGATTCCTGTAGTGCAGAGGAAGCCAATGGCAGCATTATGACAAATGTGAAGCTATGCAGAGTCCCTTCGTAGGGAAGATTGTGAAAAATGGATGGTATTTTAAGAACAATTCAGCTTGCAGCAAATTATGGCTGAAGCTAACAGAAAATAAATGCCAGTGATGCTAAGACCAGTGTTGTGCCACAGAGTAATTTTCTATAAGGAATATATATTTTTGATTTTTATTAGGGGTACTAAAGGGATTAAGGGATATGGTGATAATGCGGGAAGATTGAGTTGAGAAAGATCAGCCATGATTTTATTGAATGGTGGAGCAAGCTCGAAGGGCTGAATGGCCTACTCCTACTTATGTAAGTTGCCCGCTTTTTATGCGTAAGTTCTGATCTCTGCCTGTTTGCTGTGTGGAATGTCAGTGAATGAATCCAACCCTGTGCTGCTTTGTGTTTGTCAGCTGACGAGAGGCGTTAATGTAAAGCCATGGGAACAGATCACCTCATCTCACTAGTCAGAAGATGGGTGGGGTGGGTTACTGAGGCTGACTAAACAACAACAAAATCAAACAGCCCACATTTATTTGGGGGAAACCATAATTGCAAAAATGGTTCTGTATGCAGGAAAGTCTATAACTTGACAGAGGATAAATTACGCACTTTAAAAAAAAAAAGAGGTGTAAATGTGTCTGCATAAATATTTTTTGCGTGGCGAAACATGCTGTCAGTGACTTGCTGACTGTTCGTTTGTTTTGTGACCAACCCGTAGATGGTGTATATGAGCAGGATGGGTCAGATATTCCTAACACACCTAATCACCCCTGTCCCTCCCCCAGTGCCCCCCAGCTCAGAAGTAGCAGAGATCAAAAATCTGGCACTTTCTGCAAAGTGCAGTCTTGTGTTCTGATGGTTGATGGTGTGCTGGTGCTGTTATGTACCAGTGTGGACTTGCCCACACAACTTTAAAAATAAAAATCTGAACTTAAACTAAAAAATGATATTTCAACCACATTTAGTCATGGTTTCTGTTGGGGAGTTTTTATTTGGAAAATGTTATCCTCCTTAAAGGTGCCATACAGAAGATTTTATCCAGGTATCACTAAAAATGTTGTTTTGTCAGCTGTATTTGTTAAACCGATCTTTTTTTAAAAATGAGCGATAATGAGGAGTAGCCCCCTTTTTTATTCATTCATGGAATGTGGGTGTTACTGGCAAAGCCAGCATTTATTGCCTGTCCCTAATTGCCCTTGAGAAGGTGGTGCTGAGCTGCCGTTTTGAATACAACTAGGTGGCTTGCTGGGCTATTTCAGAGGGCACATTGCTATTGGTCTGGAGTCACATATAGGCCAGACTGGGTACGGATGGCAGATTTCCTTCCCTAAAGGACGATAGTGAACCAGATGGATTTTTAGGACAATCTGGAAGTTTCACGACCACCATTACCAATACTAGATTTTTTAAATTCCAGATTTATTTAATTAACTGAATTTAAATAAAATGTGGTGGGATTTGAACTCGCACCTCTGGATTACTAGTCCAGTAATATAACCACTATCCTACTGTACCCTCTCCATTGTCAGTATTGTTGAAATAACGATGAATACATTGATCATCTCCAGACTAAACTCATTTTCTAAACACTGCCAGGCACAAGGACAGTGGTGTTGGACTACTTGTTTCCTTGGCCATACCTGGCCCAGAGATAGGTCTGGTGGAGTTGGGAGGTGCCACTTGAATGGATTTCTCAGAACTTTAACAGCAGAAAAGTAAATAATTTAATACACTTACCAGAAAATAAATTGGTGTAAAATCCTGTCTGTTTCTGTGTGTGTGGTTATCCAAGATTTGTGGTGATTAATATTAAATGGACACTTCTGTTAATGCTGAGAACTATTGAGCACTGGAGCGTGACGTTGTCGTGGGCTGCAGTCAGTAGAGGCAGACTGGAGACTGCGTTTAACCTGTGACCAGATCGTGCATTCGCATTGAGTGGCGAGCCTTGATGTATAAAGAAACAAGATCATTTTGTTTCCTACATAAAACATTTGCATCACGATGTCGCACAAGTGAAAGCTCAAGCATTTTTGCAGGTTATTTTGGACTATATCTTTAAATATATGGAAATATGATCAAAAGAAGGCATTATTTACCTGCGGGTCTTGGTAGGTTGAGTAAGGTGTGCTGTTATTCGAGACGGCACCGTATATGTAGGGTGCAAACACAATGGGGTAGAAAATAGAAGGAAGGAGTTTCTTAGACCATATAGACTAGCTCATGTGGATTAACATATTGCCCATTCACTTTTCAGATCCAGTTTTGGAAATTGTCTAGATTGATTGTTAGGGAATTTCCAAAAGCCTGCCTTCTAGTGGCTGTAAGGCCAAATAAACTTGGGTGGTTTCAACCGTGGTTTTTGGGAGCCTAAATTCCTAAACTACCATAAAATGGCTTTAAATTAGCGAGCTCTCTCTGAGGCCATAAGGGTGGCTGATGTAGGAAATTGAAAGCAGTCACACTAGTGGGTCAGATAGACTACTGATTAAGTAATGCCTCAATTTTAAAACTCTCATCCTTTGTTTTCAAATTCCTCCATGGCCTCGCACCTCCCTATCTCTCTCATCTCCTCCAGCCTCACAACCCTCCAAGATAGCTGCACTCCATTAATTTTGTCCTCTTGATCATCCCCAGTATCAGTCGCTGCACCATCGGCGGCTGTGCCTTCAGCTGCCTGGGCCCTAAGCTCTGGAATTCCCTCCCTAAGCCTCTGTCTCTCTACTTCTCTTTCCTCCTTTAAGACACTCCTTAAAACCTACCTCTTTGACCAAGCTTATGGTCATCTGCCCTAACATTACCTTATGTGGCTCAGTGTTATATTTGATTTAAAACACTCCTGTGAAGTGCCTTGGGACGTTTTACTGTGTTAAAGTTGCTATATAAATACAGGTTGTTGTTGGGGTGCTCTTCAGAGGCTAGGGTTAAAGCACATTATTAATTGGAGCAGAATATAGGGAATGTTACTCTGTATATTGCTGTATTAGACCTCTTACTGAAGGCTGCTTGATGCTGAAGGTAGTTCTCAAAATGAACAAGTGTTGCATTTCCTAGAGTGGCTTTTCACTTTCACAAACTGAAAAATCTGTTAACAAATTTTTAAAATATTAATATGGGCGGCACAGTGGCGCAGTGGTTAGCACCGCAGCAACACAGCTCCAGCGACCCGGGTTCAATTCTGGGTACTGCCTGTGTGGAGTTTGCAAGTTCTCCCTGTGTCTGCGTGGGTTTCCTCCGGTTTCCTCCCACATGCCAAAGACTTGCAGGTTGATAGGTAAATTGGCCATTATAAATTACCCCTTGGCTAGGTAGGTGGTAGGGAAATATATAGGGACTGGTGGGGATGTGGTAGGAATGTGGAATTAGTATAGGATTAGTATAAATGGGTGGTTGATGGTCGGCACAGACTTGGTGGGCCGAAGGGCCTGTTTCAGTGCTGTATCTCTATAAAAAAAAAAAATAACCATGACCATAACATACTGACCTAGCTCTCTGACCCAGTTTACAAAATGTTGGCTTCTTTGTCTGACTTTCATCCAGCCAACAATCCTAGGAAAAAAATTATTTTACATGTTAATCACAGGTGATTTTTAACTTTGTCAACAGATCACAGGCTATTGACTCATTCTGACATCTTCCAAAATCTAGTGAATACAAAAATCCAGAAAACTTAAGATTAATGTGTCGTGAGTAAAATTGATCCATTCCGTTTAATGACCAGTTTCCCTGATTGGTTGACACTTTGTGAACTGTAGTTGTGTCGAACTTGTAGCCTTGACCAACCAGAAAGATCCTACATCACGTCATCCAACTGCTTCTAAAATGAGTCTAGGAGTTTACCTTCACTACCTTACTTGGAAGTCTGTTGCATGTGTTGATTGCTCTGTGAAGAGGAACCTGCGACTACAAGTCCTAAATTTGCCTTTTCTTAATTGATCCATTAATTTGTAGAACTTGTTGAGTTCCCTCAAGAGTATTGGAAATCTGGAACTCACTTTCCCCCAAAAAGCTGTTAAGACTTGGGAATCAATTGAAAATGTCAAAATGGAGATTGATACATTTTTGTTAGGAGATGGTATTGAAGCTTACGGAATCCAGGTGGGCAGATGGAGTTCAGATACAGATCAGCCATCGTCTAATTGAATAGCAGAACATGCTTGAGGGGCTAAATGGCCTCTTGCTGTTCCTATTTCCCCAATCCTGCAGACTAAATGCGAGTTAAACTGCTCACTATCATCTTCTCACATTATTCACTGAACTTTCATTCTTTAGATCAGAGGAAGGGTCTTGCATCCTCTGTTAACCTGCCTTCCCTTTTATAAACACTGACTGTCCTGCCATGTAGCTCTACTTTCTTTCAGCATTTATAGTTTTTCAAATGAGAAAACGAGTCGAGAGTAGATTTGTTACTGTGAAGAGTACATGACTTGTTTATCCATTCTGGGTGGGATGGAAAGCTGTTTGGGCCACAGTGCAGTTCAGCTTTGTCCAGCTTGTTATCTTCAATATTAGCTAAGCCATCCATTCATTATGCTTTCAAAGTGACCTGCAATATTCTGTAGGAAAGACTGGGCATTGGATGTAGATGTGGAGGTTGTTGTTACTTGTCTGATTTTTGAAAAGCCTTATAGAAAATAACATCTGTAGTTTAAATGCTCACTGCTGTTATTTTGGACTGTTTCTTTTTTTTTCATTCAAATGCAACTGCACAGTACAGCTGCAGTGCAGGCTGACCTATGATCTTTGCCTCAGGGTTCTGTTTCCGTCATTCACAGATTGGTGGTCAGTGACATGAATACGCAAACTGCATTCTTCAGATTGACTTTGCAGGAACTTCAATGTGTTCTCACAGGCATGGAGTAAGAGGAGTTTTTAACAATAACTATTTTGCTAACGACCTCTGCATAGGGGCAAGTGATTTATTTGTATTGTAATAAATGTGGGCTTTGCAGCTTGGAACACTGGTTCCTCTTTTTAAAAAAAATTTCTCGTGCAAAGCAAAATAATTCAAATCTGTAGGTGGATCTGGTTGAAATCAACTTAAACCTGCTGAGAAAAAAAAAGTGTAATGCAGCATGTTTCATTGCTGTCATAATATGCCACTAAACTTTAGTCTTTTAAAGCAAAGTAATTGTAATGTGGAGCAAGAGGACAGAGCAAAGTATATTTGTTCATTCACATTCTTAATTCATCTACAGTCCATTTGTCTTTTTTAAATGTCCCCATTAGCAAAACAGATGTCCGACTCTTTCAAATCAAACTGCACACAGATGAAACACCATTTGTGGGAAACAGTAAAATGTTGGTTTTTGCTTTATCAGTTTGTGCTTTCTGAAGGCTTGCCTTGGCACACAAGACTCAGGATATTCTGAGCTCTCCCTGAACAGAACCAGGTGGTTTTATTTCCCTGGCTGTTCTGTTCTGTTTACCATGCTGGTGGTAATGGAAACCTTGTGCTTGAAGCATTGTGCAGTTTGCTACATTCCAGCACAGTAATGGATAGTTAAATGCTTCTACTGTTAAGGGAAGATGAAAAGTGGTGGTTTGGGGAGGGGGGTGGTTTGAGGGAAAGGAGCAAGAAAAGTTGAGAAAAATAATGGAGTAATCAAAAGAATGTTTAACAACTGGAATTTCCATGCTCCGTTATCCCCATTAAGTTTGTTGTTCTGCCTTCGGTCAGTAGCCTTTGTAAAAATGGGTGCTTCAGGTCACTAATGTTGAAAAGGAAAATATGGCAGAGTGAACTTTGTTGCATTAGTGCTAGTTATCATCCAATCTGTTGGTTATAAAGTTCTGAAGTTGTATGAGTACAGTTCCACTTCAGACAGACTATCCTGTGATCTCTGGCAGCAGACGGAGTAAATGCACTAGTTTGGAAGGAGAATAGAACAGTCGTCTTAACGGTCTGGTCTTCAACTATTTTGACCACATTTTTAAAATATTCCCAGTTAATAGCAGATTTCTCATTACAAAAGCAAAATGATGGCTAATAGGATGTTAATTTCTGATACTTATTGAATTTTTTCAGTTCTATGAATAATAGCATTGTCACCAAATATACAACAGTATTTCCAGTTGCTGTACCACAGTATGGATTTCGTGTTGTTTGTTCTATTTTTTTGTTGTTCTGAGGGACAGTGGCAACATTAGATTTTTAAAAATGTTACTTTCAGTAACTTTCCATATACATAGTCATTTATGAAATAAAATATCAGATGTCACAATTCAATCACCTGTATCTGCAAATGTTCATAAAGTCACAACATTTGTTGTTGCAATTTTTACTGTGTGTCAGAATCTTTTAATTATGTATCATCCTTGCATTCCCCCCCCCCCCCCCCCCAGCCGCTCGGATATCTATCGGCCTTATGAGTTATGTGAGATCTTTCATTTTAGGATTTGACTACAGGAGTAGTGAAGCCTTGCTTCAATTATATAGAACCTTGGTTAGACCGCAGCTGGAGTAGTGTGTGCAGTTTTGGTCCCCTTACCTTAGGAAGGATATTATTGCCATAGGAGTGCAACAAAGGTTCACCAGACTTGTTCCCTGGATGGTGAGACTGTTCAATGAAGAGAGATTGGGGAAACTGGGTCTGTATTCTCTAGAGTTTCAAAGAATGAGAGGTGATCTCATTGAAACCGACAAAATACTTCAAGGGATAGACAGGGTAGATGCAGCTAAGATGTTTCTCCTGGTTGGGGAGTCTAGAACCAGGGGACACAATTTCAAAATAAGGGGGAAGCCACTTCGGACAGAGATGAGGAGAAATTACTCAGAGGGTTGTGAATCTTTGGAATTCTCTACCCCAGAGGGCTGTGGAAGCTCAGTCATTGAGTATGTTTAAAGCAGAGATTGACAGATTTCTAAATACAAATGACATAAAGGGATATGAGAGGCATTGAAGTGGAAGATTAGCCATGATATCGAATGGTGGGGTAGGCTCGATGGGCTGAACGGCCTACTCCTGCTCCTATGTTCATTTGACTAAAATCAAAAATGTAATTCCACATTTTGCCAAGCTCATCAATATCTGACACGAAAAATTATTCCTATTTAGTTTTCTGGTGCACTTTTTCTGGAAAACCAAACAATTGTGCTACAATAATCGATGTGAGCATATATTGAGTGTGTGTGTATTGAAAGCAATCTTCTTCCAATAGCTCAGCCATACTGACAAAAAGCTTTCAAATTCGATTCCTGTTCTGTACTGAGGTTAGCTGCTGTCAGGCAATGCAACAGTGGGAAACTTGGCCTCAGCATCACTAGCAAGGGGAAAATCAGTCAAAGTTTCAGCTCCTAAATGCCATCCAGTGTCCCTGCTGCAAAGTGTGTGTGTGTGTGTGTGTGTGTGTGTGTGCACGCATGTTAGTCAACATGATCAAATTCAGGTATGGTGCCCTCTCTTCCTCTCCTCTTTTCTCCCCCCCCCCCCCCCCCCCCTCCATTCTCACCATGTCAGTACTTCCTGTCTAGTCTCACATAGGAAGAATTGTCAAATTAGGCACTAGGTTTGAGGCAGAAACTGTTGCCTGTAGCACTATAGCCTTGAAAGAATCAGGGAGTAACAATGGACAGAATTTGAAGCTGTGAGCAACAGCTGCTGCTTCCAGTCGATAGAAGTGCTCTGAGTGCCGCAATCTTGTATTTTGTGCATGGGATCGTTAGTAGATTTGATTCAAACATTTCACTGTAAATGAGCTATGTACCATTTGGTAGGAGGGAGTTGTGTGGGTGAAACACATCTATTTCTGGCTGGGATCAATCAAACTTTATCTCTTTGAAGAGTCCGCAGGGTTGGCAGTTTGTTTTTAATTTGCTAAATGTGGCTACGCACAAATCTAAATTCTGAAGGAACCGTTGTGTCAGAACATTTCACATGTGTACACAGTGGAAGAACACAGAGTGCTATGCACTGCCGAGTATTCGAATGAATTGTTGGTCTGTGATTACTGAACAGCATCAAGCAGCAAGTACTTTGGGTGTTACTAGGTTGCATTCACTGCCATGTGACTCAGACACAGCAGGAAGCTGACAGCCTAGCAAGCTGGCTTTTAGCCAGGGAAAACCAGCAAACATGAAAGATATTCAAGTCTTTAAATGACAACCTGGTATAATAAAACGGTAAAGGCTTATTGGACGAAAATGGTACCTGCAGAGAAATGGCCATTTGTGATTGTGCTCAGCCCTTCAGCAGTGAGCTCACTGTTTCTTTAACATGGGAGATATGGACACAGGACAAAAATTTTAGAGAAAGGCAGAAGGATTGCAAGCATACAATGTGTGCAGAATGTTCAACATATGTCCTTTAGGGTAGACTTGGCAGGAAAGGGATTTTTTTCTGAACACATGATGATGATCATTAGGAATTTCCTGCAGATCTTAAGCCAAAAAAACTGGTCCTGGAGGTGGAGAGGGTTTCTGAAATGCTTGCTGTGTTTGTGTTTAAAGCTTGGGTGTTAAAGTTGTTCCACATACCACATTTCTCTTTAATTTATAGCGAAGTCTTATAAAATGTGCTACTCAGGCAGTGCAAGTTTATTCCATCTTGCACAATATTGCTTCAGTCAGTACTTGTCGGCAGCTGGCTGTGTCATGCTTTCCATATGGTGGAAAGAGTTTCACAATAAATTGTAAGCTTTTATTTAAAATTAACTGATTCAAGTTTTCCATACTGATTTGCTGTAGGTTTATTAAATTATTTCTTGGGTATTCAACTTTTGAGGTTTTTTTGGCATTAAGGAATCTATCCATAGTGAGCAACATAACATAACTCTTGTTCAAGTCTTTATCTGACAGTCAAAAAGTTTTGAAACTCCTAAATCAAATTCCTGCGAGCCCCACTATTTTTCTGGGGCAGTTGGAGGAGGGGGGAGGAGCTCGGTGGAATCTACAGTCTTGATAGCTGGTGTCTGACCTTCAGTGAATTCAACTTTGTTGAAATATGCAGCATCTGAGCTAAATGTTCAGAGTTTTGTGAACCTGAACTAGCCACTGAGCAGACAATGAGAGGTATGAATAATATTCAATATGTTGGTACTGACTGCATTTCACTAAACAGACAGACAAGTAAGGATAAGTGGCTCAACTTCAGGATGTAGAGATTTCCCTATGTACTGTTCCTGGGTTTGTTGACTCTTATAAGGACATAGTTAATTAACGGTGTCGTTTTCAAAATTTTCCAATGATTAAAGCAAAATTCCATATATATAATTTTGCAGCTTTATTTCTACAAGGCATCAGTATTTGAGGAGTGATTTTACCAATGCTTTAAGGTAACTCAGGGAGTTGTTAAAATCTGGTGAAGTTGCAATCCAGCTTTGCGTTCAGGTTTGTATGTTTTTATATGTTGTATAATATGTTTTTAGTGTGTGTGCTGGAAGAAGAATGCTCTTTTATAGCCTTTTATAATTTCACATTTCTTTTCAAAATGGGCTACAGTCGGGCAATTCCAGAAAGGGTGCATAAAGGTGCCCAGTTTCAATGTCACATTTCAGTCTGTCATTGGCTGCAGGTTTAGGATAGCCTCCAGTGACCCTGCACTACAGTGCTTTTTAATATCCTGTGATGACTTTCATTTACTACTGTGTCCTGGGAGCTATCTGGAAAGTATGTTACAGTGAGAAAAGCAACTTAAATGGGTGTTTCATGGTATAGCTCCACGTATGGAGTCATTAGGTGTTACCTCAGTAATAATGACGTATTGGCAAGTGTTGTGAAGTAGTTGGTGTATTTGCAACATGCTCACAAGTGGTTCCGATCTGGTTTCACTCTCACTAATTTGTGGGTATTACAAGAGGAAACATAAATTTAAATTCAGTATATTGGGAAGAATGTATGTAACATTCAGAACAGTTTGCTGCTATAATGGGAAACATAAGGTGCTCAATGCATAGATTTGATGGGCTGAAAAGCCTTTTCTCCTCCAGGACTTTTGGGGGTAATGTTTCTTGTGTTAGCTAAAATGGCTTTACTTGGTTCAAGCAGAAACACGTTTTCACCTTCCTAGCCAACTGTAAAATGCAAGGACTAACTTCGGCACATTGTGGCTCCAAAGCTAGTGTTGAATCTTTCAGAAGGCCACTGGCCAAAAACTACTTGTACCATCTGTCATTGAAACAACTGTGTTATATGTGTGTGGATAAAGGAATGGGGCAAGATAGAGTTTCTCATAGGCAGTTCACATTTTAAACCATTATCCATTTAAAAATAAAATTCAAGTTATGGGACCAGATGGTCTGTCTTTTAAGAAGACATGTATCTCATGATATCATCAACTTCTGTTCGAGTTTAATTAACAGACAGTTTGACTCATCATTGAACAGTGAACCAGACTTAGTAATGCCACTAAGGATCCTTGAGATTCTCCAGCATTTACATCCCTGAACTGCATAAACTACTACCTGCCAGAAAAATAAAAGAAAATAACTTCACTGTATGTAAAAGTACAGGTGTTCCAATACCCAAGTATTCCAGAGATGGTCTGTGCAGAAATGGTTAAAGAGGCTATTTCACCCTGCATAGAATGCCAACATCTGTGCAAATATCATTCTATTTATTATTGCAGTCATGTTAGTTGTGTAATTTTAGCATTGTAAATGAGGCCTCTCACAATTGTATGATACCACCAATCTTTTTGTTTGGCTGGAGGTGGTTGGGGGGAGCGGGGAGGGGGGGTGGCTGGTGGGCTGTTCAGGACATCAGTTGCATCGTGCAAGTTTGTATCTCATAACATTGTAGTCATGTGGCAGTTCACTTTAAAGAGGCATGAAGATATAGTTAATAATTACACCATTACATGTACACTAATGCTGTGAGGTTAACTACAAGTGATTTCAATGTCCAAATTAAGTTATAAGCAGAGAGCATAACTTGAGTGCTTGGTGATATTGTGTGAGCCCTGAGATATTGGTAAACCCCTTTTTCCGTCATTTGCTATATTTCAGACATTTACCCGTGCTGAAAATGGGATACACTCTTGTTTATGACGCTAAACCCTCCTACATTGAGTGTTGTAGGTCTGTAAGCAGACCTCCACGGTCCAACAATGTGCCTAAATCTCTCTCAGATGATTTGAATGGTTTGGACCACATCCAATATAGAACAGGTTGGACAGGGTCTGTTGAAGAAAACAAGGCTTGATATGCCAAATGCCCTTTCTTGTTCCATGCTTTCCATTTCTTAATTCCCCACCTAAGAGCACCCGTATTGTATTCGTGCAACCTTTCACTTCCCATATCAGCTATATGTCTTTCCTTTGGAAAATAAGATTGCCATATAGTCACAAATTATGGGCAGTTTCTTCCTGTCAATTCATATCAGTTAGGAATTGCGTTCAGAGTGCACAATCTCATAACAATTGGGAGCCTTTAGCTGGCAGACAAAGGAACATTAATTAACCTGAACTTGATTCAGGCATTAGACCTTGATGAAATTATAATGTCCAGTTATTCACTGCAGCTTAGTTTCTCACACAACATTTTTAGAAAACAATATTTAATATTAAAACTGATTCTACAGGCTTTCCATTCAGAAAATACTAATGATTCATAGATAATGTATACTATTGAGTCACTAGATGCACAGTAGGCACAATATATGACACCAATTCATCAGATATGAATTGAACAAGTTTTTGGAATCCCTTCAGGAAATGAGTTACATAAAGGAATATTGCAGAGACCAAAGTGGAGAAAGGGTTCAATAATTTAGCTTTCAAAAAGCTGAGTCATTTTCCTCATTTTGATACCAAATCAAAGTGGCATATATTTCAGAGCTGTAACCATATTTTAGCAGCATCACCAATCTCTGCCCTTCCTCAGCCCATTTGCTGTTCAAACCCCCCCCCCCCCACCCCCCCACCTCTCCCATTCGTGTCTTTGCCATTTCCAGACTTGATTGTTTCAATGCTTTGCTAGCTGGTCTCCCATTCTCCAGGGAAGCAATTTTTGTGAAGGTGAAAATAAAAAACCTTGCCAATAGAAAGAACGTGATGAGCGTTTACTAGCAGTTGCAGGTCAGGTAAATGTATACATATATCAACTTGAACTATTTGCAGTATGTCAAAGTTTGAAGACTGGCATATGCATGGACAACCATAGGCTGCAGTTAAATCTTTGAAATTGACGAAGTTTAAACAGGAATTATACACTCTCCCTAAAAATTGATCCATTTGGGTAGGCAATGCCTCTATTTTTAAAATTCTTATCCTTGTTTTCATATCCTTCCATGGGCCAGGGACCTTCCTATCTCTGTAACCTCCTCCAACCCTATGAGATCTCTGGGCTCCTCCAATTCTGGCCTCGTGCACACCCCTGTTTTCATCATTCCGCCATTGACACTCGTGCTGCCAGTTGCTGCGATGCTAAGCTCTGGAATTTCCTCTTTAAACATCTCTGCCTCTCTACCTCACTTTCTGCCATTTATGACGCTGTTTAAAACTTGACTCTGAACAATCTTCTGGCCCTAATATCTCCTTATGTAGCTCGGTGTTAAATTTTGTTTGATAACTCTCCAATGAAGTGCCTTGGAAAGTTTTACTATGTTGTAGGTGCTATATAAATGCAAGTTGTTATTGTTCTGAACCATGCAGTGGTAGATTGCTGAATATTTCAGCTTCATTTGTGTTGTTTTCTCCATAGGGGTGGTAGCATTTTCTCGTCTTCCTATTACACAGCTGATTTCACTGTGGGCAGGTTTCTCAGTGAAAATAGTCCCAGTTGTGATACTTGGGTATCAAGTAAAGTACTTGATGGAAAAATGTTCTAACCATCTGTTAGTTGGTTCAGCAGAAGAAGAGCTTCATTCTGTTTTAAATGGGAGCTTTACTCTATTCAAGTTACACAACTTGTCAAGTTACACAACTTGTCAAGTTTCCTTGCATTTGGCAGCAGATGGCTATGTTTCTCTTGCTTTGTGTATTTTATTTTGAGAAACTTAAGTGAAGAGCTAGGAGTCCACATTGCATTACACCAAGACAGTTGAGACCAACAGATGATGAGGTAACTCAAGAATTAGTGATTAAGTAATGCAACAACAACCTGTATTTATATAGCACCTTTTATATTGAAAGGTAATAAATAGTGGGTATCTGGAATGAGCTGCAAGAGGAGATGGTGGAGGCAGGAACAGTAGCGACATTTAAGAGGCATCTGGACAGGTACTTGAATGAGCAAGGCATAGAGGGATATGGAATTAATGCAGGCAGGTGGGATTAGTATCGATAGGCGTTATGGTCGGCATGGTCGCGGTGGGCCGAAGGGCCTGTTTCTATGCTGTACGACTCTATGATTCTATAATATTGCATATTAAAATGTCCCAAGGTGGAATGTGGATGGAAGGAAACACTGATGGGGAGATAAGGAGTTTCACAGTTGAATAGGCCTGGGAAATGACTACTTGGTTAGATTTCCTAGAATAAAATAAAAATCCCAACATTCACATTTCAAAACAATATTTTGCAAATTCGTCCCTGGTAATGTGATCTAATAGGAACATTTTGGCTTTTTCCTACTAACGTTTTCCCCTAGCACAATGTGCCATGACATTGGAAAGTTCAGTATGTTGGCACGACGCTCAGGCATTCAGGAACCTCAGATGAGTAGATGTGAGTCTTGTTTAACAATCATTTGGCTGCTGGGAGAAAGAGTAGGCAGGCATTAATGCCAGTCAGCAGAAATGGTATTCATAAAACTGCTAAAATAATCTACGTCATTCGCTGTAAAGAAATGTGGCCGAGTGAGAATTTGTAATGTTGATATAATTTTACAGACACATTCATTTAATCTCAGAATTCCATAAATTTTGATCGTCTATCAGTGACCATAACAACTACAGAAATATTTTTATTTCAAACCATGATGCAATTATTTTCATCTACTGCTAAAAGCAAAGATAGTTTGTTCAAGACACAACAATCCAGTTATTCTGGACCTCACTCTGGAGAGCAAGTTACTTCACTCTGCAATTGCGAGTAGATCATTTTCTGTATTTGTCCAGTCTGAAATACTTTGTGCAGTTTTCACTAGGATGTCATACTTTGGAGCTTTGTTTTGTGTTACACTTTCAGAGAATGTCTACCTATTTATTTAATCAGTTGAATATTACATCAGGATTCAAGTTGTATAAATGATTTTGACACTTTGGCTGGAATTATATGCCCTTCCCAAAGAGGTGGGGTGGGGGGGGGGGGGGGGGTGTGTTTGGGCGTAAAATGGAGCGGGAGGCTTTGGGTGGGGGTGGGGGGGGGGTTCTTCCCAACGTGCTCCCGCCTCCGCCGCCCCTTTATGCAGGGCAACGGCGTCGAAAAATGGCCTGCCTGCCCCAGGCCAATCAAGGCTGTTAAGTGAGAAGCAGAGTTAATGTTTCAGAACAGTTCTGATGAAGGGTCATTGACCTGAAACGTTAACTCTGCTTCTCTCTCCACAGATGCTGCCAGACCTGCTGAGTATTTCCAGCATTTCTTGTTTTTATTTCAGATTTCCAGCATCTACAGTATTTTGCTTTTATATAAGGCTGTTAAGTGGCCATTTAAGGGCCTGGGGTGGGCAGGCATCCGCCCACCACCACGGGGATTTTACCCGTTGCTGATCAGGCGGCCCAGGCCCGTGAGAATCAGCCTGACAAAAGTAGGCAGCACTCTGATGACCTGGAGGGGTTGGTGGTTGGGGGAGGGACCTCATGATTGGGCATCTTGTGCCCGATGGAGGGCTGCCCCCACTTCCCCTAACCACCTCCAACACCCAACACGCCCAAAGAGCGGGAAGGTGGCTGGGGGAGGTGTAACATGGAGCAGGGGGCTCATGGAGCCCTTCCCGAACCACTCCCGCCTCTGCCGACACTTTACGCAAGGCGGCGACGAAAACCGGCCTGCCTGCCCCAGGCCAATCGAGCCCCTTAAGTGGCCACTTAAGGGCCTCCACCCACCGCTATGGGGATTTTACTGTGGCTGGTCGAGCGGCCCAGGCCTGAGAGAAGCCGCCTGTCAAAAGCAGGCGACTCTGTGATGGCCTGGGGTTGGGGGGGGGTGGGGGGAGGCCCTCATGATCAGGCACCCTGCATCTGACGGAGGGCCGCGCCTGCTGCTCCAACCACCCCCAATCGACCACCTTTGCCTTGCAGGGGCCCGACCAATCATCCCCGGAGAGGCACCAAAAGCTTAACTTCGTTCCGGCTACCCGACATCATCTTTCGGATGGCTGGGTTGCAGTCCCAGCAGTGGCCACTGCTCCCGATGGTGCTGCTGGCAGCTCCATTAGGCGGGACTTCCTGCCTCAATGAGGTGGAAGTCCCAGCTGAGACCAATTAAAGGCCTGGGAACAGCAAAATGCAGTCTGGATCCCCAGGCCAGGCGGAGACGTGTTCGCCACCGACTTTTCACTCGGACGGCTCCCGTCCGCTGAGGGAAAAATTCCGGCCCATATCATTGGATGTTGTCGCCAAGGGACAACATAAAGATGAGGAAGAAGAGAGGGCTGGGAATGCATCCTTGGGTGTCTCCAAAGGTAACAATGTCGGGCCAGGAAGAGAAACCTTTGCTGGGGATGTTGTGGCGACATTTGGATATGTAAGACTGGAACTAAGCAAGCAAGGACAGTAGAGAGTAGCATTGGGGAATGATGGTTTCGTTGACCTTGCAAGAGGCTGCAAAGCGGTTGAGAAAGCCTAGAAGGTTAATGAACCACAGTCACAGAGAATGTTATTTGTGACTGATTAGGGCTGTTTCAGTGCTGTGGCAGGGGTGGAAATCTGACAGAGGTTTGAACATGTGCATTGATGTCCAGGGAGCTGAAATATTGGTTAATCTGAAACACGTATGCCTTATTCATAGTTTGTGTGTTTCCATAAGTTACAAATTATCATATTTTTTAATTCATTCTTGTCTGGACTGAGTTAGCACACTATCCTTTCACTTCTAGGATATAGATTTGGATCCAGCTCACACTGATGGGAAGCAAGACTACATTGGCTGACTGTAAGGACCCAAATGAAAAGATCTGGTTGGGTTTAACCCAATTCTTATTGGATGCTGCTCTTCAGGGTTAGAGAGGGTAAAAGAGGAGTCAAATCATGAAGTAACTTGGTGACGTGAGGCCTGGGCAAAAGAACCAGGGTAGGAGATGAGGATAAATTGTTTTATATAGCAGGTTGTGATCTGGAATGTGTTGTCTGAAAGGGTGGTGGAAGCTGATTCAGTAGCAACTTCTAATAGGGAATTGGATAAATAATTGAAGGGGAAACATTTGCAGGGCTGTGCTAAATGGACTTAGGAGTGGGGCTAATTGGACAAAAGAGCTGACACAGACACAAGGTCAAATGGCTTCCTTCTGTGTTGTATTAATCTATAAAAGTAGTTATAGTTTTGTAATATCAGCCAGAGTCCTCGAGGACGGAAACTTTGAGAGAAGAGTGCCACACTGGTGAAACGGGGTACTAAGGGTTTGGTGTTAAAAACACGTGTTGAGTCAGATTAAAGGTGAGCTTTCTGTTCTTCTGCTGCATACTGTCCCTCAACTGAGAGTACTTGGTGTTGATGCTAGGTGTTAAAAATAGAGGTGTTTTACTCCCTAACACTGACATTCCTTAGCTTGAAGGGTATAAAATTCAAATTATAAATATATATGTGATCAAAGTAATAATTGTATTCTTCAGCTTAAAATTCTGCAAAGAAATAGCGACTGTAAGTGACTCTTGCCTAGTCTGATGCTTCTATCAGTTGGATAATCTGTTAGGATGCTGGGAATTCTATAACCTGCAGTTCCTGTGACTGTGCTGTCTTTGTAGAATAGAGAATGCTTCATTATTGGTAGTTTTACAATTCTGAGTAACTAAAAGACTAGTTTGCATGCTTTATGACAGTAAGGTTGATTGATCTTAACCAGTTTCATGGTCTGAGCCTCTTTCAGGGCATTAAGATAATAGATATGGGGAGACAGTGGCATAGTGGTAATATCACTGAACTAGTAATCTAGAGGCCCAGGCTAGTACCCTGGGGACACCGGTTCAAATCCCACCACAGTAGCTGGTGGAATTTAAATTCAATTAATAAAATAAATCTGGAATTGAAAGCTGGTCTCACTAATAGTGCCATGAAACTATCATCAGTTGTCGTAAAAACTCGTTTGGTTCACTAGTGTCCTTTAGGGAAGGAAATCTGCAGACCCACAGCAATGTGGTTGACTCTTAACTGCCCTCTGAAATGGCCTAGCAAGGCACTCAGTTGTCAAGGGCAATTAGGATGGGCAACAAATGCTGGCCTTGCCAGCGACACCCACATCCCATGAAAGAATAAAGAAAAGATGAATTTATACAGAAAAACAGTTGGCTAACTATGTATGAAAAGGAAGACTTGCATTTATATAGGGCCTTTGATGACATCAGGATGTCCCAAAGTACTTTTCAGCCATTGAAGTACTTTTGAAGTGTAGTCACTGATTTAATGTTTGAAACGTGGCAACCAGTTTGTGCACAGCAAGCTCCCACAAACAGCAATGTGATAATGACCAGATAATTTATTTCAGTGATGTTGATTGTGGGATACGTATTTGCCAAGACACTGGGGATAACTTGCCTGGTCTTCGAGATAGTCCATGGGATCGTTTGCATCCACCTGAGAGGTTAGAACAGGCCTCAGTTTAATGTCTTATCTGAAAGATGGCACCTCTGAAAATGCAGCATTCCCTCAATAATGCACTAGATTTTTGCTCAAGTGCTGGAGTGGGATTTGCAGTATAATAATATTAGTCAGAGGTGATGCTGTATTTTGGCTGTTAATAATGTGATTTATTGAACATTCCAATTCAGTAAATCTGTTACAAAGGTGCAGCTTGTTGGCTATAATTGCATTTAATATTGAGTGGACATGTCAGATGAAGCTCTGACTGTTGATTCATTGACCTAATTGATGAACCAGCCAACCAGCAAGGTCCAAAATTAATTTTAGTGCATGTTTTGCGAGAATAGCTTGTCCACGTTCAAACTTCCAGTTCCTTTCGGGTAGTCTATTAATTGTATCCAGTATCACAATAAACTTGAAGAGCCAAAGTGTTCCCCATCTCTTGGGAATGTTTGTATGTAACTGAAGGAGGATATCAACTACTTGGGCTAAGGTAGAAACAACTGTTGAAAGTGCTTCTTACCATAATACCCACCTCCCACTCTCCATGCTCAAATCTGCTGTTGTGCTTCGCGTATCTAGAGGCATTCTTTTTAAAAATTCGTTTTATGGGATGTGGGCGTCGCTGGCAAAGTCAGCATTTGTTTCCCATCCCTAATTTCCTTGAGAAGGTGGTGGTGAGCTTCTTGAACCGCTGCAGTACATCTGGTGTGGACACACCCACAGTGCTGTTATGGAGGGAGTTCCAGGACTTTGATCCAGCGACAGTGAAGGAACAGCGATATAGTTCCAAGTTAGGATGGTGTGTGACTTGGAGGGGAACTTGCAGATCTCATAACTTGCAGATTTGGATTTAACTTGTTCACTGTTAAATTGTCAAGTTTGTTCCTCCTCTGCTGCTTCCCGCCTCTGAGATTTTTGTAATCTGAAAATCTAGAATAACTGAACTATTCACCTGGTCCGATAATGGGTGTCCTGTGCCATTCATGTTTTACCTTTCAAATTTGGTTTACTAGAAGCAGGATTTAAATGTATTACCCCTATTACAATTGAACACCACACTTGTCTATTTACCAACTGCATTTCAAATACATAAACTGTTAGTCATTTTAAAAAAAGGTCAAGCCAAATGCTACTTGTACAACTGTGTGCAAAATGGTATCAATGGGGTTTGAGGAACTCGGGCCGTGTCACTTCATTAATTCTCATGAGGTTTAAAAAAAAAAGAATGAGTGGTCCCAGGAATTCAGAGGTCCACTTTGCAATTTGAATGGGTCCACTAGCTTTCATAAGTAGAACTCTGTAAATCTTTTTGAAAATTGAGCCTAAGCAGCTGAATATTACCATGCTTGTATTAGATAGATGGATCCTAAATTAGCTGATTTAAAAATTTTTTTTTAAAAATATAAATCAATTTTAATTGATCAGAATGGCTCCATTGCAGTTACAGTACTTCCTGTTAACTTGGTGCTTTTTTTTTACAATCCTTTTTATAGTTTTTTTTTCAGTCTGATCTGGTGTCTTTACCCACACTCTGACCGTCTAGGCTAACTTGGAGGACTGTGTATATACAGATTTCATTATTCATTATTTGACCTGTTTATGCAGATTCCAGTAAAGTAGATCTGTTACTAACTTGAACAAGTCCAAAACAGATCCAACTCCTCCAGTCCATTAAAAGCATTCCAAGTCGGTGTGCACAGTGATGTAAAATATTGCCTCAAGACATTGGGCATTGTACTCCAGTGTTAATTACCACATACCTTACAAATCTAGAAATGAGCAGTCCAGATTGTGGCACTCTATTCTTAATAAGGTGAAGGCCTAACTGTCAAAATTAATCAAAATCTGAGGTGGCTGAATGAGGGAACAGATTGATTTAATGATGAATGACCTTTAATGGATGTTGTTGAAAAGAACCTTTTCATATTGACAGCATGTTGATCGGGTACTGAATAACTGTCTCGCAAAAGTAGTTTATTTTATGAAGAATAAAGCAAAAAGACGCTAATATGAATTGCTGTTGCCCATTTGCACCTATTTAGATGTCTGTGTACTTTGCAGTTCTCCACGTAGTCTGTAGCTTTTGGTTAACATCCTAAGAAGCAAGTCCACGTCGAAATCATAAGCTTCAATTTAATTTAGGTTAACCACAGAAGAAAATTATGGAAAATAACATAAGGATAGCTTCAGCAGTAACGCCTTGTGGGGGTGGGGGGGGGGGGGGCGGTGGAACATGGTGCAATGTTCAGTAAACACTCAGTACTCAGAGTGAAGCTTACACTACGGGCAATAAATATTAAAGGGGATTTAGATCTGTGTCATAACAGCTGCATGGTTGGAGTAGCACAGTATCTCTCTACAGGTTTACTGACCCATTTCCATTTGCAATGCTGGTTGTATCTTAGCAACTAGAACAGTCCCTATAGAAAAAAACAGACTTGATGCTGTGCATGTGTGAGTATTGTACAGTGGTTGTATCAAGGTTATGCTTATTCAGTAGAGATATATAAAAGCATTTTTTAAATAGTATGTTTCACTGTTAATAGAGTATCTATTAAAGAAGTGCAAATATTTCCTTAGTGTACTGCTCATTTTTGGCCAGGGGTGGGGAGCAGGGTGCAGGAAATGTGCTGCTTGGATTTAGCCTTTTGACTTGGTGCCCATATGTGATGGTTTTTCATGGTGCTGTGGGTGTCACCTGGCAACAATTTTGCCTTTGTTTTGTACCAGTTCAATTAAAGCATGTGGATTGGGGAATGCTGCAGTTTTTTGTGCCCTGGCACCCCTCATGAACCTGTGCTTGGATAATTAACCTTTACACTTAGATTGTGCATAGAGAGACTGCTAGTTGTGATCTTTGAGGATGTTCTGGGGGGAAAGAAATACAATGCCAGTGAACAATTTCTGAAATCATACACTTGAAATACGAAACACAGAAGAGAAACCCAGGCAGGTTTGAGTCTCCAGGGCTGGAAACCCGAATCCACATGACTTGGTGTCTAACAAAAGCTCAACTCCCTTGACTGGAGTGAACATCATTTGGCTGAGTGTTTGTTTATATTTCAGCTTAATATTTGAATTCTGACTGGAGTAGCTGATTTCCCTTTGAGCACTCTGACCTGTGTTGCCATGGAGAAAGAATCCAAAGCAGAGCTGTGATGTCAGAGGAATAAAAGCTGCATTTACAGAACATTGATTGAAAGGCTGCACATAATACTGTCTTAAAAATAATAACCAGAATGTCTAGACTTGGGAAATTGAGTTTACTGCACCACTATACACTGTGATATGTCTGTACAATCTTGTGTGTAATTTTTTCACACTTTTTTTTGCATTTGGTTTTTGCTTTTGGGGGAGTAGGTTCATAAATTTACAGGTTTGTGTGTTAATCATACCTCATATGTTTTCACTCCCTTGGGTGAAACTCAGGGATTGGGGGATCACCTTTGATCTTTGCTGGATTTGATTAGTTCATGGTGAGGTGAGCATTAGTGTTAAATTGCTGGTAGTTCTCTTGAAATAAAATTATAAAGAATTAAAAGGAAACACAGTTTTAATCGGTCGTAATTTCTACATTCATCTCACATAAACAAACAAACCCTGTGCTTTCTCCACCAACCACAAAATGGCATATGTCTCATTTTTACTGGCAGCTGCAATGCCCCATAGAGGCAAGATTTAAAATGTACTGCCTTTGCTTGCTGGAACAGAATGCATCATGATCAGCATCCATGTACACTTCCCCTTGTATGTCTCTCTTAATTTTTCTTTGTTAAACAATCATAAGTATGTGGTAATTCTGAATGAACCCTTTGAGGAATACAGTAGCATTGTTAGCAGCTAAATTCTATTTTTTTCCCGATCTTAAGGCTCAGGATTATAAACTTAGAGAAATATTTTTGGGAGGGGGCAGATTGAGAGGAGAGAGGAGCATGTATTGAAAGCTGGAAAGAGTTTCAGTATTCAAAGGGTTAACAGCATAGGAAGTCTTAACACCTCATAGCGGGTTGAGTTAAGTTGTTATTACTGCACCAATTGTTAAAGACAATCGTTCCCATTGTTTATGTGCACCTTACTTGTTTAAGTGTCTCCAAAGCACAGCAGGTGCTTCATTTCTGTCGCTCTTCCACCCAGTGCTGACTGTGATCGGCAGGTTTGTACTTGTTCTTCATTTTACAATGGTAAGGCATTTCGCGGGAATCTATTTTTTTTTTTATTTTTCTTCCTACAGTTTGCATCCTTCCTCTCCTAAAGGCATTGACTCTTGCTTGCCATTTGATTTTGTGGATGCCAGTACCTCGCCCAATGTGCTATTTTTTCACACATGTTTGCAGGCTATTTGCCAATGTGGGCATCATGGCTAGACTTGAGTTTGTTCTCAACTATTGTCCTTGTGTATGTACATTCCAGCAGCGGTTATTGATTGTTGATTAGGAATGGAAACCCTGGTTAACTTTTGAACGGGAATCAGTTTGTTGATGCTGTACTGATTAGTGATTACCCTCGGAATAATGATGTGGTAATGCACACTTCAGCATGGCAGTGCCTCATCAGACCCCTTTCCAATCCTGAGTGGTGTGAAACAGGGCTGTGTTCTCGCACCCACACTGTTTGGGATTTTCTTCTCCCTGCTGCTGTCACACGCGTTCAAGTCTTCAGAAGAAGGAATTTTCCTCCACACAAGATCAGGTGGCAGGTTGTTCAACCTTGCCCGCCTAAGAGCGAAGACCAAAGTACGGAAAGTCCTCATCAGAGAACTCCTCTTTGCTGACGATGCTGCATTAACATCTCACACTGAAGAGTGTCTGCAGAGTCTCATCGACAGGTTTGCGGCTGCCTGCAACGAATTTGGCCTAACCATCAGCCTCAAGAAAACGAACATCGTGGGACAGGACGTCAGAAATGCTCCATCCATCAATATCGGCGACCACGCTCTGGAAGTGGTTCAAGAGTTCACCTACCTAGGCTCAACTATCACCAGTAACCTGTCTCTCGATGCAGAAATCAATAAGCGCATGGGAAAGGTGTCCGCTGCTATGTCCAGACTGGCCAAGAGGGTGTGGGAAAATGGCGCACTGACACAGAACACAGAAGTCCAAGTGTTTCAAGCTTGTGTCCTCAGTACCTTGCTCTACGGCAGCGAGGCCTGGACAATGTATGTCAGCCAAGAGCGACGTCTCAATTAATTCCATCTTCGCTGCCTCCGGAGAATACTTGGCATCAGGTGGCAGGACCGTATCTCCAACACAGTAGTCCTCGAGGCGGCCAACATCCCCAGCTTATACACACTACTGAGTCAGCGGTGCTTGAGATGGCTTGGCCATGTGAGCTGCATGGAAGATGGCAGGATCCCCAAGGACACCTTGTACAGCGAGCTCGTCACTGGTATCAGACCCACCGGCCGTCCATGTCTCCGCTTGAAAGACGTCTGCAAACGCAACATGAAGTCCTGTAACATTGATCACAAGTCGTGGGAGTCAGTTGCCAGCAATCGCCAGAGCTGGCGGGCAGCCATAAAGGCGGGGCTAAAGTGCGGCGAATCGAAGAGACTTAGCAGTTGGCAGGAAAAAAGACAGAAGCGCAAGGGGAGAGCCAACTGTGTAACAGCCCTGACAACCAATTTTTTCTGCAGCACCGGTGGAAGAGTCAGTCACTCTAGTATTGGCCTTTATAGCCACCCCAGGTGCTGCTCCACAAACCACTGACCAGCTCCAGGTGCTTACCCATTGTCTCCCGAGACAAGGAGGCCAAAGAAGAAGAATGCCCAATCAAAATTCTTGGGTGAGAAAAGAGATCAGATATCCAGATTCATTTCCTGATTTGGTATCAGCCAGTATTTGATCAAACACTATTGTGTGGAGGAGATGTTCAGACATCCTTTCATCTCCCATAAATAGTTTTAATCAGGCCAGAAGTGACTTGCAGCTGATCCGATGGTTCAGCAGATAGCCAGTGGTGAAGGGGCGTGATTTTTTTTAAATATCCTTTCATACGATGTGGGCATCACTGGCAAGGCCAGCAATTGTGGCCCATCCCTAATTGCCCTTGACCCCTGAGTGGCTTACTAAGCCATTTTAGAGGGCAGTTCAGATTCAAACATCTTGCTGTGGATCTGGAGTCACATGTCGGCCAGACCGGGTAACGGCGGCAGATTTCCTTCCCTAAAGGGCATAGTGAAACAGTGAGGACAGAAAGAGAAATGGTGTTAGTGGGGGTTCATGGATATGGTCGTCACTATGACTGACATTTCTCCAACTTATTGATCTAATGGTGCCCTTATCTCAGTTTTTGTTTTTCTCACATTGCTGATCTCAGTAAATTGTTTGTAACAGGTTTCTTTATTCCAAGTTATTAAAATTAAAATGTAACTTCCCCATTGGCTCGATTGCTACTTTTCTTTTATTTTGTAGGAACATTGTGCTCCTACAGCCAAATCAATAGTACAAAATAACTCAAAGTAAGGAATTATGCTCAAAGTGTGTGGAAGATGAAATAGACCAGAATAAATGGAAAAGCTAAGAAAATAAGACAGCATCTTTCCAAAAAAACTCAGCAAATTTATTCAATGAGTAGCTGAGGTATCCATATCTCCAGTCTGTACTGAGCTGATTGATCTCAAGGTATGGGGCAATACATTTAGTATAAATGCTAATAGATTAAGGGTGGGTGGCGGGGGGGGGGGGTGGAATTGGCTAGCTTTTCCTATTCCTGATACTCAGTGACCCCTGCAGAAAAATCTGTGCCGATATCAAATTAGGATAGAATCTGCACTGGCTCAACTCTTCCATTTCAGTAGCTCCTAATGTTCTGTCCGGGTTCCCAAGTGAATAATGGCCACTTGGGTGAAATACCTGGAGGGCAGGAGGAACGGATAGAGGAAATAGGGAGAAACTATTTCTGCTAGTTGGGGAATGTAGGACTGGGGGCATAATCTAAAAATTAGAGCCAGACCTTTTGAGTGAAATTAGGAAATATTTTTCACACAAAGGGTACTTGAAGTTTGGAACTCTTTTCCACAAATGGCAATTAATGCGAGATCAATTGTTAATTTTAAATTCAAGATTGATGCATCTTTGTTAGCCAAAGGTATCAAGGGATATTCGTGCAAAGGCCGCCATATGGAGTTAGATTGCAGATCAGTCATGATCTCATTGAATGGCGAAACAGTCATAAGAAAGGAAGGGAGGGACGTAAAACTATCTTGGTTGGTTGAAGAGCCATCCCCTGATGGAATATAGCCCCTTTTCCTTATTATTAATTGCCACCAGTGTGCGATATTCTGTCGAGGGTGGCGTTAAGCATTATGAACAAGAACACCTAGGTCCCTTTGGACGGCAACACTTTCCAATTGCTCACCAATTAAGAAATACTCTGCACCTCCATTCCTCCTATCAAAGTGGACAACCTCACACTTATCCACATTATATTCCATCTGCCATGTACTTGCCCACTCACTCAGTCTGTCCAGATCCCCATGAAGCTTCCCCACCAATTTTTGTGTCATCCGTTATGATAAGGTGACTAATAGACTATTTCTGCTGGTCAGTGAGATGGTAACAAGGAGGACATAAATTTTAAGGTAATCATAGAATGAAAAAAGCTTAGTTTTTTTTTTCAGAGGCTAGTCAGACTTCAGAATTCTCTGTTACAAACCATTGTGATAAGCAGTGTAAATTATTCTAAAAGAGAATTATATATTTACATGAAAAATGGGAACATTAAAAGGTAGGGGGCATGAGACTAGACAAGGTGGGTATTGTGGGAAAATCAAACTCCTGGTAGAGATTTTGTTGGGCCGAATGCTTTTCTGTTCTGTATCATTCTATGAATAAATCTGGTCTTTGCCAGATTGTGTTAGAAAATAGATGGAATTTGATATGTGAAATATAGTTTGTGAAATTGATGTGTTGCATGTTTAAGAGTTCTTATGTATTTAACCTGAAAATTTTGAAACAAAGGCTATTTTGTTCCATTGCATATTGATTTTCTGTTGGTATATGCAAGTATGGCATAGCTGATGTAATACGATGGAATCCCCTCATTTTACAATTCTAGCATTACAACAGCACTTTGTCAGATCAAGTTTCACTGTAACAAGATTGCTTGAACTGTGTACTAGCTCAACTTTACTAAGCAAACCTAGCAGTTACATAGGGCACTTCAAAATGTGTAGAGCCCTGTTGTTTGTTTTATCTAGAAGATTCAATATTTGACTCAGTAGTTTGCTGAAAAATAAACCGTTAAGTCATGTGGGTGTATGACATGAAGTCCAATTCACTGACGGTTTATTTTTCAGTAAACTTTGAAGTTTAACCATCTATCTTTTTTAGATTACTATAACATGCATAGTTTGTGCAGTGGCTTTCAAACTTTCCTGCATAAATAACCCCTTTTGAAGCTATTGGCACTATCTGGGACCATTTGTCCTAACTTCCAGAAGTCAGTGTCAATATCTAAAGAAATCAGTGGTCATTGTCGAAGATAATTTATAAAGCAATTAGTAAGTACAATACAGCAATCTAATGACATAACAGACCTCCTGGGGAAGAGGGTTTTTCACTGTAAATAGTTTAAGGTAAGTAGTTATCTACCTGTATGATAGGATTGTGTGTGTGTGTGTGTGATATATACATGGATTTATTTTGTTCTTTCATGGGATGTGAGCATCGCTGGCTAGGCCTGCATTTATGGTCCATCCCTAATTGCCCTTGAGAAGGTGGTGGTGAGCTGCCTTCTTGAACCACTGCAGTCCATGTGAGGTAGATACAACCACAGTGCTGTTAGGAAGGGAGTTCCAGAATTTTGACCCAGTGACAGTGAAGGAACGGCGATATAGTTCCAAGTCAGGATGGTGTGCAACTTGGAGGGGAACTTGCAGGTGGTGGTCTTCCCATGAGTCTGCTGCCCTCATCCTTCGCGGGTTTCGTGGTAGAGGGAATGAATGTTTAAGGTAGTGGATGGGGTGACAATCAAGCAGGCAGCTGGATGATGTTGAGCATCTTGAGCGTTGTTGGAGCTGCACTCATCCAGGCAAGTGGAAAGTATTCCATCACACTCCTGACTTGTGCCTTGTAGATGGTGGACAGGCTTTGGGGAGTCAGAAGGTGAGTTACTTGGTGCAGAATCTGCAGCCTCTGACTTGTTTTTGTAGCCACAATAGTTGTGTGGCCGCCCCAGTTAAGTTTCTGGTCAATGATGACCTTCAGAATGTTGATGGTGGCGGATTTAGCAATGGTACTGTTGTTGAGCATCAAGAGGAAATGGTTAGATTCTCTGTTGTTGGAGATGGCCATTGTCTGGCACAAATGGTACTTTGTAAAGGGTAGGTCAAGCCTGAGGAACCTGATTGAATAGTTTGAAGAGGTGACTAAAGTAGTGGACAAGGAAATGTTTCTGGATGTTGTTTATATGATCTTTCAGAAGGCATTGAACAAAGTCCTTCATAAGAGACTGTTAGCTAAAGTTGAAGCTCATGGAATTGAAGACAAATTATTAACCTGGTTAGAAAATTGGCTGGGCAGCAGGAGACAGAGTCAGGATAATGTTACTGTAATTGGCAAAATGTGACTGGCAGTGTCCTGCAAGGATCTGTACTGGAGCCTCAACTTTTCACCGTATTTATAAACGAGTTGGATGATGTAATAGAAAGCTACATAACCAAATTTGTAGATGAGACCAAGAAAAGTGGCATTGTAAGCAGTGTAGATGAAAGCATAACATTACAAAGAAATATTGATAGATCAAGTGAATGGGCAAAACTGTGGCAAAGGCCTTTCAGTGTAGGCAAATGTGAGGTCACCACTTTGCACCTAAAAATATTAGAACAGGGTATTTCCTAAATGATGAGCTAGAAACAGTGGAGTTTCAAAAAAACTTGTGTGGTCCAGGTACACAAATCATTAAAATTCCATTAACAGGTAGAGAAAATCATCAAAAGGTTAATGAAATGCTGGCCTTTACATCTTGAGGCCTAGAATACAAGGGGGTAGAAGTCATGCTTCAGCTATACACAGCCCTGGTTAGACCACACCTGGAGGAGTGAGAAAGGTTCTAGGAACCACACCTTAGGAAGGATATATTGCCCTTGGAGGGAGTGCAGCCTGGATACCAGTGGCTAAATTATGAGGAGAGATTACACAACCTAGGGTTGTATTCCCTGGAATTTAGAAAGTTAGCGGGTGATTTGATTGAAGTTTTCAAGATATTAAGGGAAACTGATAGGGTTGATGTGGAGAATCTATTTCCTCTGGTTGGGGAGTCTAGGACTAGGGGATATAGTCTAAGAATTAGAGCCAGACCTTTCAGGAGTGAAATTAGAAAACACTTCTTCACATAAAAGGTGGTAAAAGTTTGGAACTCTCTTCCACAAATGGCAATTGATGCTTGATCAGTTGTTAAATTTAAATCTGAGATTGATAGATTTTTGTTAACCAAAGGTATTAAGGGATAGGGGTCAAAGGCGGATATATGGAGTTTATGTCACAGATCGGCCATGATCTCATTGAATGTCGGAACAGGTTCAAGGAGCTCAATGGCTATCTCCTGTTCCTGTGTACATGTAAAGACAGACGTATGTGTGCAAAGTACACAATAGGAAGCACATGATGCAGTGCAAAGCTTCATAAAGTCAACAATTAAGGAGAAAAGGAGGCAGGCCAAATGGTGGATGATGCAAATTGTAGGAAAAATACAAGCTGGTAGGGGAGATAGAGACCACAAGAAGTAATGGCAGGTAGAGACAAATGATAAAAACAACGGAGCAGGTGAAAAAGTTTTTAAATAAATCAAACTTGGGAGTGATCTAAACAAAATGAATGATTATGTAATAGATATTTGTATGGAATTTCCTTTTTATCAATTTTCAGTTTCTTATAGTAGGCGAGATTGCTTGAAGGAAATGCATCCTTTCTCCGCTTGCACTCAGACACCAGGTGAGATTTTGTAGCTAAGCTTCATGACCTGTGGATAGTAGTGACTGGGTTCTGAAACAACCAAGCAGACACCTTGTGCAACTTAATTACATTTAATGCATCTCCCACAGGGCCCTGAAGTTGGAAAAAGGAAATTAGTTCTCATTCTCTTCAGCCCATGGGATATAAGAATATAAAATGAGTTGTGCAGTATTTAAAACTGTCAGACAGCTGTGATAAGACCAACATCCTAAGCCAAGACAGAATCAACAAAATCATTAAGAGCATCACTCAACAGATTGATTTGATGGATTTATATATTTCCATTATTAAGTTCCTCCCATTACGTTTGTTCTATTTAGTATCTGTTTGTGTACCACATAGTATTCTCAAAATCCCAGTCAATGCTATTCTTGAACGGGTCAGTAGGCAATGCAGAAGCATGAGTTAGGTTGGTACGTCATGTATTCCTTTCCTAATCTGATGGGGAAGCACCTGCTGTCCTTTAGCACAGTTCTTTCAGCACAGTTGAGATCAAGAACTCTTGCAGTAAAGATCAGTGGCAATCCATTGTGTCGCCACACCTTGGTGATCATAGAGTCATAGAGAGATACAGCACCGAAACAGGCCCTTCGGCCCACCGAGTCCGTGCCGACCATCAACCACCCATTTATACTAATCCTACATTAATCCCATTTTCCCTCTCACTACCCCACCTTCCCTTAATTCTCCTACCACCAACCTACACTAGGGGCCATTTTTACAATGGCCAATTTTACCTATCAGCCCGCAAGTCTTTTGGCATATGGGAGGAAACCGGAGCACCCGGAGGAAACTCACGCGGTCACAGGGAGACCTTGAAAACTCCACACAGGCAGTACCCAGAACTGAACCCGGGTCGCTGGAGCTGTGAGGCTGCAGTGCTAACCACTGCGCCACTGTGCCGCCCACTCACACTTAGTTTCACTGACCTGTGAGGAACATGCATTCTGTGACTTAATCACTAAACTTGGAATAGGATCAGATTGTCACTGGAATCATCAATCTGTAACTGTTCAGTAAGTGAACTGAAACATCACCATTCATTATGAAGTAAAGTTCATGTTATTCAAGCTCATTCTCAAGGAGCTTGACTGTATTTAGATGTAACATCACTTTTGCAATTTTTGCAATTTCAAATCCGACATTCAGGGTAAAAGGAAATGATCACCATCACATCTTTTATGAAGCAATTACTCCATACAGTCTTCACACAGCCTACTAGCATAATAAAATACAGATTCACAAACACTAGAGTTTAAGAATTAGCAAAGCTAATATCATGGTCACCTGACTGCTGGTCTTTGATAGATCAGCCCATCAGGTATTTGTCTATAGAATTTGGAAGACATTATTTTTGGCCACATTTCGGCACCACTTAACAACCAGCTCAGAAGCAGTACTGTTAGACTTGTTAGAAATAGTGCCTGGGACAGAGACAGATGCAGAAAGGTAGGGAAGTGAAAAGGGCAATAGACTATATATGTAAATCTGAATATGATATCAAAAGAAAGATCTCCCAAGTTTATATTGAATATAAATGATAAATTGAAGGCAAAACAAATTGTTAGCAGCATTGTAACCAATGGATCTGTGATAAATGTAAAATAATTACTGTGCGAACAATGTGTTGAATGGAACAGGTATACAGTGAATTGATCATGAAAGAGTTATAGTGAAACAATTATTGAAGTCGTCAGTCCCATGACTGCAGTGAAAAGACAATCAAGATATTGGGTAATTTAAAAAATCAGGGCATTCAGACAGAATTATTTCAAACAGCGTTATAAACTTCAGCAATAAATGATGAGGAAAAGCCATTGAAGCAATATAAATCAGGAAGCCATCGTATGTTTTGGAGAAAGTGGTGATTTGGACGTGCTGAAAAGGTAACCGTGAAGTAGACATCAGACAAAATGGAGTGGGTTTGTTGATCACGTGACTTGCTGTTCCTAAAAGTTCTGTGCCCCAGTGGCAGAAACAGCCTCATAGAAATCAGCAACACGATGCAGGCGTGTTCTGCTTAGCGTGTTTAATTTTTCAGTTACAATGAATTTTTAGCAGAATATCCAGTGCTAAATAGGAAGAAAAGAAAGATTTGCATTTACATAGCACCTTCCATGACCACAGAAGTGCTTTACAGATATTGAAGTACCTTTGAAGAGTAGTGATTGTAATATAGGAAAATAGGCTTCCTTTGCTCTTATTTTTCAAACGTTTTAGATTCTTGAACAATGTCTAATATTGTGGAGTACAGAAGCTGCATTGCAAATACAGAATCATTGAAATTGCAGTATGGAAGCCATTTGCTGCTGATAAGCTTCACATTCGAGCCACCTTCCATAATTCCACTTCGATACTCTTTCCCAGTAGTCACTTAATATTTTATTTAATACTCCATTAAATGCTGTGATTGACTCAGCTTCAATAGCAGATTGTAAAAGCAAAGGAAGGACTTGCATTTTTAAATTGCTCGATCACATCCTCCCAAGATCGGAAAGCGCTTCACAATCAAAAAATTTGAAATTCAGTACGGTTGTAATGTTGACAAACTGGACAACCAATTTGCAAATAACAAGGACCACGAACAGCAAAGGATATGACTGACCATTTGATCTGATTTTGGTGGTTCCGGTTGAGAGAGAAATGTTGGTCAGGAAACCAGATGGGGGCTCCTTGTGCTTTTTCAAATAGTGCCATAAGATTTATTTTTTTAATGCTGACCTGAGCAGAGCCGGGGTTTGATGTCCCATCTGAACGATGACACATTTGGCTGTACGTCATTCCCTCGGCACTTCAGTGAAGTGTCAGCCTGGATTATCTGCTCCAGTCGTGACTCGGAGGTGAGAGTGTACCTCGACTCCATTTGTCCACTTTGTTCCATATCCCTTGATACCCTTAACTATCAAAAATGTATGTATCTTAGTCTTGAAAATTTCAATTGACTGAGCATTCATAGCCATTTGGGGGAGAGAGTTCCAGACCTTTTTCTGTCAAAAGTTGCTTTCCCATTTCACTTTTAATAGCTTAGCTCTAATTTTAATATTAAAACCCCCTTGTACTGGATTCACCCACTGGAGGGAATAGTTACCCTGTATCTACTCTATCGAATCGCTTTAACATTTTAACTGCCTCGAATAAATCCCCATTCAACTTTCTAAACTCGCGATTGCAAGCTAAGTTTATGGAACCTGTCCTCGTGATTTAACCTTTTAAGCTCTGGCTGGTGAACATGTGCTGGTCCCCTCCCAAGACCAACATATTTTTCCACAGATAGAAACAGAAAGTGCTGGAAATACTCAGCAGCAGGCAGCATCTGTGGAGAGAGAAACAGAGTTAATGGGCGGAATTTTAAAACCACCCCAGCAAGCCAGATGGTGGCGTGGGGGTGGTATAAAATTGAGCTGGAGGCTGCAGGGGGCCTTCCCAACCCACTGCCGCCTCCGGCCAACTTTAGGGAGGTAGGGGGTGGTGAGTAACAGTCCGCCCGCCCCAGGCCAATCAAGGCCCTTAAGTGGCCACTTAACCCTTCGCCCGCCTCCACGGTTATTTTACCGGTGATAAGCGGGCGTGCTGAGGACGTGAAAGGCTGCCCATTGAGAGTTGCCGGCCTTTCCACGCCCCGGGGGGGGGGGGGGTGCCCTGACAATCAGGCACAGGGTGACCAATTGAGGGCCGCCCCTGCCTCTCAACCCACACCTGGGTCCCAAGACGCACTCCTCCCCCCTCCACTTCCCCCCCCAAACCAACACCTTTGCCTGAATGGGGCACGACCGATCACCCTGGTGAGGCATCCAGAACTTAACTTGGATACCGGCTCCATGGCTTCCTCCTCAATTGGCTGGGCTGCAGTCCCAGCAGTGGCCACTGCTCCTGGTGGCGCTGCTGGGACTAAGAGCTACTGGCCTGATGATTGGCCCGCAGCTCAATGAGGCGGGACTTCCTCCCTCAAGTGGGTGGAAGTCCTCCCTCCGGACAGTTAAAGCCTGGGGATCCGTAAAATGTGGGACGGAGCCCCGGGCTAGGCGGAAGCGGGTTTGCCACGACTTTTACATTGGTGGCGAACTCCTGTCGCCTAAAGTAAAATTCCGGTCAATGTTTCAGCTCGATGACCATTTATCAGAATGTCTGACAAAGGGTCATCAAACCGAAACATTGACTCTGTTACACTGTCCACAGATTCTGCCTGATTGCTGAGTATTTCCAGCAATTTCTGTTTTTATTTCAGATTTCCAGCCTTTGCAGTATTTTGTTTCTGTATATCTTTCCTGAGGTTTGGTGCCCAGAACTATCTGCTGGACTGCAAATCGGATCAAACTGAGGCCCTGTACAACTGAAAGGTCACTTTCTCACTTTTGTTTTCTGACTCCCTTAAGATAAAGGCCAACATCCATTATCATTTTTGATTACTTTTTGTATCTGTGCACTAGCTTTAGTGATCTATGCACACGGATACCCAAATCCCTTTGTTCCTCCACAGCTCCTAGTCTCTAATCATTAAGAAAATATTCCAGATTGTCTTTCTCATATCTGAAAGTGAATAACTTCACAAATCCCTCAATGAACTCCATCAGCTATAGTTGTGTGCACACATTTAGTCTGTCTGTAAAAACAAAATATTGTAGATGCTGGAAATCTGAAATAAAAAAAGAAAGTGCTGGGAATACTCAGCAGGATCAGGCCGCATCTGTGGAGAGAGAAGCAAAGTTGAAGTTTCAGGTCTGTGACCTTTCATCAGAGCTTCCATGTGATGAAAGGTCACAGACCTGAAACGGTAACTCTGCATCTCTCTCCACGGATGCTGCCTGACCTGGTTTTATTTTAGTCTGTCTGTCCCTTTGTAACTTCCTATTCCCATCCACGCAACTTACTGTGCCTCTAACCTGGTGTCATCTGCAAACTTAGATATATAACTCTCCATTCCTTCATCCAAGTCATAAATATATATGGTGAAAAGCTGAGGCCCAGTGTAGACCCGTTGAGCATGCAACTTGGTCACATCCTCCTAATCCAAAAACTTATTTCTGTCTTCTCTCAATCAAATACCAACCTATGTTCCATGTTACTGAATCTAGAAAGATTTGGAAAATTATGACTAACATACCTGCAATTTCCTTACCCATTTTTCTTAATTCTCTGCGATGGAAATCATCAGGTCCCGGAGAATTTTCTGTCTTAAGTCACATTATTTTCTCCATTACCATTTTTTCACTTGTATTAAATTCATTAAGTAGCACCATGGCTTATTTTCAGGTTCCCTTGTACTGCAGATAGTTTGTAATTTTGTGCCTTTTTCACAGTGTAAGAAAGTACTCAACATTTAAATTCTCCTCTGCATCTGTCTTTAATCGGCCCATGTTTCCTCCTCCTGCTCTCTCTTGATATATTTCTAAAAATATTGCTGATGCTTTTATATCCCTTGCAAGTTTATTTCCATATTCCTTTTTTGAGCCTTTGATTACTTTCATTGTTACTCTTTATAGCTCTCCTGGTCCACTGGATTTCTCCTGTTCCTTGCATTTGTTTAAGCCTTTTTAAATTCATTCACAGGATGTGGGCATTGCTGGCAAGACCAGCATTTATTCTCCACCTCTAAGTGCCCTTTAAGTTTGTGCTGAGCTGCCACCTTGAATGCAACTGAGTGGCTTTCAGAGGGCAGTTAAGAGTTAACCACATTGCTGTTGGGTCTGGGGTCACATGTATGCCAGACCAGATAAGGATGGCAGATTTCCTTCCCTAAAGGACATTAGTGAACCAGATGGGGTTTTAAAACAATCCGGTAATTTCATGGTCACCATTACTGAGACTAGTTTTTTATTCCAGATTTATTTAATTTAATTTAACTTCCCTCGCTGCTGTGTTGGTATTCAAACTCATGCCTCTGGATCATTAGTCCAGACCTCTGGATTACTATTCCAGTAACATTACCACTATGCTACTGTACCCCTCTTACTGCTTGGTACCATCTCTTACCTCATTTGTTGATCATAGCTGCTTAACTACACATGGAGCTGTGACCTTGTAGGTTTTTGCGCTGTATTGTGCCAAATACTTGAATATTTCCCAGTGTTTGTCGGTTTACCAATTAACAGTTTATCCAAGGCTTTCATGCTTTTCAGACTGGAAGGCCACTTTCGGGCATTTGATTGTTGTCTTGATGACATTAGCTGGCAAATTCTTGATGACGTAGCGCAAACGGAGACCATGTGTAGGTTGTCATCAACTCCTCACTTCACATCACAACAGTGGCCCGAGTCTACTTAGCTGCAGAGTACTGCTCTGCCTCAGGGTCCTGCACAAGGATCGGGGATGTGCACCTAAATGTGGCCATGAGGACTGTGTCAGGGCCGTTTAAGTCCACTCCGACTGAGTGGTTCCTGGTGCTGTCCCATGTTGCCCCGCCTGCCATTCACTGTGACGTCATCGTGCTCCATGAGATGGAAAAAGTCATGAGCAAAACTGCCCTTCCCATTCACAAAGACTTGGAAAAACCCACTGGGAAAGCGCTTAAAATCTCACCAGCCTTTCAGGAAACAGAAGCTAATACTGATCCAGCTAATATCAACCCACTATCCAAATTGACAGAATCATGGGACACATGCAACAGTTTAAAAAAAAAACAACAGGAGAAGTCTCTGGCTTCGACCGTCCTTGAACACTATGGACATTGCTCAACAGAATCTGTCCAGTGCACGGACCCTACAGGCACTCCCTCCATAAGTGGAAGATGAGGGAAGTGCGATTGTGACCATGAACATAGAACATTACAGCGCAGTACAGGCCCTTCGGCCCTCGATGTTGCGCCGACCTGTGAAACCATCTGACCTAAACTATTCCATTTTCATCCATATGTCTATCCAATGACTACTTAAATGCCCTTAAAGTTGGCGAGTCTACTACTGTTGCAGGCAGGGCGTTCCACGCCCCTACTACTCTCTGAGTAAAGAAACTACCTCTGACATCTGTCCGATATCTATCACCCCTCAACTTAAAGCTATGTCCCCTCGTATTTGCCATCACCATCCGAAGAAAAAGACTCTCACTATCCACCCTATCTAACCCTCTGATTATCTTATATGTCTCTATGAAGTCACCTCTCCTCCTCCTTCTCTCTAACGAAAACAACCTCAAGTCCCTCAGCCTTTCCCCGTAAGACCTTCCCTCCATACCAGGCAACATCCTAGTAAATCTCCTCTGCAACCTTTCCAAAGCTTCCACATCCTTCCTATAATGCGGTGACCAGAACTGCAAGCAATACTCCAGGTGCGGCCGCACCAGAGTTTTGTACAGCTGCAGCATGACCTCGTGGCTCCGAAACTCGATCCCCCTACTAATAAAAGCTAACACACCATATGCCTTCTTAACAGCCCTATTAACCTGGGTGGCAACTTTCAGGGATTTATGTATCTGGACACCAAGATCTCTCTGTTCATCTACACTACCAAGAATCTTCCCATTAGCCCAGTACTCTGCATTCCTGTTACTCCTTCCAAAGTGAATCACCTCACACTTTTCCGCATTAAACTCCATTTGCCATCTCTCAGCCCAGCTCTGCAGCCTATCTATGTCCCTCTGTAACCTACAACATCCTTCGGCACTATCCACAACTCCACCGACCTTCGTGTCATCCACAAATTTACTAACCCACCCTTCTACACCCTCTTCCAGGTCATTTATAAAAATGACAAACGGCAGTGGCCCCAAAACAGATCCTTGCGGTACACCACTAGTAACTAAACTCCAGGATGAACATTTGCCATCAACCACCACCCTCTGTCTTCTTTCAGCTGGCCAATTTCTGATCCAAAGCACTAAATCACCTTCAATCCCATGCTTCTGTATTTTCTGCAATAGCCTACCGTGGGGAACCTTATCAAACGCCTTACTGAAATCCATATACACCACATCCACGGCTTTATCCTCATCCACCTGTTTGGTCACCTTCTCAAAAAACTCAATAAGGTTTGTGAGGCACGACCTACCCTTCACAAAACCGTGCTGACTATCGCTAATGAACTTATTCTTTTCAAGATGATTATAAATCCTATCATAACCTTTTCCAACATTTTACCCACAACCGAAGTAAGGCTCAGGTCTATAATTACCAGGGCTGTCTCTACTCCCCTTCTTGAACAAGGGTACAACATTTGCTATCCTCCAGTCTTCCGGCACTATTCCTGTCGACAATGACGACATAAAGATCAAGGACAAAGGCTTTGTAATCTCCTCCCTGGCTTCCCAGAGAATCCTAGGATAAATCCCATCTGGCCCAGGGGACTTATCTATTTTCACACTTTCCAAAATTGCTAACACCTCCTCCTTGTGAACCTCAATCCCATCTAGCCTAGTAGTCTGTATCTCAGTATTGTCCTCGACAACATTTTCTATCTCTAATGGAAATACTGACGAAAAATATTCATTTAACGCTTCCCCTATCTCCTCTGATTCCACACACAACTTCCCACTACTAACCTTGATTGGCCCTAATCTAACTCTAGTCATTCTTTTATTCCTGATATACCTATAGAAAGCCTTAGGGTTTTCCTTGATCCTATCAGCCAATGACTTCTCGTGTCCTCTCCTCGCTCCTCTTAGCTCTCTCTTTAGATCCTTCCTGGCTAGCTTGTAACTCTCAAGCTCCCTAACTGAGCCTTCACGTCTCATCCTAACATAAGCCGCCGCCTTCCTCTTGACAAGCGCTTCAACTTCTTTAGTAAACCACGGCTCCCTCACTCGACAACTTCCTCCCTGCCTGACAGGTACATACTTATCAAGGACACGCAGTAGCTGCTCCTTGAATAAGCTCCACATTTCGATTGTGCCCATCCCCTGCAGTTTCCTTCCCCATCCTACGCATCCTAAATCTTGCCTAATCGCATCATAATTTCCTTTCCCCCAGCTATAATTCTTGCCCTGTGGTATATACCTGTCCCTGCCCATCGCTAAGGTAAACCTAACCGAATTGTGATCACTATCACCAAAGTGCTCACCTACATCTAAATCTAACACTTGGCCGGGTTCATTACCCAGTGCCAAATCCAATGTGGCATCGCCCCTGGTTGGCCTGTCTACATACTGTGTCAGAAAACCCTCCTGCACACACTGGACAAAAACTGACCCATCTAAAGTACTCGAACTATAGTATTTCCAGTCAATATTTGGAAAGTTAAAGTCCCCCATAACAACTACCCTGTTACTCTCGCTCCTGTCGAGAATCATCTTCGTTATCCTTTCCTCTACATCTCTGGAACTATTCGGAGGTCTATAGAAAACTCCCAACAGGGTGACCTCTCCTCTCCTGTTTCTAACCTCGGCCCATACTACCTCCGTAGACGAGTCCTCAAACGTCCTTTCTGTCGCTGTAATACTCTCCTTGATTAACAATGCCACACCACCCCCCCCCCCCTCTTTTACCATCTTCTCTGTTCTTACTGAAACATCTAAATCCCGGAACCTGCAACATCCATTCCTGTCCCTGCTCTACCCATGTCTCCAAAATGGCCACAGCATCGAGATCCCAGGTACCAACCCATGCTGTAAGCTCACCCACCTTATTCCGGATGCTCCTGGCGTTGAAGTAGACACACTTTAAACCAAGTTCTTGCTTGCCAGTGCCCTCTTGCGTCCTTGTAACCTTATCCCTGACCTCACTACTCTCAACATCCTGTACATTGGAACTACAATTTAGGTTCCCATCCCCCTGCTGAATTAGTTTAAACCCCCCCCCCCCCGCCCCCCCCCCCCGAAGAGCACTAGCAAATCTCCCCCCCAGGTTATTGGTACGCCTCTGGTTCAGGTGAAGACCATCCTGTTTGTAGAGGTCCCACCTACCCCAGAAAGAGCCCCAATTTTCCAGGAAGCCAAAACCCTCCCTCCTACACCATCCCTGCAGCCACATGTTCAACTCCTCTCTCTCCCTATTCCTCGCTTCGCTAGCACGTGGCACGGGCAACAACCCAGAGATGATAACTCTGTTTGTTCTCGCTCTAAGCTTCCACCCTAGCTCTCTGAATTTCTGCCTTAAATCCCCATCTCTCTTCCTACCTATGTCGTTGGTGCCTATGTGGACCACGACTTGGGGCTGCTCCCCCTCCCCCTTAAGGATCCCAAAAACACGATCCGAAACATCACGAACCCTGGCACCTGGGAGGCAACACACCAACCGTGAGTCTCTCTCGTTCCCACAGAACCTCCTATCTGTTCCCCTAACTATGGAGTCCCCAATGACTAATGCTCTGCTCCTCTTCCCCCTTCCCTTCTGAGCAACAGGGACAGACTCTGTGCCAGAGACCTGTACCCCATTGCTTACCCCTGGTAAGTCGTCCTCCCAACAGTATCCAAAACGGTCTACCTGTTGTTGAGGGAAACGGCCACGGGATCCCTGCACTGCCTGTTGGTTCCCTCTCCTTCCCCTGAAGGTAACCCATCTACCTACATCTTTTACCTGAGGTGTGACTACCTCCCTATAACTCCTCTCAATAACCCCCTCCACCTCCCGAATGATCCGAAGTTCATCCAGCTCCAGCTCCAGTTCCCTAACGCGTTTCTCGAGGAGCTGGAGTTGGGTGCACTTCCCGCAGATGCAGTCAGCAGGGACACTCTTGGTGACCCTTACCTCCCACATTCTGCAGGAGGAACATTCAACTGCCTTAACCTCCATTCCCACTATTCTAAATTCCCAACAAATCTACTGAAAACCAAAAAAAAAAGTCAAAACTTGTTCGCTTAGCAATCCGACGGACAGAACTTTTTTTTTGGGTTAGAGGAGGAGAATGGGTGGGAGACACTACCCGAGTAGTGTTTCGGGTAAAGCAACCGCCCAAATATGTAACCTCACTTACCCAGCAGTCCCGCGTGCGCTCCGCCTATACATGAGAAATGGCTTCCGATTTCTTGGCGCTCTTTTCTTTTCTTTCTTTCTTTCTTTCTTTCTTTCTTTCTTTCTTTCTTTCTTTCTTTCTTTCTTTCTTTCTTTCTTTCTTTCTTTCTTTCTTTCTCTCTTCTTTCTTCTCTCTTCTTTCTCTCTTTCTCTCTTTCTCTCTTTCTCTCTCTTTCTCTCTTTCTCTCTTTCTCTCTTTCTCTCTTTCTCTCTTTCTCTCTTTCTCTCTTTCTCTCTTTCTCTCTTTCTCTCTTTCTCTCTTTCTCTCTTTCTCTCTCTCTCTCTTTCTCTCTCTTTCTCTCTCTCTCTCTCTTTCTCTCTCTTTCTCTCTCTTTCTCTCTCTTTCTCTCTCTTTCTCTCTCTTTCTCTCTTTTTCTCTCTTTCTCTCTCTTTCTCTCTCTTTCTCTCTCTTTCTCTCTCTTTCTCTCTTTCTTTTTCTCTCTTTCTTTCTCTCTCTTTCTTTCTCTTTTTCTCTTTCTCTCTTTCTCTTTCTCTCTTTCTCTCTTTCTCTCTTTCTTTTTCTCTCTTTCTTTTTCTCTCTTTCTTTTTCTTTTTCTCTTTCTCTCTCTTTCTTTTTCTCTCTTTCTTTCTCTCTCTTTCTTTCTCTCTCTTTCTTTTTCTCTCTTTCTTTTTCTTTTTCTCTTTCTCTCTCTTTCTTTCTCTCTTTCTTTTTCTTTTTCTCTTTCTCTCTCTTTCTTTCTCTCTCTGGCTTCCGATTTCTTGAATCCCAGACTTTGGAACAGATCCCATCAACCTGCCCATTAAAGTCTGTTGTGGGAGACACTTCATTTCTCCACTCGGCATCTCAAGAAGCCATTGAATGGATAGTCAAATTAGACATCCTATTATAAGCTTTCCCTGTCATATGAAAATAGTGGTACAGCTTAGTCCAGTTTACTGTGTTCAGTTCATTTCTTGTCCCTTTGCAATTTGCCTTAACTTTAAAACTTGGTTTGAGACTTTCCTGTCTCATTCTCAAATGCTATCAAATTTAATTATATGATCACTGTTACTAAGATGTTCCCTTACCCTTGGATTGTTAACTAATTCCTGTACATCACTCACTCATCACTAACTCTTGTCTGGCCTGTTCCCTTGTCAGTTCTAAAACATATTGTTCTAGAAAACTGTCCTGTGTACATTTCTGCCACTAATTTATGTCCACTTGTTACCAACCCATCAAACGGGAAATAATCTTTTGCAATTTACTCTGAAACCTTTGAAAGCTTTTATTAGTTTGTTTCTCCCCAATCATCTTTATTCTGCCAAATGCAGTGCTAGCTTTACAAACATTTCTTGATAACTTCATCTTCTGAAACATCCCAGTGAATCTACTTTGCATTGCTTTGTGACGCCAATACTCTCTTAGGAGAATTGTGCTCACACCTGCACACATCGCTCCAGATGTGGCCTAAATAATGCCAGATTCAGCAGCAGCCCATTCAGTTTCCCCATGTGTATTTTTTGTGTGCAGGGTTGTGTTGATACATGTTTGTGAATGTATATGTTATTTGTGTGTGTACAATATGAAAAAAAAAACAGAATCCCATTTGTCCTCCTGGATCCAAACACTTTCCATATAAACTGTGTGAAGTTGCTGAAGATTGTAAGTTTCTTTTTATAAGTGATGTTGAAGATACATTATTTCAGGTCAGTCAGTGTTCAAAGTCTGTACTCTGGGTTTGACCAAGAATCATTATTGTTTTGCTCCCTACGCACATATATATGAATTAATGTTTTATGATTATCATAAATGCAATCATAATTATTGGATTTTTGTGAATATCAACATTCTTAAATAAATACAAAAACAATTTGTTCTTAATTTGCCATACTGTAATATTCCAACTCTTCTAAAAGCAGAAAATTATTGCATTTTTTCTACCATATACATTTGCATGTTTTTTGCAATCTGCCATTTTAGTACCGAGTGCAAGAATTTTCTAAAATAAATATTGAAAGCGTTATGATCGGCAATTATTTAAAGAAACATTTCTTTGTAACTTTGCCCCCCTAAGTTGTTAATACTGCACTCTGAAAGGAGCAGCTATTTTCTCAGCTCAATTTCAATTTAAAAAAAACTTTCAACTTGTTTTTCCAGGTTTTATTTTATCTAGAGTGGTATACAGTTCAGACTGGAGAGGCACCCTGGAAGATTATGCCACATCTACTGCACTGCTCGGTCTGTGAACCCTGCCCTCCCCAAGATTAATGAACAATGCTGGAAAAATTGATCTTTTGCCTTCAAAAAAATCCTAAATAAATGATCAACTCTTGTGAGTAATCCACACATCAAAAAAATTAAACAGTAGCACAAAAAAAGCAACCACAAAGTGACTGTCAGTGCAGCCGTTGCAGATTTTAATGAAGTGCTCACTGAATATCAGGGTTTAGACAACGTGTCACTTCTAGTTTGTACAGGGGGCGGATAAATGTATGAAAATGGTAGATTCATTTTTTTTTAATTTGCTGGTACTTCACACTAAATATTTCTATGAAACGTTTGAAAATTTGTATTTATCACCCATTTAGTCAGGGATCTTTTTGAAGTTAAGAGAAATGAGACAGAAAATAATATTTTTGAAGTGTTTGGGAATGTGGAAATGATCAGGTTTTTCAACTAAGGATTGGAGCAGCAGTCCTCACCTGATGATGTCTCCTGACAGTCCATTGAACTGAATCCATTTATATGTTACCCAAACACATCGGGCTTTTCATGAAGGATTTTATGAGCCCCTTTTTTGTTTGGTGATCTGTTGCTGGCTTGTGCAGAAACCTGTTGGCGTGAAATTGTGAATAGAGGATTGAGGCCCACAATGCATTGTGTATTCAGCAATTACACAAGATCATCTGAACATCAGCGGGTGGTCCCACTGCCTGCTGTGCGCTGTACAGCTCTCTGCCCTGCAAGCTTGCGAAAGCTTCAGGTATTCCTTACAGAAGGTCTTGCAGCAATTGATCAACAGGCACAACCAAGACTTGGAAATGGCACTGAATGAAGTTCTTAAATGCCACTGTAGCTCAGGATTTTCCCTTTCAACAATGATTTTGATTGGTAAATAAAAATGCACAGGATGCTGACATAAATGCTTAACTTCAAACTGCAGCACCATTGCGTGACAAACAATGAATATGTTAGGAAAACAAATTACATGATTTGATGATCCAAATGTGTAAGTGACAGTCTTTTGTTAAAAAAAAGAAATGTTGAATAAATTAACTGCCATATAATATTGAATCTGAAGGCAATCATTAATCTAGTTTTTTTTTAAAGCTCCTGATTCAGAAGGCACATTCAGTGTACCATAAAACTGGGAGCAATCTGAACATGTTCACAGCCAGTGAAATTGCTGCAAGTTCTGCCCAGTACTTTATCTGAACTCGGTGCGACCAGATTTTCCCAGGTCATCTGCTCCTACACACTCTGTACCAAACACCAAGCACTGTAAACATCAGTTGATTTCTCTTTTGTAAGACTATAGTCCCTGCAGTTTCTGTAGAAGTTAGTAATCCCTTGCAAGACAAATAACCTTACAACTTTCATTTAGTTCAATGGCTACATTTTGAAAACCTCCTCCTTTTTGCCCTACAGTGCTGATTAATTTAATAGAATTTGCAAGCTTCCATTTTATCTGCTCCACTAATTATTTTTAAGCCTAATGTTAAATCTCTTATTAAATGAAACAATCTTTATTCTGTAATCTGACCTCATTATCTAAGCAGAGGCACCCTTTCCAGTGAACTGACAAATAATGCATTTATATAACTCCCTATCTGTAACATTCATGCAGATCTTGCCATAATGAGTAACTTTGTGCTGCAGTATCCTAGACAGATATGGGAGTCATTTTGCATAACCCGTGACCCTAGTAACATTAATGAGGTAATTGGCCAGTTAATCGGTTTGATATTTTTTGAGGACGGAATGTTGACCACACCACCAGGGGAAGTCTTTGCTCTTTGAATGCTAATCTTTAACATCCACCTGAAGTTGATTCCATTTAATGTTGTATCTGGAGGATGCAGTCTCTACCAATGAAACATTTCCTCCATTCTGCACAGGAGTTTATGACCTGAGATCCTGGTATGAATTTGAGCCCATCACCTTCTGATCCATTAGCAAGAGCACTGCTCACTGAGATGAGCTGATGCTCCTTTGGTAGCAGTGATAGCATTTGAGCGCAGTATTCTAAGTGTGATCTCACTGATGCATTCTGCAGTTAGTGCTGCAAGCCTGGACCCCATTATTCCAATATCATGCACTAGCATTCTGTATAGATATGTGGTAGACTGCATTCCAGAAGTGAAGGTGATCTCGTTGTTAGTGACTTTAAGGTCTGCATAAGCCGAATAAATATTGTATCCAATTATTTCATGTCATATGTGCCTGAACCTCACGTTTTCCAATATAAGAACCATAGAAAAATTACAGCACAGAAGGGGGCCATTCAGCCAGTCTTGACAATGCCAGCTGGAAAAAAAATTAGCCGCCCAATCTAATTCCACCTTCCAGGTCCATAGCTTTGCCGGTTACAGCACTTCAGGTGCATTTTCACGTACCCTTGAAAAGAATTGAGAGTTTCTGCTTCCACCACCGTTCCTGGCAGTGAATTCCAGACACCCATCACCCTCTGGGTGAAAAGGTTTTTCCTCATATCCCCTCTAATCCTTCTACCAATCACCTTAAATCTGTGCCCCCTGGTAATTGACCTTTCCACTAGGGGAAACAGGTCCTTCCTGTCGACTCTATCTAGCCCCCTCATAATTTTGTACACCTCAATGAAGTCTCCCCTCAGCCTCTTCTATGTTCTAAGGAAAACAGCCCCACCCTATCCAATCTTTCTTCATAGCTGCAACTTTCAAGCTTTGCAACTTTCTTGTAAATCTCCTCTGTACTCTCTCCAGAGCAATTATGTCCTTCCTATAATGTGGCGACCAGAACTGTACACAGTACTCCAGCTGTGGCCGAACCAGTGTTTTATACAGTTCCAGCATGACAGCCCTGCTTTTGTATTCTATACCTCGGCCAGTAAAGGAAAGCATTCCAAATGCCTTCTTCAGCACTTTATCTACTTGTCCTGTCACCTTTAGGGATCTGTGGGCATGCACTCCAAGGTCTCTCACTTCTTCTACCCCTCTCAGTATCCTCCCATTCATTGTGTATTCCCTTGCTTTATTTGCCCCCTCCAAGTGCATTACCTTACATTTCTCCAGATTGAATTCCATTTGCCAATTTTCTGTCCACACAACCAAACCATTGATATCATTCTGGAGTCTACAGCCATCCTCTGCATTATCAACTACACGACCAATTTTTGTGCCATCAGCAAATTTCCCAATCATGCCTCCCACATTTAAGTTGAAATCATTAATATATACCACAAACAGCAAAGGGCCCAACACTGAGCCCTGTGGAACACCACTGGAAACCACTTTCCATTCAGAAAAACACCTGTTGACTGCTATCCTTTGCTTTCTATCACTGAGCCAATTTTGGATCCAACTTGCCACATTCCCCTGTATCCCGTGGGCTTTCATTTTACTGACCAGTCTGCCATGCAGGACCTTGTCAAATGCCTTATCCATGTAGAACATGTAACATTTAAAATTAGCGACCTCTTTAGAAAGAATTTTCTCTTATTTTTCTGGCTTTGAGCAGAATACTGTGACTCAGGGTCTGGAATGCTCAGTGACTGCTGTTAGGTGTGCGATATGTCTTTGATTCTAATTTTGCTTTTTAAACTGTTAACTGTTCAGCTTGGTTCTCTGTTGCTTTGAAGGCCCGTGTATTACCCCAGCGTTGGATTCACAGTTTTGTCTTTTCTGCGACTCTTGATTTATAGGAATTATTTCTAAAGATTTTTTTTGGAATGGTGATGTAGCAATCACTCACATTAAATAATGGTCTGCAAACTGAAACAAAAAGAGTTGTTAAACTCTTTCACTAGGCAACAGTTCTGATGTCCTATAAAATGCTTCATGCATTTTTCTCTGACTTCTCCTGAAATGGCTGTAGAGCCCTGTGTAACACATGTTTTCAATGATAATGGGTCACAACATTAGGGAGTTTTGAGTAGGCTGTGTTCCTGGAACAGCATGCTCCCAAACCTCTGTTGGCTGCTGGGGCAACTTCAGGCTGCTGCAGACTTTTTATCCACAGCACCATCAACTTTTAATAATGTGCGTCTTCTTAAAAGGCTTCTCTTAAACTCTGCAGTTGCAGATCTGGCTGGATCGCATCCTTGTGGCTGTTGCAACACGCATGCTACAAATGTAGTGAAATATTGTGAGGTGCTTTATCGGACAAGACTATGATGTGAAGTTACCTCTCTGTAAGGAGTCAGCAACGTGGAAACATACTGACTAGGACAAGATCCCATCACCGACTGCTGAGCACCAGGAATAAGTTTGTTTTGCGTGAGTTTCTTCCAGTCAGTAACAATCTAAATGCATGCGAGATGGTTACTGTGTTAATTTTCATCGCGAGATATTACATTTAGGTTTGCAGTGTATTGCAAGTAATAGAAAGTAAAATATCTCATCTCTTATTACAAATTGTCATTTAAAGCGAGAGTTCTCCAGTAGAAAAAGCTGGGGATTAGACAACCCTCTATTTGTAACATCTGTGATCAGTGAAAATGCTGTTCAAAGTTTGGTTTTCATCAGGGCCTTGTGTCGCTGGGCTGAACAGATATATTATACAAATTATACTGGGAAAACAAAGAAATCTATTATGTGTTTCGTGATGAATAACGTGACATGATTCTCTGGCTCTTTATGGTCACAAAAAGCTAAATGATACAGAGACATGGAAAGATTTGTTTAAAATCTGGTTCATGTTTTAATGTGTTGTATGCCACAGGAACTTATACTGGAGTCTGAAATGTTTTGCCTAGTGCCTTTTGTACCACATTATTTGCACGTTTTAGACTCACTTTGTTGATCTATTTCACATGAAAAACAACCATAAGGCTAGATTTTAGCAGCCCCCTGCCACCTCCCCACCCCGATGTCGGGAGTCGTGGTGGGTGGGGGAGGTCTGAAAATATCTCCGGGAGAGGCCCGTAATGGGCCTCGACAACGGGAAGGCCCCGCCCCATATTACCGGTGGCGGCGAAGCCTTGTGGTGACCGCCCCCCCTCCTGCTGCTCAGCGACGGAGACTTTATTTAAATATTTAAATAAATGGTAATGAATGAACAGATACTTACCTCATTGCAACAGCCATCCCCTCCAATATTCTGGCCAGAACTCCGGCACCTTCGGATCTCCATTGCGGGGGGTGGGGAGAGATGTTTGGGATTGGAAGAAAATTTTTTGGAGGGGGGTGGGGGAGGAAGAGGGTAATTAATAAAGTGATTAGGCATTGGGGGGTGGGAGAGGATATTGAAACTGTGAATACATTTTATGTTTAATTTTCACCCCCTTTCACTTTAAGTATTGAAATGATGTGGAAGGGCCTAAACCCCTTTAAAACTGGTTGCTGCACTGTAGCGCCGGACGCCATTGCTGGGGACGGAGTGCCCGCCTCCTCTACGTCATCAGGGCCAGGGCGTTCCAGCCTCTCCATGTAAGTGAGCTGCTGCGCTAAATATCGTGGCTGCACGGCGCACATCTCGTGCGTGTGCCAAGTCGTTTTTTGAAGCTCGCTGCTGGAAAAACTCAGCCCATAGTAACTTTTTGATATATTAGTAAATAATGTAATTTATTTTTAAATCTGTAAACACTGTCTGTTGTGTTCCTGTGATTTACAGCAGTGGTTTTTAACTGTTAGTGCATTGGGACCCCTTGCAAATATTGACAAACTTCTTGGGACGCCCTGCCCAAACGTTTGACAGAAATAGACACATATCCAAAAGAAAAACTTACAATCATTGCAGAATACATTTGATTAATGTGCAGCAACACAAATAGCATCCTTGTAAGGTAGCAGAAAAATATCAAAATCTGAAGATAGATGGACAAAGGTCTAATGGATCCTCCCATGGACTCGAGAATTGTGTCCCCATTTTGAAAATCCATGGTTTTACAGAGGGCTCTTGCTTACTTTTTTATATATATATATATATTATATCCAGGCGCGTATCCATTGTCTCTCGAGATAAGGAGGCCCAAAAGAAGAATATTTATATATATATTATATATATATATATATATATAATATATATATATATAATATATTATATATATATGAGTGTGTGTGTTCTACTCTTCCACAGGTGAAACATTTTTATAGCTTGCAAGCAGATAAGTCTTTTTAATCATAACGCTTAGCCAAAATGAGTTAACTACATTTCTAATGCTGAATATTTTAAATTGAGAAATATTCATCTACACTTGTTTGACAAATTGATTGAAAGTACAGCCGCTTGCACACTCTTCCATAGCTGTTTATTTCTCTTGTTTAGCAGTAGAGAATTAGAGTTGAGCGCCTCTTAAAAGTGAGAGAATTGCGATTTTGAGAAAAGCTACGTGATTATGAATTTTGGCCAAATAATAGAAATTATAGTGGAGGATTGATAGTTGTGAAGTGTTTGTAGTGTTCCTTAATGGACACACCCACCCAAATCATGTTTTAGGGCAATACCATATTTAATACATAATTGTGAAAATTTTGATGTCTTGTATTTTTGATTTCCTGAGTCCAATACATGGATAACGAAGTATTATTTAGCTCATTATAAGAGGGCTATCAATACTGGTCCATTAGAATGTTTAAGACCTCTGATATTTTCAACCCAGACATTAATATTACAATTGTAACTAAGCCCGCTTTACACCACCATGTTAAGCATTTTGCCCATTTCTGCTAGGACTAACAGTCAATATAATTTTAAGATCTATTTAAAAAACACTTAATGTTCAATATTGGATTTAATGGCAATAATGAGCTCTCTAGAATATTGTGCATTTGCCATTTACAAGGAAACCTTATAACACCATGATTATAACCCTTGATATATGTATGCCTTCCTGTTATTCTGAACTAAGTGTCCTTTCTACTGGTCTCAGAATTAACTACAATGCTGTGGCCCTAGTCTGGCAAGAGTGACATAACCTTAAAGTACAACTTCACCAAAAATAGTGCAAGGTTTTTCCATGTGTTCTCCTTCTCCAGAGATAAGAGCAGATCTTTCTTTTGAAGGTTGCAGTAAAAGAACATTTTTCTCTTCATTAACTGACTAGGTGACTGCATCACTTTTACTGCAACAAACTGGGAACTCATCCTTTGACGTAATGTGTCTTCACTTTGAGTGTAAACAAAGAATTGTCAGTTGCATTTTATATGAATTTGTTGGTGTATTAAAAGAATGTTTTCTCCAGTGAAGAATCTGTCCCTATTAAAGTAATCGGCTAGAAACACTTGCAATACTTCCCTTATTTTTTGAGATTTTTAAATCAAAAATATAAGTAAAATACAGTTCAGCTTGTGAAGTATTTATTATGTGGGTTGTACTTCAATTATCATTCTTGTCTATGATTCTAAGCACTAATCTTTTACTATGGTGATGAATGTTTCAGTGTGTTTGATACTAGAATAGGGACAGAACACCTTGTGCTTCGATCGGCTTGAGTTTCTTCATCTGAGCGTGGAACAGGCTTCAAAGTTTATTATTACCATTTGTAGACACCTGGTTTAAATCATAACCACAATCTGATACAGATAACCTGTTATGAGGACTGAGTAGCACAGTGGATTGGGGCACTGTTAGTTCCACAGTGTGACCTGGACACACTCTCTTCCCAGTACTATCAAGGTGCTTCTCGAAATGAGTTTGAACAGCCACATGCCATGTTCTGGAGCACATCAGCTCACAGCACAAAGCTTCTCAAACTTTGGTCCCAAATTTGCAGTCTTATTCAGAATAATGGCTGTCGTGGGAAGTGGAGCAATTAAGCTGGCACAGTAGGCGATTCCTCTTCTGAATTGAGATTAAGACACATTGTTGGAGCAGAGAACAGTGAGCTTTACTTAGTGTCTGATCAATGCTGTATTTGACAGACACTGGGTAGAAAAAGGAGATAACTATTGTAATACCAATTCTTATGGCCTTCATTTGATGACCAAACAATAACATTAATAACCACAAAGAACAGTACAGCACAGGAACAGGCCATTCGGCCCTCCAAGCCTACGCCGATCTTGATGCCTGCCTAAACTAAAACCTTCTGCACTTCCGAGGTCCGTATCCCTCTATTCCCATCCTATTCATGTATTTGTCATGATGCCTCTTAAACGTCGCTATCGTACCTGCTTCCACCACCTCCCCTGGCAGCAAGTTCCAGGCACTCACCACCCTCTGTGTAAAGAACTTGCTTCGCACATCCCCTCTAAACTTTGTCCCTCTCACCTTAAACCTATGTCCCCTAGTAACTGATTCTTCCACCCTGGGAAAAAGCTTCTGACTATCCACTCTGTCCATGCCACTCATAACTTTGTAAACCTCTATCATGTCGCCCCTCCACCTCCGTCGTTCCAGTGAAAACAATCTGAGTTTATCCAACCTCTCCTCATAGCTAATGCCCTCCAGACCAGGCAACATCCTGGTAAACCTCTTCTGTACCCTCTCCAAAGCCTCCACGTCCTTCTGGTAGTCTGGCGACCAGAATTGCACGCAATATTCTAAGTGTGGCCTAACTAAAGTTCTGTACAGCTGCAGCATGACTTGCCAATTTTTATACTCTATGCCCCGACCGATGAAGGCAAGCATGCCGTTTGCCTTCTTGACTACCTTATCCACCTGCGTTGCCACTTTCAGTGACCTGTGGACCTGTACGCCCAAATCTCTCTGCCTGTCAATACTCCTAAGGGTTCTGCCATTTACTGTATACTTCCCACCTGCATTAGACCTTCCAAAATGCATTACCTCATATTTGTCTGGATTAAACTCCATCTGCCATTTCTCCGTCCAAGTATCCAACCGATCTATATCCTGCTGTATCCTCTGACAATCCTCATCACTGTCCGCAACTCCACCAACCTTTGTGTCGTCCACAAACTTACTAATCAGACCAGCTACATTTTCCTCCAAATCATTTATATATACTACAAAGAATATATATGCTACACCTTTCTCCATTTTTAAAAAAAAAGCTTACAATTTTATCAAATACTCCATTCCATGCTGTAATTGAGTCAGCATTAAACTGTGGTGGTACAAAATCACTTACTCTAAATGGTATTTATGGGGTTTTTAAAGTTACTCTTGGAAGCACATTTTTGACATAAATTTGATTTTAAAAAAAATTCTTCCTGTGCAGTTCTATTCGTTAGTGAGTTGTCACAACAATTATTTGTGGGATTACAACATGCTGGAGCAGTCAGCTAGCTAAATTTTCTGTAGGAATTTGTGCCTTAGTGCCTTAGCTCCGAGCCAGTTACACCTCTTAAGAGTTAATACCAGGTATAATGCATCTTACCAGCATATTTGGCTCTCGGTTTAAGCCTTGTTGCCCTGGAATTTTTAAACTTTTTTTGTTCCTTATTTAAACCAAATGTCTATTGTAAGTTCTTTGAAGTTATGGGGAAAGGGTCATCCTGTACATCTTCAAATCAGCATGCCAGAGAGAACAGCTCGTGTAGAAAGAAGCCTGTGTATACAGATTAATGCTTCATAACTCATTGACACACATGAATGCATCCATGTGTGTCATTACAGTTAGGTCAGTGAAAGGGGGAGAGGATGGGGAGGAGGAGGCAAGTGTGGATCTTTGCTGAAATGGACGTATTTTGAAGGTTGGGGAAATGTGAAGACTGCAGAAATTGAACACGCCAGCTGTGAATCTCCAGTGTGCCCAGAGCAAAAAAGAAAGCGTGTGCAGTTTTTGGTATGCGTTACAACATTTTTGCAGCAAACGACTGTAGGCAGACAGCACATATGGCAGAGCAAGCATGAGCTAGAAGCTGAATTATTTATTCATGTTTGACTGTATTTTATGGTAGGCAGTGTGGAGAATTGGGTGGAATAGAAAAAAAAGGGGGGACTGGTTCAGCCTGTTTAAAGCTGATGTCTTAATAGAATGCAGATGTCACTTAAACATTGTGCTGCATGTAGTTTGTCCACAGTATTATAGAAAGATTAGAATTAAAATAATACCGTGTAAAAAGACTAAGCTGCTGAGCTGACTATAATTATATTTCAGATTAGTTTAAGGATGGCTAATTTTTATTAAATATTAACAATAATTCTACTTTCATTCACCCACACCCAGAAAAAGTAGGAATAAAAGTGTTGAATTAAAACTAGATATTTCAATTTGAGAGCTGTTGCCAGACCCTCCATTGTAATTGGTGAAAATTGTGGCTCTTCTTCTTTGGCCTCCTTATCTCAAGAGACAATGGATACGCGTCTGGAGGTGGTCAGTGGTGTGTGGAGCAGTGCCTGGAGTGGCTATAAAGGCCAATTCTAGAGTGACAGGCTCTTCCACAGGTGCTGCAGAGAAATTTGTTTGTCGGGGCTGTTACACAGTTGGCTCTCCCCTTGAGCCTTTGTCTTTTTTCCTGCCAACTACTAAGTCTCTTTGACTCGCCACACTTTAGCCCCGTCTTTATGGCTGCCCGCCAGCTCTGGTGAACGCTGGCACCTGACTCCCACGACTTGTGATCAATGTCACAGGATTTCATGTCGCGTTTTCAGATGTCTTTAAAGCAGAGACATGGACGGCCGGTGGGTCTGATACCAGTGGCGAGCTCGCTGTACAATGTGTCTTTGGGGATCCTGCCATCTTCCATGCGGCTCTCATGGCCAAGCCATCTCAAGCGCCACTGACTCAGTAGTGTGTATAAGCTGGGGATGTTGTCCGCCTCGAGGATTTCTGTGTTGGAGATACGGTCCTGCCACCTGATGCCAAGTATTCTCTGGAGGCAGCGAAGATGGAATGAATTGAGACGTCGCTCTTGGCTGACATACGTTGTCCAGGCCTCGCTGCCATGGAGCAAGGTACTGAGGACACAGGCCTGATACACTCGGGCTTTTGTGTTCCGTGTCAGTGCGCCATTTTCCCATACTCTCTTGGCCAGTCTGGACATAGCAGCGGAAGCCTTTCCCGTGCGCTTGTTGATTTCTGCATCTAAAGACAGGTTACTGGTGATAGTTGAGCCTAGGTAGGTGAACTCTTGAACCACTTCCAGAGTGTGGTCGCCAATATTGATGGATGGAGCATTTTTGAAGTCCTGTCACATGATATTTGTTTTCTTGAGGCTGATGGTTAGGCAAAATTCATTGCAGGCAGCCGCAAACCTGTCGATGAGACTCTGCAGGCACTCTTCAGTGTGAGATGTTAAAGCAGCATCGACAGCAAAGAGGAGTTCCCTGATGAGGACTTTCCGTACTTTGGACTTCGCTCTTAGGCGGGCAAGGTTGAACAACCTGCCCCCTGATCTTGTGTGGAGGAAAATTCCTTCTTCAGAGGACTTGAACGCATGTGAAAGCAGCAGGGAGAAGAAAATCCCCAAAAGTGTGGGTGCAAGAACACAGCCCTGTTACACATCACTCGGGATAGGAAAGTGCTCTGATGAGGAGCCACCATGTTGAATTGTGCCTTTCATATTGTCATGGAATGAGGTGATGATGCTTAGTAGCTTTGGTGGGCATCCAATCTTTTCTAGTAGTCTGAAGAGACCACGTCTGCTGACGAGGTCAAAGGCTTTGGTGAGATCAATGAAAGCAATGTAGAGGGGCATCTGTTGTTCGCGGCATTTCTCCTGGATCTGACGAAGGGAGAACAGCATGTCAATGGTTTATCTCTCTGCACGAAAGCCACACTGTGCCTCAGGGTAGACACGCTCGGCCAGCTTCTGGAGCCTGTTTAGAGCGACTCGAGCAAAGACTTTCCCCACTATGCTGAGCAGGGAGATTCCACGGTAGTTGTTGCAGTCACCGCGGTCACCTTTGTTTTTATAGAGGGTGATGATATTGGCATCGCGCATGTCCTGGGGTACTGCTCCCTCGTCCCAGCACAGGTATAGCAGTTCATGGAGTGCTGAGAGTATAGCAGGCTTGGCACTCTTGATTATTTCAGGGGTAATGCTGTCCTTCCCAGGGGCTTTTCCGCTGGCTAGAGAATCAATGGCATCACTGAGTTCCGATTTGGTTGGCTGTATGTCCAGCTCATCCATGACTGGTAGAGGCTGGGCTGCATTGAGGGCAGTCTCAGTGACAACATTCTCCCTGGAGTACAGTTCTAGGTAGTGCTCAACCCAGCGGTCCATTTGTTTGCGTTGGTCAGTGATTATGTCCCCTGATTTAGATTTGAGGGGGGCGATCTTCTTGGTTGGCCCACGAGCTCTCTTAATGCCATCATACATTCCTCTGATGTTTCCAGTGTCAGAGGTCAGCTGAATATGACTGCATAGGTGTTGCCAATAGTCGTTTGCGCAGCGCCTGGCTGTTCTTTGTGCAGTGCTTCTGGCTGCTTTAAGTGCTGCGGATGTTAAATCGCTGGGGGCTTTCTTGTAGTTCAAAAGTGCAATGCACTTAGCGGCTATGACAGGTTCCAGCTCTTCATTATGAGATTGAAACCAGTCTGCATTTCTCTTCGCACTTTTGCCGTAGGTGGTCAAAGCTGACTCATAGATGGCATCTCTGATGTGGGCCCACTTGGTCTTAGCATCCCCTCTGGGAGTGTTTTGAAGGGCTGTTACAAGTGAATTTAGAAATTTTTGTAACAGCTGTGGGTGAGAAATTCTGCTCGTGTTGATGCGCGGGTGGCCCTTCTGCTTGGAATGGTGCAACTTCTTTGGTCTGAGTCTAACCTTGCTGCACACCAGGGAGTGGTCGGTGTCGCAGTCCGCACTGTGGAAGCTGCGTGTGATTTGAACACTGTTTAAGGCGGCTCGCCTTGTGACAATGAGGTCTAGCTGGTGCCAACGACGCGATCTTGGGTGCCTCCATGAAACCTGGTGACAGGGTTTAGTGTGAAAGAACGAGTTGGTGATGCAGAGGTTATGATAGGTACACAACTCAAGCAGTCTCTGCCCGTTCTCATTCATCCTTCCAACGCCATAGCGCCCAAGGCAGGAGGGCCATGAATCATGGTCGGCCCCAACCCTGGCATTAAAGTCCCCCAGCAGGAATAGGTGTTCGGTGTTGGGGATGCTGCTAATGATATGGAGTTCCTCGTAGAACTGATCTTTAGCTTCAGATGGGGAGCAGAGTGTTGGAGCATAGATGCCGAGTAGGTGTACTGGACCAGAGGCGGTGAGCAGTCAGGTGGACAGTATGCGTTCCGAGCCATTTGAGGGAGGCTGTATCATGCTGAGCAAAGAGTTTCTGATGGCGAAGCCCACTCCATGCTGTCTTGGTTCTTCAGGATCCCTGCCCTGCCAGAAGAAGGTGTAGTCTTGCTCTGCTAGAGATCCACTCGCGGGGAGGCGTGTCTCCTGAAGTGCTGCAATGTCCACATTGAGTCTACTGAGCTCGTTGTTAATTTTGGCGGTCTTCCGAGAATCGTTGACTTGTGTAAGGTCTTCCGACAGGCGAGGACACATAGTTCTGACGTTCCAGCTTGCAAAGCGAAGGGCTGGTACCTTCTTTCCTTTTTTTGTGTTGTTTGGTGCGGTGTATCAGTCCACCTTTCGGGCAATGACCCTGAGCTCCAAGCACCCATTGAAGCAGGTAGACTGTGGCGGGACAGAACCTTATTGACCGAGGGCTGCCCGGTTTGAGGCGGGCAGTAGCTGTCCAGTGAGGTGCGTTGACCTCTCCCACTGACAAAGGCAACCCGTGGCGCCCAGTTTCTACGCCAATTTATCTGGACTTATAATCCGTAACTGCTGCCTTCCGTGTTGTGTCAGTCGCTGTGAGGCAACTATGGAGTGACCTCTCCATGGCGCATGCCTGGGCGAATTTATGGAGGTTGAGAGTTGCCCAGTCGTCAAAACCCCCCTCTCGGCCTTTCTGGTGGGGTCCAAAGGAGTGCAGAGCACGACGTTTGGTACCAGTATGGCTGCAGGAACTGCCGGAAACATGCCAAAGGTGACACATGACCGCCTACGGGGTTCCGCTCCGGATTTTCTGTTAGGGTTTACTCCCTTAGCCTTGGTCTCTCCCGAGACGCCCACAAGGCAGTGGGGTTGTTAGGGCCCCTACACATGTGTAAGATGATGCCGGTGGGAGGAGGGGATGCGAGGGGGAGGGGTGGAGGGAGGGGGGTGCGAGGGGGAGCTGGGAAGGGGACTGTAAGGGGGTGGTGGGGAGGATGCAGGGGCAGGGGGTGCGGGGGGAAGATGGTGTTGGGACGGGGTTGTGAGAGGGTGAGCTGAGAGGGTAGAGCAGGGAAGGGGACCGGGGTGGGTGGGAGAGTTGAAGGGGGGGGAAAGCGGGTGCAGGTAATAAGCCATTTCCTCAGTTCCCACCATCGACGTCTGAATTGTGGCTAATGCTGTGCTTAAGCCATTGTAAATTGCAATGGTTCCGGTCAAATCTTTACAGGAACACATATTTGGGACAGATAGTGACTGTGACTATTTGCAGATACGCACTAATGGTGCTGCCTTTCAAAGTTGCTACCGATCCTAAATTGAGTATTTGCAAATGTAATAAAAACAAGAACCCTGAGTTTGGTGTGGTACTCCACCAGTCAACAGGAAAGTCTCCAGTTTGATACCTGGTCGCTGCTGAGTTATCTAGGGCACTGTGGGGAGGATCCTACAATTTTTCAGAAAACCTTCAATGGGATGGGAACAATCACCCAGGCTTTACAGTGATTCTTCCTGGAGTGAAATGGGCCAGATTCGGCACAGCTGTGATACATCCTGCTACCACATATTCCCCTGACATTCTAGCAAGGCTTATATGTGAATATTGGACAGTTGAATGAGCTAATGACATTTCATATGTTTTGTACCACAGCATTTATCATCACCTTCATTTATATATTAGTACGGACATTTTGAATGCAAACTCTATATCTCAGTCCATTGAAATACTGTCATATCAGAACTAGGTGTTTTCTGGACACTGTCCATGAATTGCATTTTAATGTGCAATCCCTTAGCTCCCACAGTTTTCCATTGATACATTGATATCTCTGTATTAGTGGGCTCTCGGATTGAATGTTGAACGAATTAGTAGCTCGTGGCTTTGAGCACGTTTCTAGGGGACCAAGATGACCAGAGTCAGGCCATCCTGTGATGGCAGAGTGCCTTAGAATTTGTTGCTGAAACCACGATGTTTTCAAAAAAAAACTTTACACATTGACGTTTAGCGTGTGATGCTGAGTGATTTTGATGCACTGGTTTTATATGAAAGAGTCCTTTAGTTTAGTATATTATGTTCTCCACCTAACTGCTGCCACATCCATGTATAAGTTGACCTCTGCTGTTGGTTGGACTTGTCCCAGTTTCATGAGGCACCTCCTCCTTTTATCATTTAAAAGCACATTGTTTTTCCCAGTACTGTCTCTTGGTTTTGCTTTCATTCTGCGTTTTTCATTTGCTTTTTGACCCTTTATATATCTCTTCCTGCAGTCCGTTGTTTGCCAGAATGTTTTTTTTCTCCTCTCCATTCTGTTCCCTTTTCCTGTTTTCTTTTTCCCCCCTTACACTGGATTCTTGATACTCAAGGGCACCTGGCTGCTATAAATTAAATGATGTAATTCTTTAAAAAAAAAAGGAACACAGAACTCTGCTCAATTTGTATGGGATTGGAAATAATCTCAGGAGTTGAAACAAGAGATTGGCAAGGTAGCACAGGAATAAAACACGTCACTGACTGGAGATTGCCCAATAACTGGATTCACACCCCTTTGTAAATAATAATATACTTGCGGTTATTTCTGAATTCATCCCATTTATAACAAGAGATGGATTCGGTAACTAGTGGCAATAATGAAATAACGTTGTTGCATAAATCTTGCATATACACAGTTGTTTTACATTTGTGGCTTTTGTGAAATCATATTTGTGACCTGTAAAAGTGGTTTGAGAGCGCAGCTTGCCTCCCTAACAGGATGCACTGCCCCCAGTGACTTGTGTTGTCATCTGCATTTTGCTCTGGAGCTGAGAATATATCCAGCTTGGGAGGTGCTGTTCCATCCCTCCCATGGCATGTGCACCATCCTCAGTGGCATTGGGGTATCAGACTATGAAGAACATTGTACTGTGTATTCCAAAATACAAGCCACTTGAAAGAGAAATCTCTGTCCATGTTGTGTATCTCTGTCACAGTGCCACCATTCCCTAATGTAAATCATGCTAGTATGCAAAAGACACAGCGATATTTGCATTGCCACGTAGTCATGCAAGTTCGACTGTAAGACAATCTTTTTAATTGTGTAACTAAATGAATGATTCTTGGAGTGCTAAAACAGATATTCTGTAAATTTGGTTGGGGGGCAGGGGGGAAAGACTGTAAACGCATAAAATCTGAAACATAAAGCAGAAGCACTGGAAACACACTTCATCTGAAGAGAGAAGTTTTTGTTTTGGGTGTAACTTTTCATCAGGCCTGATTTTCTGTTGAGCAAGTTTGAGGAGCAACACACCATCTTTATTTTGATCCCTCTGCAATTTAATTCTGACTCCAATAACCTCATATCTTTATGGCCTCCATTTCCTTTACAGCAGGAGATCCTGACTATGGGAGATGGATCTTTTACCAGGAGGGCGAAGGTGGGTTAGCACCTGGGGTGAGAACCATTTACTGAACACCATCCTGGTGGAGGAGTTTGTGTCCCTTGGTGTTGGACTGCACTTCTCCCCTTTGGGCCACTGGATCCGGCCCTTTTTGTCAGTTTCTCTTTTTTTTTCAGACCTGAGTTGCTCCTCATGGTCTCAGCTAATCACAGATTCTTTGGGGTGCAGATTTACCTGGGTGAGCAGGTGGGATTAGGTGATGGTTGGGGTGTTATATGGGCAACAAATGGGGAGAAGGCAGGTACCTTTACAGCACTGCTTGTGGGCCAGGAGGAGCAGGAATGTTTCCCCTTGGTTCCTCAAACTCCCTACTGTCAGACCTCCTCGCTCCATGTGAGGGAGCAGACATCTTCTGTTTTTATTGTGAGCGTTTAACACTCAATCCTCCTCCTGTTTTTCACAGTGTGTGCATCTTTCTTTTCCTTCTCTTAGTTCTGATCCCATTTAAATTATTTTCATTATCCCTCTTTAGGAGGTGCACCAAAAATGTTAACATATATATTCTCCACAGTTGATAACTTGCTTACTGTGTGTTTCCAACACGTTCACTTTTTGTTTCTTTAAACTATGCATTTGTTTAAAAAGAAATTGTATCCCCTGTTTGACATGTAACAAAGGAACTCTGAACTACTTTAATTGCTATGGGTTATAAAATTCTCTAATATGTATCATTATTTGTACATTTCAGTGCAAAACACAACACTTATTGGGGTTACACTGCAACTATGACTATAAATTAGGATAATTATAACATTTCTTTAGTATGAAATAGTATGCAGAATATTATATTAATCTGGGAGTGAACTAAAGGCTGTAATTGTATCTCAGGCTTCAGATATTGTTCATAAACTGCTAGACCTTCACTGTCCTAGTTTATGACATTATCTGTATGTCTCGATTGGGTTACAGCCTTTAAATTGCTTCTAGGTATCTGTTATTCTTTCTGTAATCATCAAAACATTGGCATTATGACAGGTGATGCCTTCAGGATACATACAGCTGCACTATACATTACCTGCTTAATCCATTCTGACATAAAGCTATATTTGGGTCTTAATAAAATGGCTTTGAAGATCACTGGCAGTTAAAAGTACTGTACATGTTGATTACCTTGTTAATTTTGTGTGATTATTGCATTGTGGTGCACTGCAATGTTGGAACTATGTGTGATATTCTCTCCTTGCTTTGCAAAGATTCTAGATTATGGTGTATGATTCAAAAATCATATTGCCAAAGGCTTCTCTCCATCTGCTAAGGTTCCTGTTGTCATTGCAGCAAAGAACACATTGCTGTTCCTCTGCTCTGACCATTGCAGACTGCTTCACAGTAGCACCTGCATGGCTCTTTCAATTGGATAAATAATAAATCAAACAAATTCAAAATTTGAGGGAGTTTGAATTTAGGTTAAGCGGATTTCAACATTAAATTAATATTTCTCTGCAATTGACCTCTCAAGGACTTAGTTAATGTAGCAATTTGGACTTGAATCCCGAGCGTAATTTACCAATGTTGCAGAATTCTTGGCCTAAAGACAACTTACAGAGCATCTAAATTGTTTTGTCGTTTGCAAAGCAGTTTCCTCGGTCCTGATTTACAGCTGATAATGATTGCCACAAAGCCCTATCCCAGCTACCACTTGTTCTCCAGTTTTGTTTTGGTCAGGGATGCTTCCAAAATGATGATTTGTTAGAATATTCATGAATTGGATGCACTGCTTCAAACATAACCCATTATTTTTAAACAAAGTAAGGATGAATATTCACAATTAGCCCTTCACAAATGTCTGTTGAGTATGGAATAGTCATTCAGTTCTTGCAAATACTGGGTTAATCAACAAACTGCAGGGCACTTGAAGTGTGTGTATTCCAGTAACCTTCATCAATATATACATGTGTGGAGTATTTTGTATTCATTACCTTAGCTCTGAAAATTACACTGGACTCCTCTTAGAGATTATTGGCAGTTATTGCACACATCTATATAGCGCAATATTTCCTGTGATTGTTTAACACAGACCATTATCTAAACTGAGTGAGATATATACGTGTGTATGCTTAATTTTAAAAGAAATACTTAAAAATAAATCAGACTACAGAAGTATTTTATCTCAGCTCTTTTTCCAAGATATTTTCTGCCCTCATTATATGTCACTGAAACATTGAGGTTCTCCATATCTTTGCATCTTTTATTATTTCAGTTTTGCACATGAATTGCATAATCTTGCATCTTATGAGCCTGCAACAAACAGCCTTTTTTTTGTTCAGGTACAGGCTTAGAAAGCTACAAGCGTGAAATGAATCTTCGAACCCTGGCTCATGATTTAGCCGTCAAGGATTTAGTCAGCAGGGGAGGCAAAACTGTAGCTCGTTTCTTTTTGGGATGTGGGAGGAGCTGGAGAGCCAAGGTTGGGAGGGAATGAGAGGAGCATAAAAAGCTGAATTTTTCAGCTTTAAACTCAAGCGGAACTAACAAAGCCTTGAGGCATCATGATTTAATTTTTAAGTTTACCATCAAACTACAAAACATGTTGCCTGCCATGAACTGCAAAAAGTATTACTGGCAAAAAAATAAATAAAACTAAGTCTCCTTTTCCTGTTCAAGAAAAAGGCAAAAATCCCTGCGCAGGGAGAAAAAAAAACCTACACTGTATTCTCAAATCTGTATGGAATTGCATACTTACTCATAAGTAGTGTACAGGCATTAAACTATTAATGGACTCTTCTGTTCATGAACATGTGTGTTTGCCTACGTTGTACAAGAGAGCTGAGGTTCTGTGTGTACTGTGTGCTCTGTGTCATTTTCAATAATGTCAGTTCAGCCATGCTTTCAGCCAGGCAGTGGGGATTTGAGCTGTCCAATGGTATGTAGCATAGCATTACTGACACTTCATGTCTTTCCCATCCCTTGGAGGCTGGAGGATGAGAGGCCACCAATCATTACTGCTTCAAGCTCTCACATGTGATTGTGAGGAGATTGCAACGAATTCCATTTCGGGAACACAAACTGATGCGTTCAGTCTCTAAATTATTGTAACAAGGAGCAGAAGAGTTGCGTGAATCATGTGCACTCCTATCTTTGGAGCATCACGGCAGTATCATTGTAGTATCTGTGGTCAACATCTCCAGCCTCCGTATTACAGGGTTGTCATGATAAAAGTTTGTGACAGTACATCGATCGTTCATTGTGTACACAGTCCCATCAATCTTTAAAAATTGCCCTTGGAATTTAATTTCCACCGTTAAAAAGCCTTGTGATCATTTTGACTCCTTTTTTGTTGAACTGTTGCTGAAATGTTTGTGAAAAAATTATACAATGAAGTAAAAATACATATAATAATAGATACTTGAAAGGAATTATAAGGCGTTTCCTTCAGCTAAAGATCATACAGAACTCTGAATGTTGAGTTTCTCAGGTCCTTGTGATTGGATTATAGCCTTTAACTCCTTCTCAAATATTTTATTTTAAATAGGATGAATTTTTCTATGATTTCTTGTTTGACCGTGTGCTGCCACAGAGGGTTGTATTCAGACTCTTATCTTTCCAAACATAAAATAATCGAGCCTGTAACAATGCAAGTGAGAGGTTGCTTGATGCTTTGGCTGAATATGTACAACATCATGTGACCAATAGTGTATTGTCATGAAAATCCCACATGCCAAATGGGAAAATATTCATTTCATCGGTTGGAACCTTGCCTGAGACTTTTGCTGGAAATTCATACAAATGACTTTTCTAAAAAGAGTTAGCTAGCAGCCAAGATGGCCACAGAAATTTACATTTGAAACACCAAAGGATTAGACAGGAGACAACATGACTGATTCAACTTAGCCAGAAAAATGGGGTGCTTTCTGATTAAATTACCTGAAATGGCTTTGTCAACATGTTGGTCAAGAGCCATTGACACCCATTGACTTTGAAAGAGCCAACCCTCTCCAAGGGTGACTGAACAGCTTAATGTGTGGTGCCTTGAAGTGCAGCTCTGGAGAGGCTAAACTTTGTCAGTCAGAAAGCAGACAGTAACTGAGAAGTCATCAAGGAGGCAGCTCGCTCTCGCTCTCGCTCTCGCTCTCGCTCTCGCTCTCGCTCTCGCTCTCGCTCTCGCTCTCGCTCTCGCTCTCGCTCTCGCTCTCGCTCTCGCTCTCGCTCTCGCTCTCTCTCTCTCTCTCTCGCTCTCTCGCTCTCGCTCTCTCGCTCTCTCGCTCTCGCTCTCTCGCTCTCTCGCTCTCTCGCTCTCGCTCTCTCGCTCTCTCGCTCTCGCTCTCTCACTCTCGCTCTCTCACTCTCTCGCTCTCGCTCTCTCACTCTCTCGCTCTCGCTCTCGCTCTCTCACTCTCTCGCTCTCTCACTCTCTCGCTGCCTCTCTCTGTCCGGGATTTAATGTTGGGCAGATGGAAGCTGGTCACCGACTGAACAGTCAGTGGTGAACCCGCTTCCACCTCACCTGGAGATCCGTTCCATATTTTATGGGTCCCCAGGCTTTTAGTTGTTCCGAGGCGGGACTTCCACCTGCTTGAGGGACGATGTCCCGCCTTGTTGAGCTGTGACTGCAGCCCAACCGACTGCAGAGGACGACATGGAGCTGGGAGTTGAGGTAAGTTTTGGTTGCCTCGCCGGGGGTAATTGGTCGGGCCCCGGCGAGGCAAGGGTGGTCGGATGGGGGGAAGGGGGGTGTGTTGGGGGTGGTTGGGGTAGCGGGGGTGACCCTCCAATGGGCACCCTGTGCCTGATCATCAGCCCCCTCCCCCCCCCCCCCATATTGGCAGCCGCCTGATATTTCCAGGTGGCTTCTCTGGGTCCTCAGCTGTCCACTTAACACGTGTAAAATCCGTGTGGAGGCGGGTGAAGGCCCTTAAGTGGCTGCTAAGTGGCCGCTAAGGGCCTTGATTGGCTTAGGGTGGGTGGGCCATTTTTTGCCCCCACCCGCCCTATGTAAAGTGGCGGCAGAGGCGAGTTCGGATCTGGAAGGCTTCCCGGAGCCTCCCACTCCATTTTACGCCACCACCCCCGCCATTGTCCCACTCATTGGGGTGGTGTGAAATTCTAGCCTCTGCCCCTCTCTGTCTGTCTCTCTGTCTCTCTCTCTCTGTCTGTCTCTCTCTCTCTCGTACACATTCAGAGAAGACCCGGCTGCAACTGGTAAAGCCACGCCTACAGACCACCACAACCAACACCTAGGGGACAAGGATCAACCCCCCTCTTCTGTCTTCCTGAGCCTGAGAAGCAAAGCCAAACCATGCACGTTGCCCAACGAGCACTTAAGGGCTACAATTTCAACTAAGAACTCTGGGATTTATCAGCTGTATTTAAGTTCCATTTATTTCAGACTCTGCTCTCACCACCCAACTCTCTTTTTCCCTCTGTAATCTACTTGTGTGTGTGTCTCTTGTGTGAATGTGTGCATGGATGCATAGCATTTTAAAATAATTTTTAAGCAGTTTACAGTGTTAAGAATAATAAACTTGTATCTTACTTGTTTCAACTCAAGAAAACCTGTCTGGTTGGTTCTTTGGTGATTATATTAGAGGAACAAGAGCAAGTGCTCACTGAGGTGGTAAGTTCAATCACTGTGTAAAAAGGATAAACCCTGCTGCGGTCAAACCAAAGAAGGGGCGAAAGGGGAGCCTGAGACCCCCTCCTCACCTGGTTGTAACGACATTATGAACGGATGTCACTCGCACACGGGAAGCTCTAGATTTCTGTATTGCATTTTCTGTTAGGTATTGGGATTTCTTCATGATTATGTGAAAGAAAGAAAGACTTGCATTTCAATAACACCTTTCACAACATCAAGACATCCCAAAGTGCTTTGCAACCAATGAGGCACTTTTTTCTTGAAGTGTAGTCATTGTTATAGGAAACCCAGCAGCCAACCTGTGCACATCAATGTCTGTCAAACAGCAATGTGATAATAACCATGTGTTTGGTGATGTTGGTTGAAGGATAAATATTGGCCAGTGCACCGGGGAGAACTCCCCTGCTCAAAATGGTGCCATGATATTTTTTGCAGCTGCCTGAGAGGAGAGATGGGGCCTTAGTTTAGCATCTCATCGACAAGATGGCACCTCTGACTGTGCAGCACTCCCTCAGTACTGCAATGGAAATGTCAGCCTAGATGTTGTGCTCAAGACTTGAGTGGGGCTTGACCACACAACGTTCTGACTCAGAGGTGAGAGTGCTACCAACTGAGCAAATGCTGATGCATAACTTTTCTACTGTGTATGATTTACTATATGCTAACAGATTGCCTCCAAGACAGAGAAAATTGCAAGGCAGAAATTTCATGGAACTGATTTGGGGCCTCGAGGGCAGTGGTGATGAAGTTTGCTGTAATTGTCATCATGAGGTTTTGGAAGTGCTTCAAAGATATGATGAGGACCATAACTTTGGAACTATTTATAAAAATTCCGAAAATTACAGCAAAGTTCCAAACTAGTTGCTACCTTGCTACTTTGAGTAGGCCAGTGGAATCTTGTGTCTGTGTATATACATTGCAAGATGAACAGACTCCTTTAAGAGCTTGGAGCCGCAGTACTCTAAGTGAGTTAGTCATTTGGAAAACAAATAATTAAGTGCGACTGTCTTAACTACATCCATTTCTGTTGCACTCATTTTAAGTGCTGATGCTCTTCCAATAATTGGCTAAAGGAAGAAATTGTGTAACCCTCTCCTGCCCAGTGATTTTTTTGTCGAGAGCTGCAGCTCTCTGAATGGCTTTCTGAATATACAGTGTAGCACCACATCATTGCAAACATCAAGTAAATCAAAGTGTCTAGTTTTTAAATAGCTCCATCACTCAGTTCTTTGTTATTAATACATATTTCATTGCAAATTGTGGTTGATTTATTATTTAGAAGCTATTTGATCCCCAAAAAGCAACGTCAGCATCTCTATGCCACCACCAAGCACCCCCCGCCTCCCCCCCCCCCCCCCCCCCCCCGCAATACTAGCTTTCCAGAGTAAAATGGAGGAATCCTTAGGTGCCGAAAGTATGTAGTACAGACTGCCAGTCAGTACGCTGTATTTGTGTGGTCTATTTTAACTATGTATACATTTTAGTGCCCGTGTCTGAGGACAATAACAGGAAAATTGCACTGTTTAAGATGCAGGCAGTGTTCAGAGTCTTAAATTAAAAGTATGCTGTACCTCTGGGAGATTGTGGGGGGGGGGGGGGGGGGTGGTGGAGAAGAGAAAGATGAGGAAAACTTAATTGTATAGTCTTTTCTGGTGTCTGGCTGTAGATCACACAACAAGTATTACAAATGTGTGTCCATATATATATGTGTGTTTTTCTCTTTCTCCCCCTGGTTTATGCTAAGTGAAGGAACCTATAAATGTTGTATTCCAGCTGAAAAGTGAGACTGCAGTGCGATTTGATTTGTTTACATTGCACACAGAATTTACATTTGTAAAGGACTCGTCTTTTGTGCAAACGATTCAATGTTTTCAGTTTTTATTTCTATACAAAAGGGCTTTAGTGCACCTACAGTAACAGAAAACTGGCTATCCCCATCTGTATCATATATACTTTTTTTTTTTACAGAATTCTCCTTCGTAATACAGCACTTAGAGCCAGATGGCTGCAAGCTTAATGAGCATCTTTTTGTGCCAGTTTTGAGAACAAATGGTACTGGGGCTGAAGGTAATGAAACCTTTATTTTTACAATATCTTTGCTAATGGGCCTAGTTCATTATTATTGCATTCTCATGATGTGTCTGTAAGGAGGATTTTGTCACTTAAAGATTGGTAGTACGGTGTGAGGTAAAAAGTGATTTGGGAAAAAAACCGGGCCATGATAGTATATAGATAAATAATGGATTTTCTTCCACATTTGGTGAGTGAGGCAATGCAGGAAATTGATCTCAGATGTCACAGTGATGTGCTTCAAATTAATGCTTTTCTTCCCAAGTTTTTTTTTAAGCAAGCTGTGTGTGTGTATTTTTTCTCCTTAATTTCCATTTGTTTCTCCCTCGAGGGTGTCTCTCTATAGCCGTCTTCATCCAGGAGGGTGGGCACTGTGGAAATTTTCACAAAAACATTTGCCAATTAATCTTCACGCTCAGTAAAAATTGCTCCCTGCAAAAAAAAAATCTACCACTGCTCAGTGGTATGTCATTCGGAAAGAAATAATAGTCAAGAAAGTGTCGTTCAGCTGCTGTGGAGGATGGAAAGCATTTGTGATCTACCGTGTACCAGCACTACACCGATGATAGCGAAGACATTCCATGGCACAAAATGTTGCAGGGCAGGGATTTTTAACTTGCATAACAAATGGATCAGGAGAAGTAATAACAACTGAAGCAAGCTCGACTGTAGGGTCGGCATTCTGTGAAAATGTCTGCAATGTGTAGTGACAAGACTTACATAACAAGAACCACCTACAGTACACCAGAGGACAAAGAGAAATTACATAAAACCTCTAATAAATGGATAAAACAGGAAAAAGCTAAAGTAACCACAAATGTAGAGTGCAAAATTCCATCTGTGGGCTGTAAAATGCCTCTGTTTCCTGCTAGATTTTTCCCCCGCAGGTTTTAAATCTAATCATCTGAGAAAAGGTTAGTAATACTTAAGGTTTTCTTTATTTAGTAGGTTTTCATATGTAGATTTTATATATATATTGTGTGTGTGTGTGTATGTATGTATGTGTATATATATATATATATATATATATATATATATATATATAATTATACAGCTGGAATATTATTTAGACTAATATTTTTTTAAACAAGTCTTTGTCTCTATTGAGGTTTGATTTTGTGTAGAGCACAATGTTGGAAGTTGGAATCCTTTCCTCCATAATACACTTGAAAATGTTGACTAATCTGTTTATGAAAGTATGTCCATTAACCCTTTGGTGAATTTCCTTTACAGCTTTCCAAATACACAGCTACAGCTTTTTTTTTTCCATTTTGAACTGCAACTCAAATGTTTCTGCAAGATATTATACAGTAATTACAAAGTGGAAGCCCAGAAAATATGTTTACTTGCAATATTCGGTGAAAATAATCTAATGCGTTGGGTTGATGTATAGGGGGCTCCCTTCTTGGTATTTAGAGCAAGATTGCTCAGAATCTTAAATTTTGTCCCTTTAGGAATGTGGAAACATTTATCAATTCTAGTAAATGTTTCAAGCTAATTAGACATGAAAAACCAAGTTAGGAATTTACAGAAAATTATCTTTGCAGAAGAAGTATTAATTTTAGAGCAAGTGCACAACAAACTGTTTTCCATGTTAAAGTAATCGTTTTTAAAAAAAAAAAGATTCACACATCATTTGAATTCAGTCATTGTTAATCTCATAAACCTTTTTGTGCTTTTTTAATATTAATGTGATAGAGCTTTGACAATGCCAGAGACTGGCACCAGGCACCCAGTGCCAGAAGGAAAGGTATTTCTCGTTATCTGGTATTGTACAGAGTTGTCAGCAGCAGTGCTTAATAGTCTAGCATTGTTCAGACAAATCAACAAACGTCTAACCCTCCTCTCCTCTGCTCTCCCCTCGGGTTACTCTCCTACAGTTTTCATTTTTTATAATTTGTGTATCTCAGGTGATTTTGTTACCGTGCCACCATTCTGGGGGGAATTATGGGTACGGCAGCATGGTGGTTATGTTACTGGGCTAATAATCTAGAGTCTGCACTAATAATTCAGAGACATGAGTTCAAATCCCACCACAACAGCTGGGGAATTTAAATTCAGTTAATTAAACAAATCTGGATAAAAAGCTAGTATCAGTAATGGTGACCATGAAACTACCAGATTGTTCTATAAGCCCTTCAGTTCACTAATGCCCTTTAGGGAAGGAAATCTGCCGTCTTTACCTGGTCTGGTCTACATGTGACTCCAGACCCACAGCAATTTGGTTGACTCTTAACTACTCTCTGAAATGGCCTAGCAAGCCACTCAGTTGTATAGGGATGGGCAATATAATTTAACGCAAGGAGCCTTACTAGTTCTTTTGGGCCTCCTTATCTCGAGAGACAATGGATATGCGCCTGGAGGTGGTCAGTGGTGTGTGAAGCAGCGCCTGGAGTGGCTATAAAGGCCAATTCTGGAGTGACAGGCTCTTCCACAGGTGCTGCAGAGAAATTTGTTTGTCGGGGCTGTTGCACAGTTGGCTCTCCCCTTGCGCCTCTGTCTTTTTTCCTGCCAACTACTAAGTCTCTTCGACTCGCCACAATTTAGCCCTGTCTTTATGGCTGCCCGCCAGCTCTGGCAAATGCTGGCAACTGACTCCCACGACTTGTGATCAATGTCACACGATTTCATGTCGCGTTTGCAGACATCTTTATAGCGGAGACATGGACGGCCGGTGGGTCTGATACCAGTGGCGAGCTCACTGTACAATGTATCTTTGGGGATCCTGCCATCTTCCATGCGGCTCACATGGCCAAGCCTTACTAGTAAGGCAGATAAATTGAGGGCGTTGATTAGCACATGGGAATATGATATTATTGCTATCACAGAGACATGGTTGAGGGAGGAGCAAGTCTGGCAGCTCAATATTCCAGGGTATAGAATCTTCAGGTGTGACAGGGGAGGGGGTAAAAGAGGAGGTGGCATTGCACTGATGATAAAGGGGTCAATTACTGTAGTAAGGAGGGGTGATATCTTAGATGATTCCTCAAATGAGGCCATATGGGTAGAACTTGAAAAAAAAGGAGCAATCACTTGGCTGGGAGTGTACTACAGGCCTCCAAACAGTCAGGGAGAGATAGAGGAATAGATATATAGGCAAATCTCAGAGAGGTATAAAAATAATAGGGTAATAATAGTAGGGGATTTCAACTTCCCCAATATCAACTGGGATAGTCTTAGTGCAAAAGGCTTAAAGGGGGCGGAATTCTTAAAATGCATACGGGAGAGCTTTTTGAGCCAGCATGTAGAAAGTCCTACAAGAGAAGGGGCGGTACTGGACCTAATCCTAGGGAATGAAGCCAGACAAGTGGTAGAAGTGTCAGTGGGGGAGGATTTCGGGTATAGTGACCATAACTCTAAGATTTAAGGTAGTTGTGGAAAAGGACAAAGATGGACTGAAAAGAAAGGTGCTGAATTGGGGGAAGGTTGATTTCAATATAATAAAAAAAGATCTGGCCAAAGTGGACTGGGAGCAGCTACTTGTAGGAAAGTCTACATCAGACCAGTGGGAGTCATTCAAAGAGGAAATAGTGAGAGTTCAGAGCCAACATGTTCCCGTTAAGGTGAAGGGTAGGACCAACAAGTCCAGGGAACCCTGGATGTCAAGGGGTATAGAGGATTGGATAAGTAAAAAAAAGGAGCCTTATGGCAGATTCAGAGCGCTGAAAACAGCGGAGGCATTAGAGGAGTATAGAAAGTATGGGGGGGTACTTTAAAAAAAAAAATAAGTAATTAGGAGAGTGAAGAGGGGATATGAAAAAACATTGGCGGGCAAGATAAAGGAAAATCATAAGACATTTTATAAGTATATTAAGGGCAAGAGGATAACCAGTGAAAGATTAGGGCCCCTTAGGACCAAAGTGGCAATCTGTGTGGAGCCGGAGGACATAGGTGAGGTTTTAAATGATTGCTATTCATCTGTGTTCACTATGGAGAAGGATGATGCAGGTGTAGAGATCAGGGAGGGGGATTGTGACATACTTGAACATATTAGCATTGAAAGGGAGGAAGTATTAGCTGTTTTAGCGGGCTTAAAAGTGGATAAATCCCCAGGCCCAGATGCGATGTATCCCAGGCTGTTATGTGAGGCAAGGGAGGAGATAGCAAGGGCTCTGACACAAATTTTCAAATCTCCTCTGGCCACAGGAGAGGTACCAGAGGACTGGAGGACAGTGAAGATGGTACCATTATTCAAGAAGGGTAGCAGGGATAAATCTGGTAATTACAGGCCAGTGAGTCTAACATCAGTGGTTGGGAAACCATTGGAAAAAATTCTGAGGGACAGGATTAATCTCCACTTGGAGAGGCAGGGATTAATCAGGGATAGTCAGCATGGCTTTGTCAGCAGGAGATCGTGTCTAACTAACTTGATTGAATTTTTCGAAGCGGTGACTAGATGTGTCGATGAGGGTGAAGTAGCTGATGTAGTCTACGTGGAATTCAGTAAGGCTTTTGATAAGGTCCCGCATGGGAGATTGGTTAAGAAGGTAAGAGCCCATGGGATCCAGGGTAATTTGGCAAATTGGATCCAAAATTGGCTTCGTGGCAGGAGGCAGAGGGTAATGGTCGAGGGTTGTTTTTGCGAATGGAAGTGGTGTACCGCAGGGATCGGTGCTGGGACCCTTGCTGTTAGTAGTGTACATTAATGATTTAGACTTGAATATAGGAGGTATGATCAGTAAGTTTGCAAATGATACAAAAATTGGTGGTGGTATAAATAGTGAAGAGGAAAGCCTTAGATTACAGGATAATATAGATGGGCTGGTAAAATGGGCGGAGCAGTGGCAAATGGAATTTAATCCTGAGAAGTGTGAGGTGATGCATTTTGGGAGAACTAACCAGGCAAGGGAATATACAATGGATGGTAGGACCCTAGGCAGTACAGCATGTCAGAGGGACCTTGGTGTACTTATCCATAGATCACTAAAGGCAGCAGCACAGGTAGATAAGGTGGTTAGAACGGCATATGGGATACTTGCATTTATTAACTGAGGCATAAAATATAAGAACAAGGAGGTTATGATGAAACTCTATCAAACGCTAGTTAGGCCACAGCTGGAGTACTGTGTACAGTTCAGGGCAGCACACTATAGGAAGGATGTGATTGCACTGGAGAGGGTGCAGAGGAGATTCACCAGGATGTTGCCTAGGCTGGAGCATTTCAGCTATGAAGAGAGACTGAAAAGGCTAGGGTTGTTTTTCTTAGAGCAGAGAAGGCTGAGGGGGGACCTGATTGAGGTATACAAAATTATGAGGGGCATTGATAGGTTAGATGGGAAGAAACTTTTTCCCTTAGCGGAGGGGTCAATAACCAGGAGGCAAAGATTTAAGGTAAGGGGCAAGAGGTTTAGAGGGGATTTGAGGGAAAAAAATTTCACACAGAGGGTGGTTGGAATCTGGAACGCACTGCCTGAAGGGGTGGTAGAGGCAGGAACCCTCACAACATTTAAGAAGTATTTGGATGAGCACTTGAAACGCCATAGCATACAAGGCTACGGGCCAAGTGCTGGAAAATGGGATTAGAATAGTTAGGTACTTAATGGTTGGCACAGACACGATGGGCTGAAGGGCCTGTTTCTGTGCTGTATGACTAATATGTGCTGGCCTTGCCAGCGATGCCCACATCCTGTGAATGAATAAAAAAATTGAAAGATTTTTTAATGGTGGTGCTGTTTTTAGGAGATCGTGGCCATCACCCCTTAAAGCTGCGCTTAAAAACTGGCAGAATTCATCCATTTGGTGTTGCTTAATAGCTCATTCATCTTTCGGCTTCATTTGACCTCGAGTTTCTTTACTTTTTTTTAATGTTTGTGACTGAAATTATCCAACTGTTAAAATAAATAAGATTGCAATGCTTTGTCCCAGGTTGCAGTTTGGAAAGGTTCAAATAACCATGGCAACTGTCATTTCAATACCTATTGTTGCACTGTTTATCCTATGAAGTTTAAAGAAATATTTAAATGTATTAGTTGAAACAGCTCTACTGAGAATTCAGTATCTTAAAACATTACTGTTTTCTATTTGCATCTTGCCTGAGCTCTTTTGGGGGTGTATTAATGCTTGTTAAATGACATATCTGTCAGCATTACTATTTCATGTTTCTAGTGTAGGAACCCCATGTGGCTGTGATATAATTATTGAGTAGTTGCTACTCTGTATAACTCTGCAGATCACAACCAGGCCCTGATGTGGCTTCTTACAAGACTTGACCTCACTCAAAGCCGCTTTGACCTCTTCCAACCCACTATTGATGACATGCTTTTGGTTCAAATCTTAAAAGCTGCCAGAAAAGAAAAGTAACTGATTCTAATTTTCCTGCCATACACAGTTTATTACAGGAGAAACACTTTATAGTGTTTTTAGAACCATCCTGAATCTACAAGATGTTTATAAGGGTAAATAGTGAAAATCCACAGTTTGACAACAACAATGTATTTATATAGCACTTTTCACGTAATAAAACTTTACAGGAGCATTATAAAGCAAAGTTACACACCGAACCACCAAAGGCCATATTAGAACAGATGACCAGAAGCTTGGTCAAATTGGTAAGTTCTAAGGAGTGCCTTAAAGGAAGAAAGAGAGGTGGGAGAGGTTTAGAGAGTTTAAAGCCTAGGCAGCTGAAGGCATGATCACCAGTGGTGGAGCGATTAAAATCAGGATGCTCAAGAGGCCAGAATTAGATGAGCGCAGATATCTGAGGGTTGTGGGGCTGGAGGAGATTACAGAGATAGGGAGGGCAAGGCTGTGGAGGGATTTGAAAATAAGTTTGAGAATTTTAAAATCGAGGTGTTGCTTGACCACGAGCCAATTTACGTCAGTGAACACAGGGGTAATGGGTGAATAGGACTTAGTGCAGGTTAGGACATGGACAGCAGTTTTGGATCTCAAGTTTAAGGAGAGTAGAATGTTGTCAATGTCCCAGAGAATACAAAGTAACCATAAAGTACAGCACTATCATCCTTTTAATCTTAAGATAAAATTCAGTGACAGAATTCACCTGTAGTTACTGATAGTTTTTGAAAATTGTAGAGCTAAGTTTAAAAATATCATACAACCATAAAGTGTTCACCTCCAGCATTGGTGCCTATCAATGATTCACAATAACTGTACTACTCAAAATTGAATATAAGCTAATGAGGATAAACACTAATAAGGTCATAAAATCAAGGCTGAAACTCCATTGGATTACTGAGGGAGTGCTGCAATGTTGGAGGTACCGTCTTTTGGATGAGGTGTTAACCGAGGACCCGCCTCTCCTCTCAGGTGGATGTAAAAGATCCCATTGTACTATTTCCAAGAAAAGCAGGGGAGTTCACCCCAGTGTCCTGGTCAATATTTATCTCACAATCAACAACATGAAAGCAGATTATCTGGTTGTTATCACATTGCTGTTTGTGGGAGCTTGCTGTGTGCAAATTGGCTGCCACGTTTCCAAGATACGACAGTGAATACACTTCAGAAGTTCATTGTTGGCAGTAATGCACTTTGAAACATCCGGTGGTCGTGAATGGCACTATATAAATGCACGTCGTTCTTTTCCTCAATAAAATTATTAGAGATGTTAAATTGTTTAAGATGCGATCTTTAAATAAAGGTTCCTTTTAAAGCTTTGCACGCAAATGATAATTCTCACCCATGTTCTCCTTCTGTTCCTACCCTTCAGTCTCTTGTTGGTTTTTGTCAGATTTACAGATAACTGTCAGTAATTCCTTAACTCAGAGAGAGAGAGAGCTACTTTAGGCACTGTGGCTTGGAACCCAAAGGTGTGTCTGTACACTTCCAGTTATGCATTGCTTGCTCACCCTATCCAAGGGTCTAATCTCATCAAAAATGATAACACTCTTCAAATGTCCAGTATCATTTGTTGTATTGGAGTAGCTACTTCTGAAAGTCCTGCATCTCAGTGGAACTGTGTCTACTACACTGCTAGGCTACTCAGAATGTATGTGTGTTGTCATTGGAGGTGGAGATTGTCATATATTGTAAGAAATATGCAGTTATAAGGTACGATTTTCCTTCAAAACAAGTTATGAGCACTGGGCGATTGATGGATGAGATAGCAATAATATCTGGGTGTTATTAACAAATATCGAGGCTTTGTCTCATTGCTTGCATACATTATGATCTTATTTTAAGCAGCCATTCTGTAGTGATTATTTTTACCAATACCTGCATGTGAAAACAGTACTACAGTCTGATGCAACATAAATGAGATGTGTGGGGATCAGTTGATTGACAATCTCAAACAGGTTTATTAACAGTTAGCAAGAATATACAGTGCAGAGCTAACAATTTGCAGGTCTTGCCTCTTGGTGTTAGTTACAGAATGAGATGGCATGTAGTCACATGACTGCATCCTGTACTTGGCTCATTAGCATACTAAGATTTTAAAGGGACATCACTCTTAAAAGCAATCACACCACAACAGATTAGAGGGAATGTTTAGAGAAAGGTGATATTAGGTGGGATAAATAAAGCAGTTAAAGTTGAAAAATTCTGATGTTAACCTGGTGAGTTCAGAAGTGTTTATTCAAAGTGTAAATGATCAGGAATATTAATTGACAAACTTTTTCAAATATGCCGTAAAATGGAGAATTGGACCTCATTTTGTAGTTGCTGTTATAAATTAGTAAAATTATTTCCAGGAGATGTCTCAGCTGGCGATTGCAGGGGTGGGGTGGGGGATGTGCAGTGGGGTTTGCAGTTTCTTATTTTGTCAGCTTGAATTTGCTTGAAATAATAAAGGGACTTGTGGACAGGTCATAATGCTTACCTTTTACTTGTTTAACAGCATAGTCAGGAACAGGAATTTGCAGGTTGTGTGATAGCTTGTGTTGAGATTGAAGGATGATGTTGTGGCTGCTGTTCCCTTTCCTTTTTGTGGATTTTATTTCCAGTGATATCAAAATCGGGTTTTTTTTTTTGAACTTGTGTTTTTCCCCCCCACTTTCCTCATTGGTTACCTATGTACAGTCCGTGTTTACATTCACCGTGTCCATGGTTGGTCATTTGGATCGTCTAAGCATGTATCCCGTCCCACTTTTGAAATTTGCAGGTTTTTAGCCTGGAGAATTTCTCTACTTGTCGGTCAGTGAGACAGTAAAATTGCTATCTTCTGATATAAAGCCATTGCCTCTAATTTAAATCCAAAATACCCACAAGATCAATGCACTTGGATAACATTTATTTAGCTTTTAATTGTATCGCCTCCTGAGATTTTAAACTTTCATGTACTAAAACTATCTACCCTGTTTTGTTTTCATTTCTTAGGAGTTTACTGAATAATAGCAGCAATGTCACAGTTAACTAAGGTAAGCTTCTCTTCACTCTTTGTGCAACTCTTGAAGTAATGCTAATTTTCCTTATTTACTTGTCCAGTGCCACACTGGGGTTTTCTTAACATGGGCAAATAAATTGAAATTCTTTGTAATAGTTATTTCTTTAAATATCCCAGTTGATTTGAAATTGTAATTTGGAATTGTAATCTCTATTGAAATTTGAAAAAATGGCAAATTATGATGCAGAAAAAAATTAAATTGTAGTTTTATATCATTAAAAATCTCCTGACACCTGGGAGCATCAGTAAAATAACTTCTTAGTCAACAATGAACAAAAGTGTTCATAGGTTACTTTCCAAGGATTTTAATCTAGGAACATTCTCAAATCATCCGTGCTATTTAAACTGGTTTTTAAACTGACGCAATTGCTAAAATTGTGCTTCGACTGATAGTGAGCTTATTTAATGCTGCTTTCATTCATCAAGTGCTAGGTTTCTGACATATTAGTGGTGAAATCAGACAAGAAATGTTTCTGACGGATTCAACAACTGAACAGAGATGGCTGTATTTGGCAAAATATTGGGTTGGATACCAAAATACAGATTGAGTGTTGATAGGACTGTAGTTGGAATATCATTATTCAATCACAAGTGTAATCACTGATAATGGTTTATTCAAAAAGTTTTAAAACAATTACACTTTATGAACGCTAATATAAAAAATACTGACATTTTCAGTAAGGAAGAAGGGATTCAGTGTATTGTAGTTACATGTTCCCTTCCTGCGAAGAGAAAATGATAAAATAACTGAAATGTTAGCTTCAAACAATGAAAGAAAATAAATCTTTTGGTTGTCAGTTCTTTATTCTGACTAATATTGCAACTGAATTGGGAGAGCTGTTGGTTATAGGTTTTAATCAATCAGATAATCTTTTAACTGCAGAATGAAAAATGGTCTTGTGGCCAAAATTGATGACTTTTGCAACATACTAGGGGAGCAAGATTGATGCAGCGTGCATCATACGTGCTCAGTCACATGACAGGCCATTAGTAAAATTAAAATGAAGTAAAATCACATTGAAATTAATTGATGTCCCCTACATGAACAACAGCCATACATGGCAGTTCTATTTATCTCTAAGGTCTCACTTCATACCCGCCATCAGACCAGCCTCGATGACTGCTTCAAGATAAAAAAAAACACCATGACCAAAGTTATGTGATTACTCAATCCTACTAACCCTACTCAGTGATTTTGCCCGACTTTGGCTCTTATCCAAACTTTCTTCCTGATTGTAGCCCTCATGCTACTTCTCTGATCTAGCTTCGCTGTTTGTTTCCAACCTGTCTCTCTTTTATGCCCTCCCTGTCTTGTCCACAGAACTACTCCAAATCTGGATGGTAGTTCCATCCTTTTCCTTCCGTTTCCGTACTGTAAGAGCGGCTCTACAATCAGGAATAGGGAAAGGGAAGATGAGCGTTCCGGTTTATGATTGGACAGAAATACCAAGTGAAAGCTGTGAAGTGAAATTATTCACCGTGGAACAGGAATTAAAAATATGTTTTTTGTTAAAAAGAAAATCACATTTCAAAGACATTGGGGAGGCACAGTGGCGCAGTGGTTAGCACCGCAGCCTCACAGCTCCAGCGACCCGGGTTCGGTTCTGGATACTGCCTGTGTGGAGTTTGCAAGTTCTCCCTGTGACCGCGTGGGTTTCTGCCGGGTGCTGTGGTTTCCTCCCACTGCCAAAGACTTGCAGGTTGATAGGTAAATTGGCCATTGTAAATTGCCCCTAGTGTAGGTAGGTAGTAGGAGAATTGTGGGGATGTGGTAGGGAATATGGGATTAAATGTAGGATTAGTATAAATAGCATAGACTCGGTCGGCCGAAAGGCCTGTTTCAGTGCTGTATCTGTCTATGACTCTATGACATCACACCATCATCAGAGCAGTGATCCGGTCTGTAAGTGCTGATCAGTCCCTGCGACCGGCTCATTCCAATTAGAGCATTTTAATTTTAGTTTCCAGCATCCTGCACTAAAAGCAAGTCGATCCAGATAATTGAAGGAACATGTTGCCATTGGGCAGCCATTAGTTCCCGGCTCCCCTTCAAAGTTTATGCTTGTGATACAACCCCTTTGTTCAGTATATGATTCCAAGTCACAATATAACTTATGGCAGGTAGAAGCAAATACAAGAGTTACAAAGTGTTTACATTCTCTTTAACATTGTGTATCAACACTTTACATTATGAAGCCCCCCCATTATAAACAACATTTAGATTCCATTGATTATTATTGACATCCCAGTGTTTTGTAATAAAGACACTGCATGATGGTGATGTAGGACTGCTTCATTCAGACCAGGAAAATCTAGTATTTAGTCACTGGCCTGTTTTGTGTTAGCTGATCTCCCCCAGAACAGCAGTGGAAATGTTACAGTTGTCCTCAGTCCTGGGCTAAGGAGGATGCAAAATCATCCCAAGGATCTAGTTTCTTCTTGTCCTCTGCTTATCTGCTGAAAAGTGTGTGTACATGAATACTGAGTTTCTCTTGATCACTCTGACTGTTCTTGCTCGCTACTGGGTGAGAGCAGGGTCAGTTACATTTGACTGTGGCACCCATCCATGTTCGAATGTCTGCCAGTATTTGCTATCCAAACTAACAGATGGAAAGTGGCCCCTTGCGACCCATGCCCCGTGGAACTGTGCCCTAACACGAACAGCAGCTCAAGGTGAGGGAAGATAAATGTACTATTAATCTCTAAATATTTTTCATTTTTAAATCATATTATTAGATCAGCTGTAGTTAGTCCCACTTAAATGATCAAGACACTGAAAATAAAAAGGCAAATGTGAGAGCATTTTAATGTTCACTTCAGATATAACTGCTGCATTTGACGAATTTAATATAACGCTACAGATTATTTGTACAGCTTGAGTCTTGACTTTAATATCAAACGTTTAGTTTACAACGTTCTTCAAATAATAATGGTGATAAACTGAGAAAGACAATGTTTTCATAAGCACTTACATTTAAAGTAAATTAAAATATACATATTTTACCTTAAGCAACTTCTCTTGCAGTCTGATGCAACATCCTAAACTTAACGTATTAAAATCAGTGAATGTGCCCTGTATTATTCTAATTTATAAGATGTGACATTTAGTTAAACATTTTAGCCTGCGTTGTTTCTTTGAGATGGCACTAAATAAGTTTTGTGACAAGATGTGTATTCTTGTTCCATTGCCACAATAATCCCATTCTTCTCTAACCCTCCATTGTTAATGATAGTGGGATTAGCTACAGCAGTGGGAGAATGAAGTGTGGGCAGTCTGCAAGCAGCAACAGTGAGATTCAGTTTGAACATTGGTGTCTCAGAGGCCTCTGCCTACCAACACTAATAATGCATATCATTTTGGTGTTAGTCTTGACGACACCCTACATTAGCATTTTTAGAACGAGACGTCCCATCCCAACTAATATGGTTTTTGTCCGCAATGCATTTTCTCCCCATTCACTTTCTTGAGTCTCTGTTTTCTGTTACTTGTTCTCATGACCTGAGGAATGCTGGCAAGTCTGTATTGCACATCTCTAGTTGCTTGGAGAAGATGGAGGTGTGCTGCTGTCTTGAACTGCTGGTAGTAATTGTTTAGATAATGCTGTGGTCGTTGAGCCACTTCTGTGTGGGACTTGAGTTGCATGAAGTACCATACATTGCCCTGAATAAAGAGGGCAAAAAAGTGATCTGCCAGTGCTCCACCAATGCCACCCTGAAACGGAAGGCACACAACAATTCCATTGAATGACTCATTTTGGGAGAAGGGGAAAGTGCTTGGCTTCCACTGGGCACCTCCTTGTAATACTATAGCAGAGAATGGGAGCCCGGTGGGGAAGAATGTAGACACAAACCATGTCTTACCATACTGCCACTGGGAGGTAACAAGTTTTTTTTTAATACTAAGCTAAATTAATTCATAGTGTACTAAAATTTGCTATCCCTTGTTCCAAGTTATAGCTTTGTAAAGCACCATTAAATATTCTTTTGAATTACTCCAATCTAAATATTATAGGTCTAAGAACCATTGTTCATCATTCAATATTTAAGTGTTCTAAATTTAAAACAATCTATATCTATTTGCAATAAGATATAAAGACGATTGTCCTTCCCTTCAGGTCTCCTTTGCATATTGTTGGCCTGTATTCTATGCACTTGACTCTTTTAATTTTTGCTTTAAAGTTGCTTCTGTACAGGATGTGTGACTCTCCCCTGCCTGTATTGTTGTAGGCTAAGCTCTTCCTAAACCATCTAAGTTTTACTTCTTCTGTAGTTATTTATGATTATACACCTGTTATGCTGCTGTTCCAGTAGTGAAGAAAGCTTAAAGTTCTTTCTTCAGCTCATCATCTCACTAGTTGGCTGTAAGCCTTCTGACTACGTCATCCTGCCTACCAAGTCTTAGAAGAGTTTCAGCTGTTCATGATTTGACCCCCTAATTGGAGCATTTAATTAAAGAAGATCCCTCACTTTGTTGAGAGAGTATGGAGGAGATTTGAGCAAAACAGCATATTTGGCTTGCACTATTATCATTGTTCCTTCTGTTGGTTAACCATGGGGTGGAATTTGATGGCAGAACATGAAGCACTTTGGCCTTTTTGCCTGAAATGGATTGTAAGATATTGAATGTGAGAAGTTGCAAAAGGAGCACAAATGTAAAGCGAAGATGCTGGGTAACAGGGCTTCAAACATTAATTCTACATTGATTACAGTCATCCTAATCCATGTGTAAATAGCAAGCATGACAGTGGAACATATGAGTATTGCACTTACTGAAGAAATGATCAGAAAAGTTATGAGAACAATACAGAAGAGATGTCTGTATCCCTCTCCGTCCTGGCTCCACTTAATCTAACAAGGGGACTCCAGTGCCCTTCTGATGTCTTGAGAGAATAAACTGAAATAGCTAACTTGTGGTGTTACTAGAAATGAATAGATTAAGTTTGATCCCAAATGATGAGCTTATGTTTTACCAGTGAACAACCTTCATGTTGTTTTACTGAAAAGCAAAAAAACTGCAGATTCTGGAAATCCGAAACAAGCTGGAAAATGCTGAGAAGACTCAGCAAATCAGTCTGATCTGTGGCGAGACAGGATGAGGTATAGATCCTTCGTAATGGACTTCATGCTGCTTTTCTTGTTTCCAAAGGGAACCCTAACTAGTTACGTCAGATATAAACAAAGTAGTCATCTGCTCTGATCAGCTATCAGAATCAAACCGGAGGTCTCCAGAGCTTAGACTGAGATTGGGCCTAAAACTACAGGGTTCAAATGATTACAGAATTCAAAATATCTGAATGAAGTATTAGCTTTATTGGTATTTGTTTGCACTATTTTGACTTAAATTCCATGACGCAACTTCCGTTCTGTTTGGGAGAGCTAGATGCATCTATGAACTTCATGTGATGAATAGTTGATGGAGTGCTGGTGGAAAATTGAGTTTTTCTTCGCCAAGTGACAAATTTCTGCATTCCCAGTACGTCAATATCTGTTTGGGTCAAATAAAAGATTTGGAAGCTAAGTCACAACAGAGCAAAATAAGACCACAGTAGGAGATAATGTGATATCACTGATTCTGTAGTCGATAACTATGTTGCCCATCTGGTTCTAAATCCTAAAAGTTTCTTCCCAATGAGGATCTGTTCAAAGTCACTCGCGGATACCTTCTCCCCCTCTCTGCCTGCCATCCCCACACATAGAAGACATTTGAGAAAATATAAGGCAGTCTGAGATCCTTGCCATCATTTATTCATTGAACAAGTAGGAAATACAATGTCCTGCAGTTAGACTTTATGCAAACTTCTACTGTTGACTTGCACAGTAGATTTTATAGAATAATCAGAGGGTTCTCAGCCTTTCCAAGAATAGATTTTCAAGGTCACAGTGAATGTCTTGAGGCATCCTCAACATCATTATTAAGTTGATCAATCACTTAACTTTAACTCTTTAATCGTGTGACAGTGTACTGTATTCATTTTACAAAGGTCAAGTTTGGAATAGGCCATTGAGGATTCAGAGAAGCTGGCCGACTACAAAGAGCTGTGTGTTGCTATGACCACTTCAACTATGGTAGCTGAAGTATAGACACTTGGGTAGATGGCTACAGTTCTTGTCTGTACAAAATCAGGACCTACTGTATGAGGAAGATTAGCTATTTGAACCACGACAGAAGAATATAATTTATTCATGTGAAGATGTGCCTCAGAGCAGAAAGTGCATACTGAGGCACACTTGCTTAAGTCCATCCACAGTGTAGCTAACAAAGTTGAAGGTGGGGGGGTGGGGGGGACATGATTTGCTCTAGTCCGCAGCATGGTTTTCCAACAGAAGTGAATCACAGCCTGTTGTAAATTTTTCCTCTCCAATATCTCCTTGCAGGACCAAAATGCCTCATAATGACCTTATTTTCTGTGGTCTATTTTAACTAGGCCATCCTTCTCTAAGGTAGTTGTGTGACTCCTTGAAAGAATTCAGGGAAAATAGGTATAAAATTTTTTTAATATTTGGGGTCTTTATGGATAAGAAAATGAATATGCTGGGGATTGATTGCCATAATGGGTTAACATATCATCCTGACAATTCTGATAGCTGGGATTTGAATCCAACTCTGATTGAAGATTTAATATTCAATGAGTTTGGGCAGTCGGAACTAAGTTTCTACTTGGTACAGCCTACGGATGCTGTTGCAGTAAACCTCAGATATCGTTTGAGCACTTTCTGAAACTACATATCATTTAAATTGACGTCTTAGAAAATAGAAATTACTTTTACTCCCCACTTTTAAACCTCTTGCTATGTCCTCTAATGTTCGAAAACATGAGAAATCGCACTTGGATCGGGAATTGTAAGGAAAATGATGCAGATTGATGTCATGCAGCTCCGAATGGTTGCTAACAACTCTCTGGGAGCAGGTCTCCTGCTGGCTTTCTGACATGCAAGGACATAATTAGGCCACTAAAAATGGGGAGTGAAGCAATGGTTAAAGTGGTACCTAGTTTCGGATTTCCAGCAGGGGTCACCTCAGATAATTCGAGGGTCACAGGCTCTAAAATGCAGTACCAGTACAAAGTACTTCAATTTCTGGCAGTGGGTAGCCTTTTATAAATGATGGAAGGGTGATCTTGTATATCCCGTATCGAACAATTTGTTACAGCACATCTTCTATTCTTTCAAGTGCTTTGGTCTCCTGACAAGCCAGAGTTAGTTCATTCCCTGTATTTGACATCATTAGGAACCCAGTTTGAAACAAGCTTCTGGAACAATTATATTTCAGTCCATACTTCTTATCCAGGGATGGTTATTCTCTTTGAAGGTGGAGTTACTGGCATTAGGTATCTTTCTGATAATTATGCCAGACGTTCCCAATTAGTTCCATCCTATCAAATGTCTCACAGATGCTCTTCCTCTTAGGAAAAGGGTTGAGGCTGCCAAGAAACCCTGGGTAAATCAAGGTAATGTGATGTTGGAAATCTTAACTGCAGAAGGTTGGCTGGGCTGGAATGCAGGCGTGGGAGATGTTGGCACACAGATTCTACTAGAGTTAGGATCAGTGTAAGTAAAATAAAAGTATTTCTAACACTTGGTGAATAGTGGGTTGATGTTGTATCCCCAAAATGCAAGGATGTGTGGTAAATTTAAATACACTCTTGTGATCAAAATAGCTACTCAGGATTTTTTTTTTGACCATGTTACATTCCCCAATAAATCTGTGTTCCTTTGAGACACACTGCAATATGTCATTTAGAATCCGATCCATTTCAACTGTATCTTCCCTTTCTCCATTCCTCTGCATTTCTGTTCACCTTTATTTTGTTACTGACTGATTTCAAAGTCCCTCTGAACTTCACAAAACGTTCTTCAGTTTCTAAATGTCTACAGCTTTTTCCTGATGACTACTTAGAGAGAAGTGAGATTAAAGGTTCAAAAACTTGATAGGAAAGATACTAAAGCAGGTTCCAAAACATGCTTTAGTGGAAGAATATAAAAGAAAAGTGAGAAAAGCAAATAAATGAAAAAATTATTCCTCTAGTGTATCATTTTCTGTTCTCTAGTTGCTGCCTTTGACAATTGCCCCTCTTTCAAGAGAATGGGAAGTCTATTCCCTTTTTCTTTGAACTGTGCTTAGATCAGTGGGTGTCAGTTGGTTTGGGTTGATAGGTCCATGTTGGTGAGATTGAAGAACAAGTGAAGGCTGCCAAAGTCTGCATTAGTAAGATATGATAAAAATTCTGCCCATGTCCTCATGGGAATGTTGTTGTCTCACTGGATTTCTTAACATGAGTAGGATGAAGCTAGCTACACAATTTCTGCTGAAGGTGTCCAAGTGAAAGACGACAGATGAAATGGGAATCTGCTTACTACATTTTGGTTCTTCCTTTCAACCTTAGTCTATCTGTAAGCCTTTTTTGGTAGAGCATGGTTGAGCTAACATCTTCCAACCTCCTTATTAGGACTCCTTTAGGATAACCATATTTTTGAAAAGGAGACTTGAAGTGAAGGAAAAAGAAAGAATGCTTACCAAAGGCATTGTAATGTTTCTTTGAATAATAGTCTCCTGAGTGCATCTCCCCAATCTTTCCAATTTTAGGACCTTTAGAAGTTTAATTTGACATAAAGCATTTGTGTAAAAATATGATGTCAAGCCAAATTATATAGTTTGCCAATGGAGAAAGTTACAGACCTTTCATGAGAATATTAATTTGCTCTAAAATGGAAAAGTAAAAGATACATGTCTTCCCTATTGTCAGAATCAAAAATAGACCATCATTTGGAGAACAAGCATAGCTGTGCCTGGGGTAGATAACCTTGTGACATATCATACTTCATTTAAAATTGTTCTTCTAAATTAAAGCTTTCAAATGGAAGCTCTAATCACATCAAATTAACACAGAAGGTTATTTTGATATTAACTAAAATATCATCCTATTGAATCAAACATACCACACTTTCTCCTAACCCTAATAAATAAATAAGGAGTTGAACCTTAAATTGAGTAGAACAACAGAATGCTTTATTTTAAAATGTAGCTATGTGCTCTTATTTTGGCAAATCTGACAAAATAATTTTTCTTTCTCCGATTTCAAATGTTTATGTGCCACTATAATTTACAACATTTTCTATTTTATGTGTAGACCTGTTTACATATATAAATAGCAAGATCATATGTAGGCAGTTTAAAATAAACCAACATGGTTTTATTTATTTAAAAATTTGTTTTAACTATAGGTGCTTCCATAAAGTGTAGGAGTTCACAAACCAACACCTATTCCAATGCTGCTAACATTAACAATCAGAGAGTAAACCATTTCAACTGTACTAAAGGAGAACACACACATCACCAATTCACCAGCCATAATAAAAATGTCCGCTTCTAAGGAACCTTGTAATGGCTTTGAAGAAACCGAAGGTGTTCCTTTGGCCAGTGGGTCTCTAGATGTAAAAGATGGTCAGTATTCAAATGCATACACTTATAATGAACCAGATACTGTGATTCAAATGGATTCAGTTGGTATTTGTCAGACTAGGAAAACAAAAAGCTGTTATAACAAGGAAAGTCTTAAGTCAGAAGTAGGATCAGACAAGTCCAGCATTGGTAAAGCTGAAACCAATGAAGTTGCAAAAGAAAAAATGTCCACTGATACACTCCATAGAAGTTTCCCAAATGCTACAATGGGAACTGGGAAAAGAAATATTAACATTGTGACATTGCTGAAAAACAAATGTGGCAATGGCAAAAATAATTTGTACCCTGTAGTAACTTTAAGAGATATCATGAAAGACTTAAATCTCTTGTCTAATGACATGCAAAATAATGGCATCAAGCTCAGTTGTGGTACACTTAAAATTGACTCCAGCACCTTTCAAAGTAATGGAAGCAAAGTAGCAAAAAATGAAAAGACAGGATTACAGTATAGTTTCTTTTCTTCAGTTGTGCTTGCTAGCAGTATTAGAAGCCCGGAGGATAATCTGCATATAAGATCTAAATCTCAGATGGCAAGCAGAAGGCGAGCAATGGATAGGACGCAAAGAAAGGAGAGTACAGACCATTGTGAACGCAGGCGTGTTGAATTTGAAAAGTTTGATCCAGCCAACACAGATTCTAAAATCAAAGCTCTGATCACATCTGCAGTATCACCTAACAACAATAGCTTCTTTGAAAATATGTCAACATTGTACAGCGTACCGGAACATAGACACCATGCAAAGTGTGAAAGTTCTAAAGCTGGAATTCCAAAACACAACAACCAGAATGAAGAGGCGATAAATGCTGGATTGCTTTTAACCGAGACAACATGTAAAAAGTATGCTCTGAGGAAGAAAACAATGATCCATTATAATCGAGAAAATAGCTTGGAACAAATTGAGTTTGAAAAATACTGCAAGAATATTTCTATTCCTTCAGCATCCACAGAAGAATGTCAAGATTATGGAGCAGCCTCTCGGTTGCCTCTTAAAAGGACACTTTTCAATAAGAATCCGAAATCTAAATGCAAAGGAAGTCGGAAGATGTTAGTTAAAATAACAAAAATCAATATTCAGAAGTACCTGATGCATACAGAAAGAAAAACAAAAATGTGCCAAAAACTTTTAACACACAATAATTTGAGTGCAGGAGTCAAAATGCATTGTGTTACAATGCCAGAGCAAAACACAGCTGCATTACCAACAGTGAAGAAAGGTAGGAGGAACAAAATGGCAGCATTGCCTACAGGTGATATTCCTGTTGTTATTAAAAGGAAAAGAGGTAGGCCAAGGAAAGTGTTACCTGAAGGTAGCAGTGAAGCTGCCAATCATGTGAAAAGAAAGCCAAGGCATCATAAACTTGCTCCACCGCAACCTACGTATATTGGTGGATCCAATGACAATACTACAGACTATGCAGATGTTTTGTCCAAATTGGCCTTTTTAACTAAACAGAGCCTGATCTTGGGTAGATGCTCACCACCCAGGTGTTGGTCTCCTAGTGATCCAGGATCATTTCAGAGATCGGCTTCTATGCATCAGGACATGTCTCAGTTTTATCGTACGTTAGCAGGCACTCGAAGGAGAGGTGGAAAAGCAGGTTGTTCACGAGGAAGGCAAGTGGGACAATTTGCAGAATCATCCTCCACTTTCAGTGATTTTTTTGAAGGTATTGGAAAGAGAAAACGGATATTCTTGGGTGAAACAAAATTGTATGCAAGAAAATGCAAATGGGGTACAGAAATGAAAGAGAAGCCAATTCAAAGGAGGAAACCATACAAGCGTACAGTCCCATTTCCAGAGCATGGAATTTTTCGGAACATGAATGCTGAAAATTCAGAATGGGCAAGACAAAATGAAAATTTGTGGACTATGAGTCAAGGTTATCCTTCAAAGCAACCAATCAGGAATGGTTTGTATCCGTCTTACCCAGGTATGTCAACGCAGTCATTTCCCAGCACTCTTTGGGAATCAAATTCTGTGTCCAGGAATGGGTATTTGATGGGTTGCCTATCCTCCAACCAAAGCAGTGTTGCTCAACCAAGTCCTGGGTGTATTGCGGGTTACTTCCGTTCTCTGCTTGATTCAGATGATTCTTCAGATTTGATGGATCTGTCGTTTTCGCAGGCTGGGCAAGAATCATGTAATATAACTGGAAGCTTTGGAGTCAGCAATTCCACACCACCGTCAAGACACTTAACCCATTACCAAGAAGGGTTTGATAAAACCAGTTCTCCTAGTTGTGTTGGCAGCCAGCAGCACGTGAATCAAACAGGACAGGCTTATCCACAGATGATCCCAGATAATTCAGATGTTGTTGATTATGGCTCCTCATATCATACTTCTGATACAGAAACTTTCCAAAGAATTGCTGCTCAGCCACCTCTGTCTAGACAAGCTGGACTTTCATGTCAACAGACTCCAGATAACTATGCTCATTATAGCAACTACAGACCGAAAGCTCAAAGTTTCAGTAATTCGGAAGTACTGCAGCAACCTAGAGAGTATTCTGGTCTCGACTTTCTAGGCAACAGAGATTGTACATTTGGCTACGACACAAGCAATAATGTTACTTCCTCTCAAGCCACCTCAACTGATGCATACAGTCAACATGCGATTGGTTCAAACCTACACTTTAATAAGGCTTCTTCGTTTAATGCTTTTAGGCCAGACCGCAGTCCTCTGACTTTACAAGCATCCTTAACTTCTGAGAGTCAAACAGATGCAGCCTGTTCTATGAACCACACATCTCAGAAATATTTTAATTCATTGCAGTTATCAACTGATACCTCTAGGATGGCATTTTCGAGAGGACTTCAACTGAGCTGTAAATCCAGTTTTAATCTTTGCGATGGGAATATGGCATATTTTAATCACCATTACACCCCAGTGTTGGATTACAACCTGAATGAATCAAAAGACATCTTGGATATTTCAAATTATACACCTCAGAAAGTAAAGCTAAGATCATTTCCAGAGACTTTCACAGAATCATCATCCCACTTTAGTACATCATTTGAAAATTCTGAAGGAAATGTTAATATTTGCAGTAATATGGCAAGTGAAGAAAAATCCAGTCTCTCAAGTCTAGAGAAATTAATGATGGACTGGGATGACATAGCACCTGTTGAAAGAGCTGGACCAAAAGTTGGTTCCAAACGTCAGTGGAACCATCATGTACCTTTCCCCAGCGATTCAAAAGCTGTGTATGGAAGACGTAAACGAATTGATATGTCCAGCTCCCCTCAGTTGGTTTTTCCAGCATCTCCCCCATTTCCTTCTAAAAAGGCCACAATACCAAGACAGACAAGGAATACCAGAAGCCCTTGTACTTCAAATAAGAAAGAACAATTTATCCGCAAATCAAAGCTATTACAGAAAACTCAAGGAACAAATCCTGTATTCTCTGAAAGCACAGACTGTGGTTTAGATTACAGCTATAGTGGAGATAGCAATATGCCCCCAACTCTTTCAAATGCCCAAAACTTTCAAGTTCAAAAAAGTGATCAGAAAGAATATTGTAACCTGTTTTCTTCAGGCTGTTCAACACCAATGCCTGATGAAAATTTTTCCCCAAGATTTCCTGGCAATGATATTCATGAGACTGTTCCTATGTTTTCAGACCTAAAGCAATCCACTTTAGAAGCTGAACCCTTTCAAAGCTCTCAACAACAACTATCTGCCCAAGCATTGCAACATTCAATCAACCAAGATCATGAAAGGCTATTGACTGATAACCAAGACTTTTTTAGTTTGCGCACCCCAGCATATGTAGACAATCTAGAGTCAAGCGAAGGGAAAAAACATCCAGCTTTTTACGATACCATGCAAAACAGCACAGGAACAGATGTTGCTCCTAGCACGGCGACAACCAGCAGAGATTTGCCAGTGTCACAGCTCCAGTTTGAAGCTGATAATCCAGTTGTTTTGGAAACTAACACCAGATATTTGCAGAATTCTACGACTTACAGCTCATTAGATGAGAACAAGAAAGAAGCTGAAATGGCCCTGTTTGGGATGCAGGGAAGAAATAATCCACCCAGTACTGGACCCCAAATAATCCCTCTAAACATAGTAGCACAAATCGACAAAGAAACACAGAAGCTTGCGATAGATTACAGCAGTTCTGCATATGCTAGTGCTACGTTAACTACAGCAACTGCTTCGCCCGCATCAAGTGATTCTTCTATACATGTGGACAATAATTACACTGACAAACAAGGAAATCGTAGACAGGCAGCAATGGGCTTGCTGCTAGACCACAATCAGGATGAGGTGTATACAGGAAATGCTTCACAGTGACATCTGATGACATTGCAAGAAAATCAGTGCAATCAGGTAAGAACGTGCTATTAATTGATCTCCTAGATTTAGCCAGTGAAGACAATTGTTTCTCATTATGAATTGTGTTGTTTGTTCATCGGCTTCATTATCATTAACAAATATGTATGACGTGATATATTGATAAACATTGAGACAGGTTATGTTTAGTGTAAAGCTGAAGAACTGTGTTTCTGTGTTCCAGTTCAGGATAAGAAGCTTTCCTAAAGTATGTGTATATGTTTTAATTGTAATCTAATTTTCTTTCTCACTTATAATGGGAAAGTGCAGCCTTTTAGGGTTCTGGATGAAAAAGTCTCGATCTGATCAAGTGCCCCTACGCACCCACCACCAGCAAAAACCAAACATCTTTGGTTATCTTGTCTTCCACAACCATTGTCAGTTACATTCCTCTGCTTCTGAAAATGAGGGTAAAGGCTGTGCCTCATATTGCCCTATTCATTATTTAGCTGAGTTTGACTTGATGTTCAATTCAAAATAACAGATATGTTCGTATTCCAGCTACAGAATCAGTGTCAGTTTTATGCATGCAAGGGCTTCGTCAGTCATGACTGTGATTTTTCATCTGAATATTGTGTACTGTTGTACCTTCAAAATGAATTACAAGGAAGATTTCAAGTTGGATCACAGCTCTTCTTTTCCAATACTTATTCCCACAAGGAGAAAATTCCCCCCTCCATTTATAAAAACAAAAGTCTGGAAGAAAAGGATTTTCATTAAAATCCCCTATTCCTCAGAATCAAGGGGGTGAAATTGAGTTTTTGTGGCCGTGATGATGTTTAATTTCACCTCCAATGATTCTGCTGATTTGAAAGATATAGGGCTGGAATTTAAAGCCTCTCCAACACCAGGAAGAATGGCAGGGGGCGGAATGAAGATAGCAACGAAGGAGGCCCGTCACCGACAGGCCCCATACCGATCTTAGTGGTGGCGGCAAGGCCTTGTGACGGGACCACGATTTTCATAGTTAAATTAATTTACCTACTTGAATTAATACCTCCTTATTTGCCGCACCGATCTTCATTCGGGTGGCCGGCAATACCGCTCCTTCGAATCCCCGTTCGGAGAAATGAGACGCGACAGCTGTTGGGAGCGGGGAGGAGGTGATTTTCTCTGTGCAGGAGTGGGGGGAGTGGGGTTAAAACGCTTTGGATTGGCTGGGGGGGGGGTGGAGGTGATGGGAAGGGGTAAAGGACAAAGGTTCTGAACTTTGTGGGGCGATGGGGGGCATGGGAGAAAGTCAATTTTTCATGGTGAATATTCCGGGGGGGGGGGGGGGAAAGGACAGGAATGGTGTGTAATGCCATTGAAGGGGGTGGGAGAGGGCATGGAAAGCTTATTTTATTCATTTTTAAAAACTTAAAAGTTGCTGTACCTTTAAAATTTAAATGCTCATTTCGGGCTGTAAATCCTTCAAAAATAGCGCCTGTGCATCGGCACCGGACATCATTGCTAGGGACGGCTTGCCCGCCCCCTTCCCGTCATCGGAGGGTGGCCATCCCTGACTTGCTAATGAACCACCGCGTTTGGAATCGTGGCGGCTCACCAATGTGGGCCGCAAATCTTCCTGCCCGCCGCCTATTTCAGCAGCGGGCTTTTAAAATGCAGCCGATGGGTTAATTACTTTTGTAAGTTAAACATGGACAAAAGAGCTGAATTTCAGAGGTGAGGTGACAGTGACCGCCCTTGACATCAAGGCAGCATTTGACTGAATGCGGCATCAAAGGGTCTTGGTAAAATTGAAGTCAATGGGAATCGTTGGGGTGGGGGGGGAAGGAAACACTTGACTGGTTGGAGTCATACCTAGCACAAAGGAAGATGGTTGTTGGAGACCAATCATCTCAGCCCCAGGACATCACTGCAGGAGTTCCTCAGGGTAGTGTCCAGGGCCCAACCATCTTCAGCTGCTTCATCAATGACTTTCCTTTCTTCATAAGGTCAGAAGTGAGGATGTTCACTGATGATGGAACAATGTTCAATACCATTTGCAACTCCTCAGATAATGAAGCCATCCATTCCTGCATGCAGCAAGGCTTGGGCTGAAAAGTGGCAAGTAACATTTATGCCACACATGTGCCAGGCAATGACTAACCATCTCCCCTTGACATTCAACATAATTACCATTGTTGAATCCCCCACCATCAACATCTTGGGGTCACCATTGACCAGAAACTTAACTGGACGAGCCACATAAATACTGTGACAACTAGAGCATATGAGCAACTGAGTATTCTGTGGTGAGTGACTCACCTCCTGAGTCCCTGAAGCCTTTCCCCATCTTCTGAGCACAAGTCAAAAGTGTGATGGAATTTTTTCCACTTGCCTGGATGACTGCAGCTCCAACAACACCCAACCTCGACACCATCCAGAATAAAACAGCCCATTGATTGGCACCCAATTCACCATCATAACCCTTCACTCCCTTCACTACTGATGCATTATGGCTACAGTGTGCATCAGTTACAAGATGCACTTATGGAATCATAGAATGGTTACAACACAGAAGGAAGCCACTTGTCCCATCATGTCCATGTCAGCTCTCTGCGAGGGCAACTCGGCTAGTCCCACTCCCCTGCCTTTTCCCTGTCGCCCTGTTCAGTTAATTATCCAGTTCCCTTTTGAAAGCCATGATTGAATCTGCCTCCACCACGCTCAGAGGCAGTGCGTTCTAGATCCTAACCACTCACTGCATAAAAATTGTTACTGCTTCTTGCCTCTGGTTCTTTTGCCAATCACTTTAAATTCTCTGGTTCTCAACCCTTCGGCCAGTCGGAACAGTTTCTCCCTATCGACACTATCCAGATTCCTCATGATTTGGTGCACCTCTATCAAATCTCCTCTCAACCTTCTCTAAGGAGAGCAGCGCCAGCTTCTCCAATCTCTCCTCATATCATGAAGCCCCTCATTCATGGAACCATTCTCGTGAATCTTTTCTGCACCCTCTCCAATGCCTTCACATCCTTCCCAAAGTGGGCTCCCCAGAAACAGTGCTCCAGTTGAGGCCAGATAAGTGTTTTATTAAGGTTCACCACAATTTTCTTGCACTTGTACTCTATGTCCGGGTTCCTATATGCCTTTTTAACTACTTTCTCAAATTGCCCTTCATTGATTTGTGCATATATACCCCCAGGTCTCTCTGCTGCTGCACCCCCTTTAGAATTGTACCCTTTAATTTATATTGCCTTACCTCATTCTTCCTAACAAGATGTAGCAGCTTACACTTCTCGGCATTAGATTTCAACTGCCACTTGTCCGCCCATTCCACCAGCCTATGTCCTCTTGAAGTCTATCACTATACTCATAGTTCACAATACTTACAAATTTTGTGTCATCTGCACATTTTTTAATTATACCCGTATACCCCAGTCTAGGTCATTAATATATATCAAATCACCGACCTCTGACGAACCCCACTATATATCTTCCTCCAGTCCAAAAAAACAACTGTTCACCACCACTCTGTTTCCTGTCACTCAGCCAACTTTGTATCCATGCTGCCACTGTCCCTTAAGTTTCATGGGATAAGCTGAAACGCCTGTTACTTGTCACTTTATTAAATGCCTTTTGGAAGTCCATGTACACCACATTAAATCCTCTCTGGTACCTCATTTAAAAAAACTCAATTAAATTTGTTAAACACGACTTGCCCTTAACAAATTTGTGCTGGCTTTCCTTAATTAATCCACATTGTCCATGTGATAATTTTGTCCTGATTATTGTTAGTAAAAAGTTTGCCACCAGCGAGGTTAAACTGACTGGATTTATTCTTCTACCACTTTTTTGAACAATGGTGTAACATTTGAAATTATCCAGTCCTCTGACACTACTACTGTATTTTGGCCAGTGCTTCCGCAATTTCCACTCTTACTTCCCTCAGTATCCTCATCATGCCTCCTTCGACAGGACCTTCCAAATCTGTCACCTCTACCACCTAGAAGAACAAGGGCAGCAGATTCATGGGAACAACACCGCCACCTGCAAGTCAGACACCACTCAGACTTGGAACTATATCACCCGTTCCTTCCCTGTTGCTGGGTCCAAAACCTGGAACTCCCTCTCAAACAGCACTGTGGAAGTACCTACACCACATGGACACAGTGCTTTGAGAAGGTGGTTCACCACCACTTTCTCTAGGGTAATAAGGAAATAAACACTGGCCTCATCTCATGTAAATAAATGACGACGAATGGCCTGGAATTGATCTAGAAACAGAAAGTAAGTGAATCGTGGCCATAGGAAATCCCAGATACCTGATGGAAACTCATAATTTTATTGCTAGGAAAGGGGAACAATTTAAACTGAGTAAAATTTGATCCCAAGCTTGCGCTCATTGTGCTATTTCTGGAATAAAATCCAGGAATATAATAGGAGGAAGCGTGTGGTTCCTGTTGGGACAGATAATTCTGAGGTGCTGTGGCCATGGGTAATTCTCTCCTGCCATGCCCCTTTCTCCCCCTTCTTCCCATCCCCATCCACTCCACCCGCCCCCCCTCACCCCCAGTATTAGTGTGCTGACTTTAGACATTAGACACAACAGCTGAAGAATATTACTCCAAAATGTGAATTATTTCTCTTTTTCAAGATGTGCAAAAATAAATGTCAAATAGAACAATAGAGGTCCATTCCTTGGCAATGAAAATTTGTGCTTTAGTCACTCTTTTTTTGGGGGATATTAAACTTTAGACTTTATTTTCCTCTAGTGAATTGTGTGAATTTTCTATGGATTAAATCAAAATGGCAGATCAGAATGATTTTGCTGTGGATGATTTTATGCTGTGCAAATCTGTTAGTCATGAAAGCAAATCAGTCAATTGGAACGCACATGTAATGATGTTGCTTTCACACTTTTCCAGCACTTCAGCTGCCAGCCTTTGCTCAGTGGTGGCCTCTAAGTCAGAGGGCCAGGGGTGCAAAACCCAATCCAGAAATTTGAGCTCAAAATCTAGCCTGACCCTTCAGTTGCAGTACTGAGTTGGTGCTGCACTGTCAGAGCTGATATATTTCAGGTAAGACGCTATAATAAGGCCCCATCTATTCTCTCTGGTGAACAAAAAACATCCCCTGGCACTATTCACGGTGGAGCAGGGGAACATAGCAGAGTTGAAGAACTTTGTGTCCTGCCAAAATTATTAAAACAGATTATCTAATTTCTGTTTGTGGGACCTTGCTAAGTGCAAATTATTTGCTGCATTTCCCTAAATTAAAACAGTTTCCTTTCTTAACTGGCATCAGTGACATGTATTTTGTTCAGCAAACTGAAGAATGCAAATTTTTTTGTAAAAAAAAAAATGTGCTGACGTGGACCTAAAGGTCCTGAATGACAGCATTTTCAAGAAAAGCAAACAACCTTTTGAAACATGTGTGGATGGGTTTGCACCCATTAATTTTCATGAGTTAATAACAGCATGGCAGATATATTACTGAGTGGGCCAACTCAAATTTGATCACTGTGGAGATTTGGAGGAAACCCAAGCAAAGTATGATGACTTGAAGGGGTGAAGCAAAGTAAAACAAGGATAGAATGTGCACTGATATGAAGCATATTCTTGTGTATATTTGAATGTGAAAGGATTCGTGTGCATGACCCCTCCAACTACTTTGCACTGAAGTTGGTGATTTTTATTTTTCAATAACGTACGCAACTCTGCTTTCTGGTGACTGGACAAGTGCCACCTTCAAACGGCAGCATCTTCACATCTCCCGTACCCTGGGGAGCCACCATCAGTCACCACCATCATACCCGGCCCCCACACGAGAAATTTGGTTTAATGTGCTCAAGGGCACATGACAGCTGGGTGAGTGCTTCATGCTGCAAGTCCTTGCCCCAGTTGTCTGCCTTTCTCGATTTTCAGCTTATGCTTGCTGTAAAGGAAAGAGAAATCTGTGGAAGTGCTTTATTTTCACCGTAGGTTGAATTCACTCTGTGTTCAGCCTCTGCTCAGTGCACTCTGAGTGTACATTAACTACGTGCTAAGTTGTGGCTGGCACAGAGCAAGTCCCAGTCCAAGGACATGTATGCCACTAAAAAGATCAATTCTGTTCCTTTTTTTTTATCCACCCTTATCTTTCCCTTAACTTCAGTCCTTACGCTCTCCTCCCCCAGTGCTGTTTTGGCTGATTCCCAGCATTTTTATCTTACCATCATGGCAAAAATATAGGTTCCATAAGCAGAGCAGGCTGCTTATGATCTGAAACCTGTGCCCTTACAGATAGTATTCCCCTTGCTTAAATATAACCCTTAATTCCAGTATATAATTCACCAGAGCTCATGTTGTGATGGCTCTCCTAATAGATGAAAATAACATCAATTTGCCAGATTTATTTACAAAATACAGCAAGATGCAGAAACAGGACAATACATAAAAATAACTGTTTTAAAACACTTATAATGTAGATGTATTAGGCTGAAAAGCTAAATGCTTGCTTCCTAGCTCAGTGCTTGAACACAAAAACTGGAAGTGTTGAAGGATGATATCAGACATCATCACCCACCCACCACCTCACAATCAGCAGCGTTTAGAATGACCCTCCACCCCCAACCCAAACTCGGTGTCCTCTCTCCAGCCACTCCTGTCTCCTCTCACTGCAGGTTCCCACTTCTGTCATTCTCATCCTGTTCTGCACTACAATGCCAGTGATTAGAGAATATGAGCGTGCAGGAGAGTGGCTGGGGGTTGGGGGGCAGGGGGATGGTGACATGATGGTGGAAGGTGGAGGATAGAAGGGCACCCTCTGTCTGGGCCCCCACTGTTTTATCAAATCCCAAGCCCTCATCCCATTGTCGGTTATGGACCCCTGGTCCCAAAGTTGCCACAGCCCAGGCTCTAATGACCACTGCTGATAGACTGGAATGCAAAATGCTGCAATATTCTGCAGTATATAGGGCAGTACTTCCAGACTGCAGGAACACCTTCAGTCAGTTTAACCACACATTAGTTCTGCCTAACTCCAGAGCTTCTTTCACATTGCTGGTGGCACCCCCGACCAGGATACCCAAAGCCCAGAATCGCCTCCTGTGTGCTCTTAAATTTTGGGATTCTTACTGCAGTTCTCAGGACACCTTCAATACCACCAAAACTTATGGTCCTCTCTCGGATATGCGAAACTCCCATTCACGCTTCTGCTCCAAACATTAGGCCGACCTGCCTTGTTGCTGCCTGATTCCACAGGCAGCCCTTGTGCTGCAAAATCTCAGCATCTCAATGACAAACCTGTCCAACTCAAAAATGCAACTTCAAGTTAAGCCAGTTCATTGGCATCTAGGCATGGGCTGGGTGGGGAATTAAGCTTCAGTTCCTGTGAGGGATGGAACGGGGAAGAGCAGAGGGGTTGGGTTGCACTGGGTGTTGGATTTGTCGAAAGGTTTCCTTCCCATCCCACTTGTGCTGGACCATTGACCCCTCCCCCTGCAGCTGAACTTCAACCTCAAACCCATTCTAAACCCAAAGACTCCTTTCCCCAGTATCTTCTAAATTGTTTGTCTCTCCATTCTTACCTTCATCATCAGCTTAACTCTCTTGTTCCCTACTTGCATCTCATGTCACCACTCACTATCAGACTTTCTGGCTTCTCCTTTTGGCTTCTCCTTTTGTCCTCTAACCTTTCATTACTCAATCCAAACTCTCATACCACCCATTCATCATTTCCATTGTTCTCCATTTCCCATCACCCTCGTTCCCTTATGTTCCTTTACATCTCCACTTGTCACACATGGAATTTCAGAAAACAACACTCCAATTCCCTTTGAAAGCAAATCTCCTATTTAAACACTAAGCCCTAACTTCTTGCTTTAGGACACATCCTCTATCAGATACTCATCGCGTAAATATAATCTTCCCCCCCCCCAGCACACACATTCAATCCATATTTTTATTATATCCACCTAAGTGATGCTTCACATAAATATTGAAACTATTGTACAAATTACTGAACACAAGTTTTCATATACTGTATGTACATTGCCTTGAAACACATTCGAAATTACTTCATTATGTATTAGTTTCTTTTAATTCCCATTCCATTTGTTCATAAACCTCTGCAATTGTGTAAAAGAACTATCTGATTTCTTCACATTTTTAATTAAATTTCAATATCTGTATAATTTCTCTTTACCATTTTCTCTGCTTTATATTCAATTCTCTGTTTTACATACATTTTGTGTTCTTCAATGTAGTAATAAATTGCCCATTGCATGACATAATCTTCCAGTCCTGATCAAGCAGCACATCAGGTAGGATTTTCCACAGCCTTTATGTCAGTTCTCTCGCAGCGGCCGGTGGTACACCTGCTATTCCAGGTCCCTACTCATTTTTGATTGGAATTTCTGCCAGAAATGACAACAGCCTCCATAATTATACATTGATGTCACACATTACATCTCTCATCATTACCCCCTCAGCAATGCCGGATGCTAGATATGCCAGCATTTTACTGGTGTCGAGCACTGCTTTGGATGGTAAAGAGGATTTAAAGGCTAAAGGGCCCACCCCAGTGTCTGCAGTTGGCTTGATTTGATTACCAGATGTTCCACACTTCCTTCCTTCTGCCTGGGAGATGCAGTCCTTTTAAACTACTGTAATCGCCAAGTCCTGCAGCATCTGTGATTTTTTGCCCTCAACTCTCCTTTATTCCCCTCATAACCTCCCCATTCCTGTCTCAGTGATGCAGGCAGAAACACTGCTATGAGCCCACCAGCGTATAGCTGACCCTGCAATATTCACTGGGGTCAAGCACAGATCACTCGGGTGGACGGAGATCCAGACCTTCAAGCTTCCAGGGGCATTTTTACCAGGGTGGAAAACCTCAACAAATATGCTGTCGTAGAATTCAAAGCCTAAAATATCACTAACACACCCACAATGCGCTATAATAAAAAGACAGTTTGATTTCTTTGAATCACCATATAGCCATGCCGTCACTAAGACTGTCTATTTCCACCTCCATGACATTGCCCGACTTTGCCCCTGCCTCAACTCATCTACTGCTGAAACCGTCATCCATCCCTTTGTTACCTCTAGGCTTGACTATTCCAATGCACTCCTGGCTGACCTGCCCTCTTCACCCTCCATAAACTTGAGGTCATCCAGAACACTTCTGTTATATCCAAGCTCGCACCAAGTCCCTTTCAGCCATCACCCCTGTGCTCGCTGATGAGTATTGCCTCCTGGCCAATTAGCATCTGTATTTTAAAATTCTCATCCTTGTTTTCAAATCCCTCCATGGCCTCATCCCTTCCCTACCCCTGTAACCTCATCCAGCCCCACAACCTTCTGAGATACCTGCACTCCTCCAATTCTTGCCTCTTGCATATTGCATAATTTTAGTCACCCCATCATTGGTGGTTGTACCTTCAGCTGCCAAGGTCCTAAGCTCTGGTGTTCACTGTGAAAACCTCTCTGCCTCTCCTCCTTTAAGATGTTCCATAAAATCTACTTTTTGACCAAGCTTTTGGTCACCTACCCTAATATGTACTTACATGGCTTGGTGTCAGATTTTGTTTGATAACATACCAATGAAGCATCTTGGGATGCTTTACTATGTTAAAGGCACGATACAAAGGCAAGTTGTTGTTTATGTAGGTTAATACAAAGTATCCTCTGACTTAATATATACAATGCTACTGGAGATCACTAGTAATATATGGCATGCAGCATACACTTCCTGTAACGCTTTTCCACCACCTTATGTATTATACTTGCCTCCCATTGAGTTAGCTCATTTGTTTCCAACACATGGCATTGTTCTACAATGACATCTGCTTCAAGCCTACTGTCAAGTTTGTTGTTGATTGGTTCTCCTGCTGCCTCTCCCACTACCTGAGTACCTGATGAGCCATTTCCACCTCTCTGCTGTCCCAATCCAACCTGACAAGCTGGCACTTCCTCGTGGCCTGCACACTTGCTGCAACAGCTGTATTTTTTGAATGTGACCACATGCTGAATTTTTAATGTGATTTTATTGCAGTGATGGGCAGGCTTCACTGACCTCTAAAAGGCTTTCCCATGACTTTGAAACCACTTTTCATTGGTCAGCCATTTGGGGCAGGAAGGGCAGAGTAGTGAAAGTTGACTACCTTCATCCCTCCCTTCCAGTTGGTCCTCAGTGCAGATTGCTTTTCATTTTCCTCCAACAGTAATTTCCTATTCCCTCCTTAACAACCATGTCTTCCTTGCTGGCTGCTTCCACTCTACCCCAGGATCTCTGGTCACTCTTGCTCCCATCCCAAGTACCTACGCTTTCCACACTCACTGATCCATCTTATAGCTGTTCACTGTTAGGGCCTCGGTCTTTCTGCAGCTTCCCACCTATCCTGACAAAACTCCCTATTGCCACATTCTTAACTGACCTGGAAACTGACATTACTAAAGTGTTTACAGCACTTCCATCAGCTACTTTGTTGGCAGAACAAATCGAGAAGGCTTAAAATACAGGAAAATAAAAGCAAAAAACTGCAGATGCTGGAAATCTGAAAAAAAAAACAAGAAATGCTGGGAATACTCAGCAGGTCTGGCAGCATTTGTGGAAAGAGAAACAGAGTTAGCGTTTCAGGTCAGTGACCCTTCAATTCCAGTTCTGATGAAGGGTAACTGACCTGAAACGTTAACTCTGCTTCTCTCTCCACAGATGCTGCCAGACCTGCTGAGTATTCCCAGCATTTCTTGTTCTTATTATTTAAAATACAGGATCCTGGGCTTTATAAATAGAGGCATAGAGTACAGAAGCAAGGAAATTATGCTAAACCTTTATAAATCTTTGGTTTGGCTTCAGCTAGAGTATTGAGTTCAATTCTGAGCACCACACTATAGGGTGGATGTCAAGACCTTGGAGTGTGTAGTGGAGATTTACTAACAAAGCACTGGGGCTGAGGAACTTCAGTTATGTTGAGAGACCAGAGAAGCTGGGATTGTTCTCCTTTAGAGCAGGTTAAAGGGGCATTTAATAGAGGTGTTGAAAAGTTTAAAGGGTTTGATAGAGTAAATAAAGAGAAACTGTTGCCACTGGCTGGAGGGTCAGTAACCAGAGGACACAGATTGAAGAAATGGGAGAAGAGAAGGTTTTTTATTTTAAGCAGTGAGTAATGATGCTTTCCTGCCAACTACTAAGTCTCTTCGACTCGCCACATTTTAGCCCCGTCTTTATGGCTGCCCGCCAGCTCTGGCGAACGCTGGCAACTGACTCCCACGACTTGTGATCAATGTCACAGGATTTCTTAGTAGTTGGCAGGAAAAAAGACAGAGGCGCAAGGGGAGAGCCAACTGTGCAATAGCCCCGACAAACAAATTTCTCTGCAGCACCTGTGGAAAAGCCTGTCACTCTAGAATTGTCCTTTATAACCACTCCAGGCGCTGCTTCACAAACCACTGACCACCTCCAGGCGCGTATCCATTGTCTTTCGAGATAAGGAGGCCCAAAAGAAGAAAGAAGAAGAAGAAGAAGAATGATGCTTTGGAATACACTGCCTGATTGGGTAGTGGAAGTAGATGCAAAACTAACTTTGAAACGAGAATTGGATAAATACTTGGAAAGGAAAGATTTGCAAGGCTATGGTGAAAGGGCAGGAGGGTGGGACTAATTGGATAGCTCATTCAAAGAGCTGGCACAGGCTTGATGGACCGAATGGCCTCTTTTTGTGCTGTAGGATTCTATGAAAAGTGGAAGGGCAGTAAGTGCTTAAGAATTATGTCCAATTCCAGGTCATAGGCACAGACATAGCTGTCTTGCTTTTCACAGCAGTAACCCTCAAACCCCCTCTGCTATTTGTACCCAGCAGGATCTGCCTCCCAATACTGCCCCTCTTAGCAACCCTTATCCTCAATGATTTCATCCTCTGTCACCACCATTCCAATGCATTCACATCCTAAAACCATCCTCTTAATGTGAACGTACCTCAGATCTTATAACACCCCCACCAACTGACTACTCTGACACCCACCCCTTTCTCAATAACTTCACACCCCAAACTATTCTTCCACTACTCCTGCAGCACCCTAGCAACAGTACTACAACTACATCACCTCCCCCTCATTGTATGCCGGAAAGTATTTTCAGAGTCATTGCCATCTGAGACATACTGCCAAGAAATGTGGTAACCTTGAAGTCGATACAGCCTTTTAAAAGAACAAGTTCCTGAGAGAAGACATCATTTCCAATCAACTAAGTAGTTGGTTAATTGTGATTTTGATGAATCGTAGGGAACTTTGGGATCAGTGGCCTTGACATAAAACAGCTAATGATTTGACCCTTGCCACGAGAGGTCAGCTAGTATTCAGGGGAAAAAAAAATCTCACAATGTTAAGAATTTAGTGCAATTTAAAATGGGTCATTGCAAATTGCGTTACACTACCAGAATGGCAGAGAATGTACTGCTGGGCATACTTTACATGGTTCCAAACACTTCTGAATTAACTGTTCTTATGTTTAAAGGCAAAACTTGCACACAACAGGAGGGCAAGGAAGGGAACAGGAGCCTTGCAGCAGCCTTTAACTGCACCTATATGGTGGCAATAACAGGGAGGGAGGCTGTAGAAGGCAATGCTATACAGGACGTTGGAGCACTGCTAGATCCGAGGTATGTCCTGTCTTAAACTTGTGTTCTACTGTTGCATGAGTGTGTCCATACACACTGTACACAAGTATTCCATAGTACATATATTGAAAACACCCAGTTATGCTTGAGTACTAATAATGTCCCATCTGCTCTCTTTACAGAGCGAGGGGAATCTAATTCTTCAGGTTACAGCACCAAACATCATTACCCGTGCTTGGATCAAGCAGCACCTCAGATAGACATGATTTAGCAATGAAGATGGGGATGCATAGAGTGAAGCACAAGTCACTGGCATTGTAGGCTGAGTAGAGATGTCAGTCATTAAGTGGGAGGACTCTAGCAAAAGCTCCTTGTGAGTTGCCCCAAGTTACAGACGAAAGTTAAAAGTCACAGTGGTTTTCCTGCTCATGCCCCACTTCAAATTGCATCAGGATCATATTGATGTAATTGGACCCCACTTGTTTTAGGCGAGCACCTCATCTGCTTGCAAAGTCCTGCTGGGTAACATTGCAAATAGTCGGGATCTGAGGGGTAAGCTACAAGCTCATTTTTAACTGCCCGTTTGTCCAGTTTCTGCTGAGCACGTAGTGTATCCAATTCAACTCCCTGCCCTTTCACAGGGACAACTCTTTCTCCTTCACCCCTCCCAATTCATACTGGTGCTACTCTCCCTCTCCGTTCAACCTGGAACTCTTTTTTTTCCCCCTCCAATCTAGTTCAAACTTATACTTGTTTTCTATTCACTCCTCCCCTACCCCAGTTGAAGCTGCCACTCTTCTTCCATCATTTAAATCGGCACTCTTACCCCTGCAACACCTCCGTTCTAGCTGGCACTCTTTCTCCCCTTAATTCACATTTCCACTTCCTCCCTCACCCACCCACCTGCAATTTCCCAGTTCATGCTAGAACTCTTCTTTATCTTCACCCCACAGTGCTACTCCTAGATTCTTCACTTTCCTCTTTACAGCCATCCATTGACACCTTCCCCTCAGCCCAGCTCCCAAGTCCTACTCTGAAGCTATTCTAGCCACTCCATGTTGTAAGTGAAAACACCTGTTTCCATGAGAATTTCCACCTACATTGATGTAGAGCTCTAGTAATGAGAGAGGCAGGTGCTGACGTTGAGATAGAATCCACAAATTTCTTGATTGTCAATGTGTCCACTGTGAAACATTCAGTGATATACAATAAGAAATACAGGAGCAGGGTGATAATTCCAGAGGTCTGGGCCACCGTCTGCAGAAATAGCTCAAGACATTTCCTCCGAAAGCAATGAATCTACATCAAAGTTTCTGGCACAGTAGTAGACCCATCAGACTTATTCAAGAGACAAGTTCTGGGTCTTCTAAATCGCAGGCAACTCATCAATTGGCTCAGCAACCAGCTACCACTGTTGCACCTTCAGCAGCAGAACGTGTGTAAAAGTGGTATAGCGAAGTATATGAGCCGCAAGATGCAAACATCATAGAAAACACATCACAAATTAACAGCACGTGCACTTTTTCACTGAATAAAATTATATCTCTTCATCTCTTTGTACAGGAAATTATTTTTTCAAACTTAGAACAAACTGAAAATATGTAGTTAATCAAAATTAAACATGGAAATCAACTAACAGTTTCCTGTTTATCAATATACCCAATACAGCGGCAGCTTTCAGAACCCACAAAGTTCTCGGAAATTCTTTCCATTTCTCCCTGCACATGTCTCCCTCAGCCCATCTGTTATTGGTGCTTCCTGAACATTGTTGTCCTCCTGGCTTTCTGTGCCTGGGTTCTGGTCCTCATCCAAGTCTGTGACGAGGCCTCTATCCATGTCCAGTATTGTACAGCATGTCCGCACTATGACAGTTTTGCACAGCTTCAGTGAAAATCATTGTAGGTTCCTCACCCCCACAAGCAATCCAGGCATCTAAAGCATTGATCATTGCTGCATCTAATCTCTGCTTGTGTTGAGATTGTGCAAAAGCATTATTGCCCATGGTTGCGCTGTATAACCCACGTTTCCAGGGAGCAAGGCCTCCTTATCTCCATCAGTCACGTTGGTCACATTTGATTGCATCAGAATGTAAGCATCATGCGTACTCCCCAGGAAGTATGTTTTGATGTCAATTACATTTTGGTAATAGTGGTCACATATACTTGCATATTGGAATAACATCCTTTACTATTTAAGGATGCTGCACAATTGTTTGATGCATAAATGGCTACATTCACATAGTCAGTGACACCCTTTACTTTGTGGTATCAACCTTGTTGAAGTATCCTGTAGGTGTTTGTATGGTGCAACAGAACTTCAGGTTCCCTTCTTAATCTAAAAGTAGATATAAATTTCAGGTAATTGCATGGGGAGCAAGACTCAAAAGAAGCAATAAAATCGACGAAAAACCCTTTGCTGTGTTACACCGAGCTGTTTCCCTTCTTGCTCATATATATTTTTTCATTAAACTTCACACAAGGAGGAAAATATGGGCCTGAATTTGTTTCCCATAAGTCAGTATAAAACTGCAATTTCTCTGCTTTGTGGTAATTACAAAAGATGGCCCCTGAATTTCTTCCAATTTTTATGTTGTTTTTTAACCCAGTTGTTACTGTTAAACTTAATTTTCTTTGACTATCATGGAACTTTTTAACTAAACTTTTGCTGTATTAGATTTGATACATGGTTAAATGTAGAATGGAAACCCATGTTAAGAATGACAACAAAACTTAAATTGTCCATGATACAGAGCATTCATCTGTTGTGACAAAGTCATAATGAGAATCCTGTTTTCTGGAAAAGGTACTTAAGGACTGTAAGCATTTTAAAATTAAGATTTATGGCTGTATTTGTCTTGAAGATAAAATGATTGAATCAATAAACAACTAAACACCCTTTATTAAAAATAATACAGTACTATTGCCCACAATACCCTCCTTAGCCTAGCAAGATGTCTCACAAATAAAATGCCTGACCGTGGTTTGATCAGGTATAGCATGGTTATCAAAATTCTTAATTGATCATGGAAGACTGACCATATAATTTTCCTGTGGCAATGAAATATATTATGTATCCATGTGGTATAAAACCACCTAATAGAACATGATGCATTCAAAAAGTATTATCTTCATTAATGGAAAGCTGAAACTGCTTCATAATTCAACAGTAAAGAGTGGCAGGACATGTCTGTCATTGCCAGTAATTATCCACACAATGAACTAGTTTTTCCTGGAGGATTAGGGAGGGGCACTTGGTGTAGACAAGAGACTGAATCAACCTGTGTATTGATAAAGACCTGAGATCAGGCCGCAAATCTTTCTTGTAGCCATTATTGGTGGTTTAATAAGGCTAAATTGGTCATTGTAGGTACAGGACAGTTAATTCAAAATATAACTAGAATACAGGTAATTAAGTGCATGTAACAACAGTGATGAGACTAAGATACTAAATCATGATACTGTGGCCAAAATGTAATGTTTTTATATCTGTCATTGTGTTAGCCCTGCAAGGAAATTTACTGCTGCTTTTCTTTGCATTCTGATATCTGCTACTTTATCCTCCTTCAGTGTAATTTTATTTAAGCTGATGTGCCCATTTCAGAACCTATGCAGAAGAAACATTTCAATAAATGATAATTAGATATGCCATCATATTTTGGCTCCTTCAGTGAACTTTCTTCCACTCTGTGGAGCCAAAAACAACCTTAATAGAGTTTCCAAAATGCTCAAATCAATTACATAGCAATTTCAGTTTTACATCATGATAAAGTACAGCTTTGTAGCTGACGGTTAAAATTGGACATTTTGGGAACTATTTAACTTGATGTTGGCAATGATGTTGGGTTCTACAGCACTGAGGATATATTTTTGGAACCAAGGAAATGTTATTGGAAAATTACTGGGTTGATGTGATTGTAAGTTAACAATTCTATAGTCTTGGTGGGAACAGAGAGAGAAATTAACTCAATATGAATAAATATAAATTATGAGAACGTTGACTTGTGACTTAAGCCCTAAAGCAGTTCCAGACCATTTGCACTAAACAGTACACATTTATACAGATTTATTTTTGAAGGATAGGATTCGTCAAACTTTTCAAATGAATTTTGTCAACACATTTATGTTAAATATTTGTTAGAATAAGTATCAGCTGTGGCTCAGTTGGTAGCATTCATGCCTCCGAGTCCGGATTTTCCAGGTTCATGTCCCTTTCCAGGACTTGAGCAGAAAAACCAAGGCTGACGCTCCAGTGCAGCACTGATGGAGTGCGGCACTGCCAGAGGTGATGAGATGTTAAGCAAAGGCCTCGACTTCCCTCTCAGGTGTAAAAGATGTAAAAGATCCCATGACATTATTTCAAAGCAGAGTAGGGGAGTTCTCCCCAGTGTCCTAGCCAATATTTATCCTTGAATTAACATCACAAAAACAAGATTTTCTGGGCAGTATCACATTGCTATTTGTGGGAGCTGATCATGCACAAATTGGCTGCCACGTTTCCAAAATGCTTCATTGGCTGTAAAGCACTTTGAGACATCCAGTGGTCATGAAAGGCGTTCTATAAATACAAGTCTGTGTCTTTCTTTACATTGATCCTATTGTTATAGCAGAATGCAACATTAGATGTATGCAATTTTTGAAAACTGTAAGCTTTTGTTGTTTTGTCTGTCATGGGACACCATGCTATACCGTAAAATCATTAATTTTTCAGGATGATTGGATCAAGGGTTTTGTGGAGCAATTAGGATCGCACATAGTCTGCATGAATTCATTGGAGAGTTTTGTTGTGAACTGACTTATTCAGGAAAACTGCATTTTGGCTTTAAAGAGTAATATAAGATGGACTCCTGCAGAGACAATCACAGAATTGTGGAAAGGTGAGCAGAAAGAATTGCACTTTGAGAACTGCAGTGAAGAAGCTGTTGCTATATTCACATTTGAAAAAAATACGAAAAACTGGCTCCAAATTGCTGACTCCTCTCTCATACACAATCCATCTTTTAGACAGCTACAAAAATGAGGTTCTTGGATGCACTTATTCAGCTGGTACGTATAATGTTTGTACAGTGTAAATATAACTTCTGATTTTGTGATCTTTCATTTTAACGCTTTCGAAACAGTGTGGTTACTCTTTCGAAATTTAAAGGTGCACTGTATAAAGCTTTCTAACATGTATTCCATTTAAGATACTGTAAAATTGTCACCAACATTTTTTGCTAAAATGCCATTCCTCATTGTCTCTAGAGCTTATTTTTACCATGAAGTATCAGTGAGCTTGCTGTCTCTAAGTTAGAAGTTCTAAATGCCACTTAAAAGCTTTGTACTTAACCTGGGTAGTTGATGGGGAAACAAAATGCACAGTACATCTTTGATGACAGCAGTGGCAAAATTAGGGATAATTAGGGAAAAGAATCTCACTAATTCTTCACTCATTTTTCCTTCAGAGTACAAGAACCGCACAAGAAACATGGTACTGATATGCCATACAGTGTGTATTTTGGCAGCTCTATAATTGCTTGGAGTCAGCAAAGATCGCTGAAATTGCAATGCTGTCAACAGCTCTTGATCCATTTTTTTGTCACCTCATTATGCAGTGACAATACATGTTGTGTTATTATAAATACATATGTTTTTTTAAGACTAAAATGTACAGTTTTTATAAACAGTATTTAACCGAGGATGGAGTAGATGTGTCATCAGGGCACCAGCAGTTCATGTTACTGTACAAATGTATCTGTAAATTCTTTATATCAATATAGCTAGTGCTTCAAATATGCACTGAAATGTTTGCCTGGGGAATGACAGAAAAGGTTATAACATATTTAATGTATATAATGTTTTATTTAAGATGTGTTTTTATTGTATTCTGTACCTACCTGTAGTGATTGTTGTGAGGTTGCAAGGTTGGTTTTTAGCACATTTTTTTGCCTTCATGCAGTGTGCACCCAAAGATATATCTTTGTAAAACAATTTCGTATGGACTTTTTATTTGTAAGATGCAGTATTATATGATGAATTTCGGAGTACAGATGATAAGCTCAGGGTGTCATTTCTGTTGACTTGCCTGATTTGATCTGTTTATTGAGTGGTTTGTGTGAAAAATATGAACATTTTTAACCATTTTTTAAACAAATCGTCTTCACATTATGTGTTCTTGAAGTTGTACTCAGTGACTGCCTGATTGTGTTTAGTTCAGTCCACATAAAATACAGACCAGCATTACCGTAGATGAGCTTTTCTCCTTGCTTCACCCCTTCTTCCTCGTCTTTTCAAGAGTTACATTTTTGCTTACATACATGATAAATAACATCCATGCACAGCCCACTATTGATGGTATCCCAATACCAGAATCACAACTTCCTGCAATGATTGGAGCATAACTTATATTTACCTATGTTACAGTCTTCAAATATGGAAGGTAAGGCCCGAACAATTGCTGCTGTCAATGAGCTTATGTAAGGTCATCATCACTTAAACCATTACAGCTGTCATGGCCTACTTAATGGGAAGTAAGAGTATGATCATCAGTCACGTATCCGGTGTGGATGCTGATCCCCATATGTCATTAATTCCATCTGCAATTTGAAAATAAAAAAAGCCTAAATTCTCAAGAGTCCCACCAAAACATTTGCAGAAGTCAAATGATTCCTTTCACAGGGCTTTACGTAGTTGACAGGTAAGCATTTTGCAGTTGATTTGGTCAGTTCTGCTTCACAGGATTCTAATTTTGGAGGTTGGTGGCCCCATTTGTAAGATCCTGAGCTGAAAATCAGTCCTGAGGCCCTGAGCCCTGTGCTGGCCGAGACTCAGCTGCTGGAACATTTTGTAGGTTGGTTTTGTTTTTCTGTATTGCTGATCTATAAATTACAGCGCCTTGTTCCACTCTGGCTGACTGTAGAAATGAATTCCAGCTGATTGTAAGGATGGCAACTATTACTTGGTCTTGTTATTTAGTGCTAGTATAGAGCATCATGTAGGTATTTCCTATGGCAGTTAATCATTGGTGTGTGAAAGTGACATCTTGGCCATTCTCCAGTAATAGATTGTGCACCTAATGATCTGATGTTTCTGAACAACATTTGATGGGCAAGGTGTTCTTTTCCTGAGTTCCGGCAGAGTCACAACTCTGACATACGTCCATTGGCATAGCTTCTAAGAGGTACATCAACAGAATAGAAATGAGCAATTTGCCATCTGAGTCCTTTGGACAATAATTTTAAAAACATGAAAACATGAGTCTATAATCAATAACTGATAACCAGGTCTCAGCCTTGGCTTAGCGGTAGCAATCAATCTTTCCTCTAAATCAGAACGTTGTGGGTTCAAGCCCCATGCAAAGATCTGAGCACCTAATCTACTCTGGCAGTTCAGTGCATTACTGAGGGAGTGTTACACTGTCAGAGGTGCTTTTTTTTGGATGAGACAATAAACCAAGACCCCATCTACAATCTCTAATGGATGTAAAAGATCCCACAGCACTATTTGAAAAAAGCAAGGGATTACTCTGTGTTCTGACCAATATTTATTCCTCAATGAAAGCCTAACAGAGATAATCTCGACATTTATTTCATTTCTGTTTATAGGACTTTGGCAAATTGGCTGTCACTTCTCATGTTGCAACAGTAGCTACGCTGGCTTTCGGGATATCCTGAGATTGTGAACAGCCTGTTCTTTCCAGATAAAATAATGGAACCCATTGACTGAAAGAGTCAGTTGGAGGAGTAATTGTAAAGGAAAAACTTAAAATGATGTGGATTTAAAAGAAAGATCTTGCCAGGGAAACCTCTTCAGCTTCTTTTGAAGAGGTTACAAATAAAACAGATAATAGAACTCCACATGATATGATTCTGTTTGACTTTCAGCAAGTTTTGACGAAATTCCACTTGAAAGGCTTTTAATTCTACTACAACAGGAAAGTTATGATAACAATGATACTACCAATTTCCATTGCACATTTCATGGAGAAAGCCATTCCAAAAGGTTGTAAACTAGGGTAGGTGTTGTTTCAGAACTGGAGATATTGAATGGTATCTCATAGGGATCAATGTTTGGACCTCTTTCTTAGCTACATACATGACCTGAATGCCGAAAACTAATTGTGACCATGCCAAGTTGCCAAGAGCACTGGACGTGCAGGATGCAGTAGAACTTAGAACAAAGTTGCATTTGAGCAAACAATGAAACTTATCCCTGGCAAGTCTTAAAGTATAGCACATTATGTGTAAAATGTGGTTCATAAATATTTGGAGTTGCAATGTATTTTCCTCAGCTTTCTTCTCTGGTATTAATGAACCAAATTCTTTTTTTTTACCCTTTTAAATTGACACAAGTTTCAATTCCTGAACTCTAAGTTTTACCATTATGATGCTTTGTCAGATTTTTTTTTTTCCAAATAACGTGAGTGTCCAGAAGATATTTGCTTGAACCTGTTACATTACCAAATGGCACATGCATCTAAGATCATTGTGGGGTGCAAAGGAAAGAGAGGTGTGCCAGCCCTGACCTGGAGTTGCATTAAGGTGTAAAATTTTGAATCTTTATAAGTTTCCCTCCCATTAAAATCCAACCTTTTTTAAGTAAACGTCACTCAGAGGACCTCCCTCCAGTTTTGATGAGTGATTTGTACTGAATCAGCAGATCTACGAAGGAAATGCAAAAGTTAAAGGCACAGAGCTATTCTACATAAGATGCAAAAATGAATCTTCCAGTAAAAAAGAACTTGTATTACGTCTTTAAGGTAATAAAATATCCCAAGGGACTCTTGCAATACCTTTCCTTAATTTCAAAATTATAGAAGATAATTTTAATCATCAACTTACCCATTGGTTATCATTTAAAAAAGAACATTTCAATGATAAAACTCACTGTAAAGTCTCAGACATGTTATGTCTAGGTGTTCTTTGGGTTGGGAAATAATAATTCATATCATGACCATAAATTGATAAATGAGGAAACTGCTTCTTTGTGGATGTTGGTGCAATGAAGTAACTTTCTGTACTCCTGCTTTGCAACTAAAAGCCATAAATTAAATATTTAAGTTTTATATGTGATCAAGGAAAATGGTATGTTGTTGCATTTCTCATAATACAATGTGCTTCTGTTGAGAGTATAACTGATATTTTTTTCACATTTTTATTTGTTTAAGAACAAACCCTTAACAGGAGTGCAATGTAACTGCTTTGAAATGCAGCTCTTCACGTTTGGTGTTGACCCTATTTATTTAACAAAGCTTCTTGCTTTTTACATAGGATAGTTGCTATAAATCAGACATTATTCAACCTTTTTACTCAAGTAAATGAGCAGACCAACAGTTTCCACAAGCAGTAACTTAAACTGAAAACTATAGAGCTGAGTTTAACCTGCATCCCAAGCTCATTGGGAGCATTGTGGGAGGAAGGGTAAAGATGGTGGAGCAAGTGTTTGTGCCATGTCGCCAATGTGTTCCCGCCTGCTCTCCATTTTTACTTGCTTGGATTCAGGCACGAGTAGGGCACAGGTCTCAACGGTTTGAGGGCTTGATTTAAATGGTTGCATTACATCCCAGTGGTGTCACCTGAACATACAAGCCATCTTAATTGCAGTGGACCAGACTAAGAACCACCCTCTCTGCAACCTGCCATCAAAAACTGGTGGCAGCCAGGATTCAGGTCACAGGATATTTAGGTACGTGTTTACTTTTGATATTAAAAGGTTTCCTCAGGCCCAGAAGGCTCAGGGCTGTTCCCTCTGGCCCCACGTGAATACCTGTGGGCTTCCCCACCCCTCTCTCTCCGATCATGGACATTGCTGGTTCCCCCCCCCCGCCCCAAATATTGTTACTCACCTGGCTGGATCTGTTCACATTGAATGGGTCCCAGCAGCTGCAGTACCCTCATCCCCACCACCTCCCTCAGCTGCCAACTTTGCGTGAATCGGGATGCATAAATGAGGGCCTAGGGTTAAAATCTCCACGGCCTCTGCAGCCTCGATTCCAGCCCGAGTTAAAATGGCCAATTGTGTTTTTATTCTTAGGTGAAGTTGGTTATCATGATCCAAACACAGCAACATAATGCAGAATACACAAGATGCCCACAATGTCTCCTATCACCTTAATGGGAGAAGAGCCCATACCACATATTGGATAAGCCACTGTCCTGAATTCCATGCAGGTAAAATGGTACATAGAAGCAAAGGTACAATACAGCACTAGCAAATTTACATTACATACAAATTACCATCTGTAGCTGTCAGAGCTTCTCTCAACAAATTGCTTGAAAAGACAGCCTTCTGTTGCTGCATTTGTAAGTGCTACTCCAAAGCTCAATCCACTCCAGCTCATAGCAATGTGAGGAATAGAAAACTCAACAATGCAAGAAGGTCACTGGATTATCAGGATGTTATGCCTTTAAAGTTCTTGGAGATGTTAGCACCCATCTACTTGATTACATGGATACTGTTGCAGAGTTTTACCCATCTCAACCAGACATACCATAACTTCAGCAAGGAAAATCAACGTGGATTGTTTGCACAGCCTGCTAAATAGAGTAAAGGTATGTTAATATAGCAAATATGCTGACATCCTTTGTGTATAAACACACTGACTAAACAAGAGAAGATGGCTAAAAGACTTTTCTGTGCTTGCACTAACTAAATTCTAGTTGATAAAAGAATTGCCTTTTCAATGGTACGAATGGCATCTCGGATTTCATAGGAAGCTGTTGTTACTGAAAGGATAAGCTTCAATGGAACTAAACATGGGAGCGTTTTGGACTTAAAAACACACACAAAAAACGCACACACTTATATATTAATAGCAGCAGTTTACATTCTTAATATTTAAAAATAAGTGCAGTATTTCTAAAACAATCCACAGTTTGAAGTGCAAAAGGGTGAATCTTACACAGCACGATGACTGAAATAAGTCTCATTTTAACGATGATCTTGGTGCTGAAGTTAAATTTTATACAGAAATTGAGAGTATCTCGATAAGAGTATGATTATTGTAGCAAGCAAGCAAATGGTTTGTCAGGTTTGGAATTGTAAATATTTATTTATTCGTGTGGTCACAACTCCGATTTTACGTTGATATTAAGAACTGAATCATGTATCTGCAATATGATTTCTTTTGAACAGACAGCAGTACTATAAAGTACCAAGGAAAGAGACACAGGAAATCCATGATAAATTGTTAACCATCCTGTGTTTAGCCTGTTCACTGCTAGAGAGAGCGAGAGGGCATTCTGCATAATAGAGTTGGATGAGAAATATCACAAGGCACTGTACCAGCCAGGGGAAGAATGGGTTAAATAGTCTGCTGAGAAAAGTGATTCTTTGCTGCAATTGCTCATGCTTTGACAATCAAGTAAAAACTAAAAAGGGCAATAAGTTGTTCTTGGTCAAAAACAGTCAACTTAGCTTTCATCTATATGTACTTTTATGTCTATTATTTTCACCATTATTAATAAAGAACCATGTTCGTTGAATGTTTTGTCTTCCGTATATTGCCGGACCAACTGAAATTGACTCAACCATCCAGCCTGCTATAGCAAGATAAACATTAACTGGCTTTACAGTTATGCAACAATCAACGTTTTCTTGCATATCACCATTCTTTATTCCAGAAGACTGGTAAATCTTTAAATGGACACATACCTTGGTTGTTGATTGTGCTTGATTCTTGATCTTTTTCATCCTTGGTAATAAGTACAGCACAGAAATGTTCTGCAGGTAATTTAACTCTTTTGAGTGCTGAATCAAAAAAGGTTTTCACACTATGTGCATAAATTACATTACAAACTACATATTCTGTGACTTTGATGCATATCAGAAGAATAAGATGAAAGTGTGGAAGCCAGACTTGTGCCTTTCATTTTAAGGCTCTCGATTTGAATCTATTCCATGGCTGATGGGTCGATGCCTGCTTTGTCGAACAGCTGTAAGAGTGCTGAGTTAATTTGGGCCATTTCAATTTTTAGTTGATGCATTTTGTGTCATCCCTGCGACATTAACATTTGTGAGCATTCCCTTAGTCCTTCCACTGTAATTGCTTTTAACTGCTAACAATCTCTTTTTAAAATAGGCCCCTGGTTTCCTCAACAAGTTTACAGATATCACCTTTGACAAAATTAAGATTTTCCCCCTCTAAGATCAGTGCAATATTGGTTTGCTTACTTCTGTCAAGGAGCATAGAGGGTTTAAAGACAAGCTTCACTTTCAGAAATTCTGTGTCAGCTCAACTTTATACATTTGTAATGTCAGTTTGTCGGTTGGTCTGAAGACTGTGTCCATGGGAGGTGACAAGCCTTCACTTCGAATACAAACATGATATGTGATCTGCTGAAATATATTTTTGAATGGCAGCTCCTTTTGAATTTAAAAGACAGTTGTTTAACATGTCCCCTTCATTATCTTGAAATTATTTATTAGTTTGTCTTTTTCAGATCAGTTGGTCTGTCTGGAGCCTTCGAAGAGTCTTAGTTTGGTCAGATAACTTCTGTATTTGTAAGAAAAAGAAAACGCGATACGTAAGAAAATTAGTTTTTAGTTTAGCATAGTAGTTGTGAACTATTTTATATTTTCTAAAATAAAACTGCTGTAAATGTGCATGTTTTGTTACTGCTACCATTTCATTTCTTTCATTGTTTAACAAACTTGCTTGGCTGGTAAAACCTAAGCCAACATCTAGCGTATGTTATATTGCAGCCTAAGAAAGAACAGAAGGAGCCCATGAACACACTGGATAGAACCATTCACTAAAATAATCTGAAACACGATGTTTATTCATTACTCAGGCGAGCTATTAATTTGATAAAAGCAGAATACTGCAGATGCTGGAAATCTGAAACAAAAAGTGCTGGAAATACTCAGGTCTGACAGCGTCTGTGGAGAGAGAAGCAAAGTTAACGTTTCAGGTCTGTGACCTTTCATCAGAACTGACAAAGGTTAGAAAAGAGTTAGGTTTTAAACAAGTGAAGGGGAAGGTGTTTGATAGGACAGGAGAGATTAAATAACAAAGCTGTCCTGGGACAAAGGCAAAGACTGTGTTAATGCTTGTGGTGAAGGATAAAGCATTTGGGTTAAAAAATAAAATGTTAAAAAAAAGGATAGGCATTCTCTGAAATTATTGAACTCAATGTTCAGTCTGCAAGGTGGCAGAGTGCCTAATTGAAAGGTCAGGTGCTGCTCCTCAAGCTTGCGTTGATGTTCACTGGAACACTGGAGCAGGTCAAAGACTGAAATGTTGGCATGAGAGCAGGGGGGAGTGTTGAAATGGCAAGCAACCGGAAGCTTGGGGTCATGCTTTCTGACTGAATAGAGATGTTCAGCAAAGCGGTCACCCAATCTACGTTTGGTCTCCCCAACGTAGAGGAGACCACATTGCGAGCAGCGAATACAGTATACTAAATTGAAAGAAGTACAAGTAAATTGCTGCTTCACCTGAAAGGAATGTTTGGGGCATTGGATAGTGAGGAGAGAGGAGGTAAAAGGGTAGGTATTACACTTCCTGCGATTGCATAGGAAGGTGAAGAGTTGTCGGGGGTAATGAAGGAGTGGACCAGAATGCTGACGGGAAGGGAGGGGAAGATCTGTTTGGTAGTGGCATCATGCTGGAGGTGGTGGAAATGACAGAGGATGATCTTCTGGATGTGGAGGCTGGTGGGTGGAAAGTGAAGACAAGGGGAACCCCCTCGCGGTTCTGGGAGGGAGGGAGGGGAAGGGGTGAGGGCAGAAATGTGAGAAATGGGCCGGACGCGGTTGAAGGCCCTGTCAACCACAGTGCAGGGGGTATCCTCGGTTGAGGAAAAAGGAAGACATATCAGAGGCGCTGTTGTGGAAGGTTGCATCATCAGAACAGATGCGTCAGAGACGGAGAAACTAGGAATGGAGTCCTTACAGGAGGTAGGGTGTGAAGAAGTGTAGTCGAGGTAGCTGTGGGAGTCAGTGGGCTTATAATGAATATTAGTGGACAGCCTATCCCCAGAGATGGAGACAGAGAAGTCGAGGAAGGGAAGTGTCGGAGATGGACCATGTAAAGGTGAGAGAAGGGTGGAAATTGGAAGCAAAGTTGATAAAGTTTTCCAGTTCTGGGTGGGAGCAGGAACCGGCACTGACAGTCATCAATGTACCGGTAGAAGAGTTGGGGGAGGAGGCCTGAGTATGACTGGAACACGGAATGTTCGACATATCCCACAAAAAGACGGCATAACTAGGACCCATGCGAGTACCCACAGCAACACCTTTTACTTGAAGGAAGTGAGTGGAGTTGAAGGAGAAGTTGTTTAATGTGAGAACAAGTTCAGCCAGGTGGAGGAGGGTGGTGGATGGAGACTGATGGGGCCTCTGTTTAAGGAAGAAGTGGAGAGCCCTCAAACTGTCCTGGTGGGGGATGGAGGTGCAGAGAGATTGGACATCCATAGTGAAGAGGAGGCGGTTACGGCCAGGAAACTGGAAATGGTCAAAATGACGTAGGGCATCAGAAGAGTCACAGATGTAGGCGGGAAGAGATTTGGACCAGGGAAGAAAAGAGTCAAGATAGGAAGAAATAAATTCAGTGGGGCAGGATCAGGCTGAAACGATGGGTCCACCAGCACAGTCCTGTTTGTGGATTTTAAGAAGGATGTAGAAGCAGGCTGTCCGGGGTTGCTGGGCTATGAGGTTGTAAGTTGTAGAGGGAAGATCTCTGGAGGAGATGAGGTCAGTGACAATCCTATGGACAGTAGCTTGATGCTCGGTGATTGGGTCATGGTCCAGGGGTAGGTAGGAAGAAGTGTCTGAGAGTTGGCGCTGAGCCTCTGCAAGGTAGAGGTCAGTATGCCAGACAACAGCAGCACCACCCTTGTCTGCAGGTTTGATCACAATGTCGGGGTTAGACCTGAGAGAATGGAATGCAGCAAGTTCGGAGGGAGACAGGTTAGAGTGAGTGAGGGGGGCAGCGAAATTGAGACGGCCGATGTCTCGCCAACAGTTCTCAATGAAAAGATCAAGAGTGGGTAAGAGGCCAGAGGGTGGGGTCCAGGTGGAGGGAGAATGATGGAGGTGGGTGAATGGGTCTGCTGGTCGGAGGGAGGACCCCAGTCAAAGAAGTGAGTATAGAGGCGAAATCGACGGAAGAAGAGCTCAATGTCATGCCGAGCATGAAATTCATTCAGGTGGGGGCGTAAGGGGATAAAACTGAGTCCTTTGCTGAGTACAGATCATTCAGCATCAGAGAGGGGAAGATCAGAGGGTAGGTATTAAGAGGGAGCTATTCATTTTGCCAAGCTGTAAGAGTGAATGGAACCCTTTCTGGAAACTAGTGCTCAGCGGTAAGGGTAGTCTGAAACACAAATGCCAAAAATACCGGGAATCTAAAAGGAAAAAAGCAGCTGAATGGTATAACAGTCCCCTCCACCATATTGTTTATAGATAGTGTAGACAGCAGATGAGCTACTATGCGAAATGTTTTCTGAAAAAGCAAGTTCAAACTGAAGTAGTGGTGAAGTACTTGACTCCGAGCCATAAGTTTATCAATTTGCCCCAGGGATCCCCTTTGCGGATTCACAGAATTTAATTAGTTCTTGGTTAGATGCCAAGATTGAAATTCATAAGTAAATCAAGTTTTTATTTATATCTCTACTTGGGAAGGGGAAGAAAACTTAACTCCTCCACCATTCCTAATGGGAGCTGTTTCACAAACTGACCGATCATTTTGCAGTTAGGACGTTCTCAGTCTATATCCTGGATGAAGATGCATTGCAGGAAGTCAGCTACAATTGGATGGCGGAAAGAGGAAAGTGAATAAAGTTATAAAAAAAGCAATATTATTTCTTCAAAATAAAATTAAGAATATGAAAGGAAGCCCACTGGTTGGTATTTTTGTCTGATAGTATTTGCATCTAGAGATGATGTTTATTGATCTTGATTAAAATGTGCACTGGTGACATCTATTGATAGGTCAATGGCAGTACATCTCAAAAGGAATGATCATGCTGATTTGAACTGCACTTAGCATAAGTATGTGAAGAGTATTTTTTAAATAGTTGGTTCTTACCCTCAGGTTTTGGGCATCTACTACCATTATTCACAAAAGAGACTGTGATAAGTTCATGTAAATTGTTAACAATGTGTTTCTTAAATAATGTTTTAATGAATCCTCCATATTGTGATATTCAGAGATTTTAATTCCTCTGTGTAATGTAATTTTGTCACACGATTATAGCCCTCCCCTTTCTGAATGGACTATTATTTTGATGATGCCCATTGCAGCTTTTTATATTTATTGCATATTTATTATTTTCTGCAGTTGTCTTGTAAATTGGAAAACTGGGAGGAAGCATTGCCCTTTTGGGAAGTAGAACTGTGGGCTTTGCCTTCCTGTACCAGATGTGCTTTTCTCTAATTCTGCTGCCTTGGTTCTTTTTTTCTCTCCCCGTTGAATCAAATCACGATTAATACAGATAAGGAAATCCTCGTGACCCATTTTAATTCATCCACCAAGGGAAAAGACCTCTCAGTTACCCCCATTACAGTTTCCAACCATTTTAAATAAATAATTCCAAGGTTTCTTCCTCCCAGTTTTTGCCACATTTATTTATTTTTTTTATTTAGAGATACAGCACTGAAACAGGCCCTTCGGCCCACCGAGTCTGTGCTGACCATCAACCACCCATTTATACTAATCCTACATTAATCCCATATTCCTACCACATCCCCCCCAATTCCCCTACCTACACTAGGGGCAATTTACAATGGCCAATTTACCTATCAACCTGCAAGTCTTTGGCTGTGGGAGGAAACCAGAGCACCCGACAGAAACCCACACAGTCACAGGGAGAACTTGCAAATTCCACACAGGCAGTACCCAGAATCGAACCCGGATTGCTGGAGCTGTGAGGCTGCGGTGCTAACCACTGCACCGCCCACATGTTGGCGACTGTGAGGAAAAGCTTCCGTCAGTAGTGGGGAAACTTCGAGATATTAAGGGGAATTTTAACCTGAAAAGGAAAGGTGGGTTTGGTCAGCTAAAGGTTAAAGTCTCAGAAATCTGTTCCCCGACCCAACCCCGCCTTCGACCCGCCATTTCCAGCTTCAACTGAGGCTGGATGGTGAGCGGGCAAAACAACCCTGATCCAAGGAGGCAGGTTGGGACTGTAAATATAAAATGAAACTGAGAGACTCATTGTCATTCTGCTGTCCTGGACATCAGGGAAGCTGGCAGCTTCACTCAGGTGAGGACTTGATGGATTAGGGAGGTGAGTGCATTGACAGCTACCTCCTGAATCCAGGTGCCTGCCTGAGGAGCCTCTGCATTCAGGCACCCACCACTGACCTACCCCCTCTTCTCTCCCCCCCCCCCCCCCCCCCCCACCCCCCACCGCTAAAACCTATCAGCATGTGGGGGAATCCTGAATTGAGCGTTCCCCATGACTTATCTGGCTCGCAGGTCAGTCAGAAAGATTCCCCTGATCAATTCAGGTTAAAATGAATTGGCACTTGCAAATATATGTGTTAATGAAAACCAGCAGGAATTTGTTAAAGGCAAACCCTCTTGGACTAGCATGATTGAGTTTTTTGAAGTAACAGAGAGGGTTGATATGGACGTTCAAAAGTTGTTTGATAAAGTTCCACATAATAGACTTGTCAACAAAATTGAAGCCCATGGAATTAAAGGGGAAATGGCTGTGTGGATATAAAATTGGCTAATGGACAAAAAGCAGAATGGAAAGAAAGCAGAGAGTCGTGGTGGAGGGTTGTTTTTCAGACTGGAGGGAAGTATGCAATGGTGAGCCCCGCCCCGGGGGTTGGTGTTGGGACTATGGCTCATTTTGTTAAATACTAATGGCCTGGACCTGGGTATATAGGGCATAAATTCCAAGTTTGCAGATGATATGGAACTCTGAAATGTAGTAAATGGTGAGGAGAATAGTAACAGACTTCAGGGGGAGATGGGCAGACATATGGCAGATGAGGTTTAACACAGAGAAGTGTGAAGTGATTCATTTTGTTGGATAGAATCAGGAGAGGCAACGTTAACTAAATGGTGCAATTTCAAAGGGGGTGCAGGAACGGAGAGACCTGGTGTCTTCATGCACCAGTTTCTGAAGGTAGCAGGCCAATTTGAGAAGGCTGCTAAAAAGGCATAGAAGATTTTTAACATTTATAAATAGAGGCATAGAGTACAAAAGCTGGAAATTTTTGCTCAACCTTTGAAGTATTCTGTTTAATTCTGTGCACCACACTTTAGGTAAGATGTCAAAGCCTTGGAAAGGGTGCAGAGGAGATTTACCCGAATGGTGTCATGAACTAAAGATATCAGTTATGTGGAAGGACCAGAGAAGCTGGTGGTTCTGCTTTCAGCAGAGAAGATTAATGGGACATTTGATAAATGTATTAAAAATCATGAAGGGTTTAGATTGAGTAAATATGGTGAAACTGTTCCAAATGACAGAAGAATTGGTAATCGGAGGAGACAGATTTTAAGGTAATTGGCAAAAGAACCAAAGATGATATACGAAACTTTCTTTTACACAGTGAGTTATTATGATCTGGAATGCATGGCCTGCAAGCAGATTCACTAATAACTTTCAAAAGGGAAATTGGATAAATACTTGAAAATAAAAAAATTTCAGGGCTATGGGGAAAGGGCTGAGATTAATTGGATAGTTCTATCAAAGAGCTAGCACAGACACGATGGGCACAATGGCCTCTTCTGTGCCACAACATTCCTTAATTCCCGATCTCCATTATAAATTTCCATATTGTTTGAGTTTATACTACTGTTAGTGCAATTTGAATAGTGTCCTATATTTACCTGTTAATGTTTATTACCGCAAATCTTTTTATAAGGTCTCCAGAAATCAAAGATGATCAGCCCAAGTTTTCTCAAACTCTTCATAACTCCATCCTGTGAATGTAGGGATAAGTCTCGTTGCCTTTCTCTGTACATTCTCAAAGATTTACATATCTCCCTTGTATCTTAGTGATCACAGGTAGCTCCTGCTCCCAATCTCCAACCAGTGAAACGCCCCACCAGATGGACAACATATATAGGCATCAAGAAAGGACAGGATGAGGCCTGACTGAAGCATTGACCTGTAGCATTGTGGAGTAACAGGTGCTGTGCAGAGAAGTTGCATGAACAGTGTTGCTGAGAAAAATATACAGAACCAATACTGATTAGTTAGTTAGTATTACATTTTTATTTTATTTACTGACACAAATCTGGATTTTTAATTTCAGTAATTCAGTACAATCCTACCTGCTTAAAGGAATCACTTTGGTTGTGGATCGTTTGTTAACCGTAAACACATGATTCCTGTTGCACTGTTATCATTTACCGGCACTTTAATTAAAGACTGTTGTGTTGCAGTGCAGATTGGTTGAATGTTACATTTTTTGTCGCTGCATAAAATAGTACAGGGAGTGAAGTGACCTCCAACCCTGTCTGACTTATGAGAATGCAGTGAATTCTGTTGTGTACTGCCAAGGAAACCAGCCAGTCTGCTGTTGCTATTAGCCCTGCAGTCCTCTGTGTGATGTTGCCTGACTCACAAATGCAAAAAGAAATCCACGAAGTCTGCATGGAATAAATCATGTCTGACAGTTCTCTTCCTCTTTATTTTGTTTGTTCTCTTCCTCCCTCTCCCTCTCTCGCTGTCTCTCTCGCTGTCTCTCTCGCTGTCTCTCTCGCTGTCTCTCTCGCTGTCTCTCTCGCTGTCTCTCTCCCTGTCTCTCTCCCTGTCTCTCTCCCTGTCTCTCTCCCTGTCTCTCTCCCTGTCTCTCTCCCTGTCTCTCTCCCTGTCTCTCTCGCTGTCTCTCTCGCTGTCTCTCTCGCTGTCTCTCTCTCTCCCTGTCTCCTCTCTTCTCTTTCCTTCCTGTGTGTGTGTGAGAAGTTCACTTCCCAGTACATAATGGAAGGCTGATTAGTTTTATCAATTAAATAGAAAAATAACATTGCAGTCTATTGGAATAGGTAATGGTTTCTCTTTTTCATTCCCTTAAATTAAAATGTGATTCTCTTAAAACAGATTTTATTTTATTTCTAATTCTGTGTCACCTGCAGAAAGCCTTTATTCCACTATCGACAGACATGCAGATTTCTTCAAAAATAAAAACAAAAAGTGCTGGAAATACTCAGCAGGTCTGGCAGCATCTGTGGAGAGAGAAGCAGAGTTAACGTTTCAGGTCAGTGACCTGAAACGTTAGCTCTGCTTCTCTCTCCACAGATGCTGCCAGACCTGCTGAGTATTTCCAGCACTTTTTGTTTTTATTTCAGTTTTCCAGTATCTGCAGTATCTTGCTTTTATTATGCAGATTTCTTCCACTGACATAATCTGCTTTAACTGTAGACTGGTAAGTTTTAACATCCATTGTTGGGATAATCTGTGCAAAAAAATTTCAGATTCTAATGGGAAAAGCTGTGGAAGAACGCAACTTGGTAGAGTCAGGAAGGATTGAGGAATGCCTAACTATCTTGCCAGTATTTCCACCCCCACCCTCCCAAGACATCACTGGCAAGGACAAGGAAACATTGTGATATTATACTTGGATTTTAAGGAGGCTTTTTATAAGTTCCCACATCAGCAATGAATGGCTGATGTGGGAAGTCACTGACTATTAAATTGATGTATCATAAGAATTCTCCCAAGCTTTCAGTCTCCCACTGAAGTGGAAAGTCATGCTTTCTCATTTTTAAACAGGCAGGCAGACACATTAGTTGGTGGACTATGTTGCCGCAGTAAAGTCAGAAATCATTCTTTTGGACCTCCTGTCAAAGTGTCATTGAATACCTGTGTTAACAATATGCATCAATTTGCACATATTCATTAAGTATTGTTTCAACTTGGCTGCTGAACAATTTGGCACAGTTCTGGTAATATTACCTCATCATATAAGTCAAGCTGGTCCAGATTTCCCACGAAAAAAGAACTACAATTATGGACCACCCATGTTATATTGAATACAAAAATAAAGATAGATTATACATGTTTAGGTATTATAGTGTTTCTTCAAATAAATCGATATCTCTTCCCGTTACCTGCAGGAGTTATAGGATTATGAATTCCTCATCTTTGAGGTGCGTCTCTTCATTTGAAACTGTATTAATTCAATTTTTAAAGTAAAAATGATATTTAGTTTGCTTTTGTTTAAACAACATATTTTCTGCGTTCTGAAGTTTATTTTTGTAGGAGTCCTGCTGTTCTGTGCCTGGTGCCTTTGGTGCTGGAAAAAAATCAAGTTGAACTATTGTACTGAAGGGAAAAAAGTTTGCATGTGGCACCTCAGACATCTCTGAGAAAGATAAGTATCACTGATTTTTTTTCATTTGGCTGGGCAGCTCATTCATGTGTGGAATGTAGATTCATTCAAGGAACTAGATGACAATCCTCTGAAAGTGACTGATCTATTCTTTCAAGTTATCACAGCATCCAGTGCAACAGTTCATATGAAAAATATAGGAGCAATGACTGATCAGAAATTCTTTGTTAGAAGAAAAAGCATTTCCTGCAAAAGAGAATGGGTATGTGCATTCAAACTTCAGAACAAACAATGAGCAATGCTATGGTTATTTAACAAATTTTAAAAAAGCTTTTTAAGTATCAATTATATAGGTTAAACCTATACACTGAAATGTTCCAATAAAAATACAGTCATGAAATGTCTTTACACTCCGTAATGACAGTGAATAAATTGAACATTTATCTTTCTCATGTATTAGTGGTGGAATTTTTAGAACAAGTTGAAGCCTTTAACCTTTACCAATTTGAATGTCCTGCAAAATAGTAGGGCCTGGGAATACCAGCTGTATATTTACCTCAGATGTTTGCCTTAGACAACAGTTTATCTTGAGTAATAAAAGCAAAATTCTGCGTATGCTGGAAATTTGAAACACAAACAAGAAATGCTGGAAATACTCAGCAGGTCTGGCAGCATCTATGGAGAGAGAAGCAAAGTTAATGTTTCAGGTCAGTGACCCTTCATCAGAAACTTTATCTTGAGTGATTGTTTTATGGCTAAATTCCATATTCGTAGAGCTAAACGTCTTGAATTTGAAACTAAATGGAATGTTTGTGGACATTAAATGGTAAAATATTCAAACTATCACAAATCTAAATCCTCTGCCTTCAAAACTATAAATTGTTTCATTATTTAATACATTAATTATTAAACTATTTCTCTTAATTATTAAACTATTTCTCTTTGCCAAACTAAGGATATGCTCTGCCTCTTTTTCTAAAATAATTCTTTCTATTAGTTATTCTGGCTCACTGTTGCAGTATGCATATTTTAGTCACTTCTCACATTATGCATTACAACAGTTTTTAATCAGTCTGCTTGAACATAAAAAGGAAGAACATCATTTTGGAAGCAAAATCCAATACAATGATATAAAATTAAGAATCCATTGGCTGAATTTTAAATGTCAGAATATTTAGCTGTACTTTGGCTATTATTTCTTTGTTAGTCTGTTAAATAACTAACAATCATGAAGTTGCAGCCCATATTTTCTTACAGTTTCACAATAGATGAAACAGAGTTACAGTTAAATTCTGAGAGATGTTACCAGCTTGTCAGGGAATATGAGGTTTGGTCACAACTGCTGCGGACTGCTTTGGAAATACAGGAAAAAGTTGTACTGCACAACTTAAACAAAAATGCTGGCTGGGGATTAAATTAGCACCAATGGTGATGAAGGTTTTGCTGTGTGCCAAGGTTGCAGTGTTTTAGCTGACTGAAGTTTTCTTTAGGCTCTAGATGACGTCATGCACAAAGCTATGCCTCTCTCCATAGCTAAGGACTCCAGTGTATCTCCTGTTGGGAAGGCAAGCTGTGTGGGTGGATTGCTACTTCAGACAGTTCTGCATTCTTTTTACAATATACCTATATTTTACACAAGCAGTTTTTATCCAAACGAGTGGATAAGTTTTTTCTGATACCTTCGGTGTCTATTTTTCTAATCCTTCACTAATTAAAACTATATGATACAGACACTTTATTTTTTAAATAAAAGTTGACTCCTTGGAAAGGAAACTCATTTGGATTGATAACTCTACTGCAAACCATCTTCTTAAATCCCTTTTCCCTGTCCCCTCCACCCTCACTTCCAATAATAAGTGCAGGGGACTCATGGATGACTTTGTCATCCGATCAGCTGCCTCTGCCGTGTCCCTTGCTTTCCACTAGCCCACCTGGCCAAACTTCCTGTACAGCACCCCCCTGCCCTCGCCCTGAACTCGCATTTTTCTCTAGTTTCTCTCCTATCTCCCCTCATTCCCTCTCTGAGCCCTAGTCCATGAGACCCACCTCTTGTTCCCTCAATCCTATTCCCACTAAACTACTGATCTCCCAACTTCCCCTCCTGGTCCCCATGTTAGCTGATATTGTAAATGGTTCTCTCTCCAAGTGTTGTCCTTCTGTCCTTTAAATCTGTCATCATCACCCCTCTCCTCAAAAATCCAACCCTTGACCCCACCGTCCTTGCAAACTCTCGTCCCATCTCCAGCTCCCTTTCCTCTCAAGTTCTTGAACGTGTTGTCACCTCCCAAACCTGTTCCCATCTTTCCTGGGACTCCATGTTTGAACCCCCTCCAATCTGGTTTCCACCCTTGCTACAGAACCGAAACAGCTTTTATCAAAGTCACAAATGACATCCTGCTGACTGTAACAAAGGTAAACTTTTCCTCCTTGTCCTTCTTGACCTGTCTGCAGCTTTGACCTGGTTGGCCACACCATCCTCCTCCAACGCCTCTCCACTGTCATCCAGCTGGGTGGGACAACTCTCACCTGGTTCCATTCTTATCTTTCTAAACGTAGCCAGAGATTCACTTGCAATGGCTTCTCTTCCTGCTCCTGTACAGTTACCTCTGGTGCCCCCAAGGATCTATCCTTGGCCCCCTCCTATTTCTGGTCGACATGCTGCCCCTCGGCAACTTCATCTGAAAGCACAGTGTTGGTTTTCACACATAAGCTGATGACACTCAGCTCTACCTCAGCACCACCTCTCTCGACGACTCCACTGTTGCTAAAGTATCAGACTGTTTATCTGACATCCAGTACTGGATGAACAGAAAGTGCTTTCAATTGAATATTGGTAAGACTGAAGGCATTGTTTTCCGTCACCACTCCAAACTCCGTTCCCTAACTACTGACTCCATCTCGCTCCCTGGCAACAGTCTGAGATTAAGCCAGCATGTTCGCCACCTTGGTGTCACATTTGACCCTAAGATGCACGTCCGACCTCATTCGTGCCATCATTAAGACTGCCTATTTCCACCTCTATAGCATTGCCCCGTTCAGCTCATCTACTGAAACCCTCATTCCTGCCTTTGTTACCTCTAGATTTGACTATTCCAATGCACATCCTGCTGGTCTCCCGCATTCTACTCTCCACAAACTTGAGATCATCCAAAACCCGCATCAAGTCCCAATCCCCTGTTACCCCTTTGCTTGCTGACTTACATTGGCTCCCAGTCAAATGATGAATTGATTTTAAAATTCTCATCCTTGTTTTAAATCCCTCCATGACTGCATCCCTCCCTATCTCTGTAATCTCCTCCAGCCCCACAACCCTCCAAGATATCTACGCTCCTCTAATTCTGGCCTCGTGCATCCTTGATTTTAATTGGTGGCCCCGCCATCAGTTGCCTAGACCCCAAGCTCTGGCCTTCCGACACCGCTGTGACTCTCTACCTCACTTTCCTTTTTAAGACACTCCTTAAAACCTACTTTTTTGACCATCTGACCTAATATCTCTTTTTGCAGCTTGGTGGGGTGTTATATTTTGTTTTATAATACTCCTGTGAAATGCCCTGGGACGTCTTATTACACTAATACAGTAGAGATGTTAGCACCTTTAAGATTCCCTAAATCTCAAATCCCTCCATTGCTTTGCTCGACTCTACCTCAGTGATTACCTCCAGTCTTACATCCCATCCTCTAAAACAAGCTTACTCCTTATTCCCAGATCCTTCTATTCCACCATTGGCAGCTGCTTCTTCAACAAATAAATTCTTTCTCTTGGGAAATTGCTTCCTTAGAACCTCAATCTTGTTGCCTCCTGTATTTTCAAATGCCTCTTAAAGATTATTCTTTGACTAAGGCTTCATCTTCTCCAGTGCCCCTCAGCTGTGGCTCAGTTGGTAGCACTCTTGTCTCTGTCAGAAGGTTCTGGGTTCAAGTCCCACTCTAGGACTTGAGCACAACAAAAAAAATCAAGGCTGGTGCTCTAGTGCATTACTGAGGAAGTGCTGCTGTGCTGGAGGTGCCGGCTCTCAGATGAGACATTTAAACTAAGGACAATCTGCTCTTTCAGGTGGACGTAAAGAGTCCCATGGCACTGTTTCGAAGCAGAGTCGGGGAGTTATCGTTGATGTCCTGGCCAATATATATTCCTCAACCGACATCACAAAAACAGATTATCTGCTCATTATCACATTGCATTGTGGGAGCTTTCTGTGCAATCAGCTGTCGCATTTCCTACATTACAACAATGACAACATTTCAAAAATATTCCATTAGCTGTGAAGTGCTTTGGGATGTCCGGTGGATGTGAAAGGCTCTATATAAATGCAAGACATTCTTTTTTCTCTAAATCCTTTATTCCTCCTCTTTGTAATCCATACTGACCATGAATTTGACTCCACACACAGCTTTTTATTAATCTTTTGCATGTAAGATGGGACAAGATGGACTTTCTGATTTCAATGAAATTCTGGTGGTCTAAAGCCAAGGTGCAGGCCATCTGAAATATGAAAAATCCAGCATAAAAATAGACTGTATGGTTCATTGTAGCTGCAATATTATATGGTTAAGAAACTAAAATTGGCTTTCTGCAGTCATTAATTCCTGGTACACACATCCAAATTCTATGGACTGAGTGGTCTCAGGAGACATCTTATTGTACGCTGTAACATCTCTCAGTTCTGGCAACATTAAAAATTGAGAAAAGACACTTTCAATGGAGAGTTAAATGCTGTTTACAAAAAATGCTAACAGTTAGCCCAGAATGTTAGATGCCATAGAAACAGAATGTGCTGTAGTTGGGGACATGTTCCAACCACCTCACTGCTCAGTGAAAGTACTGTCTGAACTGCAGAACAAACACTCCACATTGATCAGGAGAATCACACAAGGTTAAATTGGCAACATGCAAACTAATATTACGAAAACAAATTTTAAATTATGTTCACAGGTTAAAGCAGATCAATTTTTTTTTTTACTTAAATCTTGAGGCTCATTCTGACGTACATAATTATGATCACATGCTGTTAATTCTTAATAATCCAACCAAACAGATTGAGCCTGAAGAACCTCAAGTATTTTTCAGTTATAAGACCCACAGAACCATTCCTTGTAGCTTTATTTGTAAATAGAATTGTACAGATTCAAAATTACATTGGTAAACAAAGCATAAATACACAATATAAGCAACATTCTTGGAACAGATTCGACTGCCAAAATTCAGTATTGCATCACCATCCATCTAATACTGGCCAGCAAAATATTGCAGTGTGTGTTATGTTGGAATATAATCTGATTAAAATACTTGAATGCAGCTTGTATTTTATCAGTTGCCTTTCCACTATTTTCATAAAACCCAGTGGATCATTCACTATAGCTTTAATAAGAGTGATTATGATTCATGAAAGAAACAGTAACCAAATGCGCTTTACATAAAGTTACTTCTTCAAATTTGAAATCTTTTACTTTAAGTAGTCATGCTTTGGCAAATTTCTTATTCATAAAATCTAATGAAGCATGGTATATCATCTACCTTTCTATGGCAAACAATATAGACAGCAAAATAGTTTTTTTTTTAAATTATCACGGGGGTTGCAATTTTTTGTACTATACTATGGAGTCAAATTGTACTGTGCAGATGTGCTATTGTGCACCAAGCACAAGTGTACGCCTGTAGTCCCCTAAAGCTAAATTCCAGCTTAGAAGCAGGCTGTTGGAGGAGGACTGAGTAGAGGCTAAGTGCCTCTCTATAGGGGAAATAATGAAAGTAGTAACAGAGGGCACCTGAGGCTGTTCAAAACATTGCCCTCCCATACACATTGACACAGCAACACAGACAGAGGGTTGAAGTATTCACTTGCTTGCACTCTTGGGAAGCAATGATGCCACAGCAGGCCATGAGCTGTGAGCAGAAAGAATTCTAAGCAGATGATATTTCTGTCAATCTACTTCCCAATATTCACAACATGAAATTAAGCTCTTTATAAACTGCAAATCGCATTGAGTTCTTAAAATTTCAGCTATTTGTCGGTCAATATCCATGTCCACTGAAAATCCTTTTTTCGGTTTTTTAAAACACAGAATTCGAAGATTAGTGTACAAAAATAAAACCTCTTGTAACAATGTTCTTTTGAAAACTTTTATCATGTAACCTACCGTAGATGCTGGCGTATACGTCGCCTTTTGAAGGTTCAAAATCCATCCAAAAATGGGGGTTGACTTATATGCTGAGTATAAAAGTGAACCGCCAGTGTGGGTGGTCACCATTTTGAAATGTGAAAGGAAAACATCACATCAGTAAATCATATTAAATTAATGTGACCTGGTTTATTGAATAAACTAACTGTACAAAGATTCTTTTAACCACAATCAAAGCGTTTTAAAACCTGCCATTCATTGTCATCGACATCCGACGCAAAGAGTGGGCTTAAACCCACACGCATCCTCGCAACACATCTGTATTGTCTGCTTGTGCCCAGTTATAAAGTGAGTTAAATATGCATTTGTAGGATGAAAAATTGAGGTTGACTACTAAAGTGAGTATAGCATATGATGGCTGAAAAGGGGGGGTCGACTTGAATGCTGAGTATACGCAAAAAAATGATTTTTGGGGCTGGGAAAATGGGGTTGTCTAATATGCTGGATCGACTTATAAACCACAACCTAATTTCCTAATTAACTCCACTAAAAGGGCATCTTTTCTTCAGAACAAAAGTTTTATTTACAAATAATTTTTTTTTAATGCTGTTGATAAGCCAGACGAAAGCTAATTGCATAAGTGGGAATGTTTTTTATTATATAGTAAAATAGTATATTTTGTTAAATATCCAGAGTATTCTTCTCAGCTGGAGTGGCAGCCATGTTCTTATTGAATGGCGGAGCAGGCTCGAAAGACCGAATGGATTACTCCTCCTAAGTTCCTATGTTTCTATATAGAGGAACTCGAATTGATCTCAACACACTGAGTTAGGAGGCAGAGAAAAAGTGTCAGCCAAATTATCACTCCTGTACCTCATCCAGTGATCTTTGCTGGAAATGTGAGTGAGAACAGGATTTGTCTGCTGTCGATAATTCCCACATTAAAGAGCTTGCTAACACTCATGAATAATGGCCATTTGGACGAGTTACCAGAAAACATTGAATTAATGTGAAATTGTACTCCATCAAGGATTCAACATCTTCAGCAGAGAAGAGGAGAGAAATTCAAATACATGTTAACCAGTAATTCATCTAGGTTTGCAGACAGACTAGATGTGGAAAAGGATTTCAAGTTTAATGCAATGGGAACAGGAGCCAATGTAGATGAGGAAGGATTGAGGTAATGAACAAGCAGCCTAGATGTGGGCAGCAGAGTTTTGGTCAAATTGGAATTCAGCAAGTGTGAAGGATGAAGGCAGCAGGGAGAGCATCGGAATAGTCGAGCCTGGAGGTGAATAAAGCTTTGATAAGGGTTTCAGTAGCACAGCAATGTTGCAGAGCTGGAAATGAGACACCTTGATGATGGATGGGATTTGTGTTTTAAAGTTCTGTTCGAGGTCTAATAATTTCAGCCCAAGCATTGTGGTCAGTGAAAGGGATGGAGTTTGTGGTGGGGGTCAGGAAGCAGAACTGAACAGTCAAGAATTGATTGGTGAGAGGACAAAGGGAGTGGAAGGTTGGTCTCATGGAAGGGATGAGTTTGAAGAAAGCAGGATGGGAAATGGGAATAAAGCAACAAAATGACAAGGATTCAAGGCAGGAGTGGGGTGAGGGTCTGGGAGGGTGAAAGCATTGGGAGGAAGCAATGTAACAAGCTGCATGGATGATCTTGGAGAGAAAAGTGAACTCCTTGAAATTGAAATTTAAGTGTTTAGAGAATTATGAGAGATTCTTAAGGAGGCAGTTAGTCAGAAAAACAAGTCCTGGAGAGTGATGCATGATAATGTTTGATGCCATTGAGCCAAATCAGGCAGTTGTGTATTGGGTAAGCTCAGACTTCCACTCCTTTGAGTTGATGCAAATGTACCAGCAAGAATAGCAGGGATAGAAGATGGTGATTGGGAAAAGGGCTATGAAAGGTAGAGGTGGGGAAGTGGGTTAGCAGATGAACAGCAGTCAAAGTGATGTAATGTGATGGATTGTGAGCAAGAGAAGAGGAAGTTGGAAGTTTGTGTGAATTTTTGAGGGAGCTAGTACGAGATTTTATTGAAATATTTGTGCCCATCTTGTATAATAAAGTTGTTACTGCAAGTCTCTGTTCATGAGGCACACCACAATGTTACCCTTAATTTACCACCACAAATCTAAGAGACACCTTTTAAGTAACCTAATATTTTTATTTTTCCTAGGGATGTTGGTATTACTGGCTAGTTATTGTCTGACCAACCTTGTGGACTTTTTTTCCAAAGGTGACATCCCAATTGATGGGAGAGGTGGGAGCCATGTGACAAACTTACCTAGACTTCCAAAAGATCTTGCAAGAAATACCACAAGCGACTCACTTACAAGCTATGATCAAGGGATATAAAAGGTATAACATGGGCTTGGACTAACAATTGGCTAAAAGGCAAAAAAGTGGAGAGAACTCATAAGGGTAGTGAGACTGCAGTAGTGGTAGGGAGGAGGTATTGGGTGGGGTGTCTCAGAAGTCTACCTGGGATCTGTGTTATTCCTGGTGACTGGGGGAACCATGCTGTCAACATAAAGTAGTTATATTTAAACTGAGGGTGGGCTGGCAGAGGGGGTGAGTTAGATAATTACACAATTATTCACAGATACATCTTCAGACTTGGGCAGCTATAAGGAGAACTCTACTGATGGAAACAGGAAATTTTGTGTAAGTAAAACTTACAAGGATGGCATTCCAGAAGGAAAAGATCAAATGGGTTTTTTCATTCAAGGCAAGTGTCACAATTGTGACAGCATTTCTGAAAGTCTTTAGGTCTAATAGGATCACCTTATTGTGCCTGGAGTGGATGAAGTTGGTAACAGGGAAATGAACACCATGTGGTTACAAACATACTGGTAACTAGTAGAGTTGATGAGGGGGAGCCAGTAGATGTGATTTATTTGGACTTTCAGAAGGCTTTCAACAAAGTCCCACATAACAGGTTAGCATGTAAAATAAAAGCGCATGGGATTGGGGGAAGTGTATTGCGATGGATAGAAAATTGGTTGGCAGACAGGAAATAAAGAATAGGGATAAATGGGTCTTTTTCCGAATGGCAGGCAGTGATTAGTGGGGTACCGCAGGGATCGGTGCTAGGACCCCAGCTATTCACAATATACATTAATGATTTAGATGAGGGAACTAAATGTAATATCTCCAAATTTGCAGATGACACAAAACTGGGTGGGAGGATGAGTTGTGAGGAGGATGCAGAGAGGCTTCTGGGTGATTTGGACAAGTTCAGTGAGTGGGCAGTTGCATGGCAGATGCAGTATAATGTGGATAAATGTGAGGTTATCCACTTTGGTAGCAAAAACAGGAAGGCAGATTATTATCTGAACAGCTATAAGCTGAGAGAGGGGAATATGCAACGAGACCTGGGTGTTCTCGTACACAAGTCGCTGAAGGTAAGCATGCAGGTCCAACAGGCAGTAAAAAAGGCAAATGGTATGTTGGCCTTCATAGCAAGAGGATTCGAGTACAGGAGCAGGGATGTCTTGCTGCAATTATACAGGGCCTTGGTGAGGCCACACCTGGAATATTGTGTGCAGTTTTGGTCTCCTTATCTGAGGAGGGAGTGCAGCGAAGGTTTACCAGACTGATTCCTGGGATGGCGGGACTGACGTACGAGGAGAAATTGAGTCGGTTAGGATTATATTCGCTGGAGTTCAGAAGAGTGAGGGGGGAATCTCATAGAAACCTATAAAATTCTAACAGGACTTGACAGGGTAGATGCAGGAAGGATGTTCCCAATGGTGGGAGAATCCAAAACCAGGGGTCACAGTCTAAGGATACGGGGTAAACAACCTCACAGCTCCAGGGACCCGGGTTCGATTCCGGGTACTGCCTGTGTGGAGTTTGCAAGTTCTCCCTGTGTCTGCGTGGGTTTTCTCCGGGTGCTCCGGTTTCCTCCCACAAGCCAAAAGACTTGCAGGTTGGTAGGTAAATTGGCCATTATAAATTGTCACTAGTATCGGTAGGGAAATATAGGGACAGGTGGGGATGTTTGGTAGGAATATGGGATTAGTGTAGGATTAGTATAAATGGGTGGTTGATGTTCGGCACAGACTCGGTGGGCCGAAGGGCCTGTTTCAGTGCTGTATCTCTAATCTAATCTAATCTAAACCATTCAGAACTGAGATGAGGAGAAATTTCTTCACCCAGAGAATGGTGAACCTGTGGAATTCGATACCACAGAAAGCAGTTGAGGCCAAAACATTGTGTGTTTTCAAGAAGGAGTTAGATATAGCTCTTGGGTTTAAAGGGATCAAAGGATAAGGGGCGAAAGCAGGAACAGGCTACTGAGTTGGATGATCAGCCATGAATCATAATGAATGGCGGAGCAGGCTCGAAGGGCCGAATGGCCTACTCCTGCTCCTATTTTCTATGTTTCTATGGATCTCGATGCATTGATTGAATGCAACTCGTTTCAGGTAGGTTGGTGTTGACAGATCATTCAATCCAGTAATGTTCTTCATGCCCACCATGGTAGTTGGAGATAACTACTGATGTTGTGAATGGTGCCTATTTCCTTACAAAATGCCATTTTCATGATCCTAAAGGATGCCTCCATTTCAGCAACGTGAGCATGTCTAAAATACCAATAGCTATCTGCCATTTTGAAAAGAAGCCGCTTTACAATGCACGTTATCATTTGAATAAGTGCAGAGAAAAGACGGATAACCCATTAAGATGCTTTATAGTTGATCTTATGTTAATGCAGTCACATTCTGCTCCAGTGGAATGCTTTATTTTATACATACAAAATGTGCTGAGGCACAAAGGAATAGAGGACATGACTCGCATTAAACAGTGGCACAAAAATAGTTTAATATTACTTCCAAGCCTGTCCCCAGCGGTGCAATCAACACACAACGTTAAACAAAAATTATGCAAGAAATTCAATAGGAATGGAAACAAAAGAAAAAATAATAATCCCAATTCTTTTAGTTTGATTAGAAGTGTTAGAGTGAAATTTGCTCTTCACCACAGTGTGAAGAGCTACCATGATTGACGATTTTAGGATTTGAAAAGCACTGGAGTAGAATTTAATTTGTTTAACCAAATTTCAATGCACTAATAATCTGCAGTGCAGCATTTAATGTCTGAACTGCTGACATCTTGTGGCAAAATATTCCACAGCATTTATTTTTACTCGGGCAAAACTAAAGGAATTTGCCAACATCAAATCCCATTTAAGCAGCTTCTTCTGCAGCTTAACGGTAAACTGCAGAAATTAGCAGCAAAAACACACGCCAGCGACTCACAGAATAGCCAGCTGCTATGAAATTTTATTGACCGCTAATATATATCATAATTAAAATGCTTGAACTCATCAGAATTACACTCTAATGAAGCACAAATATGAAGTGAAGGCAGCTAAAGTAATTAGAACGTGAAATATGTTGCAAAAAACATTCCAGTTTTATGGTATTCAGAGATCTGATTCTTTTTTTTAAAATCCTATTGGTAAAGAGAACTAAAATTTGGTTTAGATGTTTTGCAATTAATTTCTTATTTATTTTAGTTTTTAGGTGAGGTGGATTCATAAGATAATTTCTCCTCCTCTCCCTTCTCCTTTCCCAGTGCCGAAAATAGTCTCCAACCCAAAAGAAGGGTTGGCAATTTGATGCCAGCACTCTGCTGGATGTTGCTTTGAAGCTGGGTGCCAGGAGATACACGTGAAGACTAAAGTTACTCTCCCTTTACTTCTCTCTCCCTAACCAGAGGCATAGCTTTTGTATGACTCTTCCCTTCAGCAATGTCCTATTAATTGGCGCAGCATATTGAGACTTCATCACGTTACCCCATGTTTCTCTGTTTAAGGTGTTCAAATCCCATTTTTAATACACTTTTCATAACTTTCTGAACTTTTTTATCTAATGTAGGCAAGCTGGGCTGCTGCCGGGACTCTTACAAAATTGCACCTGAGATAGTTGCTAGGAAGTACACAAATCTAGCTCAAGATGCTCCCATTTTCTTTCCTAAACCCTATTGGTTATCTTGACACCTCCACTTCATGAGGCAGCAAAAAAAAATCAAAATTCACCAGAGGGAGAAATGAAGATGTAAACCTGAGTTCTACCACACTAGCACAGTGTGCTGGATTGCACAAGTGCTGTTCCATTGTGCTGCCTTAGTAACCTAATTGTTATCATCAATGTTCAAACCACCCAATTACAAGTGTAAAATTGCCCTGTTAAGACCAGAAGTTGAACAGATTTCAGAATAAGGTCACAGCTGGATTGCTGCTTGTTAATTATGAAAATGGTCGCAGATGTATTTCAGAATCTCTTCTCGGGTGTATCTAACACAGAAAACACAATGCCAGTAAAATTAAAGCTGTAGTGACCAATATCACAGGAACTGAAACCTGACCATTTCCAACATCTACTGCAGTGAAAGTTGATTTCAGGAACAGAGAGGGCTGGATTTTCTGGTCAGCAGTAAAGCAACTGCACTCGCCACTGACTCCACTCATTTCTACCAATTGTCCAGGTGAAAAGCACAGAACAGGAGACAGTGGCGTTACTCTCATTCCCAGATCTCACCTTTGTTGTGATAGCTTGATGCATTCCACGGTGACAGTGTTCAGAAGTTGAATTTGCACTTCAGCTCACCTCCCCGAGAGTTCCTATTTATATTATAGATGGGTTTCTTCACTTTCACTATGTACATGGAGACAAAGATGGAACATTATGAGACAACAGCATGGGAGGAGGGAACTGTGACTTTGAAATATGACTAAAATCCAACACTATGGGCTGAATTTTCCCCACCGAGGCAGGAGTTGTCACTGTATTCGGGTCCTAAACCTGTCTCTGGAGGGAAACTGATGAAAGTCAAGATTTTCACTTGGGTTCCCTGTCCAATTAAGGACGACAGGCGGGCTCTTGAAGCTGCAGTGCCAATCAGAGGCCTTCCAGCTTGAGAGGAGCACCCAGCTGCAGAACAAGGTAAGTAACTGAGAGGGTGCTTCAACAAAAAGGTGCCCTCTCAGCCACTTTTTAAAAACTTTAATTTAAAAAAAAAACAAAAAGTATCCAGGCCGCCACTGGTGCTGGGTGGAAGGAAAACCCTCTACAGGGCGGCCTTTGCCTGTACCCTTAGCAGGCAGGGAGGTCCTGTAGGCCTACTTGGAGTGCTGGCACCCCATTATTGTCTGATTGCCTAATTGTCTGCCCACCTAATAGGGAATGTGGCCTTCCCAGGCTCCAAACCTGTGTCAGCCAAAATTGCTGATGTCAGGAATGGGGTCGGGAAGCTGGCACGCTGGCTGGCCTCATAATTTTCAGGCCTTGTCCACCTCTGTTTCTGACGTCGGCGCATCCCATAAATTCAGCTCTATGAGGGAGCTGGCAACGGATTGCAGAATTTGTGGGCCGCATGTCGCGGAGCCGCTTAAATTGCAAACACGACAGCTGATTTGCATTGATAGGAGGTGCGTGCGCCACTATCACCTGGAGGGGGTGGGCCGAATGGCATCGCAAATGGTGTCAGGTGACGAATGGTCAGGTACTGTCACCATATTTAAAGGGCAGCCAGCCCTGCATCAGTTCCAATGCTGCATTTTCAGACTTATCTCTGAAGATTTAAACTGCAGATTAAAGACAACCATCAACAGGAACATCCCTGCTGCCAACAAAGATGCGCGATCCAGGGTGGTTCCACATTCAGTGATGTCTCCCTTCTCATTCTTCTCCGGGCAGGGCGGGAGGTCCTTTTCCCTAACGAGGGCCAGAAGAGGCCCTCCCTCCTGACCAAGCAAGCCTGGGTGGAGATTGCAGAGGAGGCAAGCTGCCGTGGGGTCACCCTCTGTGACTGGAACCAGTGCCACAAGAGAATGAACGAATGATTCGCTCAGCAAAGGTAAGCGGCTTTTTTTTGGGGCCATATATGACATTGAGTGGCACATGGGTGCCACTGCCGTGTCAAACACATGGAAGTCGGGCGGGGAGGATTGATGCCACATGGGTGTCTGCATGTGTGAAAGACACAATTTCTCGTGCACCTCAGAGCTTGGCACCTTCAGGATAGGCTGAGTCTGTCTGACACTGACTGTCACCCACCTTTTGTTGCAGTGTTGGTGTTGTGAAAAGCATCATGTAGTTGTATGTCAATGTTTTACATCTGCATCTTTGCTCTTCCAGGCAAAGAGGGCGCACAATGCGAGGGAGTCCTCCAGGACTGGAGGAGGGGTGCCAGACCTTTGTCCACTGACCCAGGCTGAGGAGGAGGCCCTCGAAATACATGGTGGGCATGTAGGATAGCTAGTTTCAGAAGTGGAGCTTGGCTTCCATGGTGAACATTCATCTCTTTGACAAACGCAATGATTATTCGAAACATTTCCTTTGTGGACACAATGCTGTCATATTAGTGATATGTACACTGGTGAACCTAAAACTGTTCTTTGCATTGTATCTTGCAGGTCGATGCTCCGAGGTGGCATCAGAGGCCCCAGAGGATGCCTGCACCTCTGAGGAGGAGACAACCTCAGAGGAAGCAGCATCCCATAACATTCCTGCAACTTCCACCAGCACAGACACACTCACATCGGTGGGAATGCGTTTGGTTTTAGAGTCTGGGTCACAAGCTGGTGTCAGTACCACGCACACGCCCGAGCAGCTGTCTGAGGCTGAGCCAGGTGAGGCCTCTGACAGTCGGAGGACTGTGGGCGGCTAGGCCCATGCTGAGCCTGAGATTGATGATGACCCTCTGGTGTCAACGGCTGGAGTTGCAGGGAGAGGTAAGACAACATCTGGTGGAGATGCCACAGGCCATGCTCAGCCATGAGTGGACGATGGGGGAAGTCCATCCAGGCCGTGACAGCTGCCATGTCCCGGGCAAATGAGTGCATAGCCACATCCCACAGATGTGCGCTGCCCTGCAAACCATCACCTCGGCTGTGAACTGAAGGGACCAGGGACCTGGATACTGTCTCTGCTCATAGCCCTTCTCAGGTGAGCAGTGATATTCCCACGAGCCTTGAGAGGGAGGAGGAGAGCCAGCCATCCATGTGTGTGGGCTCCTCTCAGGGCACTTCCAATGTGGACACTGGTTCCTCAGCCCCTCTCCTCGTCAGTGCAGCTACAGCCACCGCGACATCTGAGGAGAGCCCTGCACTGGTGTAGGAGACCGCAGGCAGTCGGGGCCCTCCAGGTCCCATGCGATCAGAGGGCGACTGCCCAAGTCATCCAAAGCCAAAGGATGTCCTGATCAGCAACCTGCCTCCAGTCAAGCTACCAGTGCAGAGATTGCACAGTGAAAGAACAACTGCAAGTGGCTAAAAAAGACACAATGACACATGAGTTATCACAGGTGTAACGTCTATGTTGTGTTACCTCATCATTAATTGTGTTTGTCTAACAGGTGTCTCCTTTTTACTGTGTTAATGACGCATGCCAGCATGTGACGACTACGTCTCCTCCCAATGGAGCAATGCCAATGTATAGAAAGATATCACCGCCATGTATTCATCATGCATACTGGCACTGCACGGGTGCAGTCATATGGGCAATGGCTCAGTCATCTGCTGCCAGTAATAGACAGATGCAGGAGACTGCCTACCAGATGCTTCATGGTGATGTGTGAGATTGGGTGCATATTCAGCACGGATAGTGGAAGTGCAAGCAATAAGGCGTTGTCGAGCACCCCTTGCTCTTTGCTCGCCCTGTCTGCATTGCCTCCATTATCTCTGTCCTCCCATGCGCATATGCTGCTGCACCTCCTCTGTGTCCTCATTGTGCGAGCATGTCTTCTGCTCATGTCTCTACTTTTCTTGCAAGGCCTTCCCCCCCCCCCACTCTGTATTACGAAGTAGGGAGTAGCACATCACACAGCGACGATGCCCGCTACCCTTTCTGGTGAGTAGTGTAGAGCCCCACCTGACGTGTAGGCAGTGGAAGCACATCTTGAGTATGCCGATGGCCTGCTCGATGGTAGCTCGTGTTGAGCCCTGGCAGGAGTTGTATGTCTCCTCTGCATCGCTGGCGGTGTTTCTCACCGGTGTCAGGAGCCATATGTGCAAGGGGTCGCCCTTCTCCCCAAGAAGCCATCCCTGGATCTGAGATGGTGCAATGAAGAGCATTGGCACCTGGGCACGGTGCAACATGAATTAGTCATGACAGTTGCCTGGAAAGCAGTCACACACTTGCATGAAGCATTTCCTCTGGTCACCTTTCTATTCAGGAATGTGACTGATTGTCTGATTGCAGCCTTGATGGCCACTTGCGTGCAGTCGATGGACCCATGCACCTGTGGGACTCCCGCAATGGCCCCAAATTGGACAGCCCTTTGGGACTGACCCTTGGTGTGTGCTGAAGTGCACATTTCCAACAGCCCTCCTGTACAAGGCATCGGTGACCTCCCTGATTCACAGTCATCTTGTGCACTGCCACACAGGCCGCCGGTGGATTCCTGGAATGATGCGGAGGTGCAGTGACTTTTGAGTGCCACATGCATAGGGTGTCCATCAAACCCCATTGGCTGCAGCTCATCATTCAGCAGGGCACAGAGATGCCTAAAAGCCTCTCTGGACATCCGCAGCTGCCTCTGACACTCGCGATCCGACATGTGCAGGGATGTCGTGCAAGGCCTGTAGAGCCGCTGTCTTCTCTGACTTCGAAAGCACCTTGGTGGCTGCTGCTCACTGCCATGAGCTTCCACGTGAGCTGTGCGTGCCTGTTGGCTCGGCCTCTGGCAGACGTGGCTCGTCACAGCACTTGGATCAAGAGATACAGGATGGACCAATCCGATCTGAATGCTGCAGGTGAACTCAGTGCCTTCAGTGTATCGGTGGCACCTATAATGGCAGACAGTGATGTACATTGGTGCTTCAGTTGCATGCCTGCATCACCTAAATGATATGGTATGACATCGCCCATACCAGCTTGCCATGTCAGCTGGGCAGCATGAACACTGGTCTTGTTACTGAAGTTGCGAGGATGCAGCCATCGGCCACATGACCTTCGACCCAAGATTAGTGTTGGCCCATACCCACACAGAAGGGATCATGGAGTGCTATTGCTCCCCCCCACCCAACTTCACCAAACAGCTTTGGCCGAGTGCCGGGTCAACTCCCTTTACCACCACGCCTAATGCTCGCACAGCAGACTCAACCCCTTTCCGGTAGATGGGCACTGGGTCCCTCCCTGATCTCATGCAGAGTTAAGTCCCATTCATTGGAGCCTCCCAACCCCCCTCCCTTTGCCTGCTGCGAGGGCTGATGCTTCGTTGCTGCCTGTTTTTCACCGACGTGAATGTAATGGCACGTGAGTGCCACATGTCTGAATAAAGATTGAAACCTGCTTTCTGGATCACTGCAGCCTGCATGGTAAGTACTAATGAGCTTATTGTAATGCGGGTCCTGTCGCTGAATGGTGGGGCGGCTGCAACGAGGCCTCGCCGCCGAGATCGGAGCGGGCCCTGTCGGGAGTCGGTGGCTGGCCTCCGCTGTCCCCATCTTTATTGCACCCCCCATCACCACTCTTGGCAGTGGAGGGCCTTTAAAATCCAGCCCGATGTATTCTCAGATGATACACATGGCCTGCACCACTTGCAAAATAAACAAAGGCAAGATGAAACCTACATTGTGGCATATAGTTAGGCAACACATCATCTATCATTCCTGAGCAATCCTTAATGGCATTTTGCTACTGTTATGATGGTACTTCTATAATTTTATTATTTTTAAGACTCATGTATTTTAGAATAATGGGCATTGTTTAATTTGGTAAAACTGAAAAGGATTCCATGGATGTTGTTTTTCACTGGGGTCATTGAAAGGACACTGAGAGGTCTAGTTTGAAAACAACATTTACTGGAAGTCACCTGTCTTCAGATAAATACCCAGCAGTGGCTTTTTGACTTCAGGGAGATGTTTACGGAGAAGTGATAGGTCAAGATTTACAGGGGTCAGGAGGCTTAACTCTTAAGATATTGTTTTTGGTTTTGCTTTGGACAGGGTGCTGGGGTGTGAATTGTTTTGAAGGCAGTTGGAGAAAACCAGCCAAAAGAGCAGTCACCTTCAGCATCCTCTTCCATCTCTTTGAGAACTTCCTGAGAATCAAATGTAAGAAATAGAGAAACTGATCCCGTATTTCCCCTGAAAAGCCTGCCAAACTGATACTCAATGTCGCCTGAAAAGAACTGCTCTGGCAAGATCTCAGTGACAGCTGTCTACGTGTATTTGGGACAACTGACATCGTTCTGTATCTTTTTTTTTCTCCAAGAATGAGCAAGTATTTGGCCAAAGTATTCTTTTTTGCCTTTTTTTTGTAACAGAGCTCTAAAGAGAAAATCTCTTTTTTTCAGTTAACCTGTGTGTGTGTGAGGGGCTAAGGTAAAAGGGAACTTTCATATTTGAATCCGTGTGTTAATGCTTTGCTTAGTTACTGATTACGTCTTGTTTTATAATAAACTGATAATTTTGTTGTTAATGAAAGAAACCTGGTTGGTGTATTTTATTCTGGGATAAAGAGTAGAGTATATGATTGACCGTATCAGTAACTGGGTAAACATTTAAATATATGTTGTGACCTGTGGAGAAGTGGAACTAGAAAAGACGATGCACTCTTCCCACCTCGGTCATAACACTACTCATGAAGCAAATGTTGCAAAGGAATACCACGTAAACCACAGTGAGATTGAGTTTATTTTTAATTTAGGGAAAAACAGATATGCTCACAGATTCTTATAATCATAAGGGATTCAGGATGGGAACTTTTTCCCCACAAACTTTAAGATTAAAGTATTCAAGTCAATACCAATAATCCACCTTATAAATCTACACGAGGTTGCAGACTTTGTAAGTGCAGAGGAATCATTTGACTTTTCCAAAAAGAATCAAAAGTTTCTTGAATAGGAAATTAAAGCTTTTAATAAATTGACATACAGTAGAAGAAATAGTTACTTTGTACATTCTTACAGTATTTACCATGTGTTGTATCATATATGTTGTCTAACAAACTTGATTGAATTTTTCAAGGAGGTGACTAGATGTGTAGATGAGGGTAAAGTAGTAGATGTAGTCTACATGGACTTCAGTAAGGCTTTTGATAAGGTCCCGCATGGGAGATTGGTTAAGAAGGTAAGAGCCAATGGGATCGAGGGCAATTTGGCAAATTGGATCCAAAATTGGCTTAGTGGCAGGAGGCAGAGGGTGATGGTCGAGGGTTGTTTTTGCAAGTGGAAGCCTGTGACCAGTGGTGTACTGCAAGGATCGGTGCTGGGACCCTTGCTGTTTGTAGTGTATATTAATGATTTAGACGTGAATATAGGAGGTATGATCAGTAAGTTCGCAGATGACACGATAATTGGTGGTGTCGTAAATAGTGAGGAGGAAAGCCTTAGATTACAGGACGATTTGGATGGGCTGGTAAGATAGACAGAGCAGTGGCAAATGGAATTTAATTCTGAGAAGTGTGAGGTGATGCATTTTGGGAGGACTAACAAGGCAAGGGAATATACAATGGATGGTAGAACCCTAGGAAGTACAGAGGGTCAGAGGGACCTTGGTGTACTTGTCCATAGATCACTGAAGGCGGCAGCACAGGTAGATAAGGTGGTTAGAAAGGCATATGGGAGACTTGCCTTTATTAGCTGAGGCATAGAAAATCAGAGCAGGGAGGTTATGATGGAACTGTATAAAATGCTAGTTAGGCCACAGCTGGAGTACTGTGTACAGTTCAGGGCAGCACACTATAGGAAGGACGTGATTGCACTGGAGAGGCTGCAGAGGAGATTGACCAGGATGTTGCCTGGGCTGGAGCATTTCAGCTATGAAAAGAGACTGAAAAGGCTAGGTTTGTTTTCCTTAGAACAGAGAAGTCTGAGGGGGGACCTTATTGAGGTGTACAAAATTATGAGGGGCATTGATAGGAAGAAACTTTTTCCCTTAATGGAGGGATCAATAACCAGGGGGCTTAGATTTAAGAGGCAGGAGGTTTGGAGGGAATTTGAGGAAAAAAAATTTCACCCAGAAGGTGGTTGGAATCTGGAACACACTACCTGAAGTAGTGGTTGAGGCAGGAACCCTCACAACATTTACTAAGTATTTAGATGTGCACTTGAAATGTCATAGCATACAAGGCTATGGGCCAAGTGCTGGAAAATGGGATTAGAATAGATAGGTGCTTGATGGACAGCACAGACATGATGGGCCGAAGTGCCTGTTTCTGTGCTGTATAACTCTATGACTATGACTATATATATATATATATATATTGCATTATAAGAAAACAAAGACTAAATTTTGACCTTGATGCTCTCTGAACATCTTAAAGGGCTGAAAATGAGGACAAGGATGATGTAGTGTGCTTACTGTAAACTCACACTAAACTGCTTATAGAAACTAGACACAATATGCCAAGTAACATGTATTACATTGGGGGCACCTTAAACGGTTATGTTAAGAATATGGCAAATACCAAATTTTTGCAATAAAAAACTTAACATGGAAATTTCACTTCTCCACATATATTCCAAATGTAAACTATTATAGTCTGAATTACAACCATCGTTTGATAGATAAAATTGTTACTAATTTATTCTTGTAGATAAATATCATTTTTTTCCATTTGCTGTGCTTTGGATGATTTCAATTGTGACTGCAATATTTTTTGTACAAGATGGGTTGCCTTCAGTAGTCCATTCAGCAACACACTCCCCCTCTACTGTGGTTTGAAAACAGGTAACTGTTTCTGAAATTTTATTCCTTACTTTCAGTGCCCATCATCCACATTTAGAAATTGGCTGGGAGAGCAAAACAATCTGGCTACATTTCCATGATTGCCATTTGTGTCTTTTGTTGGTGAGACCACAATGCCACGAAAGGACTCCCTCTTGGGATAGTTTTATACTGTTCACCTAAAAATAAATTCTTTCCTATGTGTTATTTTACAAGTTCATTGTTCCACACTCACTTTGTCAACCCTCATCCCTGCATCTATGTTAATATCAGACCTCATCATGCTATCTACCAATTATTCTTTGTAAGGATTTCAAACTGCAGAATTCCTTACCTTACTCCCTTTCCTCCTCCAATCTACTAGCATTTAAAAGCCCATGCTTTTAGTCTCATTTAATTACATCTTGATTTATCTCATTGTCAGCCTCAGAGACTATAGATCTTGGCCATTCACCTCAGTTCCTCAATATATTTTAGCAGTGAGTCTCATTCCTCTTCCATTTTGTGTACTTTCCATACAAGGATTCCCTTAATAGCAATGGATAATTTAGTAACTTTAAGTCTCCAAATCTACCTCTTAGAACAATGTCATGCTGCTCGTAAGTTGGATGGTTGATGGATTACACAACACATAGGAAGCAACAGCACCTGCAAAGGAACCTCACTGAACGATGGTGTCACTCATCTTGCTTGGGATAGAGCTTTCCTACACATAGCTTGAACAATCTCTAAGCATAATCTTTGAATCATTTACTTTCAGTCAGGCCTAAGCTGAGGCAAGTCTACTTTTCATTTTTAATTCCAGTTTCAGCTAAAATTGAGCTGTTACTGTCCCGTTCCTGCTAGTGAGGAAATAAAAAGGGAAGGTTGGATACTGGTACAGAAAGATGTCAAAATAAGTAGGAAGACTAAGAAGGAGAGAGAGCAAAGTCCAAGGCAAAGAGAGGAGAGAGAACAAATAGCCAGGCACCAAGCATGGCAGGAGGTAAAATGAGCAGAACTTAATGCAGAGAAAGGAAGGGAAGGAGTGAGTGGAACTATGCAAGACTTAAAATCATAAATGCATGAAAGAGAAAACAAGACGATAACAACTTGCATTTGTATAGTGCCTTTAACATCATAAAATGACACAAGGTGATTCACAGGACCATAATCAGACAAAAAGAGACCAAGACAAAAAGGGAGACATTAGAACAGGCTTTTATCAAAAATGTAGTTTTAAGGAGCATCTCAAATGAGTTGAGAAAGGTGGACAGGTTTAGGGAGGGAATTTGAGTTTAGGCCCTCGACAGCTGAATGCACAGTGACCGATGGTGGGGTGATGGAAATTGGGGATTTGCAACAGGCCAGAATTGGAGGAATGCAGATATGAGTTTTGTAGGGCTGGAAGAGATTACAGAGATGGGAAGAGACAAGGCCATGGAGGGATTTTAACATGGAGAATTTTAAAATCAATGTATTGATGGACCAAGGAGTTAATACAGGGTTGATGTATGAACAGAGTATGGCTGGCAGATATTTGGATGAGTTGAAGTTTGCGGAGGATAGGAGGTCAGCCAGGACAATATTGGTATAGGCATGTCTGCATGTAAGAAAAGCATTGATAAAGGTTTCAGCAGCAGATCAATGGATGTAGCGGGGAGATGGGTGATACTAGAGGTAAAAATAAACATTCTTTCGGATGGAGAGAATATGAGCGTCAAAAGCTGGGCTCAGGGTGAACTAGGATGCTGAGGTTGCAAACAATCTGGTTCAGTCTGAGACAGTGACTAGGAAAGGGGTTGTAATCAGTGGCTAGGAAACTGGGACAAAGGAGTCTGACAACACAGAGGTAATGGAGAGGCCGGAAAAGATGGTGGTGAGGTATAGCTGGGTGTTGTCAGTGCACACATGGAACCTGATGTCTTCAGATGATGCCAATGTGCAACATGTAGATGTGCAATAGGAAAAGGGTATAAATGAAACAAATTTAAAAAAAAATTAGATGGTGCAAGAAAGAAATGAATGAGACAGGTAAGAAACATGACAACCATTCACAAATAGTCAACTAAGGAATCAGTCTTCTAAAACTTCAATCCCTTAAAATTGCAACTAAATGTCCATAATATACAAGTCTGCTTTAATCAAATCAAATCAAATCCAAACAGCAAAAAAATGTAATTTAAATGCAGTCATTATCTTTGGGGGAGGTATGTTTTACAGTATTTTATGAATCTACTCAATACCTCAGGGTTTTACTAATGTGTTAGTTCTTCAGACTGTGTAACTTTTCCTAGAGGTGATAATCTTGACCCTACATTGCCAGTAGTTAACAATTATATTAAAGGTATCCACAATATCTGGGTTCAACTACTATATTAAGAATACAAGTACAGTAGTTACAGGAAGGTACTTGTGAGGTCTGGAAATATCATGTTATTATCTCTTGCCTTTCTAGGAGTGTCAAAATATCACTTCATTAGTTAGTCACCCTCTCCAGAATGTCATGTCCTTCACACCTGCCAGCTTGTTCTCTTAAGTCCATCTTGGCATCAGAGTAAATTAAATTAACTTAGTTTTTGAATGGCAGTGAATGTAAAGCAATCTCTTCATACTGTTGTGCCATGTGCATCTTGCTTATTTGCCACGGTGTTGTGTATCTAGGAATCAGAATTCTTTATTTTCTAACATTCTGGTCTTTCTCAGTGATATATGAACTCTTAAATTCCTATGGGATGGGGGGGGGGGGGGAATAATTCCTTTCAACGCAAATGTACAAGTGCTGTTTGGGGGAAATATTCAAGTAACAGCTTAATTAACGGTGCCTGTATCCAATAACTGACACTGATTTCAGTATACAGACAAACGCTGTCTAGTTTGAACTCCAAGTCCGAATTCTACTTTCGTAATGCAGATTAACACGAGCATTCTTGAAATTTACAAAAATGTGTGTTCCAAATTAAGCATAATGTTTCAGGTGATGGGTATGTAAACAGTAGCCAAAGGGGCCTGCTCGTCGTAGCAATCTGTTCCATGAAGCCCAATCAATCTCTGCTTCTATTTCTTTCCTGTGAGTTTGTTGTGTTTGAATTTCGTAGGCATGGAAGTTTGAACAGGACCTTTCTCAATAATATTGCTTCATTAGCTGCATAAATCCTAAATCAGAACACCAAGATCTATTGGTAGTTTTAGTCGCATGATGATTAAAGGGATCATTGAAAATCAACTCTACATTTGGGCAGTTAGGCTCTATAGTGCACACCTCAACAGCCCATGATGGCAAGATTTGTGCACTTATGTAATAGATAAAACAAATTGAAAGTATGGCATGATCGGCCCTTTAATAATTTTATCCATGCTCATCATGCTGGGGAATTGTAGTGCAAGATATTTTTCACTTAACTTTGTCAGAATTAAGTACACTCGGATTAGATATATCCAGATTGGAGTCAGTGTAACCACCCAGCTCACTACCACAGATTTGCCTGATAATATTAGCTAAATCCTAACCTCGGAAAAAGAGTATTCTCGATTCAACTTAAGTGATTTTTCTATTTCCAATAACTGCCCATCATTATGGTCCCTTTGAGGGAATTATTGCAAATCATTTCAGATGCATTGAATTTAACGGCCATTTTGTTCTCTGGTCTTCTGCCCACTGGGAACTAGATACAGTCCCAGTGCGCCTCTGTTAAGACCTAGGTGTCCAAGAAGGAGAGTTCCATACCATCTGTTTGGGCTAGATGCAAATCCACATCCCAGATGTAAAAAGAGAATATTTAACCCAATGTGTCATTCAAACTTTGTACAAAATACAGTATTTGGGAAATTGGACATAATTACTAGATACACTTTTAACAAATTGTTGTTAGTCCACTTTCAAATTTACCTTTCTTTTAAATGTTCCATATTTGTATCTTTCTCTTTTGTACTTACAATGACAATTTGCATTTATGTAGCACCTTTAACATAGTAAAATATGCCAAGGTGCTCAACAGGAACATTATCAAACACAATATGACACCAAACCATATAAGGAGATATTGGGACAGGTGGGCAAAAGCTTGGTCAGAGAGATGGGTTTTAAGAAGCATCTTAAAGGAGAAAAGAGAGATTTGGGGAGGAAACTCCAGAGCTTTGGCTCTAGGCAGTTGAAGACATAGCCATCCATGGTGGAGTAAACAGGTTATTTCTGCATTTTGTGTTTTTGTCCTTAACTGATTATTTCATCGAATATTAATAGCTTAGGTACTTCTCCGATTGTTGTATAGATATACCAGTATGAAGGTTCTAGATGGGCAATATTACCTAAATGTTACTTAATCATTTAATGGTACAATTTTTCATTAATTAATACACCGATCTGCTCAAATGGAATAGATAACAAAAGGGAGAAACGTGCTTGACTTGCAAAATGTCTATACAGAAGTTTATTTATAATTATCAGAGTAATCTTCCCTTATTTTAAAGAGTTAAAGAAATATCAGATTATTTTTGAGTCTGATTACCTGTCGCCAGATGACAAAACATGCAGCATCATTCTGCTCAGACTGTACTATAAGACATTGCCCATTATCCCTTCCATATAATGAAAATGTGCAAAGTTCCAGGCTGTTGTTGGATATCTGTACAATCCGAGGATCTGGCTCAACATTTTGGGAATACCTGGCAGAGTATTGTGTTGGTGATCAAGCTGTTGAAAGTGACCTCATATTGAGATGGGTTAAAATTCCCCTTTAAAAATCACTGAGATGATACTGATCGTCTGAACCAAATTGCATTAAAATGGTTACACTTTTAGAGCAACATTTGCTCAAACCTATGGAGGATACTTGAATATTGAGGTCTGTAATACTGTACAGCATCTATTCATGATTACATGTACTAATCAATGTGTTTAAAGATGATCTGAAATTTAGTTTGCAAAATTGTCTCTTTTCCCTTTACATGTTACATATAAGGCAGAGGAAGCCAATTCCGGATTTGCCTTTTATACATCAGTTTTGCTAGTTGAAAGTTAGTAGGGGTTTAACGATGATTTTTTTCTTTACATAAACCTGCCACTTGTGTTTCAAGTGTAAAATCCATCAATGAAAATTCTACAGACCTAAGTAGTGCATATTTTACAAAGCTGTTACCTTAACAATATTGCACCAAATAACTATGCAGAGCCTGGCTGGCACAGCACAAATTGGATTGCACTTCTCTGCCTATTTTAACTATGATATGCAAACTGTTACAATAGATTAACGTAATTGATGCAGTAATTCATAGTTCATGCTTCGTTCTATACAACTGGGATGTTTTCTTCTCTGCTGTGAAACTAATGCTTGACATAACTAGCAAATACAAAGCTGTAGTTGTTGAACTGAGCATACTGTAAATCTTTGCGCTTGAATCCGTCCACGGCTGGAGGTGCCGCACAGGAGATGTGACATTTCGAACTCTGCAGGGAATCACCAGAATTAATTACGATGTCTGGACTTAGCAGTATGGCTGCGTTATAAATTTACAAGCACGTTATTTTCTGTATTGTGCTTATTAAATCGAGATGCTAATGCTCAGGAATATAATATTCATTTCCTCTTAACACTCTGGCAGCATCAAGCAATCCCAGTCCAGGTATAACACGTGCCCAGTGCACTGCAGGGCTTCCTATTCATTTTACTGCACCAGCAACATGCTTTAAACCTAAAGCCACAACATCCATGATTTTTTTTTTGTTTTTTTGACCTTTCTGACTGACCATAGTTAAAATTGCACAGGAATAATTCATCAGATATTTATTAATTTCTCAATAAAGTCAATTCGAGAATGCCTGGGGGAAAAAATTGCATTCAATAACATATGTAGTTGACCAATTGGAACTAAGTTGGCACAGACTATCCAAAAGTTGAGGCAAATGCTCCGAATGTTTTGGCAAAGCTTGGTGCAAATGTCTGCAATCATTGGCACAGCACACCACAAAAAAAAATACATTTTATTTATATCCAATTTCATCCAACCTATGGTCTTCCTGGTCTGTTTCTACCACCTTTACCAACTGATCCTATGAGGGGGTGGGACTAAACAAGATATATTAAAAGTTATTGTGAAGATACAGACCTGCACCTTCTGTTAGGTTGCACTTGAGTTTATTTGGCATGATTTGGCCAAAATCAATGCAACTGGTGTAAAAGATTGCAGAATTTTAGGCACAATTTGCATTCAGCACAATTCGAGTTTTCACGATATTTTGCACCAGTTCTAAAAACATTGTACTGGAACAGAGTCCTACCCACAAAATTAGCTATGCTCCCAGGGAGAATTAATCATCAGTGGGAGTTTCTGATAATTACGCTTGTTTGCATGTCATTGGAGAGGCTTTGCAAGTTGAGCTGGTTCTTTTGGGCACAAGGACATAAAAGTTACGTTTTCAAAGCTTTTAAGTATGACTTTTGTTGTAATTTACCAATAAACTGACTACAATATAAATAGAAAATAGGTTTGTATATATTTTTTTTAAATGAATCTCGAATTAAAATCTGGTTACTCAGGTGGTGGAGTGACACTAATTAAAAATGCTTATTTTTTTTTGATAAATCTGTTTTCAGCTGTTTTAATCAAACTGCAAGTTACCACTTTTAAATATATGAACAATTTTTTTTAAAGCAAATTTTTTTGAAAAAAAGTTATGTTTTAACACACTGCCCGATTGTGCTGGTTTGTGGTAGATTTTGTGTTTGGTGATGAGAAAGTGAGTTTGAATGGAAACTTGGAGGGTAAAAACAAATTCAAAATGGGCACAATTTACACCCAAAGCGGAAATACCCCATGATACCAAAATTCTGACCTCTGAACTCTGTTTGATGATCTGCATTCATCTAACAAATTGAATTTAATGAAACTTCACCGTCTGTCCCTATTTCTCACTAGAGAAAATAAAGCAGTTTCCACTCAGCAACCATTGTTCTACAAGCTATTAAACCAGTTTGTTTTATTTACTCCAAGAAAACTGTGAACTAAATAAGCTACAGTTCTATCCATTTATAAACCTTATAAAAGGAAAGTAAGATTGTTTAGAAATCATTACAGATAATTTGTGAAAGAAAAACTATTAATACTGTGACAAGTATATATGCTTTCATTTTTCAATGGGGTGAAGGCAAGTGAATTTGATCAGCAACTACACTGGATTTCTTCTGAAGTTGAGAAATTGTTTTTGTCAGCAGGTGTACAGGCAATGCTGAGATTGTGAGGGTTGAATCAATATCTTACCAACTCTTTCAGTCTGCTCCTTTTATATTCACATTAATTTCACTGCATTAGAATGCACTCCTAATCTTGCTTTTATCAGGTTGTTTGGCCATTTCTAACGTTATTTTTGAGTGCCATATTTTTTTCAATGCCTGATGAAGACTCACTCAGGTCAGTGAATGAAAAATCACATCACCAGTTGTATTGGAGACCAGGACAGATGCCATGGTACCCATTTAGCAGTAATGTCTATATTTGCTGCCACCTCCAGATATATTAACTTTCTCCTTGATAATAGACATGCGTATATTACACCCAGCATCAGCAGCCCAATGCAAACCAAACCACCTGACCTCCTTGGAAACCATAATCGTCCTGCATCCCATGAGTTGCTGGCACAGCCCGGTTTCTGGAAGGGTGAAACTCATTTCATGTAGCAGTGTCACAAATCCAAAATAAACTCTGGATTGCTGCATGGTGACATCACACACTCGTGCGTACACTTAGTTATGAAACGTGCAGTAATGTGCAAAACATTAGCTGTATTTTCCTAATTACTACCTAAAGGTCTGCAATGAAAGTGGTGCTTGGAAGCCATGGGTCTCTAGTCACTATCCCAAGACCTAGCACCAGGTATGAAAATGCCTGAAAACCATTTCGTAGATCAACCTCAGAACATCTCAACACCAGGCCAACTCGTTCTCTTTGTTCACAGATACTGAGATTAGGGCTGTTTTTAGTAGCTGCATTATAAAATAAAGGGGACAAGAGACAGCAGTCAGATAAACTAAGTAAACCTCTGCCAGCCAAGCACTAAAGAAGTGTGTTATAGCCTCACGGGTTAACTTGCACCTCCTGCCCCAGGCTATCTTTCCAAATGGAATAACAAATCATTTTGCCGCCACTCATGGCCTCCTTTCAAAGGCCCAACTGAGACCAGGAAATGAAGATGTAGAAACTGTGGGCGTAAACTGTTAGCCGCGCACTCTGTGGCAACTGGTTATTATAAGCAACACTAAACAACAAGCTGTGTCATCAGCAATCCTATTACATTGCTTTTGCATCAGTAATAGACTTCGCAGTTTAAAAACGGATCACAAAGTTTTGCTCAGTTTTAGCTTTTACACTTAGTAACGTCAGCACCATAATGCATAAATGAACAAAAATAACTGCAGTATGCTTCAGAGGCTTAGAAATGTGCAATAACCCAGCTCTAATAGCTCCAAAAATATATAATGAAAAGGATTCATTTTTAAACTGAACATAAATACTATATACAGATTCTGCTGCATGGAATTAATATACAATCAAAATGAGTAATAAAATTACCAATATTTCATTCCCTCAATATTCCAGTGAATGCAATCTCCCACTCAAAAAAGACTAAGCAAAAAGTAACTATTTTGTAATATTGTGAAGTAATGGAGTCAATTCCAAAAATCCTTGGAAAATATACTAACTGTAAAGAGATAGAAAGAAACTGCACAGACCACCAAGCTCACTCTGTCAATTCAGTCTCTATTCAGGACTAAGATGCATTATTTTTTTCTTTAAGTTAGGGAAACGGAGATTGAATAAACAGATTAAATAAACATTCCAATTTACATGAGGGTAATTCAAACCATCTGTTCTCATATGCAACAATCACTAATGATGAGTTCAAGGGAATTGTTGCAGTCATCCATGGCAAAGCTGCATTGGGTTTGACAGTGCGGGAGGGAGTGCTGGAGTTCACTGTAGCTCTACGCTATTTCCTGATGCCCTCACATCTGCTCAGTTCAAATATATAAAGATTATGAAATACTGCCGCAGAGCTTTTTGCAAGTTGTTTGCAACTTACAAATGACCTATGGCAATGCAACCTATTTGAAGCTGATTCAACTGCACTGTTGAAATTCGGATAGCAAATAAATCTTCGTTTTTTAGAATTGCAAATCATAACAAGCAATCAAAAACATTTGGCAGCGGATAGTTCCCAGATTCTTATAAGCTAGCTGATTACATTTCTCGTCCAGTTTTGGATTTAGGATCACCTACACTGGTATTATTTGGCATCATTTTCAAATCGATTTAGAATGGTGATATTATCTTGTGCTGTGAATTTTGTTATTTATTAAAAGCACTAATAAAGGGAGTTTTGACGCTGTCTTGTTATGGACGCACAGTGTTTGAAATTCAAGAGGAATCTGATGCTTGTCCGTGGTAGTATTGTAGGTGCCCCCCCAACCCCCCCCACCCCACCTTACTGTTGAATTCCTATTGAAACCAAAGTCAAGCCTTACATAAATATATGGAAAAATTATCTAATATCTGGATGTTGTCAATGTCCTCCAATCCTCTCCAACTTTATGCTTACAGTTTCTATCTAGAGTCTCATTTATATGCAATTTGCCACAGGCAAAAGCAATGCCATATGTCACAGGAAAACATTGCCTTGTACAGTAAGCTGCATATCGACCCACATGCGGCAGATTTAAAATACCACATCACAAATATACTATGCTAACTTAAAAAAAAATTGATCAGCTCACTTTAGGTAGTTAGAAGTTATCTAAATAAATGCCACTTAATGCTTTTGTGCCCTTGGGAAAAATGCATCTGAAGTTAATGATTTTTGAAGGGAGAAAGTTCCCAGTGAGATTGTGTTAATTGTAGATGAGCCTTTTCCTACTTAAATGTGTTGTTTATTTGACTTGCTTTATCTGTGAATAATGTAACTTGGCTGATATGATGTAAACAAATCACTATTTCTTTTATTAAATTGTTTAATTTTTGATGTTATAACCCTATTATAAAATCAGTTTAAATTGTTTTGTGTTCTACATTCTGAAATCCCACCTGCAATGTTTAAAATTGGATGGATCCAAGTCAATAAACAATTCACTTAGTTACACATCTATTGCATGTATCAGATCCACCCGGGGGTGGGTTGGGAGGCAGGGACAGCCCTCAATCGGGCACTCTGTGCTCGACTGCTATGCCACCAACCCCCACCCCCACGGCAGGCAGAAAGGCCAGCAGCTATCGCTGGGTGGCCTTTCATGTCCCCAATACGCCTGCTTGCCACTGTTAAAATACCCGTGGAGGCGGGCGAGGGCCCTTAAGTGGCCATTCCGCACCCCCCCGCCCAATGCCGTAAAGTTGACCAGAGGCAGGAGTGGGGCGGGTAGGCCTCTCGGAGCCTCCCGCTCAATTTTATGCCACCCCCCCCCCCCCCACACCACCATCCAACCTGCTGAGGTGGCATAAAATTCAGCCCTCTGTGTCTTGTCATGTGATTGGCTCAGCAAGGTTTACTTTTACTTTGGAACTTTTTAAAAACCAGTGAGTTGGACAAAGAGCAGGCATTTGAAATTTGGTTTCTGATCTGGCTGGAGATCAAAGTGCAAGAACCAGAAAAAGACCTGTCTCTGTAAAGGAAATTTGCATCTCTTGAAAAAAAACCCTGTATTTGAAAGGTGGCAGATTCCAATTGCCTCCTGTCTCTGAAGAATTCCTGCATCCAGTGTGGTTCCTGTTTCCTCCTGTGTTTTGGGAAATCCTGGAACCTGAAGAAAGCTATTACTGCCATACTGCTTTTATGAGTCCTAAGAAGACCCATTGCTACACCCCTGCTGAAAGATATATGTGATACCTGCTGTAGCCTAATTGCCTTGAATGTCTACGCATCACAGACTGTTCATCAACCTCGCCTGGAGAGACTTTGAGTGGCATCCAACAATTCGACTCTGGGACACCTCACCCAACCAAAGAAGTTCCTACCAAAACGTGACAAAATGAATTATTTTATTATTCCTTTTATTCATATGAAATAGCTGTAAACCAGAATACTTTTTTCCCCTGGTTAACCCATTTTTTTGAATGTATGTGTGCGTGCATTAGGACTAGGGAAATAAGGAGCTTTATATATATATATATATAAGCCCTTGAAGCGGCCAACATCCCCAGCTTATACACACTACTGAGTCAGCGGCGCTTGAGATGGCTTGGCCATGTGAGCCGCATGGAAGATGGCAGGATCCCCAAAGACACATTGTACAGCGAGCTCGCCACTGGTATCAGACCCACCGGCCGTCCATGTCTCCGTTATAAAGACGTCTGCAAACGCGACATGAAATCGTGTGACATTGATCACAAGTCGTGGGAGTCAGTTGCCAGCATTCGCCAGAGCTGGCGGGCAGCCATAAAGACAGGGCTAAATTGTGGCGAGTCGAAGAGACTTAGTAGTTGGCAGGAAAAAAGACAGAGGCGCAAGGGGAGAGCCAACTGTGCAACAGCCCCAACAAACAAATTTCTCTGCAGCACCTGTGGAAGAGCCTGTCACTCCAGAATTGGCCTTTATAGCCACTCCAGGCGCTGCTTCACAAACCACTGACCACCTCCAGGCGCGTATCCATTGTCTCTCGAGATAAGGAGGCCCAAAAGAAAAGAACAAAAGAATATATATAAAATTATTTCATGAGTGGTTAAGATTTTTTTTTAGAATAAATAGTTAATGTTGTTGTTTAAAGAAACCTGATTGCTGTGCTATATTCTGGGGGATAAACAGAATTTCTAATCGGCTATTCTTCAGTAGGTGGGAAAATTCATTGATATGCTGTGACCTGGTGAGAAGTGGGACTCAATTAACAGTGCATTTCTCCCGCCTTGGTCATAGCATATTATTTGGGGGCCCTTGTGGGATCAAAATCCAACACTAATAACGTTTTTAATTTTAGAGATACAGCACTGAAACAGGCCCTTCGGCCCACCGAGTCTGTGCCGACCATCAACCACCCATTTATACTAATCCTACACTAATCCCATATTCCTACCACATCCCCACCTGTCCCTATATTTCCCTACCACCTACCTATACTCGGGGCAATTTATAATGGCCAATTAACCTATCAACCTGCAAGTCTTTGGCATGTGGGAGGAAACCAGAGCACCCGGAGGAAACCCACGCAGACACAGGGAGAACTTGCAAACTCCACACAGGCAGTACCCAGAATTGAACCCGGGTCGCTGGAGCTGTGAGGCTGCGGTGCTAACCACTGCGCCACTCACGTTAATTGTGAAGGGAGTAAGAATTGAAAGAGAAAAATAAAAGAACCAGGTTTCTTATGTAATAGGAAACTGGAAAACTCCAGTTTTGCTCGGGCTCCTTGATGCCATACTTGGTCAAATGCTGCCTTGAGGTCAAGGGCTCTTACCTCATCTGTTGAGTTCAGCTCTTTTGTCCATGTTTGAGTCAAGGCTGTAATGAGGTCAGGTGCTAAGTGGCCCTGGCGGAACCCGAACTGAGTGTCAGTGAACAGACTATTGCTAAACAAATACTGCTTGATAACGCTCTCGATGACATCTTCCATCACTTTACTGATGACTGAGAGTAGACTGATGGGGCGGTAATTGCCTGGGTTGGACTTGCCCTGGTTTTGTGTACAGGACATACCTGGGCAATTTTCCACATTGCCGGGTAGATGCCAGTGTTGTAGCTGTACTGGAACAGCTTGGCTAGGGGCGCCGCAAGTTCTGGAGCACAGGTCTTCAGTCGGAATGTTGTCAGGGTCCATAGCCTTTGCAGTATCCAGTGCTTTCAGTTATTTCTTGATATCACGTGGGGTGAATTGAATTGGCTGAAGACTGGCATCTGTGATGCTGGGGACTTGAGGAGGAGGCTGAAATGGATCATCCACTTGGCACTTCTGTTGCAAATGCTTCAGCCTTGTCTTTTGCACTGATGTGCTGGGCTCCCCCATCATTGAGGATGGGGATATTTGTGGAGCCACCTCCTCCAATTAGTTGTTTAATTGCCCACCACCATTCACCACTGGATGTGGCAGGACTGCAGAGCTTAGATCTGGTCCATTGGTTATGGGATTGCTTAGCTCTGTCTATCGCATGCTGCTTATGCAGTTTGGCATGCAAGTAGTCTTGAGTTGTAGCTTCACCAGGTTGACACCTCATTTTGAGGTATGCCTGGTGCTGCTCCTGGCATGCCCTCTTGCTCTCTTCATTGAACCAGGGTTGGTCCCCTGGCTTGATGGTAATGGTAGAGTGGGGGATATGCCAGACCATGAGGTTACAGATTGTGGTTGAGTACAATTCTGCTGCTGCTGATGGCCCACAGCGCCTCATGGATGCCCAGTTTTGCATTGCTAGATCTGTTCGAAATCTATCCCATTTTGCATGGTGGTAGTGCCACACAATACGATGGAGGATATCCTCAACGTGAAGGGACTTGGTTGCCACAAGGACTGTGTGGTGGTCACTCCTACCAATACTGTAAAGGACAGATGCATCTGCAGCAGGCAGATTGGTGAGGATGAGGTCAAGTTAAAGGCCTGCTCGGGTCTGGAAAAGAAACCACATCGAACCCGAGCCTGACCTGGCCCGAGTCCTTCCATTTTTTCCTGCGCTCAACCCAACTCACGCCCGACCCGACCTCAACCCAACCCCAGCCCGACCCGAACATAGTGCACTCACTGTTCGCACCACTTTTGGATGGATGGAATGGAAGGAAGCAAGAGCACGATGACGTCATAGAAACGCTCACTGCGCAGACTCAGAGTCTATGGAGTACTGTGTGTGTCTGACCGGGACCCAGCCCGACCCGAGCCCAAAAGCCAGACCCAGAAGAGCGATCCGATCCGAACCCAACACATGTCGTAAGGTCCTGTCGGGTTCGGATCGGGTAGCAGGCCTTTAGGTCAAGTATATATTTCCCTCACCACCTGCCGCAAACCCAGTCTAGCAGCTATGTCCTTTAGGACTCGGCCAGATCGGTCAGTAGTGGTGCTACCGAGCCACTCTTTGATGGACATTGAAATCCCCCACCCAGAGTACATTCTGCGCCCTTGCCACCCTCAGTGCTTCTTCCAAGTTCAACATGGAGGAGTACTCATTCAGCAACTGAGTGGGGGGCAGTAGGTGGTAATTAGCAGAAGGTTTTCTTGCCCATATTTGATGTGATGCCATGAGACTTCATGGAATCTGGAGCTGATGTTGAGGACTCCCAGGGAAACTGCCTCCCGACTGTGTAACACTGTGCCGCCACCTCCGCCGGGTCTGTCCTGCCAGTGGGACAGGACATACCTGGGGATGTTGATGGCGGTGTCTGGGACATTGTAAGGTATGATTCAGTGAGTATGACTATGTCAGGCTGTTGCTTGACTGGTCTGTGGGACAGCTCTCCCAACTTTGGCACAAACCCCCAGATGTTAGCAAGGAGGACTTTGCAGGGTTGACAGGGCTGGTTTTGCCAGTGATGTTTCCAGTGCCTAGGTCAATGCTGGATAGTCCGTCTGGTTTCATTCGTTATTGACTTTGTCACGGTTAGATACAACTGAGTGGCTTGCTAGGCCATTTCAGAGGGCATGTAAGAGTCAACCACATTGCTGTGGGTCTGGAGTTACATGTAGGCCAGACCAGGTAAGGACAGCAGATTTCCTCCTCTAAAGGACATTAGTGAACCAGATGGGTTTTTACAACAATCGACAATGGTTTCATGGCCTCTAGATTTATTAATTGAATTCAAATTCCACCTTCCGCCATTGTGGGATTCAAACCCATGTCCCCAGAGTAAAACCCTGGATCTCTGGGTTACTAGTCCAGTGACAATACCACAATGCCACCACCTCCCTTCTGACTGAGAGTAGAAAAGACAAGACTGTAGCGTTGATGGCAGCTGTAAAACCAGATACAAAAACCAAAGTGAGTGTAGGGATTGAGAATAAGATACCTGAAAGTTATAGGGAATTCTTGTCAAAAGGAAACGTAACTCCATATCCCTCAAGTGAGGCAGGCAAACCTATCATTATGCTTAGGGATACAGGAACAACCCAAACTCTTTTGCTGGGGAAAGGTATAACATTTCCACCTGAGAGCGCACCGAATGCTAACGTTTTAGTTAATGGTATTGTTGGGGAGTATATACCTGTGCCTTTGTATCGAATGCACCTAGAGTCTGACCTAGAGTCTGGGATGGTAACTGTAGGAGTTGTCCATAGTTTTCCAGTAGAGGGAATTAACCTACTCCTAGGGAATGATTTGGCTGGAGCAAAAGTATCAGTTTCTCCTGTTGTCACAAAGAAACCAAGTGAAGTTAAAGAAACAGAACAATTACAGAAACAAGTTCCAGGAATATTTCCTGCACGTGTAGTAACCTGAGCAATGGCTAAACAAGTTCCATTGTCAGAGGTAAAATTGGCACCACAGACAGATAGCTGCATTTCTGAAACTTTCCTTGAGGATTTAGATAATCCAAATGAGATGTTTAACAAATCTTCTTTAATCACAGCACAACAAGCTGAACCAGAGTTACATAAAATAGCATAGGCGGCTCTGACAGAAGCTGAGGCAAAAGGAGTTCCAGAAGGCTAGTGACGACGGGGTTCTGAGGAGGAAATGGAGACCGCCTCATAGACCTGCAGATGGAGAATGGACTATAATAAAAGCAAAATACTGCGGATGCTGGAAATCTGAAATAAAAACAAGAAATGCTGGAACCACTCAGCAGGTCTGGCAGCATCTGTGAAAAGAGAAGCAGAGTTAACGTTTCGGGGCAGTGACCCTTCATCCGATGACCCGAAACGTTAACTCTGTTTCTCTTTTCACAGATGCTGCCAGACCTGCTGAGTAGTTCCAGCATTTCTTGTTTTTATTTCAGATGAAGAATGGACAGTTGTTCGACAGGTAGTGGTACCACCTAAATATCACCAGGAATTATTAAGGTTAGCAGATTGCATTTCTCTAGGAGGACATATGGGGATCCGAAAGACCAAATCATGTGTAAGTCAACATTATTACTGGCCAGGTCTTACAAAGGACGTGTGCAATTTTGTAGAACATGCCATACGTGCCAAATGGTGGGAAAACCACAACCTGCCATAAAACCGGCACACCTAATTCCCATACAAGTTATTGAGGAACCTTTCAGTAGGGTGTTGGTAGACTGTGCAGGACTCTTGCCGAAAACAAAAGCAGGACACAATATATACTCACTATCATGGATATGGCTACTCGATTTCCAGAGACCATTCCCTTGAGGACAATTACTGCTAAAGTAGCAATACAGAAGTTAAGCCAATTCTTTACGGGATATGGATTACCACGAAGTTCAATCGGATCAAGGTTCTAATTTTATGTCAAAGACAAACAGGCCCAAGTAAAAGCAGAAATCCAATACATGCTGGAAAACAACTTAATTGAACCTAGTCAAAGCAGCTGGAGTTCACCAATAGTGCCTAAACCTGATCAATCAACCTGACTTTGCATAGACTACAGAAAATTAATGCAGTAACGAAGGCAGACTCCTACCCAATTCCTCACTTGGGAGACTGTATTGACAGAGTGGGCAGTGCCATGTTTCTTACAAAAATAGATTTGTTAAAGGGATATAGGCAAGTTCCTTTAAAACCCCAAGATAAAGAAATGTCAGCTTTTGTCACACTGGAAGAGGTTTTCCAATGTCAAGTGATACCAGACAGGTTAATGAATACTCAAAAAACTTCTCAGACCAGTGAACCCAATAGCGGCCATGTTCCTAACTGCACAGTTTACCTTGCTGAGGTGCTGATCTATAGGGATACTTGGAAGGAACATTCAAAACAAGTGGGAGATTATGTTTGGAAGGTTGCAATTGGCTGATGGGAATAACCTTTGTGGAAAAATTTAAAACCCCAAGTGCCAGAATATTCCGATGGAGATTATTGCTACAGCCGTATCACTTGAAGATTGTACACATTTTGGAAAAAAACAATGTTATTGCAGATGCTTTGTCACGAATTTAACTTTGTTGAGTTACATGAGTAACAATGGTACAAAGAAAAACTGTGTAAGCTACCAGTAGAGTGAATAAGGGGCATGAGTGCGAAAATATGTTTTCAATTTCTATTTTTACATTGTAATGAAACTCATTCAAGAATGGCATTTCATTTAGTCAAGGGCAGAGGTGTCACACAGGTTTTATTTTTTAAAAACTGAAAAAAGGATTTTCAGTGGATACAGACACCTGCAAATAGCTGAAATTTTTGGATGTTGACTTTGTATACTGGACTACGAAAGCAAGCAGTTTCAAGGAAGCCAGCCAAGGGTTTTGACCTCCACAGAGCAACACTTTGAATGACAGAGGAGACTCTGTGTCTCATCATGTAATCGGCTCAGGAAGGTTTAATTTCACTTTAAAAACCAGTAAGTTGGACAAAGAACAGGCATTTGAAATTTGGTTTCTGATCTGCCCGGAGATCAAAGTGCAAAAACCAGAAAAAGACCTCTCTCTGTAAAGGAAACTTGCATCTCCTGAAAGAAACCCTGTAATTGAAAGGTGACAGATTCCTATTGCCTCCTGTCTCTGAAGAATTCCTGCATCCAGTGTGGTTCCTGTTTCCTCTTGTGTTTTTGGAAATCCTGGAACCTGAAGTAAGCTTATACTGCTGTTGTCCTAAGCAGACCTGTTGCAACACCTCTGCTGAAAGACCTATGTAACGCCTGCTGTAGCTGAATTGCCTTGAATGTCTACCCATCACAGACTGTTCATCAACCTCACCTGGAGAGATTTTGAGTGGCATCTGACTATTCGACTCTGGGAAACCTCACCCAACCAAAGAATTTCCTACCAGAACAAGACAAACTGAACTATTTTATTATTCCTTTTATGCATATGAAACAGTTGTAAACCAGAATCCTTTTTTTCCCCAGTTAACCATTTTTTGTGAATGTATTTGTGTGTGCATGAGGGCTAGGGAAATAAGGAGCTTTTTATATGTATAGATTTACCTCATTAATGGTTAAGAATTTTTTTTTATAATAAATAGTTAATGTTGTTTAAAGAAACCTGGTTGGTATGCTTTATTCTGGGGGATAAATAGAATTTCTAATTGGCAATTCTTCAGTAGGTGGGAAAATCCATTGATATGCTGTCATCCGTGGTAAGTGGGACTGAATTAACAGTACATTTCTCCCGCCTTGGTCGTAATACACCTCATTAGATCAAATATCATTCATAAAAAATCAATGAGAGAATTGAAAAAGTATTAAAAGAGAAAATCTGTTGATTCCTGTAGTTTTCTGCTGACTTTGATAACCTGGCCTCTCTTTAATGGGAGGTGCAGGGATTTACAAGCAGCTGACAATCTGGTTTATTAGAAGGCCAACAGACCATTCCTTCTTCTTCAGAAGTGTGTTAGTGGGACTTCGGAGGGCATTTTACCTTTAGACGAGCAAGAACAATTAGTCTATGATTAACCACAGAACTTTTTCTCATGGGGCATAGTAGAGCAGGATAAATTTCAACTCTGGTCCAGTTACACTTTATGACCTTAGAGATACAGCCCAGGTTCAATATAGTTTCACTTTAACAGCTGACAGCTTTCTCAATGTAGTCCTTTCACACCTAGTAGGAAAGGGCCACCATGACGTAAGCAGAGTCCTATTTATTGTATAATAAAACATGGTGTATTACTCCTGTCTTTATGAACTGGCAAATCCTAACTACACTGTGCTACTGGTTGTATACTATAAATTAGAATAGAAAAAGTCAAACACATTGTACATTCAATTCCACATATCCACATTTAGTCAGAGAAGCACCTGATTAATTGTATTCATGTTCCTACAGATCGTATTATATTGTTCAACATGTAACCTTACAATCCATCATGTCGACAGGCTCTGCTCACACCAGTAATCTAGATCCACAAAAGTAAATGTGTGCAGTATCTCAAATCTACCCCACAAAACAAACAAAAACTCACTGGTAGGAACTCACCTGATTAGCAAACAGAGTTGTAACAAACTTTCCTGGTTTGAAGATATCCACTCCCTACTTAAACAGTTCAGTGTAGGAATTCAAGGTGAGATTAGTTTCAAAGTTTACATAGGAAAAGTCAGGTTCTGGTGTGATGTGAATCGTCCAATATGTTCCCTATAGTTATGCAGAGACAAAAAAAAGTAGCTGTCGAAAAATGGTGTAATGAAGTGCGTATAGTTATTAAAGAGCCATATAAACAGCAAAGGAAAGTGGCAAAAACACAAGCCCAGCACAGTTTTTACAATAATTGTGTTTTGGTAACATGGAAGAATTTGATCTTCGCAGAAACAGCTTGCACATGTTTTCAACCAAAAGCTTTGTTATAAAAACTGTGGCAGATGCATATTTCTGCTGCCATTTTCAATATTCTAAACTGTTTGCTGAATATTTACCGATATTCCGGGCTATATGCCAGAAATTCCTATTTACAAGGCACCTTTAACATAGACAATCTGAAATGAGAGAAAAAATTTGGTTAAAACATATGTAAACCACATTTATTGACTGTGCCTATCCTTGGTATCCGGGACATTAAAATTCTTATCCTTGTTTTCAAATACCTCCATGGCCTCGCCCCTCCCTATCTCTGTAATCTCCTCCAGCCCCACAATTCTCCGAGATATCTGCGCTCCTCCAATTCTGGCCTCTTGAACACCCCTGATTTTAATCGCTTCACCATTGGTGCCTGGGCCCTAAGCTCTGGAATTCCCTTCCTAAACCTCTCTGCCTCTCCACCTCTCTTTCCTCCTTTAAGATGCTCCTTAAAATCTACCTCTTTCACATTTGGTCATCTGCTCTTTTGTGGCTCGGTGTCAAATTTTGCTTATAATGCAAAAGTGCCTTGGGACATTTATTACATTAAAGGCATCAGACAAATACACATTATTGTTATGACAGCCTTACTTGACAGAAGTAGATGGTTATGATTGTCACAGCACAATAGGAATGTCTGCAAAAGGATCTGTTTGCTTTACAAGTCTGAAATTTCTAATCTTATTGAAAAGTTATATATGCTGTAGGCCTGTTAGAAAATGCAAATCTCTGTAAATACAAGACAATGATATACTATACTGTATAAATCCAATAGTATCTTATGAAGTCTCTCAAACCTCCCAAAGCACTTCACAGACAGTGAATTACTTAGAAGTTCATTAACTGTCGTTCTAAGTAAACACTATTTTGCACACAACTTTTATTTATATAGCACCTTTAAGGTAATAAGACATCCCAAGGTGCTTTACAAGAGTATTATAAAACAAAATTTGACACCATGCCAAATAAGGAGTTATTAGGTCAGATGACCAAAAGCTTGGTCAAAGAGATAAGTTTTAGGGAGTGTCTTGAAGGAGGAATATGGGGTGGAGAGGTTTAGGGAGGAAAGTCCAGAACTTAGGGTCCAGGCAGCTGAAGTCATGGCCACCAATAGTGCAGTGATTAAAATGGGGGATGCTCAAAAGACACAGTAAGATTCCACAAAAAGCAATGAAATGAATAACCACTTAATCTATTTTTGGTGATATTGTTTGACAGAACAATGTTGAGCAGGATGTTCAGTCCTGCTCTAATTCAAATAGGCCCGTGGGATTTTTAACAGCAACATGAACTGCCAGTAGTAAATGATGTCTTTGTGGGAAGAGAGAAACATTGACAGCAGATTTTGAAATACAACCATCTTTAAGGAGGCAGAAACTGATACCTCGGGTGGGAGAAGCTGGTAACTAAACTATATAATGTAAATATCCCACACAAAGATATGTATTCCAATAGGAAATGAATACATTAAATTGGGTAATAAATACATGATATACTTCAAATAAGCAGGTATAATCTAGCGTGAAATGCATCTGCTGTGTACTGAGATTAATTACTCTGTTGTAAATCAACATCACAAAAAAAATTACCTGCTAATATTCACATTGCTGTCTGTGAGAGCTTGCTGTGTGCAAAAGGGCTACTGCATTTCCTACATTACAACAATGACAACACTTCAGAAGTATTTCATTGGTTACAAAGCACTTTGGGATATCCTGAGGTTTTAAAAGGTGCTGTAGAAATGAAAGTCTTTTTTTCATTTTTCTTCTTTCCAGGAGAAAATGTGGATATTTAAGAAAAGGTGAAATATCTGTGCAATATGTGGAAGGTTAAGTTGTTAAGTAAATCTGTTTTTTTTCATTTAATCACGTTCCACCCATTAAGTGTTAAGACCTGTTGCTGAGAAAGTAAAAGCCTGTCCCTTTAAGAGGTTTCAGGCAGAGACCATGTGATCATCCCTTACAGAATCTTGAGGACAAACCACTTTGCTATGCTGTTCACAAATCATTCTCTTCCACCACTAACATCTGTTTCACATGAGATGATTTGCAGCATAGAAATAAGCATGGCAACAAGACTCCAGCAATTCATTCCTCAGTAAAAACGTGGGACAATTTTGGAGCTGTTTCTCTGTGGTTTTATTTCACCTTCTGCTGTCAAACTCTGCAAAGCATTCCTAACAACCAACTTGCAGGCAGTGTGCCTCTGGCGTCTCCTGCAAGCCCATTATTTCATGACCTGTTAGATTTAGCAGGGATTTTTGGATGAGACAAAGAAAAGCAAGCTACACAGTCTAGTTTTGACTGGTTCAAAATAACTAATTGCCTCTGGACATCGGAAAAAAAACTGACAAAAAGCCGAAAGCACAGAGCTTCCACTTCTTCAACATGTTTGCACAGACCTGTAACAAACCCTCAAATATCCAACCTAGTACTGCCCTGATGTAACTTGTAAACATGATCCCTGCTCCTCCCTAAACTAAGCTAATCTAGTTGAAATAATTGGTCCATGGAAAACACAAACTGGTCTCTTCACTTTTTTAAAAAATCTCGATCAAATCCCGTGAGGTTACGCTTCTCTAAATGATAAAGACTCAATGCTTGAGCCTATCTGGGTGACTAAGGTGTTCTAAACTGGGAATCAATCTTGTGGCACTATTCTGCATCCATTCCAGAGCCTCAGTTTTCCCCAATACATGAGACCACGTAAAATTAGACACTATATTCTAACCAAGGTCATGAATGAAGACTAGTGCATGGTGGTCACACTGTTGACAGCATTCTAGAATGTAAAAGGCCTGATCTCCAGAGACCCACATTTTTTCGTCTTGTGAATAAACATCTCCACTTAATATGCCAGCACGGACATGACTAGCCGAATGGCCTCCTTCTGCGCTATAACCATTCTATGATGAAACCTACTGATCTTGTCCTTTGTAATGTCAGCAACTGTGAATCTTTGACCTCCAATGCTCTTTGATTGGAACAGCTGAAGTATAAAGTCACGTGTCAATCCTAAGGAGACTTTTAGACAATGTAAAATGTCCTGAGCAACTGTCTATGCTAACTCATTGTATTACCACTTTCTTAGAATCTACATTTAGCATGGTGAGGAAAAATTCAAGGGTGTTAGTGTATATGACCTTCTCTTGGGGAAAGTGGAGTAGTGAGAGTATCCCCAAGAACAGTGTAGTGCAGTGGTCAGTATTAAGACACATATCTCAGTCGCACTGGCCTTTTATGTGGGAGGACTCTGGGCACTGCACTTTAGGAAGGATGTGAAAGCATTAGCGAGGGTGCAGAAAAGATTGATGAGAATGGCTCCAGAGATGAGGAATTTGAATTACGTGGACAGACTGGAGAAGCTGGTGTTGTTCTCCTTAGAGAAGAAAAGGTTGAGAGGAGATTTGATAGAGGTGTTCAAAATCATGATGGTCTAGACAGTGGATAGGGAGAAACTGTTCCCATTGGTGGAAGGGCTGAGAACCAGAGGACACTGATTTCAGGCGATCGACAAAAGAACCAATGGTGGCATGACGAAAAACTTTGTACACAGCGAATGGTTAGGATCTGGAATGCACCGCCTGACAGTGTGGAGGAGGCAGATACATCGGGGCTTTCAAAAAGGAAATGGATAAGCACCTGAAGACAGAAAATTTGCAGGGCTATGGGGAAGGGGAGGCAGAGTGGAACTAGCTGAGCTAACATGGATACGACGGGCTGAAAGACCTCCTTTTGTGCTGTAACCATTCTATGATTCTACGTGTTGCCTTTTCTTTTAAAAGAACAAGTCAACCTAAACAAAAATTAGGACAAATTTATGAATATCAAACTAACCTGAGCTTATTTAGTTCAGCATTCAGTTTGCCATTGATCCCTATTAGTTCCTCTTTTTAGAAATTCCATTTCTAACTCATTTACAATAAGCATTGGACATTGAGTGTCTTGGCTTGGATAAGCATTTTCTGACTTACTCTTACTGTTAAGTGTGCAACCTGAAAATATTCCAGAGTAATATAGCAAGTATGAATTTACTGCACCACAGTTATCATTACACTTCAATTTTGCCCCATTTCTCATTGATATTGGCTAGGGTGCTCCCACACGAGAGGCCAGTACAACTGAGATATGTGCCTTAATACTGAACAACTCACTACACTGTTCTTGGAGATACTCTCATTACTCAATACATTTTCAAACAATTAGGTCTGGAATTTCCAATCAGTTGTGCTAGTTTTTTTCTTGCCACCCCCATCACTGGCAAAACCAACGCAAAAGTTCACACAATTTTAAGTACAAATTGCATTCAGTGCAATTTGAGTTTCTGTGATCTTTTGCTCTAGTTTCAAAAATCGTGCTCAAAGCAGGCCCCACCCTCAAAACTGGCCCCAACCCCAGATTAAATTAATCATCATTGAGAGTTTCTGCTAATTCCGCACATTAGCAGGGCTTTGAGATGGCTCCAAAAATTAAGCTTTTAAATCACCGGGTGGAGCTAGAGAGAAGTGGAATTGTGGGAGATTTATGGAAGCTTCCGAGAGACATTTTGAATCCGTCTCACAGACACAGGCTACTGTTAAGACACGTGCTCCAATCTGAGATCTTTTATTGTTAATGTGCTTTAAATAAACCAGTTGGTTATTTAACACAGCAGGATATCTGCATTGCTCAGAGTTAAATTGGATATCGAAATTAAACCCAGCATAAACACAACAGCAAGGACACTAACAGGTATCTTTAAGAAGGTTTTGAATGATTTTTAAAAAAAATTATTAAAGACTTGGCTTCTGTACACCAATCTAACTAGAATATAGTTTTGTATATTTTTTAAAAGTCATTTTCAATAGTTTAAAATCAGGTTACTCACAGGTGGTGGATTAACACTTTGATTTAAAATGCTTAATTTTTGTGATAAACCCATTTTCAGCTGTACCAATCAAACGGCACAAGTTACCACTCGTTAAAAAAAACTCAAAGAATAATTGTCTGGAGTTTGCGGTCAGTGGAGAAGCAAAGAGAGTTCACCACTGACATCGAAGTAAGTGTCACTGAGAAATCTAGCAATCTCTCTGGCGAGAATTTCACCTCTATCGCCGTGCAGTGATATTGCAACTGATGACAGCGTTCTTTACTGAGATTCTCAACGTGGAGCTGGAGTGAAGTCATCAAGCTGTATATCACAGACATACAAACAGGAAACAAAATGCAGAGGGGAAAAAAAAAATCACTTTTAGAAATGGTTACATAGAGCAAATTAAAGATTGGGGCATATACATGTGTGATGGTAGAAGCCAGAATATTCATATAATCATAGAATGGTTAAAGCACAGAAGGAGGCCATTTGGCCCATTGTGTCCATGTCAGCTCTCTGGAAGAGCAACTCACCTCGTCCCAGTCCCCCGCCTGTTCATTGGAGCCTTGCAAAGTTTTTCGCTTAAGATAATTGTTCGTTCCCTTTTGAAAGCAACTGTTTCAGGCAGTGCATTCCCAATCCTAACCATATTCTGAAAAAGCTATTTTTAAAAAATTATTTAAAAAATTTTGTTCAAAAAATCTACTAATTAATCAGTTAACAGCACTCCACAAATATAAAACTATTTTTTCAGGGCAACTTCTGTTGTTCATCAAATTGCTGTTTAAAAACACAGTTACACCTGACTGAACAAGATGCAACTCTTTGTGAGGTTTCTAACAGTGATGTGGGAGCAGGAGAACTGACGTTCTCATGGATTTCTGTGGTTGCTGGCCCTGGAGCAAGGGTGCAAAGTACAGAAGCTGCGATGGAGCAGTGAGTGAGAGTCCGCAACTTCAGGATTTCCTAACCTGCGCATGTCCTGAAGTTGCAGTCAGTTTCAGAGGGGGTAATGATGGCACACGCTGACAGTTCACCATCAAAAACTCACAAAATCGGGGCCATTTCTAAATTCAAAATTTTTTTGAAAATCAAATTACCTTTATAAAACACTGCCCAATTGGCTCATGACCGATTTTGCATTTGATATGCAAGTAAGTTTGAGCAGAAACTCGAGGGGAGATAAAACACTTTTGGGGTAATTTGTGCCGGAGGTATCGACTGGGCCCAAGCAGTAACTCTACTCCACATTACAACTCTAATCCATTGCCAACAGATCAGCATTCCTCCTTCATTTCAAACAGAAAAATGATCCAAAGTCTATGTAACTCTCAGACTGTAGTCATACTGTCTGTTGGTAAAAGCTTCCAAATGTTTATCACAAAGTTATGATGTGTCATTTTATGGAACTACTAACCAGATTTTTTTGCACAGTTTTTATTTACACGCGACAGATGCATTTTACACGACACTGACCTCAGAAGATTGTTTTTATAACCCTTGCAATAAAACATTTAGATATTTGTTTGTGTAGATGAATACTTACATCTGCTTTCAGTCCATTCATTGAGTAGCCACAAGGATTGAACATTGTGGCATCTATAATGGACTCTTGTATCAGGTCACATATCCCACTCATCTGAGAAAACATTTTTTTTAAAGAAAATATAAGGCACATTAAGCTCCAGTTAGGTGTTTAAAATCATCTGTGTCCGTCTATATTAAATGTTCTTTTTAAGGCTGGCATTTTGGAATTCTGAGCATTCTCAAAATGATAAAGATCCAACAACAAACTAGCACAATGATTTTAGTTTTTAATTTGCTTCGTTCCTGCTTTCAATTCTGCAAAATAAGTTAGAGTTCATCTGATTTGAAACATGAAATTGATGACTCAGACATTACACATATTTCTGAGTGCGCTGAGCTTAAATGCTTTATAATTATAGCTTTAAATTGCATTTTATGGTGTTTTTAACAACTATTCTCCAAAAAAGGCATAGCAATTATATTACAATGTTCCATTGTCTTGGATTCACTGTATCATGAGCACAGAGAGTTCTATTTTGCCCGTTGGCAAGAATTGTTGAGTTCTCAGCAAGTGAACTGAGATGAATATTCAATCTTAATTCAACACTTGCTGAGCTTGACAATGAAGTTAGTATCACTGCTCACCAATTGTTCGAACCCAATGTTTTTTGCTGTCAGGAGAACCAGAATTTTGTTTGTGTCCCAGTTTCACTGTTGAGACCAACTGTCAAGAACAGATATATTCTCGATCCTTTACATTGGAATTTGAAAGAAGAGTGAAGATAAAAATGTTAATTCTTTTACTCCGTTTCACTGAACTTTCCAAGCTATCAAGTATTGCATTTGGAATTGAGCTGTGGATGTTCAGTCATTGAGTACATTAACGACCGAGATAGATAGGTTTTTGGGTACTAAGGGAATTAAAGGATATGGGGATAGTGTGGGAAGGTGGAGTTGAGGTAGAAGATCAGCCATGATCTTATTAAATAGTGGAGCAGGCTCGAAGGGCCGAATGGCCTACTCCTGCTCCTATTTCTTATGTGCTTATGTACATAATTCTGTTCAGCTCTAGATCCTCTGTAATTGTATGGTTCTTGATATATCTATTTAAAATATACAAAATCCCCAGGTTTTACATGTGGAATACTAAATAAGACCAAAACAATATCTTGAGGAATTGTAAAATTCTATATAAAAAAAGCCACACTTTGAAGTATGCAATGAAAAGTTCGCCATTTGAAATTCTTTTCATAGAACATGATTAAAAAAAACAGATTTTCATCGTCAGCAAGATTTTGCTTTCTCCACATTAATATTGTATGTTCCATTTACACCCCATGTGTGAGTGAGTGAGTGAGTGTGAGTGAGCATGTGTGAGAGTGAGTGAGCGTGTGTGTGAGTGAGTGAGGTGTGTGAGACTGAGTGAGTTTGTGTGTGTGAGTGAGAGTGAGAAAGCATATGTGAGAGTGAGTGAGTGAGCGAGTGAGCGTGAGAGTTTTTTTTATTCTTTCATGCAATGTGGGTGTCGCTGGCAAGGCCAGCATTTGTTGCCCATCCCTAATTGCCCTTGACAACTGAGTGATTTGTTAGACCATTTCAGAGGGCAGTTAAGAGTCAACCACATTGTTGTGGGTCTGGAGTCACTAGGAGGCCAGGCCAGGTAAGGACAGCAGATCTCCTTCCCTAAAGGACACTAGTGAACCAAGTGGGTTTTTATAGTTTCATAGCACCAATACTGAGGCTAGTTTTCAATTCCAGACTTCTTACTAATTAATTGAATTTATTAATGAATTGAATTTAAATTCTACCAGCTGCCATGGCGGGATTTGAATCTTTGTCCCCAGGGCAATAGCCTGTGTGTGGCAAAACTACACACATAATGGGCTGAATCGTGATATTACGCGCGGGGGCTCATTTAAATGGAGGGGGTGGAGCGGCCACCCCCGATGATATAGAGGGGGAGGCCGCCGCATCCCCGTCAATGTGTCCAGTGCCACCGCACAGGCCGGCGCCATTTTAAAGGGCTTCAAGCCCTTCAGGAGTGATTTAAATATTTAAAAGGTGCCTGTGTCATAAAAAAAGTCAATAAAAGTTTAATTTAACTTTGGATCCCCTTTCCCACCACCCACCCCCCCATTGAGTTCTCAATGCATAAATTGACCTATCCCCCCAAAAAATCACTTTCTGAAATTCCGAACTTTCCCCCCCAAACTTCTGTATCTTTGACCCTCAACTCCTTCCCACCATCCCCACAACCAACAGGAATAGTCTTCTCACTCCCCCACCCCGCACTGATAATTTTATTCCTCCCCCCTTCCCCACCAGTCTCTCGCCTCTGAACTCCAATGGAGTTCCGAAGGCACGCGAGTTGTGGTCGGTTGGCTGTAAAATCGGCGTCGGATGGCTGCCGTCGGCAGGTAAGTTCATTTGCATGTTAATTTATCTAATTTCCAAATCTTAATGAAGGAAGTGGAGGCGGGGGGGGAGGGGGGGTTCACACTGAGGCCTCGCTGCCGCCGCTAATATCCGGCTCCCGCTAGCATTTTACGGGCCTCCCCGCCACGACATCGAGGGGCTGGTAAAATTCAGCCCAATCTGTTATGTCACAACTCCCATATTGGACCTTGGTATCATACCTTTTGATTGGCCTAAATGGAATAAGAAACAATACAACTCTGCAACTATCTGACTTGAACAAAATCTACCAAGAACACAATTTTTACAATCGCTCCCCTTCCATGTTCTTTCACCTCAGGCTCCATGATACTATGCAAATTCTAGTCACCCTTAATCTCTGAGGCTTCAGTAACATACGAACTGGAAGCAGGAGTAGGCTATTCAACCCCTCGAGCCTGCTTGCCATTCTATCAGATCATGGCTGATCGGTTTGTGGACTCATCTCCACTTTCCTGCCTACCCCCGATACCCTTTGACTCCCTTGTTTGTAAAGAATCTGTCTACCTCTGCCTTCAAAACATTCAATAACCACACATCATGCACACCACAAAACAATCCCATGTCCCAGCTGCCAACCAAAATCTTTCCCTATTGTCCACTCACCAAACAACCTCCCCTTCTCAAATTTTCACACTCCAATGCCTCAAACCACAGCCCTGAAAGATTCTACAGGGTTCTCTTGCCCTGACCTCAATCAGACTCTCTCACATTCTCAGTCACAGTCCCATTTCCCTTGGTAATTCTGTCAAACAAGCTGACTATCGGGTGGGGAATCTGGGGAAAAAGATCCCACACATCCGATGTTTAGGGAGAATCCCGGACATCCTTGCACTTGCAGGTTTCCCGACCATAACTCCAATCCTCCGCTTCGAAGTCCCGCCCAGTGAATATCAGGGACAAAGCAGCTGGAAACCAGCCATCGAGAAACTACTAAAGGCTTATATAGGAACATAGGAGCAGGAGAAGGACATTCAGCCCATCGAGCCTGCCCCGCCATTCAATATGATCATGGCTGATCTTCCACTTCAATGCCTTTTTCCCACACTATCCTCATGTCCCCTTATGTCATTTGTATTTAGAAATCTGTCAATCTCTGCTTTAAACGTACTCAATGACTGAGCTTCCACAGCCCTCTGGGGTAGAGAATTCCAAAGATTCACAATCCCCGGAGTAAAGAAATTTCTCCTCATCTCTGTGCTAAGTGGCTTCCCCCTTATTCTGAAATTGTGTCCCCTGGTTCTAGACTTCTCAACCAGGGGAAAAATCTTAGCTGCATCTACCCTGTCTATCCCTTTAAATATTTTGTAGATTTCAATGAGATCACCTCTCATTCTTTGAAACTCTAGAGAATACAGACCCAGTTTCCCCAATCTCTCTTCATTGAACAGTCTCACCATCCAGGGAACAAGTCTGGTGAACCTTTGTTGCATTCCCTCTATGGCAATAATATCCTTCTGAAGGTAAGGGGACCAAAACTGCACACAGTACTCTAGGTGCGGTCTAACCAATGTTCTATACAATTGAAGCAAGACTTCACTACTCCTGTACTCAAATCCTCTTGTGATAAAGGCTAACATACCGTTAGTCTTCCTAATTGCTTGCTGCACCTGCATGTTAGCTTTCAGTGACTTATTGACAAGGACACCCAGGTTCCTTTGTACATCTACACTTTTTAATCGCTTCTCTTTGGCCTCCTTGTCTCGAGAGACAATGGGTAAGCACCTGGAGGTGGTCAGTGGTGTGTGGAGCAGCGCCTGGAGTGGCTATAAAGGCCAATTCTAGAGTGACAGGCTCTTCCACGGGTGCTGCAGAAAACTTTGTTTGTCGGGGGTGTTACACAGTTGGCTCTCCCCTTGCACCTCTGTCTTTTTTCCTGCCAACTGCTAAGTCTCTTCGACTCACCACACTTTAGCCCCACCTTTATGGCTGCCCACCAGCTCTGGCGAGCGCTGGCAACTGACTCCCATGACTTGTGATCAATGTCACAGGACTTCATGTCGCGTTTGCAGACGTCTTTAAAGCGGAGACATGGACGGCCGGTGGGTCTGATACCAGTGGCGAGCTCGCTGTGCAATGTGTCTTTGGGGATCCTGCCATCTTCCATGCGGCTCACATGGCCAAGCCATCTCAAGCGCCGCTGACTCAGTAGTGTGTATAAGCTGGGGATGTTGGCCGCCTCGAGGACTTCTGTGTTGGAGATACGGTCCTGCCACCTGATGCCAAGGATTCTCCGGAGGCAGCGAAGATGGAATGAATTGAGACGTCATTAATCGCTTACCATTTAAGAAATACTCTGCACACCTATTCCTATCAAAGTGGATAACCTCACATTTTTCCACATTATATTTCATCTGCCATGTTCTTGCCCACTCACTAAATCTGTCCAAATCCGCTTGAAGCTGCTTTGCATCTTCCTCACAACACACATTCCCATCTAGTTTTGTGTCATCTGAGAACTTGGAAATACTACACTTGGTCCCCACATCCAAATCATTGATATATATTGTGAACAGCTGGGGTACGCCACTAGTCCCAGCATGCCAATGCGAGAATGACCCGTTTATTCCTACTCTCTGCTTTCTGCCTGTTAACCAATTCTTAATCCATGCCAGTATATTACCTCCTATCCCGTGTGCTTTAGTTTTGCTAACCAACGTCCTGTGGGGGACTTTATCAAAAGCCTTCTGAAAATCCAAGTATACCATGTCCACCGCCTCCCCTTTATCAAATCTTTTAGTAACATCCTCAAAAAACTCCAACAGGTTCGTCAAACATGATTTCCCATTCATAAATCCATGTTGACTGTGCCCAATCAGATCATTATTATCCAAGTGTCCATTTATCACATCCTGTAGAATAGATTCTAGCATTTTCCCAATGACTGATGTAAAGCTAATAGGTCTGTAATTCCCTGTTTTCTCTCTCCCTCCCTTCTTAAATAGTGGGGTGACATTTGCGACCTTCCATTCTGCAGGAGCTGCTGCAGAATCTATAGAATTTTGGAAGATGATCACCAATGCATCCATTATTTCCATAGTTACCTCTTTCAACACTCTGGGATGTAGAATATCAGGACCTGGGGACTTACCAACCTTCAGCCCCATTAATTTCTCCAATACAACCTTCTTACTAATACTTATTTACTTCAATTCCTCATTCTCCCTAATCTCTTGGACCTCTAATTCTGGGAGATCTCTTGTATCATCCTCAGTGAAGCCAGACACAAAGTAATCATTTAGCTTCTCTGCCATTTCTCCATTCCCCATTATAAATTCTCCTGACTCTGCCTGTAATGGACCCACATTTGTCTTAGCCAAACGTTTCCTTTTTATGTATCTATAGAAGCCTTTGCAGTCCATTTTTATATTTTTTGCTAGCTTACTGAACAGCCCGTCAGGAGAATCCATCAATAGAAGACAAAAGCTAAAATCAATCAAATCATTCAAAATGCTTTTGTGAAGACTTTTATGCACCATTTTTTCCCTCAATGACAAATTCCTTGATTCCAAAATAAGGTTTGTAATGTTAAAACAAAAATCAAAAATGATGCTTCACAATAATATGATTGAATTTATCTGTGAAGTTATCTTTCGTGTCTTTCAGTAACTGCATTAATGCTTTCACTCAACAACCTGATTCTCTCTCAAACACATGGGTTTTGATTAATACTTTTGTCCAGAGACTATGGGGTGGATTTTAACTTTGACTGTCTGGCATAATTGGGGCTGTAACAGTCTGAAAATGGCTTACGGCCCTTAAATAGACAGGGTCTCACATCAGCAGTTTTGACCATCTGATAATCTGAATCTATCTCTGTGACTTTCCATTTGCTGAGGCAGATTCTGCAGTGATTGTGCAATGTATCCTCATTTTCTCAGGATACAATAGGAGCATTTTGTCTGCCTGACTGGAAAAATGTTTCTCTTCTGCCTCTGACAGTAGTCATTTCGTTTTGTTCTTTCTAAATAATTTCAAGAAACGCTAGAGAGCCACTTTAAAAATGTACTCAATTAGTTACATTGAATGTATTTTATTAAAGCTGAGAGGCTGTGGATGCATGGCTATGGTTGTCTGTCTATATATTGAGCTTGAAGGAAGCACAGTGTAGATTTACCAGAATGATACCTGGACTCGAAGTGTTAAATTATGAGGAGAGATTATACAAACTAGGGTTATACTCCCTGGAATTTAGAATGTTCCGGGATGATTTGATCAAAGTTTTTCAAGATACTAAGGCGAACAGATTGGCTAGATCACCCCACTGATTAGATTATGATTAGATTAGAGATACAGCACTGAAACAGGCCCTTCGGCCCACCGAGTCTGTGCCGACCATCAACCACCCATTTATACTAATCCTACACTAATCCCATATTCCTACCAAACATCCCCACCTGTCCCTATATTTCCCTACCACCTACCTATACTAGTGACAATTTATAATGGCCAATTTACCTATCAACCTGCAAGTCTTTTGGCTTGTGGGAGGAAACCGGAGCACCCGGAGAAAACCCACGCAGACACAGGGAGAACTTGCAAACTCCACACAGGCAGTACCCAGAATCGAACCCGGGTCCCTGGAGCTGTGAGGCTGCAGTGCTAACCACTGCGCCACTGTGCCACCCCACTGGTTGGGGAATCTAGGACTAGGGGGGCATAGTCTAAAAATTAGAGCCAGACCTTTCAGGAGTGAAATTAGCGAACACCTCGACACACAAAACAGGGTAGAAGTTTGGAACTCTCTTCCACAAACGGCAATTAGTGCTTGATCAGTGGTTAATTTTAAATCTGAGATTAAAAGATATTTGTTATCCAAAGATATTAAGGTCTAGAGGGCAAAGGCAGGTACATGGAGTTAGGTCATAGATCAGTCATGATCTCATTGGAATTCTCTTGCCCAGTGAACAGTGGAGGCTGGGTCATTAAATATATTCAAGGCTGAGTTAGACAGAGTTTTGATCTACAAGGGTGTCAAGGGTTATGGGAGGGGGCCAGCAAGAGAGAAGAAATTCCTCCTCATCGCTATCTTAAATTGGAGACCCTTTATTTTTAAACTGTGTCCCATAGTCCTAGATTCTCCCGTGAGGGGAAACATCCTCTCAGCATCTATCCTGTCATCCCCTCAGAATCTTAAATGTATCAGGCTTGAGAGGCAAAATGGTCTTCTCCTCTTCCTGTGTTCTGTGTGAGTGAGAAACACAGATAGACAGAGATCCATTTCAAACAGGTCAAACTGTACTAATTGCACACATGTAGCTTCTTTTGTTCCTCATGAATTCCAAACAAAACCATTTACAAATTGTAGTAGAAATCTGGAATCCTTTCCCAAAAAGGCTGTAGATGCTGGCAAACACTTGGCGCTTTGAAGACTGAAATTGATAGCTTTTTATTGGGTAAAGGTTATCAAGGGACATGAAGCTAAGGTGGGTAAATAGAGTTGAGGTACAGATCAGATCAGATACAGATCTATTTGAATGGTGGAGCAGTTTGAGGGGCTGAATGACATCCTCCTGTCCCTGTAGTATTAGATCAAATTCCGTCTTTGTATACATAGTTTGTGTATTTTTGAAAATTATCTGAATACAAGCTGAATAATAAATTTGAATCAAGTTTCAACTAAACTTCTAAATAAGAGCTATTAATTTAATTTATTACTTCAGAAAATGTGGCCAGCTGAGAGAGACAAATAAATTTAGATACTGTCCCAATGTTTACATTTACAAGTTGAAGACAAATCCCTGTTTCCAAAAGATTTGTTTATCCTGCTGAAGTGGGAGGTTAAATGTGTATGATCCCAGAAGCTGTGTCAGCTAATTCAATTTTTTTGTAAATTAACCTGAAAATGATTTTTATTTTGGACAATTAATGTTTTCTGAGGTAATTTCTGGAAGTTTTGATGACTGACCTTTACAGAAGATGCTGATTACAAACTCTGCTCCTCCCTCCAACTTCCAAAGGAATGCAAGATTGCTGACTGAATATTGGTATTTAAAAGTAAAATTTTTATTAATAAATCAGCCATGTGTTCCTGAAAGGCACTGGCTGAGACAACAAGTGGAATCTATTAATTTATGTGACTGTGGTACTTATTTATTAAATTGTAACAGTATTTATTTACTCTTCTGGAATTAATGATAAAATGATTAATGCTACACGCCAGACCCAGAATGTCCTACCCAAGTGTTGTTAACTTCTCCAGCCACACAACCCTTCGAAATCTCTGCCCCCCTCTAATTCTGGCCTCTTGCACATCCACGATTTTAATAGCGCGACCATTGGTGGCCATCCCTTCAGCTGCCTAGGCTCTAAGCTCTGGAATTCCCTCCTTAAACCTCTCTGCCTCTCTCCTCTTCTTTAACACACTCCTTATAACTTACCTCTTTGACCAAGCTATTGGTTATTTGCCTTAATATCTCCTAATGTGGCTCGGTGTCAAATTTTGTTTGATAAGGCTCCTGTGAAGTGCCTTGGAAAGTTTTATTACATTAAAGGTGCTATATAAATACAAGCTGTTGTTATTGACGTGTGCCCCCACCCTAACTCTTGATAGACCCCGAAGAGTACACGAGTGAGTCAAACTCCATATTCCATTCCCCACCCACCAGTTCTACCAATCCCTAACTTCCCTCCTGCACAGTGCTGCCAAACATAGATCATAACAAATAGCAGCAGGAATAGGCCATTCAGCCCCTCAAGCCTGCTCCGCTATTCAATAATCATCTGATTGTGCCCCATAGTTCTAGATTCCCCCATGAGGGGAAACATCCTCTCAGCATCTACCCTGTTCAGCCCCCTCGGAATCTTATATGTTTCAATAAGATCACCTCTCATTCTTCTAAACTCCAATGAGTATAGAACCATTCCTCATAAGACAACCCCTTCAAGGCAGGAATCAGCCTAGTGAACCTTTTCTGAATTGCTTCCAATGCAGTTTAACCCCTTCACCCCCACTCTAGTACTGCCAAACTTAAGCACATCCACTCCAATTCTACCAAACCTCAGGATCATCCACCAGTGCTGCTAAACTCCAGACCTCTCACTCTAACCAGACAATTACATCCAACCTGGTACATTCTGCATACCATGTTGCTGTGTATCCTCAGCTTTAAACAGGTATGGGATTAAATACATAGGTAAAGGAATATATCTAGCTAGTTTTCCACCCATGTAACACTGACAGACGTTGCCAGATGATTACTGTAACAACTACTCTTACAATTAGCAAGTACTCCATTTGATTCTGCTACCCGGTTTGAAATTAGAGTTGGAATGAATGCAGCAGATATGTGCTGAATGACTTTGCTGGTAACCAGCTTGAAACCTCCCTCACTGTTCAAGGCAGGAGACAGAATGCCATCACTTTAAAACACACTTCTGATTAAAACTGAAGTGCCAGTGAGGTGAGAAACTGACTGGGACTGACCTACACCAGATCACAATTGCTTTCATTTTGTTTGTGTTGCACCAAATCATTTGATTGAGTCATAAATGAATGAATAAAATCACAGTGACCCAGCTGATAACTGGAATTTAGGATTCCGTACTCTAATTCTGTCCAGTAGTGCAATCAGCTCCTAGTTCATCACATAACATGCATTGTCATTTAATGCAAGGTAATGTTCAGTACAGAACTATATTTAATTAATAGAAAAGAGATGAGTATTTAATATACATTTATAATATTTTTATTGCATTCCTCTCAGCTTGAAGGAAAACAGTGCTCTGACATTTCTGCATGGAAAGAACTAATGGCCTAAAAATAATATGCTGACATTTTCAGCAATTGTTCAATATACAAATAATATTTTTGTCATAATATCAATATAGCAAACATTATTGTGCATTATAGGAGATTGGCCGGCATTAATTATATCCTTTCATCACATATGGCCAATTCTGAAATTGAGCCCAACAAGTGTTTGAAGTAGACATTTTCTGACATAAAGCCAAATGAGCTATTATGTTTACACCCTCTATCTCCCCGAACCACCCCCCCCCCCCACCTCACCTCACCTCACCTCACCTCCAATATTACAGTTATCTCTCTAGTTCCTCCTCTCTCCATTGCAGTGTTTCTAACCTGTTGGGTGGGAAGATCACCTGCTTTCACCCTCTGTTGACGCTGCTGTGTAACCAGTGACAAAGATTATACAGGAGCTTTGATGAGACCACACCTGGAGTACTCGGTACAGTTTTGGTCTCCATATTTATTTATTTATTTTGAGATACAGCACTGAAACATGCCCTTTCGGCCCACCGAGTCTGTGCCGACCAACAACCACCCAATTATACTAACCCTACAGTAATCCCATATTCTCTACCACCTACCGACACTAGGGGCAATTTACAACGGCCAATTTACCTATCACCTGCAAGTCTTTGGCTGTGGGGCTGTGAGGCTGCGGTGCTAACCACTGCGCCGCCCTAATTTAAGAAACGATATAGTTGCATTGGAGGCAGTACAGTGAAGATTCACTAGATTGGTCCCTGGGATGAGAGGGTTGTCCTGTATTGAGAGGCTGAGTAAATTGGGTCTATTTAATCTGGGGTTCAGAAGAATGAGAGGTGATTTCATTGAAACATACAAGATATTGAAGGGGTTTCACAGGATAGACACTGAGATGCTGCTTCCCCTGGCTGAGGAATCTAGAACATGGGGGCACAGTCTCAGAATAGAGACCAATCATTTAGGTGTGAGAGGAGGAGATATTTCTTCTCATTGGAATTGTTGGAATTCTCTACCCAGAGGGTCTGCCATGCTTCATTGTTGAATTATATATAAGACTGAAATAGGCAGGTCTTTGGTCTCTCAGTGAAGCAAGGGATTATGGGGAGCAGATGGGAAAGTTTTTTTCATTTGTTCATGGGATGTGGGTGCCACGGGCTAGACCAGCATTTATTGCCCATCCCTAACTGCCCTCGAGAAGGCAGTGGTGAACTGCCTTCTTGAACCGCTGCAGCCCTTGTGGTTACACCCACAGTACTGTTCGGAAGGGAGTTCCAGGATTTTGACCCAGTGACAGTGAAGGAACAGTGATATAGTTCCAAGTCACGATGGTGTGTGGCTTGGAGGGAAACCTGCAGGTGGTGGTGTTCCTAGGCATCTGCTGCCCTTGACCTTCTAGGTGGTAGAAGGTCGCGGGTTTGGAAGGTTCTGTCGAAGGAGCCTTGGTGCGTTGCTGCAGTGCATCTTGTAGATGGTACACACTGCTGCCATTGTGCACGGTGGTGGAGTGAATGTTTGTGAATGGGGTGCCAAACAAGGGGCTGCTTTGTCCTGGATGGTATTGAGCTTCTTGAGTGTTGTTGCAGCTGCACCCATCCAGGCAAGTGGAGAGTATTTCATCGCACTCCTGACTTGTGCCTTTAGATGGTAGACAGGCATTGGGGAGACAGGAGGTGAGTTACTTGCCGCAGAATTCCCAGCTTCTGACCTGCTCTTTTAGCTACAGTATTCATGTGGCTGGTCCAGTTTAGTTTCTGGTCAATGGTGGCACCCAGAATGTTGATAGTGGGGGATTTAGTAAATGGTAATGCCATTGAACGCCAAGGAGAGATGGTTAGATTCTCTTTTGTTTGAGATGGTCATTGCCTGGCATTTGTGTGGTGTGAATGTTACTTGCCACTTATCAGCCCAAGCCTGGATGTTGTTCGGGTCTTACTGCAAATGGACACAGGTGGCTTCAGTATCTGAGGAGTCACGAATGGTGCTGAACATCATGCGGTCATCAGCATTCTGACTTTATGACGGAGGGAAGGTCAATGATGAAGCAGCGGAAGATGGTTGGGCCTAGGACACTACCCTGAGGGACTCCTGCAGTAATGTCCTAGGACTGAGATATTTGACCTCCAACAACCACAACCATCTTCCTTTGTGCTAGGTATGACTCCAACCAGCGGAGCGTTTTTCCCCTGATTCCCACTGACATCAAATTTGCTAGGGCTCCTTGATGCCATACTTGGTCAAATGCTACCTTGATGTCAAGGGCAGTCACTCTCACCTCACCTCCAGAGTTCAGCTCTTTTGTTCATGTTTGAACCAAGGCTGTAATGAGGTCAGGAGCTGAGTGGCCATAGCAGAACCCAAACTGAGCGTCAGTGAGCAAGTTATTGCTGAGCAAATGCTGTTTGATAGCACTTTTGATGACCCCTTCCATCACTTTACTGATGATTGAGAGTAGACTGATGGGGCGGTAATTGGCCGGGTTGGATTTGTCCTGCTTTTTTGGGCACAGGACATACTTGGGTAATTTTCATATTGTCGGGTAGATGCCAGTGATGTAGTTGTACTGGTGTAGCTTGGCTAGGGGCGTGGCTAGTTCTGGAACACAAGTCTTCAGTACTATTACTAGAATGTTGTCAGGGCCCATAGCCTTTGCAGTAACCAGTGCCTTTAGCCGTTTCTTGATTTCACTGGAGTGAATCGGATTGGCTGAAGACTGGCATCTGTGATGCTGGGAACCTCAGGAAGAGGTTGAGATGGATCATCCACTCGGCACGTCTGGCTGAAGATGGATGCAAATGCTTCAGCCTTGTCTTTTGCACTGATGTGCTGGGCTCCCCCATCGTTGAGGATGGGGATGTTTGTGGAGCCTACTCCTCCTGTCAGTTGTTTAATTGTCCACCACCATTCATGACTGGATGTGCCAGGACTGCAGAGCTTAGATCGGATCCGTTGGCTGTGGGAATGCTTAACCCTGTCTATTGCATGCTGCTTCCGCTGTTTGGCATGCAAGTAGTCCAGTGTTGTAGCTTCACCAGGATGACACCTCATTTTTAGGTATGCCTGCATGCCCTCCTACTCTTCATTGAACCAGGGTTGGTCCCCCGGCTTGATGGTAATGGCAATGGTAGAGTGGGGGAAATGTCAGGCCATGAGGTTACAGACTGTGATTGAATACAATTCTGTTGCTGCTGATGGCCCACAGTGCCTCATGGATTCCAAGTTTTGAGTTGCTAGATCTGTTCGAAATCTATCCCATTTAGCAGGGTGGTAGTGCCACACAACATGATGATGGGTACTCTTAGCGTAAGATCGAATTGAATGGCAGAGCAGGCTCGATGGCAGTATGCCTGCTTCCATTTCTTATGTTCTTATGAATGCAGCAGTGAGTGGACCGAATGTGGCATTGTGGTAATGTCCCTGGACTAGTAATCCAGAGGCCCAGGCCAATGCCCTGGGGACACAGGTTCAAATACCACCATGGCAGCTGGTGGAATTTAACTTCAATCAATTAATTAATAAAATTCTGGATTTGAAAGCTAGTCTCAGTAATGGTGCCATGAAACGATCATCAATTGTCATAAAAACCCATCTGGTTCAGTAATATCCTTTAGGGAAAGAAATCTGCTGTCCTTACCTAGTCTGGCCTCCATGTGACTCCAGACCCACAGCAATGTAATTGACTCTTAAATGTTCTTATGTGATGACTCTGAGCTGAGATGAGGTGACTGAACTTTACACCTTTCTTTCCCTTACTCCTTCACCAATGATCCAGGTCAGACACGTTGCTTAATATACGAAGAGACCTGGAAGCAAAGCTGCTCATTATGACTCTACAGGAAAGTGTGTTCGTCATCAGGAAAAAGTAATTTCTGTAAAGCATTCTAGTTGATCCAGGTCATGTAGCCAATCACCAGGGCACAAACCAATGAGAACAAAAAAAAACACAATAATATGGTTATAATAGGAGCACAGCATAGATTTCATAGAATGATACCTGAACTCCAAGGGTTAAACTTTGAGGAGAGATTACACAAACTAAGGTATAATCCCTGGTATTTAGAAGGTGAAGGGATGATTCAAACAAAGTTTTCAAGATATCAAGGGGAACAGGTAGAGTAGATAGGAAGAAATTATTTCCCCTGGTTGCGGAGTCTAGGACTAGGGAGCACAGACTAAAAAATTAGAGCCAGACCTTTCAGAGGTAAAGTTGGGAAACACTTCTACACACAAAGGGTGGTAGAAGTTTGGAACTCTCTTCTACAAATCACAATTGATGATTGATCAATCGTTAACTTTAAAAGTGAGATCAATAGATTTTTTTGTTAGCTAAAGGTATTAAGGGATATGGGACAAAGGCAGGTATACAGAGTGAGGTCACAGATGAGCCCTGACTTCATTGAATGGTGAAACAGTTTCGAGGGGCTGAATGGCCTCCTCCTGTGTTCCCAATGTTGCAAAATGTTCAGGGGAATATTTGTGAGGTGATTAAAAAATAGAGCTTTTCATTCTTTATGTACCAGCTTCAAAATTTCTACAGGACTTTTGAAATAATGTAACTGCAGAGCTTTTTAAAACTGTTTTCAGGTCGGAAAATAAAACTCTCTGCAAGACTGTTTAGCAACAACATTTTGTTACAAATAGTCTTAAGAAGCTTCAGGTTCTTCAACAAAAAAATACCCATTGTATCTTTAGAATTCTACGCAGAATTAGTACCTGAGTGACATCATCAGCAATAACACCATCTTTCAGGAAGAACTGCTTCATCAATTCTGGGTCCAGCTGTCTCATCACAATTTTCAAAGTCTGATCAGGCTGGAGGATCCTACAACCTTCACTGATATCCAGGGTGTATAGGTACCTGTCACAATACATACAATATAGATGGAGATGGTGAAATTCAGCACTGACTATATTGATATCCAGGGTGTATAGGTACTTGACAGATCAGTAAACACAATACATACAATATAGATGGAGATAGTGAAATTCAGCACTCTGACTATATTGCTGGTAGTGTCATAAGTCTGGAAAACTGCCATTCGATTTTATAAATCAGCACTTGCCAACTTTTTTCAGTGATAGAATTCCATGTCTCGGAATGTTGAAAGTTCAAGCCAGGATTTCAGCATGTAATCTAAGGAAGCACATTAGTGCACTACTTAGAGAATGCTGCATTGTCACAGGCACCATCTTTTGGGCGAGATGTTAAGTGAAAACCAGTTCAGAGTAGGGATGTCTCCCAGTGTTCTGACCAACATTCACTCTTCTAATTTTTTTTTTTTGCATTTACTCTTTCATGGGATGTAGGCTTCGCTGGCAAGGCCAGCATTTGTTGCCTATCCCTAATTGCCCTTGAGAACCGAGTGGCTTGCTTGACCATTTCAGAGGGCAGTTAAGAGTCAACCACATTGCTGTGAGTCTGGAGTCACATGTAGGCCAGACCAGGTATGGACATTAGTGAACCAGATGGGTTTGTACGACAATTGATGATAGTTTCATGGCACCATTACTGAGACTAGCTTTCAATTCCAAATTGTTATTAATTAATTGAATTTGAACTTCACCAGCTGCCATGGTGGCATTTGAACCAGTGTGCCCAGGGTAGTAACCTGGGCCTTCAGATTACTAGTTCAGTGACATTACCACAATGCCACGGTCTCTGGTCTCTAATGGTGTCACCAAAACAGATTAAGTGCGCACTCATCTCATTGCCATTTGTGGGCCCTTGTGATCAAATTAACACTCATGTTCACCTACAGAAAACAGTGACAACTCTTCAAAAGCAATTTATTGGCTGTGACATGCGTTGAGACATCCTGAACACATAAAAGATGCCCAGTAAATGTAAGTCTTCTTTCTTTTGCCATGTTAAAGAATGTTTCTTGCCTTTGTAATGTGGAAACTAGCTGAGTGTAATGACCAGGTTCTGTGTTCTGGAGATGTAATGGAATAGGGATAACACGGAATTGCCCCAGACCAATCAAAAACAGAAAATCATTCCAACAGGTGCCTTAAGGTATCATTAACATAATAAACAAAAAAAAAATCCAATTGAAATAACATGCTTAATCAAGCAAGGGAAAAAATATAAAAATAATTAAATGATAATATTGTTACTGTCCAAGAGACATTATGGGCTGGATTTTGTGCAGGAGGTGGGGCTCCTGGCACCGGACTGAAAAGGCGAGGGGAACCCCTCCTCTGCAATTTTTCAGCCCCTGGAGCAATCCTCCGGTCGTTTGCTGTCAAAGTTTAAGGAGGCAGGATCCCCATCCCTTTAAAGACTGAAGAGGGATGGGGATCCTGCCCCCAAGAGCTGTCAGCCAATCACAGGGCCGGTAGCTCAGCAACATCGGCAGCACCACTGGCAGTGGTGGCCACTGCCAGTACTGTAGAGTCCTCAGACCCAGGCCCAGCGGTGGAATCCTAGAAAAGAGGTAGGTGAGGTGGGGTCATTGAGACCAGTCCAGAAGGCTCCGGCGAGGAGGGGTGGGTGTTCAGTCTAGGGGGTGGGGGCACTCAAGGGGTACAGGTGTTCCCGGTCAGGGTCCTCCTTGGGCCACAAATTGCCCACAAAAGAGGGTCACCCCCACCCCCCCCAGCCCGTAGGAAGGGCACCCATGTGCGGAAGGCGAACCCCCCACCCCCCACCGCTGGTAAGATCCCAGCGGCAGCAGGAAGAGGCCCTTATTTGGCCTTTGGGTGGGAAGGTCATCGGGTTCCATGGCAGGCAACACTGTCCCAATTCGCCTCGCCACCCACCCCACCACCCCTCCCCCCCACACAAAGCCCCACCGTCAGGATGAGAACCAGATCCGGCCCTATATACCCCACAGTTCACATTGCTCGAGGAAGGCCTCAATTGTACTGGTTGACACCGCATGCCTCCTCTCCAAAGCCATCGTGGCACCAACAATGCCGTGCGAGAGGCAGGCAGCCATAACGAATCCCCACCCTGAACCCCACCATGGGCTCCACCCATACTGAACCCATAAATTAGTTCATGGGATGGAAGTTCCATTCATTGGTCCTTGTCATTCGATTCTGAATCGGGAATTGCTCGTTTGAAGTTCATTGTTGTGTGAAGTTAGACTAAAATGTGGCTTCATTGTGGTAATGTGTTCAAACTGGTTGATTATAGTTAAGAGGCCATAAACTGTTCCAAAGTGCTATTTCATTGTATTTCTGTTTGGTAATATCTTGAAAAATCATCTGTTTTCCCTCTTCAAAGAAATCACAGATAAAAATGGGTCAATCTGCAGATTCTTTGTTTCTTGCAAATTTTGAAGGATGTTTAGACTAAGGAAACTCCCTTCTGAGAGATCCAGTTCAAAAAAGAAAAGTCTGCCCTGTTATCATTCACCATGCAGGTACAGAGGACTTTGCTTCATTTCAAGAAACTGTTTGGTGGAGGGCTGCTGAAAACTCGGGTGAACTGCGTGATATAAATCATCTTTTCTTGTACCCTAGTATCAGCCTAATTCAATGAATTTTAGAACTCTTGATCTGACTTAAAAATAATCTTTTTAGTTGTTTTAAGCTCCTCTGAGTGTAATATTTCTACTTCTCCAAATAGATGCAGACCTCATCTCAATCCCTGCATGCAATGTACTGCATTTGCAATTATTGTTAAATCTCGAGCTTCACACATCCTGTAGGTCCACAAATTGAATGGGCCCACATTTCAACGTGTGAAGGGGCCTGGTCCATTTCCCAAAATTGTCACTCAGCTGGAAAATGAGAAAATGGTGCAAAAGAACCGAAAACCAAAACAGAATTCCATTTAGCATAAAATGTTACAGCGTGTCTGAAAATTGATTGTGTTTAACAGTTAAACATGGAGCCTCTCAGATGATGTGGTGCAGAACAGAAGTTGTTTAGTTTGACCTCTGGTCTGTGCTAAGTTAGCTGATCTCAGGCGGGGCAACAGTTAGTGTGTTACAATACAACTGCCCTTGACATCCTGGCCTATGTGGGGGAATAAGCTAGAGTTCCAACTCAGCAAATAGTTACTATTTGCTGACATAATAACTGTTATTGAATTCCAAAAAGTAATTAATTGCATGAAGTGGTTTGAGATGTTTAAACATAATAAAACATACTGGAGATGAAACTGAAATTCAGATGTTCCAAAACACTTTAGAACCAATTAATATTTTTGAAGTGTAGTCACTGCTATAATGCAGGAACAAAGAACAAAGAACAAAGAAAATTACAGCACAGGAACAGGCCCTTCGGCCCTCCAAGCCTGCGCCGATCCAGATCCTCTATCTAAACATGTCACCTATTTTCTAAGGGTCTGTATCTCTTTGCTTCCTGCCCATTCATGTATCTGTCTAGATACATCTTAAAAGATGCTATCGTGCCCGCGTCTACCACCTCCGCTGGCAACACGTTCCAGGCACCCACCACCCTCTGCGTAAAGAACTTTCCACGCATATCCCCCCTAAACATTTCCCCTCTCACTTTGGACTCGTGACCCCTAGTAATTGAATCCCCCACTCTGGGAAAAAGCTTCTTACTATCCACCCTGTCTATACCTCTCATGATTTTGTACACCTCAATCAGGTCCCCCCTCAACCTCCGTCTTTCTAATGAAAATAATCCTAATCTACTCAACCTCTCTTCATAGCTAGTGCCCTCCATACCAGGCAACACCCTGGTGAACCTCCTCTGCACCCTCTCCAAAGCATCTACATCCTTTTGGTAATGTGGCGACCAGAACTGCACGCAGTATTCCAAATGTGGCCGAACCAAAGTCTTATACAACTGTAACATGACCTGCCAACCCTTGTACTCAATACCCCGTCCGATGAAGGAAAGCATGCCGTATGCCTTCTTGACCACTCTATTTACCTGCGTTGCCACCTTCAGGGAACAATGGACCTGAACACCCAAATCTCTCTGTACATCAATTTTCCCCAGGACTCTTCCATTTACTGTATAGTTCACTCTTGAATTGGATCTTCCAAAATGCATCACCTTGCATTTGCCCTGATTGAACTCCATCTGCCATTTCTCTGCCCAACTCTCCAATCTATCTATATTCTGCTGTATTCTCTGACAGTCCCCTTCACTATCTGCTACTCCACCAATCTTAGTGTCATCTGCAAACTTGCTAATCAGACCACCTATACTTTCCTCCAAATCATTTATGTATATCACAAACAACAGTGGTCCCAGCACGGATCCCTGTGGAACACCACTGGTCACACGTCTCCATTTTGAGAACCTTGACAGTCAGTTTGCAAACAGCAAGTTCCCACAAGTGGCAATGAAATAAATGACTAGGTCATCTCCCTTAGGTATTGGTTGAGGGAAAAATGTTGCTCAAGGCATCAGGGGACCTCCTTTGCTCTTCAAACAGTACCACTGAATAGGCAGGACCTCGGTTTAACACCTCATCTGAAAGGCAGCACCTCCGGCAGTGCAGCAGCCCTTCACTATTGCACTAGAGTGTAACCCGAGATTATGTACTCAAGTCGCTTCATCCCAGAAACTTCTGACTCAGAGGTGAGAGTGCTACCAACTGGGCATTGGCTGACACCTATACAGTCAAATGCCTAACCAACACTCAATGCCTAAACTTGTGCTTAGATGGCTGGTGTCACCCCATGGAGCTGTACCAGACTATTACTCAATACTGTTAGAAGAATATTGAAGATAGAAAATAAAAACGCTCCAAATTGGATTCCTGATTGTGATGATTGTGGAGCAGTCACATGAGCATGATGCTCTGCTTCACATCCTGCTAAGTAGATTATTACTTCTCTGTCACTTCTTTATTCCCGTATTGTAAAACAGACATACTTAGTATCCTGTATTTGCTGCTCACAATGCGGTCTCCTCTACATTGGGGAGGCCAAACACAGATTGGGTTGTCACTTTGCAGAACACCTCCACTCAGTCTGCATGACCCCCAAGCTTCCGATTGCTTGCCATTTTAATTGACCACCCTGCTCTCATGTCCACATTTCAGTTCTTGGCCTGCTGCAGTATTCCGGTGAAGCTCGACACAAGCTCGAGGAAAAGGACCTCATCTTCTGACTAGGCACTCTACAGCCTTCTGGACTCAATGTTGAATTCAGCAACTTCAGACCATGACCGCCATTTTGTTTTTTTACCAAATACCAGTCTCAAACTTGATTTTCATGTTTTTGCTTTCGGACAGAGTTTTTCATTATTATGACATTAACTTACTCTCTGGACAAATTCTGCTGCCTTGGGACCACAGTGACAGACAATCTGTCCCTTGATGCAGAGCTTGATACACATATAGGGAAAGCAGCTGCCGCCTTTGGCTGACTTGCAAAACGCACATGGAATAACACCAAGTTATTCCTTAGAACCAAGCTGATGGTTTATAAGACCTGTCTCCTCAGCACCTTGCTCTATGGCTGTGAAACGTGGGCGACTTACAGCCACCAGGAAAAGCAGCTCAATAATTTCCATCTTTGCTGTCTGTGGCGCATTATGGGCATATCCTGGCAGGACAGAATCACAAATGTGGCAGTCCTCTCAAAAGCAAAGCTCCTAAGTGTGTTGAAACTAATCAAATAGAGGTGGCTTTGGTGGATTGGACACGTCCGCAGGATGGATGACGGTCACACACCCAAGGACCTTCTGTATGGTGAGGTAGCCGGGGCCAGATGACCACTGGGGCGCCCAAAGCTCCGCTTCAAGGATTCTTGCAAGCGTGACATGAAGGCCCTAAATGTCGACTATCACACCTGGGAGCCATGAGCTGACGAAAGGAGGAAATGACGGCACATCCTGTGGACTGGTGTGCACTACCATGACAACCAGTTGCTACAGCAACTTGGCAGCAGATGCCAACATCAAAATCAATAATTCACAGCTTCACTTGGCAGTTTCACATGTGGCACCCTAACGTGACAGAACCTGCCTCTCAAGGATTGGCCTTCACAGCCATCAGCAAATGTGCACCAAGAGAAGACACCCCATTTAAATGGATTGTTTGCTGTGTGTCCATCAGCTTTCGTAAATGGAAGGATGCCAACAACGGACAAATGCTTTGTCTTTTACTAAGACTGTTACTGCTCCCTTTGCCTTGTGTTCCATGACATCTTTGTCATTTTATCTCTCCTGCCCTCCACCCTATCACAGACCCTCTTTTTTTGATCTTCTTCCCCCTTTCCCCCCCCTCAAAGCCTATTATATTTCTAACCTTTGCCAGTTCTGATGAAAAGTCACAGACCTGAAACGTTAACTCTGCTTCTCTTTCCACAGACGCTGCCAGACCTGCTGTGTATTTCCAGCATTTTCTGTTTTTATTTCCAGCATCTGCAGTATTTTGCTTTTATCTTTAATACTGTGTACTTGGGAAGTGCTTTTATCCATTTGTTTACTTAACTGATACATCGTGACTCCCAACAACTACAAATGTTCCCAAATGTTTGTCTACCTACACTAACCTGTCCATTATGCAAATTTTCTTACAGGTAGGACTGAAGTTCATGACAGCACAGATTCGAATCTGTACACTTTCTGAACAGGTAACTTTAATTTATGTAAAGCCATTTACAATTAGTTTGATCTTACAATCAATTAATGCAGTCAGGGGTTCAGTACAGTGTGCTTCTCATTCAGATATATTGATGTCGTGTTCCAGCGTCGCTAACTGTAAAACAGTTACAAAGGTGCTCATTAATGATCTGAGGCTGAGCTTGATTCTATTTGAGCTGTAACTGCTAGTAATTAACACATCTTATTAAAGCAGACTGTGTTTGAATTAGCCGTACTTGTTTGATGGGCGAGTCGGCACAAAGCCCATTGCAGCAAATAATTTCTGAAGCTATGTGAGACAATCATTGTCAGAGATGTCTGTGAATCAGTCCAAGGGTCGCCTGAGTGCAGGTATCAGAATTAACAAAATGGAATGGTGATAGACTACAATCTGACATAATATTCTCACTCGAGTAAATCTCATGGGGAGTCAGCCACCTGGAATGTGGTTTCTGAACTTTGCAGTCGTCCTAAACCAAGGCAACGATTTTACTGAAGCAGTCACATGAATTAAAAAAAAATTACACACCTCACTCCTGCTGAAAGACAGGTGATGAGAACATTCTCGAATTTGTCCTACTGCTGCTGCAATTGTGTCAGAAAGCCCGTTAATGTCTGTAACCAAGGATTCTGCCAAACCTCCACCAAAATGATGGTGGTAGAGCGGAAGGATGACCAAGGAATTTCCTGGCAGTAAGGTCTCGGAGAAATAATACATGCAGCACAATTTAGCGACCATTGAACAAAACTTGCTGAATATGCAAGTAAATTTGCTCATGCTCTCCTCTCTGATACTTTTAGTTGTTCGTATTACAAAACAATTGTTTTGTTCTCCTTTCCCTCAGTCGATTTGCAATATTTATTTGCTTACAGAGCAAATACTAAGTTTATTCATTTTTGTATTCTTCCCACCCCCTTCTCCCTTTTCCTGTTATTTGCATGATTACAAAATATATTTCCCCTCCTGCCACCCCTTTATTACCCACTGTGGATTTCTGCAGCTATTATTAACACAGAGCTATTCTTATTAACACTGAAACTGGGTAAACCCAATGTTCACTGAAAACCAATCCGGAACCATCAACTACAACAAAGGGCTGATTTTACGGTGGACGGGGGGAGCCATCCACCAACAGAAATTTCAGTAGCGATCCTGCCTCCTCCGGGCCTGGGGATCGAGACGGGATTTTACGGTCCCTAAGCCCTTAATTGGTCTTGGGCGGGACTTCCATCTCACTGAGGCAGGAAGTCCCACCTAATGGAGCTGCCGGCCAATCAGCGGGCCGGCAGCTCATAGTCCCAGCAGCGCCACTGGAAGCAGTGGCCACTGCAGGGACTGCAACCCAGCTCAAGAACGAAGATAATGGGGAGTGCCTGAAAACTAGTAGTTTTTGGGGCCGCCCTGGGGGCAATCGGTTGGGCCCTGGGGAGGCAAAGGGCATCAGTTAGGGGGGCTGGGGGGCATGTTGAGGGTGGTTGGGGCTTTGGTGGCGGCCCTCTGTCAGACACAAGGTGCCCGAACAGGAGGTCCCACCGCCCCCCCCACTCCAAGGCTGTCAGAAGGCCGCCTATTTTTAATCAAGCATTTTTTCTGAGGCCTCAGCCCCTGCCTGCCTGCCACCTGTAAAATCCCTGGGGTGGCAGGCAGGGGCCCTTAAGTGGCCGTTAATTGGTCTGGGACGGGTGGGCCGTTTCTCATCACCATCGCCCCACATAAATTGGCGGTGGAGGAGGGACCGGGTCGGGGAGGGCCTCCCACTCCATTTTACACTATCCCCCCTACCACCCCCCCGCTCTTTTGGGGGACGTAAATTTCCGGCCAAACTGTATGGCTATTTCAATGCTTCAGGCCTGACTGAGTCCTGTAAATACCAGATTGTCTCCAACATTCCCCTCAGGCTCTGACATATCAGTCCTCTTCAGTGACATAGAAATAAACTTTGGGGGGACTTTAACCTTACGCATTGGTGAAAACTGGGCAGGTGGGCATTTAAAATGGACTCCTCTTGCTCACTTGCTGGTTTTCTGCTGTTTCCAATTTTAACACAGGCTTCTGGAAGTGACCAAGTGGCCTACTGACAGGTCCTAATTAACATACGCTAATCAGTGTCCGATTGGGACATGGGGCCTCCACCAGGGGTTTGTTCTTCAGCCTGAACAGGGACGTTGCCCTGACCCTTCTTCATGGGGCCAGAAACATTTAGTTCCCCACTGCCCTGCATTCTTTCATTCCCGCCTCATCCTTGACACTTGGAATACTCTACACCCTCTCCCAAACTGCTGGACTCACTGGAGGCTGCCCTGAATACCAAGAGGACCAGAGGCATATTAATGAGGCCCACGGTTAAAATCACCAGGACCCTGTATTGCTGCAGGACAGTGAGAAGCTAACTGAAACCAATGATTTCCCACAGAACCCGCTGACAATTAAAATTACTCCTCCCGTTTCCTATTGCTCAGAATATTTGCTTCAACGCTTTACTGCATAAAATGTTGTGGAAAAATTAAATATCTTTAGCTTTGATGGTTCTTCACTGTTGCCTGTACTTGTAATGGCAGTACAGTTGCTGGAACCAGCTATGACTACATTTTCTGTGTCAGTCTGATGTTGTCACGTGCAGCTCACCATAGTAAAAATGATGGAGCTCATTCACTGAGCCCTGTCCACTGGGAGCACATATGGGAAATTTGGGTAAACAATTCCCAGAATTTTACAACCTTCATTACTGTCAGCAATATCCTTAATCCTCAACAACCTTGTCTCAATCTCACAGCCCGTTCAGAAAGAGAGCAAAAAAAAAGAATGCTTATCAAGCATTGTATAAAATAACAAGTACCTGTGAGTGAAAGGCCGTAATCCATCTTGGAGACAGATGATGTGCACGCCCTGCTGGAGCTTTGTTCTATGGATTAGGGCGTTATTGGAATCCTGTACTGACATGGTGCTTTGTGACTCACTGCCAGACATTCGTTACTCTATATTTATCCATTGAATGCATACTGCCCACAGTACAAAGTCCAGTTGTGTGTGATAGATCTGAGGTCCAGGATCAGTGGTTTAACCAGTGAAATATATTCTGTCACTGTATCATTTTCAGTAACATGCAACTTTTAAAAACAGGCACTGTATCAAGTAACTTGGATGGATTAGAGGTGGATTGTGATTGAAATGATTGATACATGGAGTCAATCCATTAACCAATCGGTGCTCGTTTGACTAAAGTAGTCTTTAACGAATAAGCACTTGTATGTGTTGTGTAAGCACAATACCAAAATCACATAGAATATGGATGCAAGTTCTTTGTCAAATGCAGGCTCTTACAGGTTCCAGCAACTGCACTGTCATTACAAGTGCAGGAAAATGGTGCATTTTATCATGTTTAGACCATGATTAGTTTTAAATGTCAGCAATGAGGGTTTCTGAAAAGCAACTGGGCACGTTCACAATCGTGGAATGTTGTGGAATCAACAAACCAGATTAATTGATAAAAGGCTACTGAACCAGAAGACGTTTCTCTGATCTCTCCTCAAAGTGGTTACTCATGCTGATGTATAGTTCCATGTCAGGATCTCATAGGTACCCATCATCCTTCATGTAGATTTTTCAAATGGGCAGAGTAACAGTTTCATCCAACACTCCAGCAATTTTCCAGCAATGGTCACCGGATAGCAAAACAAATGATCACAGTAGCTGATTTTTATTCCCCTTTCTAGCCCAGCCAGGCTGAAGCTCCACTGGCTCCCTGACTGACAATGAGAAAGTCGGTGCAGCTCAGGGATGGAAACTGGTGCTGAGTGGTGCCAGACCATTTGTCGCATTTATCCACCTGGATAAGTCAAGTGAATATTTTTTAAAGAAAACAGAAACAAATGAAACACTCCTGGCACTGGGTGCAAAGAATGAAGGCCATCAATTCTTGTTCAGCAAAATATATTTTCATGTGGCTGGGATTTGTTTTTCGACAGTCTAATTTCCACATATAGTTTTGTTTCTTAAGCAGATTCTTACACCAACACATCCATCACAATCTGGGTGATCATTGATCAACATAGAAAGATAGACAATACCAGCTATTCCTAACCGAAAGTTGGGTTAACTCTTGTGAGACGTTCCAATCTAATATCAATTTGGACCCTCACTACCTGAAGCTAAAATAGCAGGCAGGTGACCTCCTCCCAGATTTGCACCAATCTTCTCTATAAATGCTGTGTAGGAGTTCCTAGAGAATGGCCTAGAACAGCTTTCCTACAGGAAAATAGTTGGCCTCCACATGACTTCGTTCACAATGACTCTATTGTAATTGGTAACCCATCCGGATAATTATACTCATTACCCCCAATATTCATTCCAAGTCAATAGGAACATCAAGTCTTTCTACGACTCGAACCTCTGGTCAGCCGACTATAAAGAGATTACACTCTGTCAAAGATTGTTGGTTATTTAAGAATTTGTTACTGATTTCAGTTTGAAAAAGGACTTTGTTTAAGAAATGCCAAATATATTTCTTCTAAACATTAAACCACATAACTAATTCAATCAGGAGTTTCAGGCTTGCTGTTCTTTTCAGTGTTTGTTATATTCCAACAGCTACTCAGAGTTTTAAATGGTTTTATCTGGAAGCTTGACAGAAAAATGTTCTCAGTATAACATACCAGCAGTCTGAACGAATGCGCCCCATACAATAGGCCGCACCATCTGAAATGGAAACAGAAATATAACTATGGATTTCAGTCAGTTTTAAAATATAGCTGCAAAGTCAAACATCTTATTTCAACTTACTTGGAAACAATTTGTCTAAGGACCGTATTTCTTCCTCAAAGCTCCTGTGAGGGTAGTCTTGGCTTGTTGGTTTTATAAAGTTTTTATGGGAGTAAAAGATATCCTGAAAGGAAAAAAGGCACAAATATAAATTATTCCTGTTGTGTGCTGCTTGTCAGTTGCTTCTTTCTTTTCTAATTGTCTAATCTTTTTTCTCTCATTATACCCCCATTTTCACTGTTCTGCCATTTCTCATTCCATGCTTTCCTGTGTTCTCGAGAGGTTTGTTTAACAGTCAAAGCAGAAACACAGATTCTGAATAATAGTCCAGTCTCCTATCGCTGAAGTTGCACAGTAATTATCCCTTTCATTTTGCATTTTTACACTCTTCTTTATGTGGTGAGGATTACCAGATGAAATATCCCCGGTTATTCCCTACCTCAATGGTGTCAATTCCAAAAGGGGTCCCATTGCTTGCAGTAAGAGGGTGGTACCACATCTCTTCAGAATGTAACGTCTCATACAGACAAACATGCTGCTCTCACTGTCAAGAAACCAGATAGAATAAGAATGATTTTACTCTACACAACAACCTATATTTAATGTAGAGCATTTAATGTGATAAAACATCCCAAAGTGCTTCACAGGAGCGACAGAAAGCAAATTGTGACAGTGAGCCACGTAAGGAGATATTAGGGCAGATGGCCAAAAGCTTGGTCAAGGAGGTAGGTTTTAAGGAGAGTCTTAAAGGGGGAGAGAGGCAGAGAGGTTTAAGGAGGGAATTTCGGAGCTTAGGGACCAGGCAGCTGAAGGCACAAACACCAATGATGGAGCGACGAAAATCAGGGATGCTCAAGAGGCCAGAATTAGAGAAGTGCAGATATCCTGGAAGGTTGTGGGGCTACATGAGATTACAAAGATAGGGAATTGCATGGACATGGAGGGATTTGAAAACAAGGATGCAAATTTAAAAATTTTATATGAAACAGCTGATATAGTACAAACATCTGGTAAAAGAAATGTCTAAAAGTGTTTGAGTTTCCTTAGAACATTCACAGTTTACTTTGAGGGGTATAATTTCTTCGATTTACTAATTTCAGCAATAAAGGTCAGAAATTGCATTTATATGCATGCCAACATTTTTACTCAGTGAACAAAGAAAAATATACCCAACTGGCTGGCTGAACACTTTTGCTATTAACATCAGCCCTGGGATCACACTGTGGGGCACCAGCATATGAATACTTGCTGCATTCATGTTTGAGCAAAGAAAATTCAGATAAAGGTGTTCAGTGTGAGTGCACTATTACCCAATAATGTAATTTCAGAGCTACTGGATTTTAGAATTGAGAGCAAGGTTCCTTTTGTCCCACTTCTTTTTCTGGCGTTGCTCTGAATATGCTGCGAGATGATTGAGAGTTGACCTGAAATTACTTTCCTGGCAAATTTCCCTCCTTTCCTGTAAGGATGTGCCAGCCTCCACTCAGTGTCTCTCCACAAAGACAGGCTAAGATTATAATCTCACCACTTGGGAAATCACAAGCATAGCCAGCATCCCACCACTCTTTAATTCCATGCATTGGTGTTCCGATGTGCTTTGCTGTTATTAACACTTCCAATAATTACCAAGATTCTTATTTTTGATGGAAATTGGCCAATCAGTTTGGGACTGACTAATGCAAAAAGAATTAAATACCTTGAAATTGTGCACAGGGATAGCAATGTATGACTGCTTAATATTTCCATCTAAAATTCCTCTCTTTGGTCTTTCAATAAAAGTTAACCCATTTATTTTAAACAGCAGAGAGAGAGAAGTTTCAGACAAATGGCTAGTTTCTCAAACATTTCTGTGCCTTTTTTTCCCTGTTAAAATGATTTATTTGCAGTCCTCCTTTCAGTTACGGGAAAAGTCACCTTTACGGGGGATTTACCTTGATTGGTTCTATGGTTCTAGTGCTGGACCTGAGAAAAATTACGGCACAGAAGTAGGCCATTCAGCCCATCATGTCCGTGCTGGCCGCAAAAACTAGCGACCCACTAGTCAGCAACAACTCTACTTGTGTTTCCTGCTGCACCAGATGGCCTTGCCATTTAGCACACACTCAGCTTGGAGTCTGTCTCTGATTAAAAATGTAAAATTAACATGCCAAGTGTGAAGTCATTTTATACAATTGCCCAAAAGGGAGTTAAGTTGAAATGGGCAAAAAGCATTCCAATTCTAATGCAACTTATTTCATTTCCCAAGGTTAGATTTCAACCCATTTCTATTAAAGTGCAGCCCAATGATTGCAGTTAATGGCAGTGCAGTGACAAATCTGTTATCCTCATTTTGATTGTGATCAAATTAAAACTTATTGGAACTTGTGAAATCTTTTGATGTAAATGCAAAAAACAAGAGAGATTCACAACAACACTGGCATCTATCCAACAACATGGAAAATTGCCCAGGAATGTCCTGTCTGCAAAAAGCAGGACAAATCCAATCCAGCCAATTACTGCCCCATCAGTCTACTCTCAATCATCAGCAAGTGATGGAAGGTGTTACAACCAGGTGAGAAAGGTGTCTCGGGTTCTCTCTCAGCCTTCACCTGGTCTTACAGTAACAGGGTTTAATTTTAAACACACCGTTTTGTTTTTGCTCCCCCCCTTAGTGAATCCTTGTTCACTAACTTTCAATTATAAGGCAAAGAAACTAGCCAAACAGGTTTTCTCAGGTTTAAAGAAAAAAGGTTGAACTTTATTAAACTTAAACTATACGGATACGCGACGCACCCATGCTAGCATGCATATGCGATACACACATTCAGATAGAGACAGAAAAGAGAAGAAATAAAATGGATAAGTATGAGGCAATATCTGAAGATGGGTTAAATTGGATAAGGGAAGTAACCCCTTTGTCTCCACAAGCACTGTCTGTTAATATGCAAATGTGTTTCTGGCCAAGGGCCTAGTGATTTCTTTTTTTTAAACAAGTCCTTTCTTCACTTCAACAACAGTTTTCAAATCAATGTCCCCAAGGTTAATGTGCCTCATTCTTGGCAGGTTGTGGGGGGTGGGGGGGCGGGTGCTCTGCATGATAAAGGTGTCATTGACAGTGCTGTCAAGCTGCACTTACACAGCAATAACCTGCTCACTGATGCTCAGTTTGGGTGTACCTACGCCACATGGACTGCAGTGGTTCAAGGAGACAGCTCACCACTACCTTCTCAAGGGCAATTAGGGATGGGCAATAAATGCTGGATTTGCCAGCGACGTTCACATCATGGGAATGAATTTTAAAAAAACACTGGATAATGCAACCTCTGCTGAAATTGTTTATCAGTAATATATTTTTATTTTTCATCACTTAAAGCTTCATAGGTATGTTAAAGAGAAAAGGTGAAAAGAAATAATACAGCGAATTTTCTGTGTTAATTTTTAAGGTTAATGAGCTTTTGGGAAAAGAGAACAAAAGTATTGACCTCTCAATGATGCATATACAGATGTTACTGACTGCTAATTTTTCTTTGAGTGATTTTATATTATTCTTTCCTTCCCCTCATTTGGTTTCTATGCACTGCATTCTCTTGTCCAAGGGGAGCCAGTTGGCCTACTCTCAGGCTCTCTATCACAGCCACTAGGAGAGACACAGAAGTTCCTGTGGTTTGGGGTAACTCACCTTCTGGTTTTCATTTCCTTCCTGTGGGGAATCATCTGGTATGTGTCGGCTTCTGCATGGACTGCACAACTGAGATCAAGAACTCACTGTGTAGGAAAACGGGGGTGTAAACCTACATCTCACCACTCCTCTGGCACAGCACAATAATGTGGCATTGTTTATGATTCTTGATATTTTTTGATACCAGCTGTATCACGAATGGGCAGCAGTAGATTTAGCGAAAGATGTGGTATTAATCTTTGGGAAAGAGAAATGATTGCATAGAGATCGGAGTGGTTGTGGGAGGAAATGTTGAAAAAGCTGCGCGCTGATGATTTGAATCAGCTCTTTCTCTAGATACATTAATTAATGTGACTGAATTTTGATGCCCACTGGGTTTAATACAGAGCGGCACAATCCTTGGCCAAGGAACCAACTCCCCTCTTTTGACTCATTTCATTCAACCCGATATGTCATTTTCTTGATTTAAAAATATCTTTTCCATTATATTTTACTCTTTATTTCACTGATATATGCATAGTCAGTTCACATATTTACAAGTTACTTAAAAACTATGTACAAATGTAGAGGTCAGTTACAGATTTACTCAGCTACCTAATTTCCTAGTCTCTGTTTTCTGGTCCTCGTATGTTTTTTCTCTGAAGCAGCAGTGATGTTGTAATTAAATAATTTAATCAAGTTGACAAATCACTGATTCAGAGCCATTATTAGTACCTTCTGCACAACACGAGTGGTCCTTGACCTCCTATTTCTGCACATATAAATAAATGCAATGTTTACTGTTTACCAGTGTTTCTACAAGGCTCTACAGTGTAGAATCACTAGCAGAGATTTATGTTCTATTTTGTGGTTATGCTACCATGATCTTTGACTTTGTACAGATTATAGAATTCTTGACAAGAGATGGCATTAGCGGATCTCAATTGATGTAAAAATATAGTATAGACTAGTCTTGATTGGGCTACGGAATGAAATGGTTGAAATGGTGTAAGATCTAAATGGGAAGTTGTCTCACACCGTTTGGACTGATCAGCAGCTCCATGACACAGGACTCAGTGCTCTACGGGCTGTTCCCAGGGACGCACACCGAGATAAACATCAACTGCTGCTGGAAGACCATCAACTCGGTGAAAGACACACTTTGGTCTGCCCAAAACCTACTGGTCTTCCAGCACAAAGAGCTGTCGACGAGTGTTACAGACTGGCACATTCCAAGGTCCAGGACTACATGCTGAGGGACACACAAAAGCTTGGGGCAGCCGCTGCACAGGCTCAATGGGGAAAGTCCACTGTATAAATCCCTTCCGCCATTGTACACCGAGGGGCTGGAAACTGTGTAAAACCCCTCGGGCTGAATGCACCAGAGAATGTTTGATATGAAATGTACATTGTAAATAGAACCTGTAATGGCACCTCATGTAATGAATTGAAAGAAACCGATCTGTATTGTACTTTAAGTAATGTCAAATTTGAACTATTATGTAATGCACTTATACAAATTTTAGGAGTAAAGAATATTTTTGAAAAAAAATTTTGGGTTTATCAGCATATGGAATATATTTTCAGCGCAGTGTCAGGTTGGATTTAAAGAACTACTTGGGTGGTTTGTCGGGCATCTGTGGTAATTTATCAACTTAATTAGGATGCTTTAATATTTTGAACAAGTGAACACTCCCATCTGTGAGCCCAAAACATTAAAAATGTATTAGATGGGAAAAGAGCTCTTGAATAGTCTACACCTGCACTGAGTTCATATGTTTTTAGCTCTGTTTCAGACCAGCAGCCCATTATATTTGCAGCGTAGACAAATGGGGCAGAATTTCCTGATCCCGGGGTGGTGGGCTTGGAGGCTGTGTGTGGTGGGGGGGGGGGGGTGGCTGGGAAAATTAAAGACACCTTCCCGTCGCTGGGCAAGTTCCCCAGAGGCAGTCCAGGATGCGGATTGGCTGCCTGCTGAAAGGAGACGGAAGCCAATTTAATTAATGAAGGCCCCAATTAGGGGCGACTGTTTTGGCATTTCACTGGCGACAGAGTGGCCCCTGCCACATCTCAAAGCAGGCAGCCTCCCTGCGGGGTGGGTTGGGGGTGGGGGGAGGTCCATCAGAATCAGTGTCTCCACCCGCAAAGAGGGGGCCCCCAGCAGCAAAGGCTGCCTCCATGGCCCAAAGCTACCATCAGAGGGGTTTCCCCTCCACTCCGAGGGGCCTGCCTGCTTGGCTCCTTTGAATTTATAGTTCAAATTTATGCCTCTGAAGGCCCCTCCATTTTGTAGCCACTTCGTGTTCTCAGGCCTGCCTCAGCAGCACCCGCCTCTCCCAGTGTGACACCGAAGCTCCAGTGCTGCTGAGCCACCGATTGGGCCGACAGTATCGGGAGTCCACCCCCCCTTCCCTTAATAGGATGGCAAGCGCAGAGGCTGATTCCAGGAAAATACCGCTCCCAGCAAGTACAGACACTGGATTGTTAATGGTAGGTTAATTAGGTTGTGACGATAAACAGATGAAGGGCATTGATGAATTAAGGACTGAGAAGGGATATAAAGAGAGCCTGCTGGCCTACAAAGGGCTGGATTTTTAAGAGCCCGCCGTTGCTCCTGGCGGTGAGCTCAAACCCCCAATCACGTGGAAGAGGGCAGGCTGTCTGTCCCCGGCAATAGTGTCAGCTGCCTGTGCGCAGGTGCTGGCCCCATTTTTAAAGGACAATCAGCCCTGCCAGCAAAGCTGAATTTTTAAAGTGAACTCCCACCCACCCCCCCCCAGAAATTTACAAAACAAAATTGTAATGCCCCTTTCTCACCCCCCAACAAAAATTACAGTTTGTTTTGCCATCCACCCCCCCCAAAAACACTTCTTGCCTTTGAATTCTGACCTTCCCCCCCCCCCACCAAGGCTGCACAAAGTTGAAAGTTCACCCATTCTCACCATCCCCTTCACTGATGATGCTTACTTGACCCCATCCAAACCCCGCACTGAAAATCTTAACTCCTCAATTCCCCCCCCACCCCCCAGTGACACGCCTGCTTTCCGCAGATGGGGAATTGAAGGTGCGGCAGTGCCGGCCGCCGCACTGAAGATCGCAGTGGGCTGGACGATTGCTGGTAAGTATATGTAAATTAATTTGTTTTAATGATTTAAATATGGTAATTGAGGTCCCATCGCCCAGCGGCGGGGGTACCGCCATGGAGCCTCGCTGCTGCCAGAAGGTTCGGGCCGGGCTCTCCCAACGTTGGCCATCGAGGTGGGCCTCTGCCCGAACAATCTTCCGGCCCCCGCTGCCATGGAGCCCAACATCGTGGGCTTGGTAAAATCCAGCCCAAGGTGTGGGTTTGCAGGAGGCAGAGATATATAATGCTGCATTCTGTGAATAAACCAACTATCAAGAAAAGGATCTATGTCTAGGTTCATTCTTCACCCATTTGCCTTGGATCCATTTAACAAAGACCCCCGCTTGGTCCTGACATCAGGATCCCAAAGCCTGTGGGACAATCTGCCAGTGATGTGAGAAGGCTCAGAGTCCAGCACTGCCTACACAATATTTCAAAGTAGTGGAGAAAAAATGTCTATCTCAGCATTGCTTAATTTTGTCATAAGTTTGAACAGAATGCAATATGTCTTTGGCTACAGGATTCCATTGCAGTTTCAGACGCCAAAGAACTTTTGCACCAATGGTATAAATGATAATGGCCTTTAATTACATTACAAAGGATGGTAGCATGCACTTATTAATTGCCATTTGGTGATTGGAAAATATGTATGACACATATGTTTGTAAAAGTGGGCAAAATGTGCAACAACTATACTTATATAGCACCTTCAACATAATAAAACATTCCCAGGCGCTTCACAGGAGCATATAAAGCAAAATTAGACATTGACCCACATTCGGCCATATTAGGACAGATGACCAAAAGCTTGGTCTCAAGGAGCATCTTAAAGGAAGAAAGAGAATTAATGAGGTTTAGGGAGGGAATTCCAGAGCTTAGGGCCCAGGTAGCTGAAGGCATGGACCAATTAAGGCATGGAGCAATTAAAATCGTAGACGCGTAAGAGGCCAGAATTAAATGAGCGCAGATATCTCGGAGGATTCTGAGGCTGAAAGAGGTTTCAGAGTTAGGGGAGACAAGACCCTGGAGGGATTTGAAAACAAGGATGAGGATTTTAAAATCGAGGACAGCTTGTGGGGTAAAGCCTTGACCAGGAGCTGACATAGGTCAGTGAGCACAGGGGTGATAGGTGAATGGAATGTGTATCCAACATCCTCCAGCAATGGTAAAGTGGGATCTGGAAACATCAATTGGGGGGGGGGGGGGGGCGGATGAATCGCCTCCTGAAAGAAGAAAACACCGTGTGACTATATGTAGTGAGATTGCAATTATATTTGAAAACATATTTACAACGCCGAGATACATAGAGAGATCTATTAGGCCACTCGCCCCAAAGTGCAAAACTTCTCATAAATTTTGTTCATTTTTAAACACATTTCTTTTGTAGTTGAAGTGCTGAGCTGTTTTCACTCAAATACAGCAACATGATTTATTTTGGTTCATCCGCTTTATCATTCACTTGCACTAACCAATATTAGATGCAGTTTTATTTCAAATTAGATTCTGACAGCTGTTATGAGCAGGTGAGGAAGGGGTCTCAGGGTCCCCATTTCGCCACTTCTCTGGTTTGACCGCAACAGGGTTTTCTGGATCTTTACTGGAGAGAGAGAGAGAGAGACGGAGAGACAGAGAGACAGAGAGACAGAGAGAGAGAGAGAGACAGACAGACAGACAGAGAGCTGCTCCCTTGATTGCTTCCAGTTACTGCTCTCTGTCTGAAAAAAGCTTACTGTCTCTCCAGAGCTGCATAAGTAGTCACATGACATTCCCAAACCTTTATTTTTAAATGAGGCCCTTCTGTTAGTTTCTTTGATATTCAAGGCTTTACCCCACAAGCTGTCCAGTCATACTTGGTGGGAGTTGGCTCTTTCAAAGTCAATGTGTGTCAATGGCCCCTGACGACTGTGTTGATAAAGACATTTTAGGTAATTTAAATCAGAGAGCACCCCATTGTTCTGGCTAAGTTGACTCAGTCATGTTGTCTCCAGCCTAATCCTTTGGTGTTTCAAATGTAAATTTCAGTGGTCATCTTGGCTGCCAGGTTACTCTCCAATAAAAATTATTTGGAAGAATTTCCAGTAAAAGTCTCAGGCAAGGTTCCAATCGATGAAATTAATATTTCCCATTTGGCATGTAGGGTTTTCATAGCAGAGTTCATAGCATTAACAAACATAATGTAGTTAAAAGCATAAGTTTTCAAATTCAATCCATGAGGGGATTCACAAGGGATCTGCATTTTCCGTATTTACTGATTTACTGGAAGTTATTTCTGAATGTTGGATACACATTCAACCAATATCCACTTTTACAGAACAAACACCTATGTCCATACTACTAAAATACATTCCTGCAATGATGCCAGAGTTTTCTTTCGAGTCGCCCGCATTGTCTTTTGAAAGTGTTAGTATTTGCAGATGATCACAGGAGTATATCAAGAGGCTCCCACAGAAAAGAGGTTTGCAAACTGTGGATTAAATAAATTAATGTGTAGTGTTTAAAGTAAGCTGAGATGAGTTTTGCTGTTGTTGATTGCGAAGTAGTTTTTTTCCTACTTCACAGCCCACTTTGCAAAAGGAAGAAGAAAGAATTTATGTACATTTTATATTTCATCTTTCATGATCTCTGGACATCCCAAAGTTCTCCAAAAGTGAAGTGCAAGTGATTTCTACAAATCCTTCTGTGGAACTCACCAAATAGTTTGAATTCTATGTTACAAAAACAGCAATATCTGTCTTTATTTTACACGGTTCTAAATAATTAGGGCATTTCCCAATTAAAAACAGCATCACCCAGCTGTGCCACTGGTACGTCTGTATCAAATTACTGTTGTTCTGTGGCAATTTCACAGAAGCATTATCAAACAACATTTGACACCGAGCCACATTAAGGTGATATTAGGGCAGTTGGCCAAAAGCTTGGTAGTAGAGAAAAATCTAAGGAGTATCTTAAAGAAGGAGAGAGAGGCGGAGAGGTTAGGGGAGGGAATTCCAGGGTTTAGGGCCTGGCAGCTGGAGACATGGCCGCCAATGGCCGAGAAATTGAAATATGAATGCCTGGCCTAAATACAGTTTTGCCGTTGTTTCGCCCTGATATCAAGATGGCCAAAGCACAGCCCATTATCAGTATAATACAAGCAAAATACTGCAGATGCTAGAAATCTGAAATGAAAACAAGAAATGCTGGAAATTCTTAGCAGGTCCGGCAGCATCTGTGGAGAGAGAAGCAGAGTTAACACTTCAGGTCAGTGACCCTTCATCAGAACTGACAGATATAAGAAATGTAAAAGATTTTAAGCAAGTAAAGCGGGGGTCGGGCAAGAGATAACAAAAGAGAAGGTGTGGATAGGACAAGGTCACAGAATAGCTGACCAGAAGGTCATGGAGCAAAGGCAAACAATATGTTAATGGTGTGCTGAAAGACAAAGCATTAGTACAGATAGGGTGTTAATGGACTGAAAACTGAACAGCCACAAGCACAAACAGGAAAAAAAACACAGTAGAAACAACCTGAACATACTAAAATAAAATAAACACAGAAAAAAATTATAAAAAAGAAAAAATAACTAAAATTAAAAGTAAACTGGGGGGCCCGTCATGCTCTGAAATTATTGAACTGTGTTCAGTCCAGCAGGCTGTAGTGTGCCTAATCAGTGAATAAGATGTTGTTCCTCGAGATTGCGTTGATGTTCACTGGAACACTGCAGCAATCCCAGGACAGAGATGTGAGTATGAGAGCAGGGGGGAGTGTTGAAATGGCAAGCAACCGGAAGCTCGGGGTCATGCTTTCGGACTGAGCGGAGATGTTCCGCAAAACGATCACCCAGTCTGCGTTTGGTCTCCCCAATGTAGAGGAGACCACATTGTGAGCAGCGAAAACAGTATACTACATTGAAAGAAGTGCAAATCGCTGCTTCACCTGAAAAGAGTGTTTGGGGCCTTGGACAGTGAGGAGAGAGCAGGTAAATGAGCAGGTATTACACGTCCTGCGATTGCAGGGGAAGGTGCCGTGGGAAGGGGACGAGGTGGTGGGGGTCATGGTAATGCTACTACCAAACGCATCTTCCCTTCCCCGTCAGCATTCCAAAGGGATCGTTCCCTCCACGACACCCTGGTCCACTCCTCCATTACCCCCACCACCTCGTCCCCTTCCCATGGCACCTTCACCTGCAATCGCAGGAGGTATAATACCTGCCCATTTACCTCCTCTCTCCTCACTATCCCAGGCCCCAAACACTCCTTTCAGGTGAAGCAGCGATTTACTTGTACTTCTTTCAATTTAGTATACTGTATTCGCTGCTCACAATGTGGTCTCCTCTACGTTGGGGAGACCAAATGCAGACTGCTTTGCAGAACACCTCCGCTCAGTCTGAAAGCAAGACCCCAAGCTTTCGGTTGCTTGCCATTTCAACAGCCCCCCCGCCATTTTCTCACATCTCTGTCGTGGGATTGCTGCAGTGTTCCAGTGAACATTAACGCAAGCTCGAAGAACAGTATCTCATTTACCATTTAGGCACACTGCAACCTGCCAGACTGAACATTGAGTTCAATCATTTCAGAGCATGACGGGCCCCCCAGTTTACTTTTAATTTTAGTTTTTTTTCTTTTTTATAATTTTTTTCTGTGTTTATTTTATTTTAGTATGTTCAGTTTGTTTCTACTGTGCCTACCCACTGTGTTTTTTTTCATGTTTGTGCTTGTGGCTGTTCAGTTTTCAGTCCATTAACACCCTCTCTGTACTAATGCTTTGTCTTTCAGCACGCTATTAACATATTGTTTGCCTTTGCTCCATGACCTTCTGGTCAGCTATTCTGTGACCTTGTCCTATCCACACCTTCTCTTTTGTTTTCTCTTGCCCCACCCCTGCTTTACTTGCTTAAAATCTTTTACATTTCTAATATCTGCCAGTTCTGATGAAGGGTCACAGACCTGAAACGTTAACTTTGCTTCTCTCTCCACAGATGCTGCCAGATCTGCTAAGTATTTCCAGCGTTTCTTGTTTTTATTCCACTATCAGTGTACATGGGTTCTTCTGCAATGCTACCTTTGTGAATGTCTTTGGGTCTGGTGTCAAAACTAGATTGGCAGAAGATGTAACCACCACTAAGAGAAACAATTCCTGCACCATTATAACTGACCACAACACAAGTCTGCTCAGATCCTGTTTGTTAAGGACAATCTAAAATGGATCGCATCTATATCAAAGAAAAGGGCGGCACAATGGCGCAGTGGTTAGCACTGCAGCCTCACAGCTCCAGCGACCCGGGTTCAATTCTGGGTAGTGCCTGTGTGGAGTTTGCAAGTTCTCCCTGTGTCTGTGTGGGTTTTCGCCGGGTACTCTGGTTTCCTCCCACCACCAAAAGACTTGCAGGTTGATAGGTAAATTGGCCATTATAAATTACCCCTAGTACAGGTATGTGGTAGGAGAATATAGGGACAGGTGAGGATGTGGTAGGAATATGGAATTAGTGTAGGATTAGTATAAATAGGTGGTTGATGGTCGGCACAGACTCGGTGGGCCGAAGGGCCTGTTTCAGCGCTGTATCTCTAAATAAATTAAATAAAAATAATTCAGGGTCTTTCTTGAATTTTCTACTTATTTACATGAAGAGGGCAATCGGAGCTCTGCATGGCCTTGTGTATTTATATTAGAGACTTGCTGATATGAGTTTTAAGAATTACAGGTGCCATCTTTTTAAAGATTGTCAATTTGGTTTGAAAGTTTGGTTATTGCACTATGTGAATATCTTGACAATCTTTCTGTTTCTATGTATTATTGTGTCTGTAAATAAATCTGAATAGCAGTATTAGTCTTCAGTTATTTTCTTTCAAATTTTGTTTGATAATGCTCCTGTGAAGCACCTTGGGGTGGTTTATTGTGTTAAAGACACTACATAAATGCAAGTTGTTGTTGTTCTGTATTATTGATTTAAATGCGATTTATATTCCCCGATTTTTACTTCTTTTACCAGCTGTGAGAATTCTTCAATCTGATTGGCTGATTCACCTGCCACCTATGACAAGTTTTTCACGGTTCCCGGATTTATGGGTGACACCAAATTGATGCTAATCACTATGTGGTAGCCCAAAGGAATTTGGATTGGCTAGGATAATGAACAGAGAAGCGACAAATGGAATTTAACACAGATAATTGCAAAGTACTGAAATTAGTTTAGAAGAAGTGAGAATATGGATTACATATTAAATGGAAAAGTACTTGAGGTAACAGCAGAAAAAAGATCTGGTGGTAATGATGTAAAAACTGTGTGTGTTCAGTGTTCACAGGTCGTAAGGAAAGCAAATAAACTGTTGGAATGTGGAAGTTAAAAGAAAACAGGAAATCTGAGGAGCATTTTTTAGCAGCAAACAATGGCAAGTTTTTTTTTGAAAAGGACTGGATACTTTCCTATTCGAAACAAGATGCACAGCTATTAGTTCCAGAATTACAATAAAGACAAAATTATTGAAGAGTGGGGGCGGGAAGTTGGGAGGATGGGGTGGGGTGAGGGGCAAGGTGGGGTGGTTCAGGAGTTGTGACTGGGGTGGGGAGGGGTGGTTTGAAGGGTAGGCTAGATGGATCAATGTTACTATTCCTTTTAAGGTTTCTTGGGTATCAAATTAGTGTCAGCTTTGGCTCAGTGGGTAGCACTCTTGATTCTGAGTTAGAAGATTGTGGATTCAAATCCCACTCCAGGAAAATCAAAGCTGTCACTCTGGTGCTGCACTGTCAGAGGTGCTGGCTTTAGGATGAGATGTTAGACCAAAGCCTTATCTGCCCTGTCAGGTGGATATAAAAGATCTGATGACAAGATTTCAAAGATGAGCAGGGGAGTTCTCCCCGGTGTCCTGGCCAATATTTATTGGGTTTCCTACATTACAACAGTGACTACACTTCAATAAGTACTTCATTGGCTGGAATGAACTCTGGGATGTCTTGAGGTTGTGAAAGGCGTTACAGAAATGTAAGTCTTTCTAAATTTCAAACTTTTTATGAAATGTATCCTCCATTTCTCTCGTCATTGAATATTTCTTTATTTAATCTTCATTTCCCCCATCTGAATATTGTTGTATGATTGACTTTAAGAGTGATGTCCCTTTAAGATCTTAGTATGCTAATGAGCCAAGTACCAGGGATGCATGTCACTCGGAACCAGAGTCACTCTGCAACTGTAACACCCAAAGTAAGGTTCTGTAAATAGTTAACTCAATACTGTATATAATAGTCTAGCTGTAAATAAACTTGTTTGAGATCTTCAACCAACTGGACTCCATGCATTTCAGTTATGTTGCATCAGACAGCATAAAAGAAAGGCTGCATTTGCTGACAACGCAACCACAAGGTGGCGCTGTACTGGCACATGCTCAAATGTAGCCTGTTCCACTAAAATGGCACAGTCTGTGAGGTTCAGCCAGCTGCCAGGACTAAAGATGGCGCTGCTCAAATAATCATAGCAAGGCAACGTAAACCCATGGTAGCACACAATGGCCGGCGAGATCGGGCGTGGGAAGCGGGGAGACAGCGGGCGGGGGAAGCGGAGAGCGAGCGGCTGGACAGAGCGAGTGGTGTGGGGAAAGCGGGGAGCAAGTGGCCTGCAGTCAGTGGCCGTGGGGGTGCTCTCTCCCCGCTTCACCCCACCCCGCTCTCTCTCCGCTTCCCCTCCTCTCCGCTTCCCCCTCCACTCTACTTCCCCCCCACCCCGCTCTCTCTCCGCTTCCCCTCCTCTCCGCTTCCCCCTCCACTCCACTCCACTGACCCCCCACCCCACTCTCTCCCTGCTTCCCCCCACCCCGCTCTCCCCCTACTTCCTCCCCACCCCGCTCTCTCCCCGCTTCCCTGTGTTACGTGATGACGTCATCTGCACATGCGCCAACCAGTCCCGGCAATGTGGAATGCCACGCACACACAGAGCAAGAGCCTGTTTACGCATGTGCGCAGCTTAGCGCAGTCTGATGACATCCGCGGCCGGCTGCGTTGTCAGGAATCACTTTGTAAAAGAAATCATTACATTGTGGCAGCTGTGGTGAGAAGACAAAGTCTGAGGTTGAAGACCACAGTTAAAACAGCTCTGAAAACGACCTTTCCTACAGCCAACAGACAGAAAGTTCAAGAAAAATACTGGCCCGAAGAAAAAAAAGAAAACAGAGCACAGAACGACAGGTTGCAAGTAAATCAGGTGTGTCATTGTGCTGACAGGCGAGGAATACTGCTTTTAAAAAGCTTTGAAGTCCTTCAAAAGATTGTTTTCTTTTCAAAATCTCCATTTAAGAAAAAAGGGGAGGACCTGACTCCTTTCCCAAGCTGATCGAGGGTCGATACCATTTCAGGAGGCGTGTGGTAGAAAAAACACGGGAAAAACCAGATCACTGCAGAGCCTTCATCCACACAGCCAAAGTTAAAAAAACATTAAACTACTCGAGTGTGAATAACAGCTTCCATTCACAAAGCCACAATAAAAAGAAAACCATTAAAATCACAAGTGTGAAGACCATAAAAAAAACTCTTAAAAAACCCATTCAACTGCCTACTGAACAGCTGTGTAAACAAAACAGGCTTAAGTGCTGGAAGTAAGATAAACACAAAGCACTAGCAAACACATGCTCTTCTCAATCAAAGCAACTAGTATAAATAACAGACAGTTCTCAAAGAAGAAACAATGCAGAGTCACAGAACAAGTCTGAGAACAAGTTTTAAGCAAAAGAACAGCAGGAAGATAGATACCAAATTCCCCAGCATGAACTGGAAAGCAATGAATATTCTATCCGAGTTCCAACTGTTCAAACAGAGAATGCAGTTATGCTTCACAGACTAGCTAATTGTGTAACCAGTAAAACAGACTGTGCAAATACTAATAGCAATTGGAAATGAGGGTTTGCACAGAAGCAATACCTCTGGATTTTCTGAAGAGGACCAGAAAGATCTCACAAAGATATGGAAAGTGCTAGAAGATCAGCTCCGATTATGAGTGAATTTTAGAATGCACTGTCTGGAATTGATGTCCTCCAGGCAACAGCCACAGAAATTAATTGACCAGTTCATCAGTAGATGCCGTAGTAAGGGCAACAAATGCAATTTCTCAGAAACTGAGCTATCAGACCGAATGCTGGAGCTAGTGATTGTATCGACATCCATTGAAGCGTTTCAGAAAGACCTCTTGGGGAAAAAGAAAGGTCACAGCATTGATGCGCTGCTGGAAGATGGCAAGAAATACGAAGCCATCGTAGCTGGCTAACAGCAGCTGCAAGCACTAGGTACAGACAACAGCATTGGCACGATAACCAGATCGAAAAAAGCAAGCAAGCTGTGTGGTAAATGCGGTCTGTCCCACTCAAGGTGAAATTGCCCTGCATTTCAAGACCTGTACAAGGCAAGTGGTGCAAAAGGACACAGGGCCCATCAATGCAAGAAATCTGGCTCCAAAGACGTGGCTAGAAGTTGCAGCAGGACACAGACAAACAGAAGACAGGCGCAGAAGACAGAAGACAAAGTCCACAGCGAAACAGACCTGAGACAAGACTCAATGAGGAGTAATTCTCAGCCAGATGATGAACATTGTGAACCTGACACATCACGTTGATGAAGTCAAACAACTGGAAGCTTTTTGCCACTATTAACATTATGTGCCCAAAGAAAGCTGGCAGACGTACACTTAGGGTCAAGATTGACACAGGTGCTAGTGCAAATACACTACCAGTCCGAATACTCAAAGATATGTAATGGAATCATTGGAAATCAATGACACAACCGACAACTGCCAAGTTATCTGCGGACAATGGATCACCCATTCCTTGCAGTGGCACACTAACAATGCAATGCAGCTATGGCAAGTTGGTATGGAAACCACAAACATTCTACCTTGTAGACACGAGCGGACCAGCAGAGGCAGGACTACCAGTGTGTAATGACTTCAACATCGTGACCATCCATGTGATCACCAAGATACCCATTACAGCAGCGGAGACCAAAGGTACTCGCATTGAGTCAGTCCATGACCTACAACAAATGTACCTGGACAGGTTCGACGCCATAGGAGATTTCAAAAGGCAATACCATACTGCACCACAGAGAGGATGCAATTCTGTCAATTGACCCCCCCCCCCCACTCCCTAGAAAGTGCAAGTACAAGAAAAGCTTAAGCGCAGGTTGGATGACATGGAACGCAATGGCATCATCTGTCATGTGCATCATCACACAGACTGATGCAGTTCAATTATGTGTGTACAGAAGAAGGATGGAGCAATCAGGGTACGTCTCGATCCGAGGTGTCTAAACCTCTCCCTAAAGAGGTGCCCCTACAAGATTACGACATTAGAAGAATTGAATCCCAAGTTCACAGGAGCCAAATTCATCTTCAAGTTGGATGCAAAACATGGATATTGGTCAATAGATCTCGCTAAGGAATCTCAAGAAGTCACCACCTTTAGGGCACCATTTACAAGAAATTGCTTCCAGAGACTACCCTTCGGCTTATCTGTCAGTCAAGATCTGTTTCAGCAGCATATAGACAGAATTATAGAAAACGTGCCTGGTTACATATGCATTGCTGATGATAGTGCGCTAATGGCAAAATCAAAAGAGGAAGAACATGATTGAAATCTCACTCACTGATGGCAGTAGCTCATCCCGAAGGGATTGTTTTTAACAAGAAGTGCCAGGTGAATTTTTTTTTATTTGTTTATGGGATGTGGGCATTGCTGGCTAGGCCAGTATTTATTGCCCATCCCTAATTACCCTTGAGAAGATGGTGGTGAGCTGCCTTCTTGAACCGCTGCAGTCCATGTGGGGTAGGTACACCCACAGTGCTGCTAGGCAGGGAGTTCCAGGATTTTGACCCAGTGACAGTGAAGGAACGTCGATATAGTTCCCTCAGGATGGTGTGAGACTTGGAGGGGAACTTGCAGGTGGTGGTGTTCCCATGCATCTGCTGCCCTTGTCCTTCTAGGTGACAGAGATTGCAGGTTTGGAAGATGCTGTCAAAGGAGCCTTGATGCATTGCTGCAGTGCATCTTGTAGATGGTACACACTGCTGCCACTGGAGGGAGTGCATGTTTGTGGATGGGGTGCCAATCAAGCCGCTGCTTTGTCCTGGATGGTGTCGAGCTTCTTGAGTGTTGTTGGAGCTGCACCCATTCAGGTAAGTGGAGAGTATTCCATCACACTCCCGACTTGTGCCTTGTGGACAGGCATTGGGAAGTCAGGAGGTGAGTTACTCGCCACAGGATTTCCAGCCTCTGACCTGCTCTTGTAGCCACAGTATTTATATGGCTACTCCAGTTCAGTTTCTGGTCAATGGTAACCCCCATGATGTTGATAATGGGGGATTCAGCGATGTCATTGAATGACAAGGGGAGATGGTTAGATTCTCTCTTGTGGGAGATCATTATTACCGGACACTTGTGTGGCGTGAACGTTACTTGCCACTTATCAGCCCAAGCCTGGATATTGTCCGGGTCCTGCTGCATTTCTACACAGACTGCTTCAGTATCTGAGGAGTCGCGAATGGTGCTGAACATTGTGCAATCGTCAGCGAACATCCCCACTTCTGACCTTATGTTTGAAGGAAGGTCATTGATGAAGCAGCTGAAGATGGTTGGGCCTCGGACACTACCCTGAGGAACTCCTGCAGTAATGTCCTTGAGCTCAGATGATTGACCTCCAACAACCACAACCATCTTCCTTTGCGCTAGGTATGACTCAGCCAGCAGAGGGTTTTCCCCCTGATTCCTATTGACCTCAGTTTTGCTCGGACTCCTTGATGCCATACTCGGTCAAATGCTGCCATGATGTCAAGGACAGTCACTCTCACCTCACCTCTTGAGTGTAGCTGTTTTGTCCATGTTTGGCCCAAGGCTGTAATGATGTCTGAAGCTGAGTGGCCCTGGAGGGATCCAAACCGAGCATCAGTGAGCAGGTTATTGCTAAGCAAGTGCCATTTGATAGCATTGTCGGCAACACCTTCCATCACTTCACTGATGATTGAGAGTAGACTGATGGGGTTGGCCGGGTTGGACTTGTCCTGCTTTTTGTGCACAGGACATACCTGGGCAATTTTCCACATTGCTGGGTAAATGCCAGTGTTGTAGCTGTACTGGAACAGCTTGGTTAGGGGCGCGGCAAGTTCTGGAGTCTTCAGTACTATTGCCAGAATGTTATCAGGGCCAGAATGTTGCAGTATCCAGTGCCTTCAGTCATTTCTTGATATCACACAGAGTGAACTGAATTGGCTGAAGACTGGTATCTGTGATGCTGAGGACTTCAGGAGGAGGCAGAGATGGATCATCAACTTGGCACTTCTGGCTGAAGATTGTTGTAAATGCTTCAGTCTTAGCTTTTGCAATGATGTGCTGGGCTCCCCCATCATTGAGGTGGGGGATGCTTGTGGAGCCACCTCCTCCTGTTAGTTGTTTAATTGTCCACCACCATTCACGGCTGCAGAGCTTAAATCTGATCCGTTGGTTATGGGATCACTTAGCTCTGGCTATTGCAAGCTGTTTACGCAGTTTGGCATGCAAGTAGTCCTGAGTTGAAGCATCACCAGGTTGACACCTCATTTTGAGGTATGCCTGGTGCTGCTTCTGGCATGCCCTCCTGCACTCTTCATTGAACCAGGGTTGGTCCCCTGGCTTGATGGTATTGGTAGAGTGGGGTATATGCCAGACCATGAGGTTACAGATTGTGGTTGAGTACAATTCTGCTGCTGCTGACGGCCCACAGCGCCTCATGGATGCTCAGTTTTGCATTGCTACATCTGTTCGAAATCTATCCCATTTAGCATGGTGGTAGTGCCACACAACACGATGGAGGGTATCCTCAATGTGAAGATGGGACTTTGTCTCCACAAGGACTGTGCGATGGTCATTCCTACCAATACTGTCTTGGACAGATGCATCTGTGGCAAGCAGATTGGTGAGGATGAGGTCAAGTATGTTTTTCCCTCGTTGGTTCCCTCACCACCTGCCGCAGACCCAGTCTAGCAGCTATGTCCTTTAGGACTCGGCCAGCTCAGTCAGTAGTGGCGCTACCGAGCCACTCTTGGTGATGGACATTGAAGTCCCCCACCCAGAGTACATTCTGCACCCTTGCCACCCTCAGTGCTTCCTCCAAATGGTGTTCAACATGGAGGTGTACTGATTCATCAGCTGAGCGGGGGTGGGGGTGCGGTAGGTGGTAATCAGCAGAAGGTTTCCTTGCCCATGTTTGACCTGATGCCATGAGATTTCATGGGGTCCAGAGTGGATGTTGAGGACTCCCTGGGCAACTCCCTCCTGACTGTATACCACTGTGCTGCCACCTCTGCTGGTCTGTCCTGCCAGTGGGACAGGACATACACGGGGATGGTGCTGGCGATGTCTGGGACATTATAAGGTATGATTCTGTGAGTATGTCTATGTCAGGCTGTTGCTTGACTCTTCTGTGGGACAGCTCTCCTAAGCCCCCAGATATTAGTAAGGAGGGCTTTGCAGGGTCGACAGGGCTGGGATTGTTGTTGTCGTTCTCAGTGCCGAAGTCAATGCCGGGTGGTCCGTCTAGTTTCATTCCTTATTCACTTCATAGAGGTTAGATACTAGGCTATTTCTGAGGGCATTTAAAAGTCAACCACATTTCTGTGGGTCTGGAGTTACATGTAGGCCAGACCAGGTAAGGACAGCAGATTTCTTGCCCTAAAGGGCATTAGTGAACCAGATGGGATTTTACAACAATCGACAATGGTTTCATGGCCATCATTGGCTTAATTCCAGATTTTTATTAATTGAATAGGGAGAGAAAGGAGTTGAACACGTGGCTGCAGGGATGGTGTGGGAGGGAGGGTTTTGGTTTCCTGGATAATTGGGGCTCTTTCTGGGGTAGGTGGGACCTCTACAAACAGGATGGTCTTCACCTGAACCAGAGGGGTACCAATTTCCTGGGGGGGAGATTTGCTAGTGCGCTTCGGGGGGGTTTAAACTAATTCAGCAGGGGGATGGGAACCTAAATTGTAGTTCCAGTGTACAGGATGTTGAGAGTAGTGAGGTCAGGGATAAGGTTACAAGGACGCAAGAGGGCACTGGCAAGCAAGAACTTGGTTTAAAGTGTGTCTGCTTCAACGCCAGGAGCATCCGGAATAAGGTGGGTGAGTTTGCAGCATGGGTTGGTACTGGGATCTCGATGTAGTGGCCATTTCGGAGACATGGGTAGAGCAGGGGCAGGAATGGATGTTGCAGGTTCCGGGATTTAGATGTTTCAGTAAGAACAGAGAAGATGGTAAAAGAGGGGGTGGGTGTGGCATTGTTAATCAAGGAGAGTATTACAGCGGCAGAAAGGACGTTTAAGGACTCGTCTACTGAGGTAGTATGGGCCGAGGTTAGAAACAGGAGAGGAGAGGTCACCTTGTTGGGAGTCTTCTATAGACCTCCGAATAGTTCCAGAGATGTAGAGGAAAGGATAGCGAAGATGATTCTCGACAGGGGCGAGAGTAACAGGGTAGTTGTTATGGGGGACTTTAACTTTCCAAATATTGACTGGAAATACTATAGTTCGAGTACTTTAGATGGGTCAGTTTTTGTCCAGTGTGTGCAGGAGGGTTTTCTGACACAGTATGTAGACAGGCCAACCAGGGGCGATGCCACATTGGATTTGGTACTGGGTAATGAACCCGGCCAGGTGTTAGATTTAGATGTAGGTGAGCACTTTGGTGATAGTGATCACAATTCGGTTAGGTTTACCTTAGCGATGGGCAGGGACAGGTATATACCGCAGGGCAAAAATTATAGCTGGGGGAAAGGAAATTATGATGCGATTAGGCAAGATTTAGGATGCGTAGGATGGGGAAGGAAACTGCAGGGGATGGGAACAATCGAAATGTGGAGCTTATTCAAGGAGCAGCTACTGCATGTCCTTGATAAGTATGTACCTGTGAGGCAGGGAGGAAGTTGTCGAGCGAGGGAGCCGTGGTTTACTAAAGAAGTTGAAGCGCTTGTCAAGAGGAAGAAGGCGGCTTATGTTAGGATGAGACGTGAAGGCTCAGTTAGGGTGCTTGAGAGTTACAAGCTAGCCAGGAAGGAGCTAAAGGGAGAGCTAAGACGAGCAAGGAGAGGACACGAGAAGTCATTGGCGGGTAGGATCAGGGAAAACCCTAAGGCTTTCTATCGGTATATCAGGAATAAAAGAATGACTAGAGTTAGATTAGGGCCAATCAAGGATAGTAGTGGGAAGTTGTGTGTGGAATCAGAGGAGATAGGGGAAGTGTTAAATGAATATTTTTCGTCAGTATTTACAGTAGAGAAAGAAAATGTTGTCGAGGAGAATACTGAGATTCAGACTACTAGGCTAGATAGGATTGAGGTTCACAAGGAGGAGGTGTTAGCAATTTTGGAAAGTGTGAAAATAGATAAGTCCCCTGGACCAGATGGGATTTATCCTAGGATTCTCTGGGAAGCCAGGGAGGAGATTGCAGAGCCTTTGTCCTTGATCCTTATGTCGTCATTGTCGACAGGAATAGTGCCGGAAGACTGGAGGATAGCAAATGTTGTCCCCTTGTTCAAGAAGGGGAGTAGAGACAGTCCTGGTAATTATAGACCTGTGAGCCTTACTTCGGTTGTGGGTAAAATGTTGGAAAAGGTTATAAGAGACAGGATTTATAATCATCTTGAAAAGAATAAGTTCATTAGCGATAGTCAGCACGGTTTTGTGACCGGTAGGTCGTGCCTCACAAACCTTATTGAGTTTTTCGAGAAGGTGACCAAACAGGTGGATGAGGGTAAAGCAGTGGATGTGGTGTATATGGATTTCAGTAAGGCGTTTGATAAGGTTCCCCACGGTAGGCTATTGCAGAAAATACGGAAGTATGGGGTTGAAGGTGATTTAGAGCTTTGGATCAGAAATTGGCTAGCTGAAAGAAGACAGAGGGTGGTGGTTGATGGCAAATGTTCATCCTGGAGTTTAGTTACTAGTGGTGTACCGCAAGGATCTGTTTTGCGGCCACTGCTGTTTGTCATTTTTATAAATGACCTGGAAGAGGGTGTAGAAGGGTGGGTTAGTAAATTTGCGGATGACACGAAGGTCGGTGGAGTTGTGGATATTGCCGAAGGATGTTGTATGGTACAGAGGGACATAGATAGGTTGCAGAGCTGGGCTGAGAGATGGCAAATGGAGTTTAATGCGGAAAAGTGTGAGGTGATTCACTTTGGAAGGAGTAACAGGAATGCAGAGTACTGGGCTAATGGGAAGATTCTTGGTAGTGTAGATGAACAGAGAGATCTTGGTGTCCAGGTACATAAATCCCTGAAAGTTGCTACCCAGGTTAATAGGGCTGTTAAGAAGGCATATGGTGTGTTAGCTTTTATTAGTAGGGAGATCGAGTTTCGGAGCCACGAGGTCATGCTGCAGCTGTACAAAACTCTGGTGAGACCACACCTGGAGTATTGCTTGCAGTTCTGGTCACCGCATTATAGGAAGGATGTGGAAGCTTTGGAAAGGGTGCAGAGGAGATTTACTAGGATGTTGCCTGGTATGGAGGGAAGGTCTTACGAGGAAAGGCTGAGGGACTTGAGGTTGTTTTCGTTGGAGAGAAGGAGGAGGAGAGGTGACTTCATGGAGACATATAAGATAATCAGAGGGTTAGATAGGGTGGATAGTGAGAGTCTTTTTCCTCGGATGGTGATGGCAAACACGAGGGGACATAGCTTTAAGTTGAGGGGTGATAGATATAGGACAGATGTTAGAGGTAGTTTCTTTACTCAGAGAGTAGTAGGGGCGTGGAACGCCCTGCCTGCAACAGTTGTAGACTCACCAACTTTAAGGGCATTTAAGTGGTCATTGGATAGACATATGGATGAAAATGGAATAATGTAGGTCAGATGGTTTCACAGGTCGGCGCAACATCAAGGGCCGAAGGGCCTGTACTGCGCTGTAATGTTCTAATTCTAAAAAATTCTTGAATTCAAATTCCACCTTCTGCTGTGGTGGGATTCAAACCCATGTCCTCAGAGCAAATTCCTGGGCATCTGGGTTACTAGTCCAGTGACAATACCATTCCGCCACTGCCTCCCCACCGTAAATTGGATCAATTTCTTTGGCTCCATCTATTCAAGCTGCGGAATCCGTCCTGACCCAGGCAAAGTTGAAGATGTAAGGCATATGCCTACTCCACAAGGAAGACCTGCAGAGATGTCTTGGATTTTTCAACTTTTTGGCACCATACATTCCAAATTTTTCAGACAAAGCATCATAACTGAGAGAACTCCTAAAGAAAGACATACCATTTGTATGACAGGAGGACCATCAACATATGTTTGAGTCTCTCAAGCAAGCATGGGCAGCAGAAACCTGCCCCCTGCAGTACTATGCCCCAAGGTAGAAGAAAACTTCTACATTGCAGGATAGACGCTAGTATTGTAGCTGTACTGGAACAGCTTGGCCAGGGGCGCAGCTAGTTCTGGAGCGCAAGTCTTCAGTACTATTGCCGGAATGTTGTCAGGGCCCATAGCCTTTGCAGTATCCAGTGCCTTCAGCTGTTTCTTGATATCACGTGGAGTGAATCCGATTGGCTGAAGACTGGCATCTGTGATGCTGGATACTTTCGGAGGAGGACAAGATGGTGTATCACTCTAATAGATTATCAGCCCCAGAACTGTTATCATTAATACCATCTCTTCCTGCTTGGTCTAATACAGTATTGGACTCGTTCAACAGACCATACAAATAGGAAATTGTGGCTCTAGCTATGAATGCTAAGTTTTACTGTAAATTATTTTTTAAAACTGTAAGTTTTAAAGACAGATAGCAAAATTCGACAGAAATAAAATCCCACATACAGCTTTCCAATTGGAATTCAGCTCCAGGAAAACCATTTCTCTCAGAACAGCTGGCATCTCAATTTGATCACAACCATGGCAGTATTAAACAACAATCTAAAGGTCCAGTGGTTTTCATTTTAACATTCTGTTGCTCCTCCACCCCCATCATTCAGCACAGCCAGTATCCTCCCTCCACCGTGCTTCACTCAATGTACTCCCCAACTCCGCTTCCCACTGTGTGTCCACTCCCTAGTTAGGAGGGTCCACACTGATCATCACCACTACATTCCAGACCCTAGACTGCCTGTGAGTAATGCCAGGGGAGATCAGTTAATTAACAATTAAAATGAATTAGGTAAGTGAGGAAAAGATGGATTTAATGGTGCATCTTGTGCTTTCGTTCCAGCGTACCTCGGGGGGGGATGGCTGCTAATTAGGTTTTTGTTGTGAGATGTGGGCTTAGTGCATTTGGTGCAGCAAACATTTTCTTCAACTCAGTAAATAGAGTTGCAGTAATTAGTCCATGATGTGATGTCAGTCCATGGAAAATTCATTGAAATTACAGTTGCATGCAGCATAAATTTAGCTCCTACATTGAAACAAATTATCGGAAAATCAGTGAAGTTTGAATCATGGATTTTGTGTTTTTAGCATAGCTTCCAGGATAACTTAAACTAATTCCCCAGAAAGGCACCCACGTCCGAAGACTGATGAGATTTTCGCAGAGTTGGTGAGAACTGAAATGGACAAAAAAAATTCTGCTGTGCAACATTAACAGATAATAATTTTTGTTCCCACAAACAGTAATGTGATAATGACCAAATAACCTGTTTTTGTGATGTTGATTGAAGGATAAATATTGGCTAGGACACCGGGGAGAACTCCCCTGCTCTTCTTCAAAATAGTGCCATGGGATCTTTTACGTTCACTCGACAGGGCACATGCAGCCTCGGTTTAACTTCTCATCCCAAAAGGTAGCACCTGCAACACTCACTCAGTACTGCACTGGAGTGTCACCTAGATTTTTGCATTCAAGTCCTAGAGTAGGACCTGAATCCAGAAACTTCTGACTCAGAGGCGAGAGTGTAACCAACTGAGCCACGGCTGAAATAAAGGGAAAAATGAGTAAACAAGTTTGGATAATGAACACTCTGCTAGAGAACACAAGTACAAAATTCCCAAGCCTTGAGCAAGGATAGAAATGAGAAAAGCCCTTTTCTTTCCTTGAGACAGTGGATATGTGAAATATTATTAACAGCTTGGTTGATTTGGGATAAATTGACACCTTCAAAGAGAACTGCAGCAACTGAGCAAACCTGGATATAATATTCCCTGATTTCTTATTCATGTCATGTCACAGGAGAAGGAAATTAGTTTTCCTAAAGCAAGCGATCAACAGGTGGTTGGGAAGTCCATAATACTCATACACAGTCTCTGCATATAGATTGGTTTTATTCCCCTAATTTAATACATGGTTTATTGAGTCAATCAGAAAAGCATTGTTCTTGTTTTTTTTGTGCTATGAACATTTAAAATGCCACCCTACATATTTATTGTGTTATGCACTATCACACAAGATTTAATTCAGACAAATTGTGTGTAGACAGAAATACAGATTGAGCCCCAAATTTTCCACATTTGCAAAATGCAGCCTAGATTTCTAAAACAAATAATGACTTCAGTTTTCCAGTTGTAAGTGGTATAAATGTGCTTTTCTTGTTACAGAACAGCTTTGAGTGCACAATGTCTGAAGCTAATGCAACACTCTACATTCTCCTGTGAAACTTACGACAATCTTTTACCATTATTCACTCAGTTCTCATCATAACAGGAAGTTACAATGGCCTCAGGAGACCAAAGGGAAGGTCAAGCAATTCATTCTATTGTACAAACCCTCAATATCTATACCTCTGACTCTTCAGACCCCTTTTGATTTTCTGTCTTCCTATTGTAATTAAATGATTGGAGCAAGTAACTGTCAAAAGCACCCCCCATTCCCAACGTCTGGAGGTTGTATATGAGGACTTTGCATATGTTTGGCCTTGAATAAGATACGTTCATTATAATGTCCATATGAGAAGTCATTAAATGAAAGGAACGTTGTCAAAATTAAAATATGTATCCTATCATTTTAAAACTGCTGCTCAATTTGTCTTTTCTTTCTCAACAAAAATGAACATAAAACAAGACCCAACTAGCTTTTCTTTTCAATCACACAGAATAAGAATGTCAAACAATGGATTTAAGGGATCCTTAAAACAGTCTTACAATCAATATGTGAGTTATGTCTCATAGTTGTCACTTACCTGAGCATATAAGCATCTTGCCAGTCTGTTCTCGTCACACTGACAATCAAACAATGCACATTTTCCAGCAGCTTGTTCCATTCAAATCTAGTTTATACAAAAGATGGCAGCAGTTACTGACAAAAAGCTTTAGTATCAACTTCATTGTGACTACCTGTCCACTCACAGTAACTGTTTTAGAGGACAGGAAGGCCTTACTGCCACACTATTACTGTCAAACTCTGTATCTGTAGCAGTGTGTTGTACCAAATGTAATATATAATCATCTACAACAATGACATGCAGAAATGTGGTTGATCAAAAAAATAAAATCTGAAGGTTGTGATTATTGAAGATTTCTGGTCCATTCCAATGCTACCTGTTGCCATCAATTTACACCAGCTTTCACCCCGTTATGATATTATATAATTTGCTTAGCAACACTTAAGTGCTGTTATAAAAACAAAGGCTGTGGCCTTTCATCACAGATGCTGCCTTACCTGCTGAGAATTTCCAGCACTTTGTTTTTATTTCAGATTTACAACATCTACAGTATTTTGCTTTTATTTACTAAGTGCTGTTAAGTGTGCTGACATCGAATGACAAATAGCATCATCAAGCAGTAATGATCAATGATAAATATTCCCATTTCTTCACAAATATTTGCAGTTATAGAGTTCCTCAGGTCACGATCTAAATTTGCTGGAGCAGGTATTTTTGGGTGACGTAAGGTGCAGGAATATCCTTGAAGCACATCTGCTTAACGTTGGTATACAGCCAGTGTGATTGGTCTGTTGTCAAGGCAACCTTCTCATGCTCCCATCTATGGTGAATGTTTCTTAAAACCGCAAATACAATGAAAATAGGAGGCAAGGAAGGTAGGGTTTTAAAGATGGATTCCAAATACACTAAAATTATCTGCCATGTTTACTTCAGTGCTTAATTATTTGAGGTTTTGTAAAAAGATGTTAGATATGTAGTTTGTGGCTTACTGCATCATCCACTCCCAGACTGTACACAAAGATTTTCACATGCAGCCCTTTCCTCATTGCCTCTCCTAAAGGCAATAACTAATAGCGTTCCTGTACATTCCTCCAGTGGCTATTCTTCTCCTGGAAGCTCACCGGTTGAGTGTTGAACATATTTTAACTGGCGAGGAGAGGGGGAAATTGCCAACAAGCCTGCTTCTATCCTTGTCCAATATCCACACACTGACCCTTTCCAGTCCTGCTCACTGGACAGGGATCAGGAATGGAAACTTTGGTACATGTTCTCATCCCCCTAACTGGGTGGCAATGAGAGCAATGCAGTGCTTACTGTCGAGACATTTTTAACAGATTGATATGATGGACTTAAGCAAACAAAAAATGTGCCTTTCAATAGTGCAGTATACTCAAAAATCACTGCTGTAATATGTATAATTGAGGCAGCTTCAAAATTTTGCTGGCTAATTTGTAAAAGAAAACTGATTATGTTCTGGATCAATTGGGCAGTTGCTGACGGTTTAATGTTTAACATACTTTCCCAGAATAGCTCCATCAGCTTCGGCTATGTTCCAGTGAAACCAATACTGCAGAGCCACACACAAGCTGAATGTCAGATACACAATCTTAGCTTGGAAATATGTGAGGCCCGAGTCACTGTTTCTGTAAGGGATAATACACTTTGTTCCTAATTATGACCGTGCACAATGATTGTGTTTCAAATGCACTGATAGGAAATATTCAACTGAAAATGTGTTGTATTTTAATGAGTCTGCTCGGGGACTCAATATTAATAATAATCAGTGTGTTTGCAACAAGAGTGCCCTCCTATACATATCTTACAGCCTGCTTCACATCACCCTTAATAGATGCAACAGTGCATTCTCATTTTCTGTAATAGGTTCAGATGTGATGATACCAAATAATTAGCTTTTACTAAATTTGGATGTAAATAGATTTGATTAAATGGATAATTCAATTTTCACACCATTTAAAAATCAGGCCCCAGCTTCTATTATACTTGGACTTTGTAATATGTTGAAAACCTTTGATGTGCAAAAGCTGGCTTATTATTTCACATTAAAAATATTTACTAAATCAGCGATTGTATTTTCTTTTAATCCTTCAGCTCTCCTGAAAATGTATTGCAGCAACCCAAGCTCCCACATGCAGGCACACAGATACACTCCACTCCAAAAGCGGGCAGTTCGTCTCCTGCAGAGAAGCTTGTAGTAAAATAACCAATCCATTCCAGCTCCCTTCCTCCCCATTTACTGCGCCAGAACTGAAAGTTTCAGTGGTTGAAAGTGTGCAGATTGTGAAGGGGGCCCCTGAGGTTAAAGAAAAAATAAGCACGTGAACGCCAACACAAACTATCAGAAGAATAAGAGCATTTCCTGTAAGCAACATTTTAAACACAATGTTGGTGAAGGTGATGAATTGTTTGAGACAAAAATCTTAAGAAGCAAGTCTGTTTGAGCCCTGCAGCACCACAGACCATGCAGCTCACTGGCACTGACAATCAGTAAAAGACTTTCTGTAAAAAGATGCCTCGAAATGACCAAGAAACTGGTTTTTGTCATTATGGGGTTTAGATAGAGGAATATATGAGCACATTAATAAGCAGCAACACAGTTTTATCAGGCAGACTGCAAGTGTGTTGGTTTTACTATAATTCCTTTTAGTAAACGTCCCAAAACTTTTTTACATTTTAACTTTCAGAAAAAAAATGAGTGTCTGTCACACTCTTTAAAGGAGCTGCAGCTCAAGTAGAGATTAAGGGGTTAGTTTTGTCTAAATCTGTATAAATGTGAGATGCCAATTACTAGTAATTCAAGTGCACCCTTTAGCGTGGTTGATTTCGTTTCCAGGATAAAATTGCACCACGTTGCAAAAGGATGGTTTATTTGTAGGCGACAGTGGGATATAACCCATTAATCTACATACCTAAAGCATCATTTTAATGTTATTTAACCTGCGCCTCCTCCCCCATCTCCGCTCCATCTACTTGACGTACATCGTTGAGCAAGCACAGGGGTAAAGGAAGTTCTTTTTAATATTGCAAAGCGATGATGCCTGTGTATATCCAAGTGCGGTGTGTGCATTTTATATAGAAATGGATTCCTGCTGCCCTTCCCCTCACTGCTTTATTATTTGTACCTGGGGATGTTGCGAAGATCTCCCGATCCTTTACTTTCATCCTTCCGAGAAAACCACACCCCAAAGCGGCTTCTCGGTGCCTTCAAAAAAGTGAGCACCGTTTTCCATCGCGAATTGAATTTCTTCTTTCAGGTAACTTGCACGATGTCAGGGGTTTTTTTTTTGCGTGTGTGTTGTTGCTAATGTAAACGGTGCAAGGATCTGCTAGCTGGTGTCTGCTGCTATACTGAGAGTGGCAGGGCGATCTTAGTCGTGTCGATTTAAACTGGTTATTTGAAATGTACCCTGGGAGTTGTAGTCTACCCTCCCTTGTCGGTGGCTGAGTTTCAAACTGTGTAACCTGCGTTTGACCCCTAAGAAGGGCAGCAATAACATCGCATGCAAATAACTCTGACCTTTTTGGCAAGTTTATCGAATAAATACTTTTTTTTTAAACTTTCAGTGGCTACTTTTTCTCTGCCTTACTGCTCTACACCATTTCTCTTTGCTCCCCAGGGTCTATGACATGCACGTTACCCCTTCACCTTGTTCAACCAAGCTAATGAAATATTCACATGGCATGTTTCTTGGAGATGGAGTGCAGACTTTCTCCCTGTGGGAACACACTGCACTTATCAAAGTCTAGAGAGCTTGGCCTTAGGTTAGCACAGCTAAGGTAATTTTCCTGCTACAAGTCCAGGCAGGAACACCCCACCTACTGGGACATTATGACAAAGTTGGAAATGTCTGATCTCACAGTGACCTTACTAGTGAGTCAGGATGGCTGGACAATCAGTAATGACCTGAAGTATCAGTGTAGTTCAAGTATCAGGTTACCATGTCTATCATAACAGGTTATTTGGCTTTGAACATCCTCCTCCAGGCAGGTCCCCTAGCCACTTTGACCTCAAAGAAATCCCAATTACCTCCACAGTCCCAAGGCGAATAGTCATTAGATGGCTCCTGTGTTAAAGGCACCATATAGGTATAAGTTGGTGTTGTAGACAACAGACAAAAGTGGGTATGGGTGGATAACAGGTGTTGGGAATTTCTCGTGAAGGGTCCTGATCATCAATGAAATTACTTTTCCTTTACAATCCTACAAAAAGTTGTATAATCTTTCAACTGATAATTTACAAATGTCACCCCCACGCATTCCAAACTTATGAACTATGTTATGACTGAGGTGGGAGGAGTGCTCTATGTTTTCTAATCCCACTTCTCTGCAGGTCACAACATATATTTTTGCCCAGTTACCTATTCTGTCAATTATATACTCTACTCTTTATCCCAGATTAAAATACTCCAACCAGGTATCTGATAAACTGATAATTTTGTTGTTTATTAAAAACAAGACTTATCCAGTAATGAACCAAAGCATTAACACACAGATTGAAATATGAAAGTTCCCTTTTTAAATTCCACACACACACTTCTTGGTATTTCTTCGCGGACAACGATCTTGGGAAGATTGTAATCATCGGTTGCAGGCCTGATGGAGGCTGGTCAGGTCTATCTGTGACTGGCAGATTCTCCCACAACAGGTACAAGTGAAGGTGTAGTGCCTGCTGGGGGCAATTAGATCCATCTTTCTCCTCTTCTCTTTTTTCTCTCAGTCTCAAAGGTGTCTGTAGCCCTCCTGATGTAGCATCTCCAGGCATCACGATCTATGGCCTGCGCTTCCCACTGGCGATGATCGATGTGGCACAGAGAGAGGGACTTCTTCAGAGAGTCCTTGAAACATTTGCATGGGGTCCCTCTGTTCCTTTTACCCATGGTCTGTTCTCCACAAAACATGATTTTGGGCAGGTGACTGTCATCCAGTTGGCTTTGCAGGAGGATGGCCTCAATGCTGGTGATGTTGGCTGTTTCCAGAACTTCAATGTTTGTGATGCGGTTCTGCCAGCAGATCTTGAGAAATGCTGTGGCGGCAGTGCTAATGGAAGCGCTCTTGAAGGTGTACATGCGGGCGGTATAGGACCCATTTCTCAGCGCCATACAGAGGGTGGGGAGGACTGTGGCTTTGTACACTTTTGGGTTTGGTCTGTGCTCTGAGGCTGTGGTTGCTCCACACATGTTTGTACAGTCTGCTTTGTCTTTCAGCACACCATTAACATATTGTTTGCCTTTGTTCCGTGACCTTCTGGTCAGTTATTCTCTGTGACCTTGTCCTATCAACACCTTCTGTTTTGTTATCTCTTGCCCCATCCCCCGCTTTACTTGCTTAAAATCTTTTACATTTCTAATATTTGTCAGTTCTGAAGAAGGGTCACTGACCTGAAACGTTTACTCTGCTTCTCTCTTCACAGATGCTGCCAGACCTGCTGAGTATTTCCAGCATTTCTTGTTTTTATTTCTGCCAAATGTTCTGTTTGCTTTTGAAAGCCTATTGTCCACTTCCTCGTCTACGGTGGCATCAAATGAGATGATGCTCCCCAAATAAGTAAATTGCTTGATGGAATTCAGCTCAGTTCCCTCGATGACAATGCAACAATGACAATACACACACACTGAAAAAATACAGAAATTCTCTCTGCAGAGGTCTGTTACAAAAAAAGACAAAAAAGAATACTTTGGCCAAATACTTGCTAATTCTTGAAGAAAAAAAATGATATGGAAGGATGTCCCTTTTGTCTGGCATCTGGGTATACAGGGATGGGTCACTGCGATCATTTCAGAAGCAAGTCGTCATGGTGATGTCGAGAAATTGTCTGGTAGGCTTTCTAGGTGACATGTGGCATCAGAGGTTTCAGCCAACAAACACTTGAATATCAAAATTTTTCAGCTTCTCAGGAGGGATGTAGCACCAGGGATTTTAGCTGTCCCACACTGGATCTTTACAGGGTTTCATCCAAGAGGTAGAGAAAGAGGTGAGCTCGGTGGTTTCTTTTTCCTTGGCAGGCAAAACGCCAACTGTCTTCAGAACAGTTCACACTGAACTAAAAACAATATCCAAAACCACAAAACAGAAAGTCAACCTTTTGACCTCCATAAACATTGGCATGTGGCTTCTATGTAAACATCTTCCCCAGGTCACTAAGGTTTCTGTTGTTTATGGAGCTTAAAGCACATGCCTTACAGCAAGGTTGTTTTTAAACAACATCTCAGTGTCCTTTCAATGAACTATCAACAAAGCAAAGTCCAGCTTCAATGAAATCTTCAGCCTTCCAATGAACCCATCTCCACAATTTAAATACGAGTCCTCAAAAACATATTTAAAAAAAGAAGCATTCTTATAACAACCGTAAAATGAATTTATGAAGTAAAGCCGAAACGCATACTTTTCTTGTAAACAAAATGGAGCAAGAGGTCTGGTGACCTTTCCTTTCCTGCCAATATACACTGTTACGGCCAGGAGGGGGAGGGGGGGGGGGCGGGTGTCACAGGCTCCCCTCTGACTTTCCTCTTATTTCACCACAACAGGGTTTATTCCTTTTTCAACAATGGTTGTGCTTACCACCTCAGTGAGTGTTTTACCTTTTACCTTTAACGTGATCATGAAAGAACCAATCGGACAGGTTTTCTTGAGTTTAAACAAGAGGTGAGTTTATTATACTTAATCTAAACCCGATCTAAAAAAGATAATTATAAAAATATGCTACATATTCACACGAGAATCACACGCACACACATACAAATAGATTATAGAGTGAAAAGTACATTTTGTGGTTGGATTAGAGTCCAGAATAAATGGAAATTAAACATAGCGTTTATGAGGTTGGATGATTCGGTGTCTTGTGGATGAAGTTGTATTCTTCAAATCTTTGGCTGGTCAAAGCGCACTTTGTGGCTGGCACGCTAGGCTCAGGGCTTTCTTGGAGGCAGACTTGTAGGTGGTTCTCTTACTCTGGTCTCTGTCTATAGTAATCTGTAGGCTTGGAGGGTCCACAGTCGCAGATGGTTTTCAGACTCGACATGTTCTCTGGTGAGAGAGACAGAGAGCGAGAGAGGGACACAGCCTTCCTGCTGCTGCACAGTCTGAGTTACTGGCTTGACTTTCTTTGTTCAAAGAAATTCCCAGCTTTCACAGAGATGGACAGATAGTCACATGACTGCCTCAGCGTATTCTCTGTAACCTTCTGATAAGAGTCGAGGTTTGGAATTGGGTCCCCAGGCCCCCGGAAGCCAATATTTACACTTGGAAGGGTTTGCTCTTTCAAGTCAAGGTGTTAGGATTGCCTTGAATGCAGTGCTAATGAAGTAATCTTAGGTAATTCAATCACTTGGAGCAAGCCATTGTTCTGGGTCCATGCTCCTCAGACCTCTGCCTCCGGTTGGAGCCTGGAAATGTGAAAAGGTGTTTCAGATGCAAATTGCGGTGGCGTTCTTGGCTGCTAGTTTTTTTAAAAAGTTAAGGGGCGGCACAGTGGCGCAGTGGTTAGCACCACAGCCTCACAGCTCCAGCGACCCGGGTTCAATTCTGGGTACTGTCTGTGTGGAGTTTGCAAGTTCTCCCTGTGTCTGCGTGGGTTTCCTCCGGGTGCTCCGGTTTCCTCCCACAAGCCAAAAGACTTGCAGGTTGATAGGTAAATTGGCCGTTATAAATTGCCCCTTGTATAGGTAGGTGGTAGGGAAATATAGGGATAGGTGGGGATTTGGGAGGAATGTGGGATTAGTGTAGGATTAGTATAAATGGGTGGTTGATGGTCGGCACAGACTCGGTGGGCCGAAGGGCCTGTTTCAGTGCTGTATCTCTAAACTAAGTACAGGAATTTTTTTCATTAAAAGTTTAATGTAAGTTTCCAACCGATGAATTAATATTCCTTATTTGGCATATTGTTTTTCTTGACAACACAGAACTACAGGAACCTCGAGCTAATTGTCATGTTAGGACAAGTCTTGGAGAAGTCATGAAAATACAAACGGTCTTTCTGGAAAATCCCTGAAAAATCATTAAACTGCAAGCGACCCTATCTGTGGTCATGGCTGCTTCTCCCCAGCTGATTGGGTTAATAATATTGTCGCAGACCTTTGGACTCCAAACTTAAATTCCAAAAAACGGGTGTGAAAAACCTTACTTTATCAAGGTGAGATGAAGATGAATGGCCTCACCATCAGAAAGCATTAATGAGGACGATGGAAAGAGAAACTCTGGTCACATGACAAAAACTAGGTTTCTGATAAGGAACTTTAATAAAGGTACATTCTGAGCAGATAAAGGAGATCCATCAACGCCATTGAAGAGAAAGGACCCAGTGTAAGACTACCCGCTTTGAACTACTTTTAGGCAGTGACTGGAGCTTTGGCCTTGAACTTCCTCCCTGAGAAAACATACCAGGACTTTGCCATTGACCTTTTGCTGGAATATAACAAGAGCAGTCTGCAACAGCGCATCCATCTTCCTGAACCTCCCAAGTCTTTCTTCAGTGAACAAGGAAAAGGATTACAGAACAAGGAAAAGGATTACAGGCCTGCACTGTTTCAAGTCTTCACCTTGGGAAAAAGCAAGTTTAACAGAGGACTCTTTGAAATCATCAGACCCAACACGTTATCTTTATAATCTCTATCTTTTCTTGAGTATGTGTGTATCTGTATGAGTGAGAGAGTGGTGTTGTATATATTTCGGGTGTTGTATATAAACATTTATCTTTCTTTTCAACTTACAAGAAAATCTGTCATTTGTCTGTTCTTAATAATTAAATCACTCAGGGGTTAAAAAACACCTTTAAAAAAAAACCTCACAGTCTTCAGTCAGTTGAGAGGTGAAAAAGGAGGAACCATCCTTATCATCTCTCACCTGTCCAGAACACAAAGTAAATCAAAACCACAAAAGCTGGAACATTGAAGCAAAGAGAGGTGGTGCTGGAAACTCACAGGTCAGTCAGCATCTGTGGCAAGAACAGGAAGTTAACGTTCTGAATAGGTGTCCAGCCCATAACGTCAACTTGTCCATTCTCTCCACAGATGTGGATTGGCCATTTGTGTAAATATATTTATGTTTGGTCTTATACATCTCTTTATGCTTTTAAATTTATTTTCTCACTTTTTATTCATGTTTCACTGTCAAACATAATTCCAAAGCTAAGCTGCAGAAAGGGCACTTGTCTGGAACCTTTGCCAGCTCTGCTTTTCAATCACATACAAACGAACATACAAACATATGAATTAGGAGCAGGAGTAGGCCACTCGGCCCCTCGAGACCACTCTGCCATTCAACAAGATCATGGCTGAACTGACTGTAACCTCGACTCCACATTCCTGCTTTCCCCCGATAACCTCACCCTGTTCTCCACTCGTGCTTGTTGGAAAGTACCTCAATTCCACACAGATGCCTTGTGAACCACCAAACAAAACATGGGAGCTTCAAATCTCTGCTGAGGAATGGGGCACTGTGCAGGAAAATAGTCCCTGGAAGCCTTTTGACCTGATAGTTAGAAAAGCCCAGTCTAGAAAACATTGGGAGGGAAAGGGAGCCATGAAGATACAGTAGATGCTGAAATAAACTGAACCCTGCCCCATAAGAAACATTGCCCCTTCACACCCACCTGCCAAAATGCAGACCACTCTCCCATCCTTTAACCAAGAAACAATGGATTTCACCCACCCCAGTGAGCAGAAAGCAGATCTGCTTCCCCCCACCCCATAATGGCCAGCAAGTTGTGCCAAGCCCTTCCCAACCCCTCGCAGAATAAGAAACACCAACTGCCCCCCACCCCATCCTACCTGGTCCAATTCAATTTTCCTTGCACAATCTAACCCTGCTTGATCTGAATTCTGCACCTGACCACCTGTGAGCAATGCCACAGAAGATCAGTAGATATTGTTACGACCAGGTGAGAAGGGGTCATTACCTAGAAGCAGGTCAACCCCATCCACAGACAAACTAGGGACGATCCCTATGGTCACCGGTCCCGAAACTAGGTCGCACTCCAAGTGCACCCGGTGTACAGGTACAGGCATACACTGCCCTCCAATATCATTCACCACCATTCTGGTACTCACTGCACTCTCCAGGGGAAAGGTCAGGCCTTTTCCCAGTAAAAGGGATCTCGTGGCCCGTGTCCCTGAGAATCACTATGGGCTTGCTTGCCCCACTTGAGGGGTATGTGGTTACTCTCCCTTTAAACACAAAACCCTGTTAACCTTCAAAAATCATATTAAATTTTCCTGCACTTGCAGCCGTAAGCTTCCTGGGTCTCACTCGTACTGCATTTAAAGCCATTGTTTGTTCTGCTGTGCTTTCCATCAAGACACCTTCTTCACTGAGCGGGTGTGCCCTGATTAAACCTACAGGTTTTCCTTCAGTTTCCAGCTGTTAATTTCCCTGCTTTATTACAATGGAAGCACACAGGTTTCCGGGTCTCTCTCCTGCTTACAGCACCTTCCTTTTTGGCTGGAAGAGGCCTCCTGTGTCTCCTCCTTTTCTTTCCCATCCAGGACTGCTTGGGCTTCTATCACCTTTCCATCCTTTGTCCTTTTCAGGTTTGTGGGAGTGATTAGAAAAGGTTTCCCCCTGGGAAACTGACTTATAAATGAGAGAAAACTGATCAGCCAGGTCTGCTGCCTGCCGGGCTTGATGAGCCTTTTGTTCCCCCACATGTGTCTTGATGGAGAATGGGAGAGAGTTTTTAAATTCCTCTAACAAAATTACTTCTCTGAGATTTCCATAGCTGAGTTGTACTTTAAGAGCCCTCAACCACTGGTCAAAAGCCAGCTGCTTATTTCTCTCAAACTCCAGGTAAGTTTGATCAGCTTGATCCTTGAGGGTTCTAAACTTTTGGCGAGAGGCTTCTGGTACTAACTCATATACCCCGAAGATAGCATTTTTTGCCAGTTCATAACTGGATGAACTCTCATCTGGCAACACAAAATAAATCTCATGGGCTTTTCCGGTTAGCTTGCTTTGTAACAGGAGAGTCCAAGCCTCAGCGGGTCACTTTAACTGCCTTGCCAGTTTTTCAAAAGACTCAAAAAACGCTTCCACATCTCCCTCATTGAATTCTGGGATCAGTTTGGAGAGTTTCAACAATCCTCTACCCAGCCCCGAATTATGCTCCTCCATATTGGCCATGCTTTCACTGGGGTTACTCTGTCACCCCCTAGTTAACACAAACCGCCTCAGTTCTCTCTTTTCGTATTCCTCTGGAAGGCTCCTTCCTTCTTTCTCTCCTCTCTTGCTTTCTCTCTCTCCTCTTTATCTTCACATTCCTTCTGGAAGGTTCTTTCTTTCTCTCTCATCTCTCTTTCTCTTTCTCCTGTCTCTCTTTCTCTATCCTCAAATTCAAGTTTCCTCTGTTCCAATTGTATCTTTGCTAACAATGTCCTGTTGGAGTCTACGTCTAACCCTGTTTCTGCTTCTTCAGATTCAAGGGAAAAATGGTTGGCCACTAGTCTTAGGAGTTCAGACTTCCTAGCCTTGCCACCAGCAGTGATCCCACACAGCTCAGCTATTTTCCTCAACTGCTCCATAGACAGTGCTTTTAACTCATCCCATGTTACTTCACCCTGGCTTGGGGAGCTATTGGTTTCAGTCGCAGACATGTTAGTATTCTAGCACACACAAACCACAAGAAAACCTGTATTGAAATCTTTTCTCTTTTTGTTTGGGATCAATTTGACTTCCAGTTCCAATTTCCTCGCTTGTCTGTGGGTCAAATCCAGGACGCTAGCCCGCACAAATTTCTGTTACAACCAGGAGAGATAGGGGTCTAGGGGTTCCCTCTTAGCCTTTGCCTAGTTTAACTGCAACAGGATTTAATTTTAGAAACACCGTGTTTTTAGCTCCCCCTTCAATGAATCCTTGTTCACTGCTCCAATTGTAAGGCAAAGAAATCAGACAGGTTTCCTTAAAGAAGAAAGGTAAAAGTTTATTAATCTTAAACGCTAATCCGGTTAACTACTATGAATATGCAACGCAACCATGCTAGCATGCATATGCGATAAACACACGCAGATAGAGACAGAAAAAGTAGAAAGAATAAAGGGGAAAAGTTTGAGGCAATATCTGTTAGTTATTTACTGTCCTTTGAGTTCAGTGTGGAGTCTTTGGTTGCTGGTAAGTCCTGCTATTTTTTGGGGCACAGTTCATGCTTCAACTTGTTTCGATGTCGGAGTCGTTTCTCTCTTGAGGTGTACGTGTCTTCCACTGGGTCCGGTGGCTTGGGAGAAGGTGAGAGAGAGAGAACCAGCCAGGAGAGGGGCTTCCTTGTTCCAGGTTCTGTTGCAAACCTTCCTTCTGTTCGTTTCTTTGTGGCACAATTCAAAAAACCCCAGGTTGCTCAGCAGGTTAGTCATGCGACTAGCTCCTAATTTGGAACAGTCTCTCCTGCGAGGTTTTTAGATTAGATTAGAGATACAGCACTGAAACAGGCCCTTCGGCCCACCGAGTCTGTGCCGACCATCAACCACCCATTTATACTAATCCTACACTAATCCCATATTCCTACCAAACATCCCCACCTGTCCCTATATTTCCCTACCACCTACCTATACTAGTGACAATTTATAAGGTCAATTTACCTACCAACCTGCAAATCTTTTGGCTTGTGGGAGGAAACCGGAGCACCCGGAGAAAACCCACGCAGACACAGGGAGAACTTGCAAACTCCACACAGGCAGTACCCAGAATCGAACCTGGGTCCCTGGAGCTGTGAGGCTGCAGTGCTAACCACTGCGCCACTGCGGATTGTATTATCTTAGCAGGCCATGGAATACACTTCCTTATATCTTCAATGTCTGGTGATCAAAATCCATTTGGGTTAATTGGATCAGGGAATAGTTCTTTGTCTCCGCAAGCAGCGTCTCTTCGTATGCAAATGTCCTTCCAGCCCAAATGTCTGGTGATCTCTTTAACAAGTCATTTCTTCGCTCCAGCAACAGTTTAAAATCAATGTTCATATGACAAAATTAATATGCCTCGTTCTTGGCAGGTCTGCATGACAATATTAAGTACACAATTACATGGAAAGTAAACATATTAGCTATGAGTAACAATGGTACATTCAAAATATGTTCCACATACATTTTTACACAGCTCACATCTGTATTTTGAATACTTATTAGAACATCTTTCATGACATTACAATAGCTCAAGGATTTAACTGGGTTGTATATACAACAGGGCCAAATGTAAGGGAGATATACAACTCTCTGCTGGTTGGAGTCATACCTAGCACAAAGGAAGATGGTTGTGGTTGTTGGAGGTCAATCATCTCAATCCCCTGATATCACTGCAGGAGTTCCTCAGGGTAGTGTCCTAGGCCCAACCATCTTCAGCTGCTTCATCAATGACCTACCCTCCATCAGAATGTCAGACATGGGGATGTTCGCTGATGATTACGCAATATTCAGCACCATTCGTGACTCCTCAGATACTGAAGTAGCCCATGTCCAGTTGCAGCAAGACCCGGACAACATTCAGGCTTGGGCTGATAAGTGGCAAGTAACATTTGCACCACACAAGTGCCAGGCAATGACCATTTCAAAGCAAGAGAGAATCTAACCATATCCCCTTAACGTTTAGTGGCATTACCATCACTGAATTCCCCACCATCAACATCCTGGGGTTACCATTGACCAGAAACTGAACTGGAGCAGCCACATAAATGCTGTGGCTACAAGAGCAGGTCAGAGGCTAGGAATCCTGTGGCGAGTAACTCGCCTCCTGATTCCCCAAATCCTCTACAAGGCACAAGTCAGGAGTGTGATGGAATACAGTCCACTTGCCTGGATGGATGAAGCTCCAACGACACTCAAGAAGCTCGACACCATCCAGGACAAAGCAGCCCACTTGATTGGCAGCCCAGCCACCACCTTCAACATTCACTCCCTTCACCACCAACACAGAGTGGCAGCAGTGTGTACCATATACAAGATGCACTGCAGTAATGCACCAAGGCTCCTTCGACAGCACCTTCCAAACCCGCAACCTCTACCACCAAGAAGGACAAGGGCAGCAGATGCATGGGAACACCACCACCTGCAAATTCCCCTCCAAGTCACACATCATGCTCACTTGGAACTATATTGCCGTTCCTTCACTGTCGCTGGGTCAAAATCCCGGAACTCCCTTCCTAACAGCACTGTGGGTGTTCCTACTCCCCAAGGACTGCAGTGGCTCAAGAAGGCAGCTCACGACCATGTTCTCAAGGGCAATTAGGGATGGGTAATAAATGCTGGCCTATCCAGAGATGCCCACATCCCACGAACGAATAAAAAAATTTGAAAAAATTCTTAAAAGTGAACTCCTTCAAGACTACCATATTGCTTTCTGAATTCTTGTAACCGCTATGGGAAGTGAGAACTGTAATGGTGGCTAATGTTTTTTTGTATCATCTGCCCTTTCCAATGATTGGGCCTCTCCCATCTCATTGGTCCAAACTCTATGAATGGAACATGCTGCACCAGTCAGCATGAAAAATAGCCCTACAGACTGAAAGAAATGAATAGGTAAATGGTATGATTTCCGAAATGAAATTTGAAAACATAAAACTTAAAACAAGCCAGAGCATCTTCGCAGTGATGCTTGCAAGCAGAATAACAAAACCCCGGAGCAAGTGAGAGGGTTATGTTAAGCCTGGCTGGGGAACAGGCAACAGACCAGGGCTGTGACACATTCCAGGACCGATCCAGTTTCAGTTCATACAAAGTCCTATATTTGACATTTTTACATGAATTTGTAGTTTGCCCTAAGCATTGGAAAAAGTTAAGCTTTTTTTTCTTTGACTTCCCTGGAAGCATTGTATATTAATCGTTATTTAAACCAGTTCTGTTAACCATCCTTTTGAAAAGACGTGACTGGCTCTGCATCATTAGGGAAGAATAAATAAGTTACCTAGGATTTGAATTTAATGAAGTGAAATCTTGTGTGGCTAGCTTTGTTGAAGTAGTTTAATTTCTCCTATTCCTGGTGTGTCACTAGAAAAATTAATTTGAAGTAGGATAGCTGTAATTAATTATGAAAAATACCTTTTTCAAATAAATCTTCCTTTGTGTCAGCTTGGACATCAAAGCAAAGAGTGACCTATTGCCAGGCTAGTCCCCATGGTCATCAGGTCATGTGATTCTAACATTTAGCTCTACCACACAGAGTCAAGTAGATTCCATGGGGGGAGTTTTATGCTTTTCCCAGCAGCAACATTGGAGACAGGGAGAGCATATAATCTGGTGGGATGGTACCCCACCAGCTTCCTGCCTCCACCCAAATTAAGTTCGGGGCGGGAAGGCCTGTGAACAGCCTTCCTGCCCCACTGCCAATTGAGTCCCTTAAGTGGGCAATTAATGCCCAATTAAGGTCCTCATCCCGCTGCTGCTGGAATTATCCCAGCAGCAGGCGAGCCTGTCACCGCATGGGGAGCACGCCAAACAAAACCGTGCAAGTTGCTTGCTGACTCCGGGGGTGTTCCCTTTATTGAAAATCACTTACTGCCTGAACGAGGGACCCGGCATCGGGAACGATGGGGGCCTGCTGAGAGCCACCCCCACTCTGATCTTGCTGCTGACCCCCCATACAGCCCCTCCCCCATGACCCCCACCCTGTGAAAACCTTCCCACTGAGACTTACCTGTGGCCTGGGTCAAGGTCCTTGGGTGAGCCTCTGTGGTGGAGCTGCTCAGTTAAAGAGCTGCAGGACTCAGATTGGCTGACAGCTCTCAGCAGGCGGGACTTCAATTGCTGGGATCCTTGATCCTGGGGAAGGCCCACCATTGTCCACTCAAGTGCCTAATTGACATTTGATTTGATGGGCCTTCCCCAGAGGAGGCAACACAGGGCTCTCGCTGGTGCTTTAGCCAGTGGCCGAAACCTCCATCACGCAGATAAAATCCTGGCCTATAATACTGAGAAGGCCAGGTATAACCTATAACCTTAGTTAAGGAATACTGGATAAAAAGACCTAAAGGATTCTGAAATGCCTCTTACATTGACCTCAGAAAACAATTTTCTGTCAGTTTGGAGAAAACAGAATGATGAGGTAACATCCTGTAATGTTTCCAGATGTTTCATATATAGGGTCAACGTTCAGTTGCTGGGAAGCATGGGGATAACGTATCAAAGTTGACCTTGGTTGTGAGCAGAAATAGTGGCCGGAATTTTTCGTCGGGTGGGAGGCCCCGCCCACTGGCCGAAAAGTCGGGGGCGACCCCGCCTCCACCGGGCCTGGGGAGCCAGGCCAGGATTTTTCCTAGGCCCTTAATTGGTCTTGGGCGAGACTTCCATCTCCTTGATGCAGGAAGTCCTGCCTAATGGAGTTGCCGGCCAATCAGAGGGCTGGCAGCTCTTAGTCCCAGCAGCACCACCGGGAGCAGTGGCCACAAGCAAGAAAGGTTAAGGATGCCCCGGAAGACAGGTAAGTTTTTAGGGTCTTGCTGGGGACAATTGGCCAGGCCGTGGCGAGGCAAGTGGGGGTCAGTTAGGTGGGGGGGCGGGCGTAGTGTTGTGTGTTGGGAGTGGTTGGGGCTTCTGTGGCAACCCTCCATGGGCCATAGGGTACCCCCCACAGCCTGCAAGAAGGCAGCCTGGTTTTACCAGGTAGGGTTCTTGAGGCCTTTGCAGTCTGGCTGCCGAGGGTAAAATACCCAGGGCAGTGGGAAGAGGCATTCGAATGCCAGTTAATTGGCCACTTAAGGGCCTTAATTGGCCTAGGGCGGGCGGGCCATTTCTCACCGCCGTCCCGAGTAAAATTACAGTGGGGGCCGTAAAATTCTGACCAGATAGTACTGGCCAGTAGCTCGAATTCTAACAAATGCCAAAGTCCCTCAAAAGGTGGGAGGCTTGGGGAGCAAGAGCTGGCAATGACTGAGGGAACATGAGAGCTTGCAGCAGAGCTGGGCCAGTGAGGAAAAGGAGTGCAAGGGAGACTATGATGCAAGCACAGGTGGATAGGAAAATAAAGAGCACTATGACTGCATTGTTTGTTCTGGAATTAATTACCTTGGTTGGTCCTGATCAGCATGTTGTGAATTGATAACCAATCAGTAACATGTTGGATACACTCTAGAACTGTACATCCCAACAACCATAAAATCTTAAGGGCAAAATTGTTTTAACAATATTGGTTTACATATATCTGCAACATATGTAAATAGGCATATATCAGGATAGTGCTATTGGTTCAGGATGAAAAGCAAAAGATGTACAAGTACATTTTTTCAGCTACTTAAAAATCAATTAAGAATAAATTTAAGGAGCCAGGTCATATAAAGTTGGAAATAAATTCCATACGTGTGCCCTTTACCATAGAAGCGACAATGACTGTATATTTAAAAATATAGTGTCTCACAATTACTTTGTTCTATTTATGGGTATTTGTTCCAGCTTATTTGATTTTTCTGTATATAATCAATTATAGGTCATTATAGTTTTGCACTGACATGCAGCCCTATATAATTCTGTACTAGTCTTATGGGTGGAGCTATGCGAATTACTTTCTTTGCTCACACATTTTCCAAATGTGTGCAGCCTTGCCCGCCAGGAGTGTACATCAGTTGTAGCTCTGGTTCACATGATTTATATCTATTGATATTAATGGAAAATCATGGGTTCTGGACCTGCGATCTCCTATATGCACTACTGGCAGACAAAGATGGAGAAACCGGAACACACGTTTGTAAAATTGCCCCTTTAGAGTATACATAGGATTTTCTTTTGCAGAATATGACAATTTTGTTTAATTTGTTCATAGGATGCGGGCGTCGCTGGCAAGGCCAGCATTTATTGCCCATCCCTAATTGCCCTTGAGAAGGTGGTGGTGAGCTGCCATCTTGAACCGCTGCAGTCCATGTGATGTAGGTACACCCACAGTGCTGTTACGAAGGAGTTCCAGGTTTTTTGAGCCAGCGACACTGAAGGAATGGTGATATAGTTCCACTTCAGTATAATGCGTGGCTTGGAGGAGAACTTGTAGGTGGTGATGTTTCCAAATAGCGTGTGGGTGTCTTAATCTGGATAGCAGGCAGTGAAGGATAGAACTAGAGCCAAGGCTTTATAGAATTATCGAAAGTGGCCACTTGGCCCATCGTGTCTATGCTGACCGATTAAAAAACAGAAGAGCCACCCAGCCTAATCTCACTTTCCAGCATTTGGTCCATAGCCCTACAGATTACGGCACTTCAGATGCATATTCAGGCACCTTTTAAATGTGATGAGGGTTTCTACCTCTGCCACCCTTTCAGGCAGTGAGTTCCTGACCCCCACCACCCTCTGGGTGAAAAAAGTTTACCTAATTACCCCTCTAATCCTTCGACCAATCACTTTAAATGTATGCCTCCTAGCTACTGACCCCTCTGCTAAGGTAAATAGACCCTTCCCATCCATTCTATCTGGACCCCTCACGAATTTGTACATCTCAAACAAATCTCCCCTCAGCCCTTGCTCTTCCAAGGAGAACAACCTCAACCTATCCAAACTATCCTCATAGCTGCAATTTCCAAGTGCTGGCAACATTCTCAAAAATATACACTTACAAGCTTTATTTACAGACACACATTACATATCATGCACCTTCAACCAACAACCCCACTATCAGCCTGCTCCTATATATGTGAGCACAGGTGATTTCCCAATTAATGTTCACCAGCTGAATACAATTAAACAACCAATTGATATACCATTAACAGAGGGCAGTGAGTGGGTTCCAACTTGTAGTAAATTCAAAGCGTGAAGCAAGCATCAAGCATTATTAGTACACACCATACATGCTCACATACAAGCCAAGCATAAATGACACCCTCTACCTTCCCGCTGAAAAAAAAACCATAAAAAGAAATCTCTGAGATGCCTAACTGTGGTTCCCCAAAGCACAAAAAGTGTATTTTAATGCAAGTTGAATGTTCCACATGCAGGCATCACTTCCTACACCAGATAACCAGATGCTTTAGAGAGGGGAACGAGACATATCAGTGGGAGACCATAAGGCTTAGAACCCTGAAATGTCTAGTTTCATACTTGAGTATATCCAGATCTTTCCAGGCTACTGAAATACATCTGTGTGACGCCTCTCTACTAGCAACATTACAACACAGAACACACACAAGGACTCTGATGGTAAATGGCTCTTTGGCCCTTTCAAAATTATGAATACATTTTCTTTCAAGTGCTTCATTACTGTTTTGTGCTGCTGTTACACACCAATAAGTACTTCAGAAGATGTTCATTCAGTTGAGTGGAGTTTTATACTTATCCAGCAATGCTTCAATTCAGAGGGTCATGAAGAAGCACATAACGAGGTTTAAATAAGCTTTTAATTTTAGTGTAATTATACTTTTGCAACCTTACTGTGACAATGAATTTATACTTGCTAGAGAAATTGATTTGAAGTGTGATTTAATTTTCACAGATCCTGCAGTGTTAGTTAAAATTATGAAAATAAACAAAAACTTTTGAGAAGCTGATTTCTGTCAGAAGGTGTCCTTAGTACATTTGTAAACAGAATGTTGTAAATCCTGTCATAGACTACTAGAAATATCGAGAGATAAAAAAGGGTCATGCAGCAATATGCATGTAGCAATCAACGCCTTAGTCAAACCCAATCTGCAGTACTGTGTTCGATGTTGGACACCACCACTCAGAAGGATATTTTGGCTTTGAAGGGAGTACAGCGTAGATTCACCAGAATTATTGCAGTACTTAATGGGTTAGTTTATGAGGACGGATTGCATAAACATGGCTCATAATCCCTTGAGTTTAGTAGGTTGAGAGCTGCTATAACTGAGGTGTTTGAAATGATGAAAGAGTTCAGTAGGGTGGATACAGAGAAGCTATTTCCTCTTATTGGAGAATCCAGAACAAGGGGGCATAATCTTAAAATTGGAGCTAGGTCATTCAGGAGTGAAATCAAAAAGCACTTTTTCCACACAGAGGGTAGTGGAAATGTGGAATTCTCTCCCCCAAAAGGCTGTCAATGTTGTATCAATTGAAGTTGTTAAGGCTGAGACTGACAGATTTCTATTATGTACATGTATCAAGGGATCAAAGGCAAGGAAATGGAGTTGAGGTACAGATCAGCCATCACCTAATGAATGTGGAACAGACTCTTGGGGCCGAATGGCCTTACTCCTATTCCTATGTTCAAGTCGCTGTGTGAATGAATGGGCGTTGTTGCCATGACAGTAATCACAGATTGTAATTGCTAATTTGCCACCTGTCACTGCAACATGACAACTTATACTGTGACAAAACCAGTAGTCTGAATGTACAGATAGCATCTGCCGACCTGTAACTTTATTTATTAAAACCAAAATGTGAAACAGCCTAAATTAAGCAAAATGCGTGTATTGACCAAAAAAATTGAATTTATTCAATTCAGACCACACAAGTGTTCCACTTTGATTTGAAATTTACTCCAATCTATTAGACTTCCAGTGAATGAAGGACATTTACCAGAAACAGACTTCCTCATCTGTAAGATTACCAGCAAATTCAAATAAATAACCAAACACACATCCTGCTCCAACTCCAGCAACAGGTTGCAAGAAATAAAGAATTTCATTCACATAGTGCCTTTCACATCCACAGGACATTACAATATACTTCGCAACCAGTTAAATTACTCACTTAAGTGCAGTCGCTGCTGTTTTGTAAGCTGACACAACAACCAATTGACACATGGCAAGATCTCAAAACAGACTATTACACACTGCTCATTCACTGTTAGTGAAATCCAACCCAGACTGATGGGATTAAAGCCTACTCCATCTTTGGGAGTGAAGGTCCTATCTGAAATAAGCTTGGGCAGTCTCAATGCAGCTCTCAGTGCCTCTGAGCCAGTAGTACAAAACTGTTGAATTGTGCACTAACTGGCAATCTCACTCATAAAAGCCACATGATGGCTGGGAAATGGTGCAAAGAGTGTTCTTCTGAGAGTGGGGCTGAGGCATGTTGTTAGTGTGGAATAGAGGGACCTTTAAGGTCGGGTCGATAGTGTAGATGCTGGATGTTTCCCCTGGCTGGGGAATCTAGAACTAGGGGTCACAGTCTCAGAATAAGGGGTCGGCCATTTAAGACTGAGATGAGGAGAAATTTCTTCACTCACAGGGTTATGAATCTTTGGCATTCTCTATCTGAGAACGCTATGGATGCTCAGTCATTGTAATATTCAAAACAGAAGTCCATAAATGTTTGGATACCAAGGGAATTAAGGGATGGGGGAGGGGGATAGTGCAGAAGGAAGGTGGAACTGAGGTAGATCAACCATGATCATATTGAATGGCAGAGCAGGCTCAAAGGGCTGAATGGCCGACTCCTGCTCCTAGAGCAAAGGCAGATGGTTGTGGTTGTTGGAGGTCAGTCATCTCAGCTCCAGGACATCACTGCAGGAGTTCCTCAGGGTAGTGTCCTAGACCCAACCATCTTCAGCTGCTTTATCAGTGACCTTCCTTCAATCGTAAGGTCAAAAGTGGAGATGTTCGCTGATGATTGCACAATGTTCAACACCATTCGCGACTCCTCAGATACTGAAGCAGACTGTGTAGAAATGCAGCAAGACCTGGACAATATCCAGACTTGGACTGAAAAGTAGCAAGTAACATTTGCACCACATAAGTGCCAGGCAATGACCATCTCCAACAAGAGAGAATCTAACCATCTCCCCTTGACATTCAACGGTATTACGATCGCTGAATCCTCCACTATCAACATCCTGGGGTTACCATTGGCCAGAAACTGAACTGCAGTAGCCATATAAATACCATGGCTACAAGAGTAGGTCAGAGACTAGGAATCCTGCACGTCCTGACTCCCCAAAGCTGTCCAACATCTACAAGGCATAAGTCAGGGGTGTGATGGAATACTCTCCACTTACCTGGATGGGTGCAGCTCCAACAACACGCAAGAAGCTCGACACCATCCAGGACAAAGCAACCCACTTGATTGGCACCCCATACACAAACATTCACTCCCTCCACCAACAACACACAGTGGCAACAGCGTGTACCATCTACAAGATGCACTGCAGCAACGTACCAAGACTCCTTTGACAAAACTTTCCAAACCCACGACCTCTACCACCTAAAAGGACAAGAGCAGCAGATGCATGGGAAGACCATCACCTGCAAGTTCCCCTCTAAGCCACACACCATCTTGACATGGAACTATATCGCCGTTCCTTCACTGTCACTGGGTCAAACTCCTGGAACTCCCTTCCTAACAGCACTGTGGGTGTACCTACCCCACATGGACTGCAGCGATTCAAGAAGGCAGCTCACCACCACCTTCTCAAGGGCAATTACAGATGGGCAATATATGCTGTCCTAGCCAGCAACGCCCCATCCCATGAACGAATTTTTAAAATTATATTCTTATTTCTTTCCTTTACATCTGGCTGTGCTATACCTATCTGGGAGAGCTTGGGTGCCTAAAAATTAAAATTTGATTGGTAGGGGACATATATAACTTGCATATAAAAGGGTGCCACACATGCCAGTGTTTCATTTTATCTTCACACAGCTGTTCCCATTCCTGGATCACTATCTATCTGGACAATCTAAAATATTCTAAAAAGAATTTGGGCGGGGTGGTGGTGGGGATAGTTGTACAATATATAGTCCAGGCCTTTCGATTACTACTCCAGTAACATAACCACTCTACCCCTATTTGCAGGGCTCCTTCTGTAAAAGCTGTCTGACACTGCATCAGTATGTGAGATTGGCTTGAAAGCCAAGAATAACCTCACTCCATTTCATTACTGTTTTAACAAGAAGCTGTATGACACCTTCTCTGAAGCATGGTTTGCATGTATTTGTTTCCATTTTCCTATCCTCACCTCCAGCAGAATCAATAGAAAATTTGTTCACAAGTCAAGTTGCTAACTTCAGGGTTAAGCCAAATGTTCTTGCATGATATCATCTTATATTCGAATAAATGTCGAAACATACTGCTAGCAGTAATAGTGAAACATTGACCAGGAAAAATATCAATTTAACCGATTAAGAATAAAATCCAGGCTCTGGTCCAAGGTTTTGATGCATGTTTAATGTCATTATGGCACTGGATGCATTGCTCAGTCCAGGAGGTAACACCATGATTTTTTCAGAACTGTTTTTAATCCTTAAATGGGCATTTTGAAGAACATAGAACTTTCAAATCATAAGCAGCTGTTTCCCTTTAACATACATACTTTAAAAAATAGCAAGCGTTCCCTTAGCAACCACCATCAAATGAATGAATGTGCTAAATACAGGAGACCGAAACTAACCGAATAAGTGTTCTCTGTGGCCATTGCTGCTTTATGAAGCCTACTTTGTGACATCCATATCATTGTTTTATGGATATGGGAATCCTGTTGTTTGGATAATGCTGCCATTTTGTGGATAGTATCAAAAAGAAAATGCAATAAAAATGGCTGCTGTGCTGCAACTTTACTCTGATTCTAAAGAATATTGTGTGCTATTGCAAGTGGGATCTATATTTCCTCTCAGGAGAGAAAAACCTTACAGAAATCCAAGAAAATAGCGAAGCTTGAGGCAGATGTGTCACAAAATTGGTGAAGATAAATTCAATAATGTAAACTGCTTATCAATACAACGGAAAGGAACACAAATCTGAAAAGGTGCAATGTTTCAAACCCCTTCCTTTACACTGCGCTGGGGGAAAAACAACAGAAATATACATTTACATTTCAGAAAAATGTGAAAGAGATTCTTCCATTTCTTAGGAAATATGAATCCTGTTGCGATGAGAAAATGCTTTTGCATTGCAGTGTCATGTATTCAACAGATAAAAGGTATTTGAAAAATCTGCCCATTTTCTCTCAGATCTAATGACATGCTTCAGAAATTGCGGGTATGAGCATCTTATGGATAGAATTAGAGTGTGAATTCCAAATAATGATGCAAGAAGACTTGCCAAGAATGATGATTTAACTGTTCAAAAATGCACCAGTACCTGTAGGGTGGGAGGCACAGGTCACCAGCAGATGAAAAAAGAACTGTCTGATGATCATGGGGTGAATTCCATTAAAAAAGCTCATGTGACATCAACGCGCACACATAGAATGTCACAGGGAAGCAGGACTCTCCAGCTGAGAATCTAGAATCAATCGACTCCAATTCAAAATCCAACATCATACAAAATTAACTGAAATGTCTCTCAAATACTAGTGCTGGAGAAATGGGTAGAAATAAGGTTGAAGACATATAGAAAGGATAAACATGGGAATTAATCTGAAAAAATTACAAATATTCAGAGCGACCAATGAAAATGAAATTGAAAGTAAATGCCAAGAGGTTTTCATAGTTATCATGATCTGCAGGAGCTCCAATTGGCTTATGGTTTGTGAAATATGGAGACAAACACACATAATAAATTTTAAAATTGGCATTGATGCAGAGACAACTGCGATTCATGAATTTATATTCAGAAAAGTCCAAGAAAACACTTGTCACAATTAAAGAAATAAAGAGCAGACTTTTTCAAATGAAAGAAAAAGGTTACTAGGTGTGTTACTATGCAAATATAAGGACAATTCTTCCACTTGTGAATCTCAGTGAAGTACCATCATGTGTCACAACTGGAGAATGCTTCAAAATAAGAGCTAGGATAAGTATTAAAGCTAAATGGTTCAGCTGCAGCCTGTGCATTGAGAGTGTTGAGAGCAGCACAAGCAAACTTTCCCTGAATAAAGATGGAAACTCTAGTAATTGTGAAATAAAAACCAAGGCTAGAAATACTCAGCAGGTCTGCCAGCATCTGTGGAGAAGAAACAGAGTTAATGTTTCAGGTTGATGACCTTTCATCAGGCTTATGATCTTTGACATAATAATAACAGTAAAATACTGCAGGTGCTGGAAATCTGAAATAAAAACAAAGTGCTGGAGACTTACTCCACAAATGCTGCCTGACTTGTTGAGTATTCCCAGCATTTTCTGTTTTTACTTCAGATTTCTAGCAGCTGCAGTATTTTGCTCGCGACATATGTACGTACGTACGAATTAGGAGCAGGCCATTCGGCCCTTCGAGCCTGCTGCGCCATTCAGCAAGATCATGGCTGATCTGATTGTAACTTCAACTCCACATTCCTACCTACCCCCGATAACCTTTCACCCCCCTTGCTTATCAAGAGTCTACCTCTGCCCTAAAAATATTCAAAGACTCTGCTTCCGCTGCCTTTTGAAGAAGAGAATTCCGAAGACTCATGACCCTCAGAGAGAAAATTATTTCTCTTCATCTGTCTTAAATGGACAACCCCTTATTTATAAATAGTGACACCTAGTTCTAGATTCTCCCACAAGGGGAAACATCCTTTCCACATCCACCCTCTCAAGACCCTTCAGCATCTTATATGTTTCAATCAAGTTGCCTCTTACTCTTCTAAATGCCAGCAGATAGAAGCCTAGCCTGTCCAACCTTTCCTCATAAGACATTCCAGATATTAGTCTGGTAAACCTTCTCTGAACTGCTTCCAACACATTTACATCCTTCCCTAAATAAGGAGACCAATACTGTACACAGTACTCCAGATGTGGTCTCACCAATGCCCTGTATAACTGAAGGATAACCTCCCTACTTTTGTATTCAACTCCCCTCGCAATAAACAATAACATTCTATTAGCTTTCCTAATTACTTGCTGTACCTGCAAACTAACCTTTTGCGATTCATACACTAGCACACCCAGATCCCTCTGCATCTCAGAGCTCTGCAATCTCTCACCATTTAGATAATATGCTTCTTATTTATTCTTCCTGCCAAAATGGACAATTTCACATTTACCAACATTATACTCCACTTGCCAGATCTCTGCCCACTCACTTATTCTATCTATATCCTTTGTAGCCTCATGTCCTCTTCACAACTTATTTTCCTACCTATCTTTGTGATTCTGGTAATTATGTTTGGAAGCCAAAGATTGCAGTAGTATGTTTATGATAAAGATACATATTGATCAAAAATCACTTGCATTGATCCTCAGAAGATCACTAGGCAACACTGGTTCATAAGTAACGATAATGTTATTGCAATTCCAGCTGTACTGACTACAGTTTATGTACAATTTGTGGAAAGGGATGTATGTTGCTGGTGCACCTTTTGGGGCATATCTGAATGGTATCACAACAGAATAGAAACTGGGTACAAAGAATACATGGTAGTACAGAACTGAGTTGCTCCCAAACACTTTTCTGTTCAGATTGACTCGCAGGCTTCTGCTTCGACCTTGTATTTGATTTGTTTCCCATGTGATTCGAGACGTTATCTTGTTAAACTAAAATAAATACACTTGATATAAAAAAGGACAGAGGCCTCAAAATACATATTTTTTTCAACAAAAATATAAAGTGTTTGATTTTGGTTCAGAAGATCACGGGAATGGATATAGATTGGGGAAGTTATTTGACCTAACAGCTCATTTGTTTCCAACTGTACTTAAATTATTCCAGGTTTTTTTGCCCCCACTTCCATGTAGAGATCACCCTCTTTATAAATAAGAGCTCCCTAATGTCTCATCCCTTCCTAAATTTTTCTCCACCAGTTTGAACATGTCCTCTCTTATGGTTCAATTTAAAGCAATATTCTATAGAGCTCACATACCTCTATATGATTATCTCCTTTATTAAAGCTAAAATTTCTCCAGTCTTTCTTCATAACTCAAATGCTAAAGATTAGTCCTATGGTTTTCTCTGCATTGCCACCAAGACTTGATTGTATTCATTGTATCTTGGTGACTGATACTCAATGCGTGGTCTGACGAGAGCACTGTTCAGTCTGACCTCCTCTAGCTGTGCTTTGCCGATTTCACTGTAAAGTCTGGCATTCTATTTGCTTTGATTGTTGCTTTGCGGTGGTTGGATGTGGTTGCAATTAATGAATCACTAACAAAGTTATAGGGCAGTTTTGAAATGTACAATTCCTGACAATACAGTTTCTTTAGCAGTACTTATAAAGAGCAGCCAATCACAATTCAGGAGGGAGAGTTTGGAGGGCTTTAGATATGTGGAGGTTAACTATGATTTTCAAGCACCTTAATAACTGTGTGTGTTTACTCATATGAGCCAATAATAGGGTCCTGGAACTGTGTTGTCAAGACTGCAGTTCCTGGGACGTTCCATTTTCCTGCCCTGAAAGAGTTGCTCTCACTACATGATTCAGTGTCAGCTCATAATTTGATAGTGTCCCAGCCATGTAGAGCATGATGTGCTGGGGGATGTACCAATGTCAGTTGGCAGAATTACTGTGCCATCAATGGTGTCTGCTACCTACAGCTTGGAAAAGCTTTATTGGGGGTCGGAATAAGGAGGTTGAGAGGCATGGACAAGGCCATCCAGGAAAATGAAATGTCACATTGACCCTTTCCTTCAGCATCCATTGCTGTTTGACGTAACTGACTGCATCTGCGTATCTTCTGGGACTAAGTGCCGTAGACTTCCTGCTGAGCAGAAGCCTCTATTTGCTGTTCCAGTGGCATGCCCAGGTATCTGGCTTTGTTATGGTAGACCTCGTGGCTTAGGTACTACCTGCTTCAAGCCATAAAACCTCCCTATACCCTCTGGCCCCTGGCTGCTGTTGCCTTTACATTAACTACAAGATTCTGCAATTGGACAGCAATTACTGAACAATCCCGAGTGTGCTAAGAATTACACTAACAACCAATTTAAGATTATCAGGCTTGCAATGTGTCTCACTTACACTTGTTAGAAGCTACATATATTCATATGCAGGGACCTGTCCTCTGTAGGCAAAAGGAACATATCCACGTGTTGTACCTTTTTTGAAATAAACAAAAGCGTTGGGGGACAACAGTTTCCTGGTGCATTCTCCATTGCAACACCTCAACCAGTGTCAACTTGCCAACCAATCAGTACCCTTTTCTCATGCAGTATAAATTGTTGCTCCCTTTGAAATTTGGCATTCTAGCATCTGTCCTGATGAATGCAAGATGAAAAGCTTTGACAGCATGTCTCTTTTTTCAGCAATACAAGGATTCTATGCAATCCATGCTGTGATCTATTGACTTCTATAATTGCTGTAGTGATTCTTCAAAATTTTCCACTTTTGTTAGCTTTACAGATGCTGGTTCTGACCTGAAGTTAAATCAAAAAAGATGGAGCAGCACAGCCCTGAACCCCCATTTGCTGTCTGGTGAAGTTGCATACGGTAGATGCAAGAAGCCATTGATTTGTTTGTCACTCCAGGCCACAGCCTCAAAAGGACCACAGTGCAGTATGCCTGCAGAAGGTGGCAGCCTGAGTCAGTCAATGTTTTGCATACTATCGACATGACATGTGACCAATGACTCCACTACTTTGGAAAATACAGCCGGTCATTGACATTATTCAGCTATGTTATGCTGTTATTGCTATTCAGAGGGAAAGGAGATGAAGCACTGACTATGCTGATTACTGCATCAGCCACTTGCTTAATCTATATGTGGCCAGTACATGGTCTAATGCTGGACTTGATTCCTGTACTAGCCTGGAAGGAAGTAGAGTCCAAAACATTGACAGCAGTGTTACTGCCACTGGCTATCCTGGCCTTATGTTTGAGACGGAACATAAAAACACAAGAAATAGGAGTAGTCGGCCATTCGGCCCCTTGAGCCTGCTCCACGATTCAGTAAGATCATGGCTGATGTACTGCCTCAGCCAAACCTTCCTGCACTATCCTCATATCCCTTGATTCCCTTAGAAACCAAAAAGTCTATCGATCTCAGTCTTAAATATACTCAAGGACTGAGCATCCACAGCTCTCTGAGATAGAAAAATACCAAGGATTCGCAAGCTGAGTGAAGAAATTTCTCCTCATCTCAGTCCCAAGTGGATGACCTTTTATTCTGAGACTGTGACTCCGTGTTCTCGACTCTCCAGCCAGGGGAAACATCCTCCGAGCATTTACTGTGTCATGACCTTAAGAATTTTTAATGCTTCACCCCTTATTCTTCTAAACTTTAGGGAATATAGAAATATTGGTGACTGAGTCCTTACAGTAGGTGGCACAGCTGTGTCCTGGACTCCATACAGGAGATTCTCCTCAGTCATTATCAGGTAGACATATTGGGGCTGAGCAGATATTGTTAGTGACACAATGATGGTTGCAGGAACATAGGCTCTGATTCCTACTGATCTCCTTGTCACGTCATCTTACATTTTGTACATCTTCTTACATTTCTGTAATGCTCATTATCTTGCGAAAGATACCTGAAAGTACTTTACAGAAGGGAGAAAGGCGAGAGTCAGCAGGGTGCAAAAGCATGGTTGAAGATAAGAGAAAGCAACAACAGTTGTGGGGTCAACAGAGGAAGCAGAGAGTTAGAGCTGACTGTTGTTGGCATATGTACGTATGATGGTATCAGAGCGAAGGGTATAAATGATGGCAGAGGAAGTGAAGCCATTGGAGAAAATATAAATTAACAGATAGTATGGAATTAGACGAGTGCAATGCTTCAGAGGTGCACTGCATACCCCATCCACCAAGAACTAATGCAATAGGGGTGCCTTAAAGCAATCCACGTCATTAATTTTAAACTATCCCATCAACCAACATGATAACATATGGTTCGATGGCTTGTTGCTCCTTGTTCTGTAGTGAATGTTTGTACTGTCAGAGCACCTTTTCAAGTTTTCTCTGTTAACACTTCTTTATTCTACTGAATTCTTTGAAATGCTTCAATTACAATGCCTTCCCAGTGATTTTTTTTTCTCAGATAATATTTGACTGTTTTTCTTTACATTTAAACTTCCAGATCTACTCGGATGTGAAATAAAAGATTTTTATTAAAGCAGTTAACCCATTGGAAAAAAACGTACCCATGTTTCTTTAAAAGCTATTTCATACACTGAGCTTCTGTTTATGATTGAAAATCTCAGCAACCAGTTATCCCTTTGTTTAAACATCGAAATAAGCCTTATACACATTTTGGACAAAAGCACTCTTATGGACAAGAAGTAGACAGAAAATATTTCCTAAAGTTTGTTTCATAATGTTCTCATCAAGTGCCATGGAGGTTTTACTAGATTAAATTCACTATAGAATGGCAAGTTGTGTTGTTAATGCCAATAAATCAGACGAGAGCCCGATAACGCTTCACTGTTTATTTGTCTCGTGTTCACCTAATGAATTCTGACCAGATTGAACAAATGGGCAAAAATTCTAAAATTCATATTTTGTATGCGGTGGCAAATTCCTTAAGAATTCCAGCATATTCATAACTAATATTTTATTTCCCAGCGATGATCATTTCAAAGCATGAGACCTGTGCTTTGATGTCCTTTAATTTTTCCTTAATGCGCTAAATAATGTTACTGTATTTCTTTTGCTATGCAACTGGGTTCACTTAAAAATAGAGCTAGAGCTTTTTAAAACCATTTTTGAGCTCCTATATTCAATTGTTGCCGATTTCCCCAAACCTTCACTGAGTGAATGGGTTGTTTGGTGAAAATCAGGCCTCGACTTGCTTTTCTGTACAATTGAACACAGCAGTTGCTGGAAATCTGAAACAAAATCAGAAAACACTCAGCAGGTCTGGAAGAATCTGTAGAGTGGACAGATAAGTGTTTCTGGTGTGCTTCTGGGGTCAATTCTGATGAAAGGATCACATGCTTTGATATGTTAACCTGTCTCGCTGATGCTGCCTGACTTGCTCAGTGCTTCCAGCATTTTCTGATTTTGTTTCTGTATAACTTGCTGCTTTGAGTATTGAGAATGGTCCAGACCATATATGCCTCTGATTTTTCCTTTCCCCCCCACTATTGAAAGCACTTAGCCTCCACTCAACATCTCTCTGGGACATTATATTTGGCTTATTCTGAATGTACATATGACTGTCCTTGTGATAGTCGGAGGCCCATTAGACCTCTATTGTGCCCAGTTTGGGCGAATTGCCAATGAGGTCAAGAGCTATTACACCAACTGATATCATCAACGACTTTCAAAAGAATGGGTTAACATAATAGGAAATATTGCATTCTGCATGTTAAGCTCTTGCCTAGCAACCAATAATCAACTTAGAATTTGCATGTATAAATGAGTCATCATAGGGTTGATGTCCTGGCATCTTATATGATTGGTTTATTAATTCAATGGTTTTGCTGCCTCTGAGTACTCCAAGCATTGGTTATTATTAGGTAAGTCCAGGTGATTCATTGAATCCAGGCAGTGTTGCTGACAGCCATAGAAATGATGAGAGCTGGGTTGGTAGCAAGGCAGCACAAAGTCAGGAATCCTCACAAACAAGATGTTCAGCAGTTTCTGGTGTGAATCCCCTTAATCTATGACATGTTTCTTCATGAATATGGATGCACAGATGGATTCTTGACTGCAATCACACCCAAGCCATTAGAAAATCTAATAAACGGCAAAGAATACATGTGTGGTCCTGTCTGATCGGCATCTGGTTTTTTTCCTTACACCTCTACTGAGGTGCCCAGGAATGTTTTCCTATATTTTAACGGTCATATAAATGCAAGTTGTTGTTGTTGTTGTTGTTGGTGAAGGCATGTTAAAAGTTGCTATATTGATGTAAACAGTTGAGCAAAGTGATAGCAACTTGAGAAATGATTTGGGATTTGACAACTGATTAATGCCAACATTAACCCTGGCACCAACATGGGTGGCATTCTGACTCATACCATTGCAGGGAGTCCTGAGGCAGTCAGGGGGCCTGAACAGATTCAGTGGAAAGACACCTATGAAATGATAATAGCTCTGCTTGATCATTTCTGATCTTTTTATATTACCTGTTACAAACATACATTTACACAACTATACATGTGTAATTTTGAAACAAGATTAACTGGGTATCATTTTCTTTTAATGAAATGTCGCTCCTGAATACCAGCAGTACAGCAGGTGAGCAATATCTTCACTGGTGCTAACAGTGCACAACGTGAGTCAGCATGATTCTACAATTCCTCTGTTAACGCCTACACAAGCCACAAAATATTTTATTAAATGAAATATCTGACAATTTTCAGTACTAGATCAGTGAAATAATGTGGCATCAGTGAATCCTAAACATTGCCTCCCTTTCCATAATACAACTTTGTTAGTAGCTTTAACATTTATGTGAAATTGGCCAAAAGAAACCCAGAAGCAGCAGTTATGTACTTACGGCGCTAATGCATTGAAGCTTAAATAAACACCAACAGCTTTTTATCTGACAACCTAGCAACTTCTTAATGAAACGTGACAATGCAGCTCATTTAGACATTGTTGAAAACACAAGCAAAAATGGGATGGAAACACCATTTGTGTAACTCTGTCCCCTAAAAATTGTCATTATGATTTCCTCATTGTAACTTTGATCCACACATCAAAGTTCCATCCTGAACAACAACAACTTATATTTATATAGCACCTTTAATGTAATAAAAAGTCCCAAGGTAATTCACAGCTGCAGTATATACCAAAATATGGCACTCAGCCATGTTCAGAGATTTTTTGGTCATGTGCCCTAATTTTGGGAAAGAGGTAGGTTTCAGGAGTGTCGTAAAGGAGAAAAAATAGGGGTAGAGAAGTGCAGAGGTTTAGAGAGGGAATTCCAGAGCTTAGGACCTAGGCAAGTGAAAGCACAGCCACCAGTGGTGGAGCAATTAAAATGGCGATGCTCAAAAGGCCAGAATTAGAGGAGTGCATATATCTCGGAGGGTTGTAGAGCCGGAGGAGATTACAGAGATAGGGACAGGCCAGGCCATGGAGGGATTTGAAAACAAGGACAAGAATTTTAAAATAAGGCGTTGTTCAATTGGGAACCACTGTACGTCAGCAAGCACGGGGATGGTAGGTGTATGTGACTCTGTGCAAATGAGGACACAGGCAGCAGAGATTTGGATGAGCTCAACTTTATGGAGGGTAGGGAGGTCAACCCAGAGTGCATTGAAATAGTCAAGTCTAGGCACGGATGAGGGTTTCAGAACCAGATAAGGGGAGGCAGGCGTGAAGTCAGGTGATGTTGCACAGGTGAAAATAGGTGATCTTAGTGATGGTGCACATCTGTGGTCGGAAGCTCATTTCAGTTGTCAGATATGACACCGAGGTTGCGAACAGTCTGGTTCAGCTCAGACAGTTGCCATTTTAGAGAGATGGAGTCAGTAGCTAGGGATCAGAGTTTTTGGTGGAGACCGAAGAGAATGGCTTGACTTTCTTATGTTTAGTTGGAGGAAATTTCCGCTCATCCAGTACTGGATGTCAGACAAGCAGTTTGACAATTTAGCGACAGTGGAGAGGTTGATAGAGGTGGTTCTGAGGGAGAGCAAGGTGTTGTCAGCATACACGTGAAAACTAATGCTGTACTTTCAGATGATGTTGCCGAGGGACAGCATGTAGATGAGAAATAGGAGGGGGCCAAGGATAGATCCTTGGGGAACCAGAGGTAACTGTGAGAGAGCAGGAAGAAAAACCATTGCAGATGATATTCTGGCTACAATTCAATAGATAAGAATGGAAGCAGGCAAGTGCAGTCCCACGAGCTGGAAGATGTTGGAGAGGCACTGGAGAAGGATGGGGTGGTCAGCTATGTGACAGTCACATAGGACGTTATTTCTGATTTTGATAAGAACTATTTCAGTACTGTGGCAGGGCACAAACCTAGTTGGAGGGATTCAAACATGGAATTCCAGGAAAGGTGGCATGAATATGTTGTTGCTTCCCAAATCCAAGGTGTTTGAGGAGGAAAGGGAAGTATACAGATGAGATCAGGAAAGGATGTGGATTCATTATGCACAAGATTTCCCTGATTTACTGCCTATTAAACCACATCTGCAAATCCTTTGGCATCCTTGTCTCGAGAGACAATGGGTAAGCGCCTAGAGGTGGTCAGTGGTGTGTGGAGCAGCGCCTGGAGTGGCTATAAAGGCCAATTCTAGAGTGACAGACTCTTCCACAGGCGCTGCAGATAGAATTGGTTGTCGGGGCTGTTACACAGTTGGCTCTGTCCTTGCGCTTCAGTCTTCTTTCCTGCCAACAGCTAAGTCTCTTCGACTCGCCACTCTTTAGCCCCGCCTTTATGGTTGTCTGTCAGCTCTGGCGATCACTGGCAACTGACTCCCACGACTTGTGATCAATGTCACAGGACTTCATGTCGCGTTTGCAGACATCTTTAAAGTGCACATGGATGGCCGGTGGGTCTGATACCAGTGACGAGCTCGCTGTACAATGTGTCCTTGGGGATCCTGCCATCTTCCATGTGGCTCACATGGCCAAGCCATCTCAAGCACCGCTGGCTCAGTAGGGTGTATATGCTGGGGATGTTGGCCGCCTCGAGGACTTCTGCGTTGGAGATACGGTCCTGCCACCTGATGTCAAGTATTCTCTGGAGGCAGCAAAGATGGAATGAATTGAGACGTCGCTCTTGGCTGACATACGTTGTCCAGGCCTCACTGCCGTAGAGCAAGGTACTGAGGACACAGGCTTGATACACTTGGACTATTGTGTTCCGTGTCAGTGCGCCATATTTCCACACTCTTTTGGCCAGTCTGGACATAGCAGTGGACACCTTTCCCATGCGCTTGTTGATTTCTGCATCGAGAGACAGATTACTGGTGATAGTTGAGCCTCGGTAGGTGAACTCTTGAACCACTTCCAGAGCGTGGTCGCCGATATTGATGGATGGAGCATTTCTGATGTCATGTCCCATGATGTTGGTTTTCTTGAGGCTGATGGTTAGGCCAAATTCGTTGCAGGCAGCCGCAATCCTGTCGATGAGTCGCTGCAGACACACTTCTGTGTGGGATGTTAATGCAGCATCGTCAGCAAAGAGGAGTTCCCTGATGAGGACTTTCTGTACTTTGGTCTTCGCTCTAAGACGGGCAAGGTTGAACAACCTGCCACCTGATCTTGTGTGGAGGAAAATTCCTTCTTCTGAAGACTTGAATGCATGTGAGAGCAGCAGTGAGAAGAAGGTACTAAACAGTGTAGGTGCGAGAACACAGCCCTGTTTCACACCACTCAGGATAGGAAAGGGGTCTGATGAGACATCACTATGCTGAATTGTGCCTTTCATATTGTCATGGAATGAGGTGATGATACTTAGTAGCTTTGGTGGACATCGATCTTTGCTAGTAGTCTGAAGAGACCACGTCTGCTGACGAGGTCAAAGGGTTTGGTGAGATCTATGAAAGCAACGTAGAGGGGTGTCTGTTGTTCGCGGCATTTCTCCTGCAGCTGGCAAAGGGAGAACAGCATGTCAATGGTGGATCTCTCCGCTCGGAAGCCACACTGTGCCTCAGGGTAGACATGCTCAGCCAGCTTCTGGAGTCTGTTTAAAACAACTTGAGCGAAGACTTTCCCCACAATGCTGAGCAGGGAGATTCCACAGTTGTTATTGCGGTCACCGGGGTCACCCTTGCTCTTATAGAGAGTGATGATATTGGCATCGCGCATGTCCTGTTGTCCTGTTCCCTCATCCCAGCACAGGCAAAGCAGTTCATGGAGTGCTGAGAGTATAGCAGGCTTAGCACTCTTGATTATTTCAGGAGTAATGCCATCCATTCCAGGGGCTTTTCCATTGGCTAGAGAATCAATGTCATCACTGAGTTCCGATTCTGTTGGCTGTTCGCTACATCACTCCAAGCAGAAGGGCCGCCTGCGCATCAACACTAACAGAATTTCTTATCCACAGCTGTTACATAAGTTTCTAAATTCACTTGAAAAAGCCCTTCAAAACACTCCTACAGGGGTTGCAGAGACCAAGTCGGCCCACATCAGAGACTCCATCTATGACTCAGCAATGACCACCTTTGGCAAACGTGAAAAGCAGAATGCAGACTGGTTTCAATCTCACTTTGAAGATCTGAAACCTGTCATAACCGTTAAGTGCATTGCACTGTTGAACTACAAGAAAGCCCCCAGCGAATTAACATCCATAGCACTTAAAACAGCCAGACGCGCTGTACAAAGAACAACCAGGCGCTGTGCAAATGACTACTGGCAACACCTTTGCTGTCATATTCAGCTGGCCTCTGACACCGTAAACATCAGAGGAATGTGTGATGGCATTAATAGAGCTTTTGGGCCAACCATCAAGAAGATTGCCACCTTCCCCCTCATGTCTGAATCAGGGGAAACGATCACTGACCAACACAAGCAAATGGACCGCTGGGTGGAGCACTACCTAGAACTGTACTCCAGGGAGAATGTTGTCACTGAGACTGCCCTCAGTGCAGCCCTGTCTCTGCCTGTCTGCAAATCACTGCCACCGGAAAGGTCAATTCGCTGAATTTTCCTGGAAGAGAGAGTTATAATGGATTTCCTGCTGGCCACTTAATTGTCTGTGTGTTTTAAGGAGGAGGATAAACAGAACAGCGGATGGACGCTTGGAAATTAAGACTTCAGGCCAGCAGGCCACATCCAACCTGTTAAGTATCCAGGCTACACTTCCTTCAATTCAAAGATGTCCTATCCGGATTGATCTTTGTCGGCTAGATTTTTTTTAATTCATTCATGGGATGTGGGCTTCTCCTGCTCCTATTTCTTATGTCTGTCGCTGGCAAGATTGACATTTATTGGCCATCCCTAATTGCCCTCAAGAAGGTGCTGGTGAGCTGCCTTCTTGGGTACAACTAAGTGGCTTGCTAGGCTTTTTTAGAGGGAGGTAAGAGTCGCGACATTGCTGTGGCTCTGGAGCCACATATAGACCAGATCAGGTAAAGACGGCAGATTTCCTTTCCTAAAGGACTTTAGTGAACCAGATGGGTTTTCATGGCAACCTGGGTAGTTTTATGGTCACCATTACTCATACAAGCTTTTTTATTCCCTTTTTAATTAAACTGAAATTGCCCAGATGTCACGGTGAGCTTTAAACTCTTGGCTCCAGATTATTAGCCAAAGCTTCTGGATTACTATTCTGGACACAGTACCGCTATACTGCCATACACCAAGGACGACTGTGGCTACTCCCCAGCTACAGTAATGGAAATATACCAACTGCCAGAAACTGATCTGTGGTCCCTTTGCAAAAGTCACAGCATTATCTGAAATGTTATGCTGGGCCCCCACCTGCCAAGAAACTGGGACAATGGAATGGAGTCCTTACAGGAGGCAGAGTGTGAAGAAGTGTAATCGAGGTAGCTGTGGGAGTCGGTGGTCTTATAATGAATATTTGTTGACAGCCTATCCCCAGAGATGGAGACAGAGAAGTCGAGGAAGGGAAGGGAAGTGTCAGAGATGGACCATGTGAAGGTGAGAGAAGGGTGGAAATTAGAAGCAAAGTTAATAAAGTTTTCTAGTTCCGGGTAGGAGCAGGAAACGGCACCGATACGGTCATCAATGTACCTTCTCCTCTTCACTATGGACGTCCAATCTCTCTACACCTCCATCCCCCACCAGGACGGTTTGAGGGCTCTCCACTTCTTCCTTGAACAGAGGCCCAACCAATCTCCATGCATCACCACCCTCCTCCGCCTGGCTGAACTTGTTCTCACATTGAACAACTTCTCCTTCAACTCCACTCACTTCTTCCAAGTAAAAGATGTTGCTATGGGTACCCGCATGGGTCCCAGTTATGCCTGTCTTTTTGTGGGATATGTTGAACATTCCTTTAGATTTAGATTTAGATTTAGAGATACAGCACTGAAACAGGCCCTTCAGCCCACCGAGTCTGTGCCGACCATCAACCACCCATTTATACTAATCCTGCACTAATCCCATATTCCTACCACATCCTCACCTGTCCCTATATTCCCCCACCACCTACCTATACTAGGGGCAATTTATAATGGCCAATTTACCTATCAACCTGCAAGTCTTTGGCATGTGGGAGGAAACCGGAGCACCCGGAGGAAACCCACGCAGACACAGGGAGAACTTGCAAACTCCACACAGGCGGTACCCAGAATTGAACCCGGGTCGCTGGAGCTGTGAGGCTGCGGTGCTAACCACTGCGCCACTGTGCCGCCCTGTTCCAGTCCTACTCAGGCCCCCTCCCCCAACTCTTTTTCCGGTACATTGATGACCGTATCGGTGCCGTTTCCTGCTCCTGTTCGGAACTGGAAAACTTCATTAACTTTGCTTCTAATTTCCACCCTTCTCTCACCTTCACATGGTCCATCTCTGACACTTCCCTTCCTTTCCTCGACTTCTCTGTCTCCATCTCTGGGGATAGGCTGTCTACAAATATTCATTATAACCCCACCGACTCCCACAGCTACCTCGACTACACTTCTTCACACCCTGCCTCCTGTAAGGACTCCATTCCATTGTCCCAGTTTCTCTGTCTCCGATGCATCTGCTCTGATGATGCTACCTTCCACGACAGTGCTACCGATACGTCTTCCTTTTTCCTCAGCTGAGGATTCCCCCCCACTGTTGTTGACAGGGCCCTCAACCGTGTCCGGCCCATTTCCCGCACCTCTACCCTCACCCCTTCCTCTCAGAACCGAAACAGGGTTCCCCTTGTCCTCACTTTCCACCCCACCAGCTTCAAGATCCAAAGGATCGTCCTCTGCCACTTCCAGCATGATGCCACCACCAAACGTATCTTCCCCTGTCAGCATTCTGAAGGGATTGTTGCCTCCACGACACCCTTATCCACTCCTCCATTACCCCCACCACCTCATCCCCTTCCATCGCAGGAGGTGTAATACCTGCCCATTTACCTCCTCATTATCCAAGGCCCCAAACACTCCTTTCAAGTGAAGCAGCAATTTACTTGTACTTATTTATTTATTTAGAGATACAGCTCTGAAACAGGCCCTTCGGCCCACCGAGTCTGTGCCGACCACCAACCACCCATTTATACTAATCCTACATTAATCCCATATTCCTACCACACCCCCACCTTCTCTCAATTCCCCTACCACCTACCTATACTAGGGGCAATTTACAATGGCCAATTTACCTATCAACCTGCAAGTCTTTGGCTGTGGGAGGAAACCGGAACACCCGGCGGAAACCCACGCAGTCACAGGGAGAACTTGCAAACTCCGCACAGGCAGTACCCAGAATCGAACCTGGGTCGCTGGAGTTGTGAGGCTGCGGTCCTAACCACTGCGCCACTGTGCTGCACTTCTTTCAATTTAGTATACTGTATTCGCTGCTCACAATGTGATCTCCTCTGCATTGGGGGGACCAAACACAGATTGGATGTCCGCTTTGCGGAACACCTCCACTCGGTCCATAAGCATGACCCGAGCTTCCAGTTGCTGGCCATTTCAACACCCCCCCCCGCCCCTGCTCTCATGCTCACATCTTTGTCCTGGGATTGCTGCAGTGTTCCAATGAATATCAACGCAAGCTCGAGGAACAGCATCTCATTTACCGATTAGGCATAATACAACCTGCCGGACTGTACAATAATTTCAGAGCATGACGGGTCCCCCTTTTTATGCTTGGTTATTTTTTCTTTTTTTCTTCTCCCTTTTTTATTTGGTTACTTTATTTTAGGTTTTTCAGTTTGTTCAGTTTTTTCCACTGTGCTTACCCACTGCTTTGGTTTTTTAAATATTTTTTTTATGTTTGTGCTTGGAGTGCTCTGTACTTTACAGTCATTCACACCCTCTCTGTACTAACGCTTTGTCTTTCAGCACACCATTAACATACCGTTTGCCTTTGCTCCATGACCTTCTGGTCAGTTATTCTCTGTAACCCTGTCCTATCAACACCTTCACCTTTGTTATCTCTTGCCCCACCCCTGCTTTACTTGCTTAAAATCTTTTACATTTCGAATATTTGTCAGTTCAGAAGGGTCTCTGACCTGAAACGTTAATTCTGCTTCTCTCTGCACAGATGCTGCCAGACCTGCTGAGTATTTCCAGCATTTCTTGTTTTTATTATCGTCACATGACTAGCCTATTTGGCAACCTGGGTTTTTCTGAATTGGACAAACTGTTTGAATACAGAGAGTGTTTGCTCCTGGACTGAAGATCTCTCCTGTCTGCTCTCATCTCTTTCTCACAAGCCTCTGAATCCACTGAAGACACATGAACCCCAAGAGAGAAAAGTCTCCTACAGTGAACAAAGTTTAAGAAGAATAGTGGGCTCCAATGAAAAGCAAGAACTACCTACGATCAAGGACTCTACAGTGAACTCTAAAAACCGTAAAAAAACTCTTCAGATATTGCCTCAAACTTTTCCACTTTATTTTTCTTCTGCTCTTTTCTGTCTCTATTTGCACGTGTGTATCACGTATGCATGCTAGCGTGGGTGCGTCGTGTATCCGTGGGCGTTAACCGAATTAGAGTTCAAGTTTAACTTCAATAAACTTCAATTTTTCTTCCTTAAACCTAAGAAAGCCTGCTTGTGCTGGTTTCTTTGCCTTATAGTTGGAAAGCAGTGAACAAGGATTTACCAAGAGGGAGCTAAAAACAGTGTGTTTAAAATTAAACCCTGTTACGGGAAGACCAGGTGAAGGCTGAAAGGGACACTTAGACCTTTTTCTCACCAGGTCATAACAGTAGCTATGAATGTGCCAACACCACCACATTTTTAGGCAACTGGCTGTTTCCAAGTAGCTGCTGGTGAAATTCACATCACTCATTAAGCATTACTTAGGTGACAATTAATAGGTAAACAGACATTTGGGATTGTAATGTATTTGTGGGCTGAATTGGTTATAGGGATCTCTCCATTACTGTCCCCATGGCTTATTCTTTCCAAAAAAAGTCCACAAGATTTAGAATCATAGCACAGTTACAGCAGAGAAGGAGGCCATTTGGCCAGTCGTGTCTGTGCAGGCTATCTGCAAGGCTACAGATTAACTCAATTTAATTTCACCCTGACATACGCAGATATTTAATGGTGATTATGCTTTCAGGTGCAGGTAATAAGAATCTTGTCACTTGCTATTCAAACACAGCAGGAAGTGTGATTTGGAATGAAGAGCAGTAGGGGAGGAATATGCAATTGAGAGAGGTTGGTGAGGTTTTCTTGTGCTTAATAACTTTCTCATTCATCTCGCTTTTACATCATGTGACCCTGGAAGATGTAGAGCTGAGTCACGCTTCCTGGGTATTGGTGCCTGCATAGACTTTTGCCAAGCTGATTAAAACATTTACAGCACTGAATTTCATTTACAGGATCGTTGAAGTGGCATTGACCATCTGCTTCTGGGGTTTCTTTTCTTGCCTGCCAAAGGGCCTAACTCTTGCCCTTATCTCTGCAAACGTGACGGTCACCATAGCTTCAGAATATTTTGGGCCTTTGGCATTGCAGATCCTTTGATCTTACTCCTCCTTCTGTCATTGGAATTATAACATGAGCTCTAGTTTCATCTCTCCTTGTCATCAACCTGTTGTGCTTCTGGTCCTTTACTCTGGCACCATTTCCCCCCCACTCCCAGCGACAGAGAATCAGTCATAGGAACAACGGAAGATGGAAACAGCAGTAGGCCATTCAGCCCCTCGAGCCTGTCCCGCAATTCAATGAGATCTTGGCTGATCCGCGGCCTAACTCCATATACCTGCCTTTGGCCCGTATCCCTTAATATCCTTGCTTAACAAAAATCTATCTATCTCAGATTTAAAATTAACAACTGTTCTAGCTGCAACTGCTGTTTGTGGGAGAGAGTTCCAAACCTCTACCACCTTTTGCGTGAAGAAGTGCTTCCGAACATCTCTCCTGAACGGTCTGGTCCTAATTTCTAGACTATGCCCCCTAGTTTTAGAATAGTTTATCTTTATCTAGCCTGTCTTTTCCTGTTAATATCTTGAAGACTTCAGTCAGATCACCCCTTAACCTTCTAAATTCTAGCGAAAACAGGCCTAATTTGTGTAATCTCTCCTTGTAACTTAACCCCTGTAGTCCAGGTATCATTCTTGTAAACCTACGTTGCACTCCCTCCAAGGCCAATATATCCTTCCTAAGGGGTGGTGCCCAGAACTGCTCACAGTACTCCAAGTGGGGACTAACCAGGGTTTTGTACAGCTGCAGCATAACCTCTGTGTCTTTATACTCCAATCCTCTAGATATAAAGACTAGCATTCCATTAGCCTTTTTGATTATTTTCTGCAGTTGCTCATGGCATTTTAAAGACCTATGCGCCTGAATCCCCAAGTCTCTTTGGACATCCACTGTACTTAACCTCTTCCCATTTAGAAAGTACCCTGCTCTATCCTTTTTTGGTCCAAAATGGATAACCTCACACTTGCCTGCATTGAAATCCATCTGCCACAGTTTTGCCCACTCACCTAGTCTGTCAATATCTCTTTGCAATGTTATGCTACCATCTAGACTGTCTACAATGCTGCCTACCTTTGTATCATCAGCAAATTTGGATATATGACTTACTATGCCATCATCCAAATCGTTAATGAATAATGTGAATAATTGAGGCCCCAACACAGATCCCTGCGGGACACCACTAGTTACATCCTGCCAATCGGAGTACTTACCCATTATCCCCACTCTCTGTCGCCTACCACTCATCCAACTTCCTAACCATGTCAATAATTTGCCCTCAACTCCATGGGCTTCTACCTTAGTTAACAGTCTCTTATGTGGGACTTTCTCAAATGCCTCCTGGAAATCCATCTAAATAACATCCATAGACATTCCCCTGTCCACTACCTTAATCACCTCTTCAAAAAATTCAATGAGATTTGTCAGGCATGATCTTCCCATCATGAATCCATGCTGGCTGTCCCTGATTAACTGAAATTTTTCTTGGTGTTCAGTCACCCTATCCTTGATTATAGACTCCAGCAACTTGCCCACCACAGATGTCAGGCTAACTGGTCTGTAATTTCCTTGGTTCCCCCTTTCACCCTTCTTAAAAAGTGGAGTGACTTGTGCAACTTTCCAATCCAGAGGGACCACTACTGAATCTAGAGAACTCTGAAAGACTATAGTTAAGGCATCTACAATGTGCTCCCCTACTTCACTTAACACCCTCGGATGGAAACCGTCAGGTCCTGGGGATTTCTCACTCTTTAGTTCCATTAATTTCCTTGTTACTGATGTTTTACTTATTAATTTTACTTATTAATATTATTGTATTAAGGCCCTGTCCCCTATCAGCTATTATTTTTTTCGGGACCTCCGGCAAATTATCCTCCTTTTCAACTGTAAATACTGAGGCAAAGTAATTGTTCGACACGTCTGCCATTTCCCCATTATCAATGACAATAACTCCATTTTCAGCTTTTAGTGGGCCTACATAGCTCTTGACCACCCGTTTTCCCTTTATGTAACTATAAAATTTCTTCTTATTGATTTTGATGTCCCAGTCAGGAGCAGATTCCTGCTCTAAAGGAAAATGTGGTGAGTTACTAGCAGAATTATTTGGGCAGGTGGAAATTTGATAAAAATACTTCAGAAAAGGGCACAGGGGAAATAAAATATTTTGAAATGTACAGATCCCAGGCATTGTACCTGAAAGAGGAGTATTGCCACTTTAAGAAATATAATAACATGCATACAAGGTTCTGGTAGCTTCATACTGCACCCAGCAGGATGCTGCAGATTATTCCTTTGAATGCCTTGTTATTGTTGCAGTTGTAGAAAGTGCATCATGGCTTCTACAGAGATGGTGCTGTTGAAAGAGGAAAAAAAACAGTGCAAATTCTCTAAGGATCCTGTAAAAACTCAGAACCATTTCATCCCTTCTTTTAAACAAGGCTCCCCATAAAATCTTAAGCGTTTGAAAGACTCTTGTTAGATGTTTAAAAAAATATTATCCGGTAACATGGATGTCCTACAAGGAAGTATGCAAATCGATAAAGCTTTACAGGGGTTTAGTGGAGAAGACTGCAACTGCAGTGTGATTCCCAGGGGACACTGCTGACCATATGTTATTCACTTCAGTCACATGATCCAGACCACATTCTCAAACATTCAGTTTACAGGAAATGTAGCGTTGCTTTACAATAAACAGGAGTATAGTGTAACTTTCAGGTCAAGGGCAGCAGTTTTTTTAAAAGCTATATTAAAATGTAACTACACTATTACTTTAACATATGCTTATTAATCATCTCTACTTATGGTCATCTTGAATAATTTTTTATTTCAAAAACACATTTCTGATTAATGTAGGTTTCAGGAGAAGACTAATGTTGTCTTTTCTCCCCCACACAAAGCAATCTGAGAAATATAAATTATGCTGTGTGCGTATTTTCCAATAAAATGTTGTCCTGGTTGAGTCCATGCAGCTTATATTCTTATTCTGGCGAGTTTAAACATTTGCATGACAGTGTATTCCTGATCAGTTGTAAATAGCAGGTCTCATAGCAAATGTGAACAACCATTCCCTCTTCAAAGTTTTTTTAAAAAAGTGTCGCTAGCAGTGAAAACGCCAATGGCGCACACAGGACTGTATTCCAGTGAAACGGGTTCATTAAATTCTCTAGTGGGTTTGAACTAGACATTTCTGTCCAACTGCTGTCAAAATATTACTCATCATCCACACCAAGATACAAGAAAAAAAGACAAGGTGCTATTCTCATGTCTCACAGACAACCAATTGTGGACAGCTTTATAAAGAATGCAGACACAAAAAAATGCAAAGTAAAAGCAAAAATAAAACAGGTCATCTATCTACCTGCCTGCTTATCTATTTTTATAATCTCCCTATTTATCCATCCAGAGTAGAAAGACAACTATCCTCTTCACTAATGTTCCGGTGGCTTGTCAGAATTGCAATGAATAGACTGGACTACCTTAAGGTTCTCATTCACACTTTCAAATCTCTATGGCCTCAATGCTCCTTACCTCCATGACCTACTCGAGCTCTATGTGCACCCTCCAGCCCACAAACACTGGCCTACTTTACCTTTATGCTCCTTCAGCCACCTTTCCCCTGCCCTCCGAAACTTTCCTCAGCATCTCTACTTTACCACCTCACCTTAAAATATCTTCTTTAGACCCTCACCTTTGTCCTCTCCTGACTCTGGCACCAATAACTTTCTTATAATATAGGCTTTATTGCTGCGACATAGGAAACACTTGTAGAGGATCCAATTCATACCAATAAGGCTATTACATTGTTTTATTATGAAGAGAATATATTTTATGAGGGAAATTTGCTCTCATCAGGCATGGGATCTGCTGGGCCTAACAGGGATGAGCTAGGCTGGATTCCGAGTTGGATGGAAATGGCCCTAAACACATTTCCAAAGATGCTTGCATAACGTAACAGGGTGAGGCCTGAATACCCTTGCCGTGCTAGACTGCAGTTTGTGTCAGTTCTTACATGGGGTGGGAAACCCAGATGATCTAGACTCTGCCCCAAGTTACAAATCTGTCACTGGGATCATACTACAGTCTGCCCTCCCCAAAATGAAATTTTGGGCTATATGTTTTTGTACAGTCTGGTCTTGACATTGCTGTGAAAGGTACTGCCGGAATTTAATCAGTGCTTAGTTGGTGATAATGATGACTAGCAGGTGAAAAGTAATTTTTAATTTCAATAATTATTGATTGCTACTAAAGGATTAGAACAGAAACTTTGTGGCAGTTATTCACTCCTCCAATTTCCCAGCTTTTAATCCACATTGAAAATAAGGTAAACTAGAGGTTGGTGTCATTTCATATACCCCAGTGCCATCTAGACCAGGAAGATCCCAGGCTTCGTCCCTGATTGATAACGAATTAGGTAATCTCAGAACTGAGGCTACTCCAATTAGCCTGGTTTAAGGAGGATTACTTTTCCGATTTGTCTAATATCAACATTATCATCATAGCTCTCAGCCATGAGTTGCTCTTCTGTGTGTACTGGACCAGTGTTCAGTGGCACAGTTCACCTGAGAGAAGCAGAGGTACGCAAATTTGGCAATTAGATTTTTGGAGTTTGTTCAGCGCTATAAATCTTTTGGGTCCATATTTTGATTAAGGGCCTCTCCACTGTTAAAATGTTTGTTCTTAGTTTTGACTTTCTGTGGTTTCTGGTCATATATTTAACCTCTTGGCACTACGAATAGTACAGACTAAACAAAAACTTCTCTCTGCTGTGTTATTGAACTTTATACTCTGAAAATTAGTTCCAGTTTTCCAATCACATTTCTGTTCCAAGTGTGTTGATTCTTCACAGGTTGGTGAATTTTTCTGCATTTACCATTGAAAAAAAAATCAATCAAATTAAATTGCAGTGATCCAATAATGCTATCAGGTCTGTTGTCACAAATGTAATATATCCAGCCCCTATAGCATCATAGCACGTCAATGAGATATTACTAGTATTAATTTTCAAATGGATTCCACATCAAGCACAACTCTTGAATAGAAAGTTCGAAATCTTGCGCACAGTTTGAACTAGAACAGACACCTTTGAGTAAAATGATAATCTAATTGAAAGGTCCAAATGTTTGTAAAGAACACAGCTTTGCTGTTTAGTTGATGACATTATGAGCCCCTCAATTGAATTACTACCCTGTGATTCATTTAAAGCAATCCTTTATAGAGTTAAAGCTCTATTGGGCAGTCATCTATCTCAAATGGTGTAGCTAATTCAGGCTTTTATGTAATTTAATTTGCTCAGAAACCTACATCAGCATAGAAATTAAATGGTTTGGATGTTTGATGTAGGAGCATATGTATAAACGAGCACAATATCTGAATTGTGCCACCCAATTTCACAACATACTTTGGCAACATTGCAGGATTAAACAGTTTGACTTACAGGGTGGCCTCAAGCACATAGAGACTTTCCATTTGTTTTTGGATATGATGCATAGATAGAAACATGCAAATTTGTTTAGATATTTCCAGAGAATTGGGTTTAGCATTATGTTTTGAGTCTCAGTGACAAGAAACTGAGGAGAGTTAAAGCTATTCTCCATTTAAAAAAAAAAACATTTTAAAATCAAAATATATATTCACTTCCCAGGCTAATATTTTTGGAAATACCTAATGCAAAGCCCTTAAGGGCTACTGATTAAGATCACTCAAAAACTATGCATTGAATTGAGTATATAAATTGATAAATATAACAATCTGACATACTTGAATTTCAACAATTTGGACAACCTGCTTACTCAAGTTTATTCACGTTGCCATTAAATTTAGCATTAGAAACAAGTTAACCAAATTAACTAAGAGACATAAATTGTAGTGCAAACTCAAACTGGTAAAACCAGCAGTGGCTTGAATAAGTTGAACAAAGTTTGATTGAACAAGTACAGTAGCATCAATGCCAAAATCAGATTATATATTGCTGTAGTACTTACAATACTAATGTAAAGTATCAAGCTAAAAGACTGAAGAGAATAAATTGGATGCTTTGAATCACAAATGTGTCTGTGAGATACTGAAGGCAAAATGGAATGTCTAATCAGTAATGAGGTAATTCATTGTAGGCCAAGGCAACCTGTGCAACAGCAATGATAAGGGAGGGCAAACATATGTGCCACTGATCCAGCAAGAAATTTGACAATGAATTTCATAACTTTACAAATTGAGACAATTATTGCAATTTGACAGAAAGCTTGAATTTCAATAACCAATATAAATAAACCTGCTGACTTTGGCGTTAACTTAGTGTGGACACATTTGCAAAATGAAACAAGATCAATTTCTATAATTAGCAATGGATTGGATACTGGTGGGAATCATAAACATGATAGACAAACAGATGTGTTGGCAAGAACTGACAGAGGAAGGTCTGAAAGAAATGGACAATCCCAGTGACAAGACAATGAAAGAAGTTTTGGACCTGTAATTTGGAAACAACCATTAGACCAAATGTAACCAATGATGTGGTGCAGCCAGGGCCCGACAAAAGAAAATAAATTGGGACCATTGGCAATCTTGGCTAGACACAAGCTGCACATGTTTGTTCAAAACAGCTGGGTCAATTCATTAAAGACAATCAAAAATTACTTCCAAATAAGTTAAAACAATTGGATTAAAATCGATAAAGGCAAGAAAAGTCATTTTGATTGACCAGATATCTTGCTAGAGGGATGAATGTGGCTACAATTCAAAATTACTTCATTGACTACAAAGCACTTTGGACATGGGGACATGAAAGACACTGTACAGATACAAGGAGCAGGATTTTCCGTTTTGGGTCAGGCCCGGACGTTGGGGTCAGATGAGGGTCCCGACCCCGCACTGTGTTGGGAGTAGTCACCTGACATCGATTTTTGCCTGGATTAGCCAACTAGCAGCCAGAGGGTGTACTCACTGTCCAAATCATGAGGCCTCCTCTCAGCACTATTACAATATTTGAAATTTAAAAATGGACAGATTTGCTGGACTCCCACCAGGTAGATGGGAGATGAAAGGCAGCCTCAAAGTGATCCTGGAGCGCTGGACCCCCAGTCTGCTGCCAGGAGGGCACTTCCAGGCATCTGCCGTGATCCCAACAGAATAGGGGGCCCACAGGCCAACTGGAAAATTCCAGTCGGTCTCTGATCATTGGCCTTTATTGGCCTTTTAATTAACTTAAGCTACCTACCACTTCCTGATAATAGCTCAGGGCAGGATGGTGCTGGCAAACCAGCACACCAACCGGCGGCACCAAATTACACACCTGCCTACCTCCATTCCTCCCCCCCATATCAGGGCTTAAATCCTGCCCAAGGTCTTGCTATTCCTGAAGTGTAAGCCTAGATAATGTGTGTCAGTTGGCTGGTCAACCATAAGAAGCATCACCAGATGTTAACATGAATGCATTTCTAGTGCTGTTGAGGACCTGCCAGCTTCCCAATGCAGCTGAGTCTTCAGTCTGCTGTTGGACAGGCGGGAGTGCAATGCACCTCCTTAATCTATGCTTTCCATTTTCTATTCACCCTCTCCACCAGGGATGTCCATCTTGTCTTCCCTGACTTCCTCATTGTCAGCGACCCTGGTGATCTCCATGGCTCCCTCTTCCATGCTGTTGAGGATGTGTAAAAAGGGAACCTCTGCTCCTGTCTGGGCTCTTTTGTGGGCATTGTGAGCCTCTTTCTCCTGCAAGGACAAAAGAGCTTCTTCTCAAGGCCATTAGTGCCTTAAAGAGTCATAGAGTTATACAGCACAGAAACAGGCCCTTCGGCCCATTGCTTTTGCAAATAGCGCTTCAGTGGCCTGCGAGATGCAGTGGTGTGCAGCCATTTGCAAGAGGCCACCAAGGTCCTCAGCTGCTCCTTTGAAGGAGCCAGAGGTGAAGATGTTCAAGGCTACAGTGACTTTGATGGCACTGGCAGGGCATGGCGAACAGTGCTGCGAGGTGTGAGGTCTTCAGCGACAAGGGCACAAGTCTTTTTTTAATTCTTTCATGACATATGGGCGTCGTTGGCAAGGCCAGCATTTGATGCCCATCCCTAATTGCCCTTGACAACTAAGTGACTTGCTAGGCCATTTCAGAGGGCAGTTAAGAGTCAACCACATTACTGTAGGTCTTGGAGTCACATGTAGGCCAGACCAGGCAAGGATGGCAAATTTCCTTCCCTAAAGGACATTAATGAACCAGATGGGTTTTTACGACAATCGATGATAGTTTCATGGCACTATTACTGAGACTTCGTTTCAATTCCAGATTTTTAAAATTAATTAATTGAACTTATTAATTAATTGTAATTTAAATTCCATCAGCTGCCGTGGTGGGACACAAGAGCGCAAGAAATAGGAGCAGGCGTTGACCATATGGCCCATTGAGCCTGCTCCGCCATTCAATACAATCATGGCTGATTTTGGGCTTCAATTCCACTTTCCTGTCCACTCCCCATATCCCCTGATTCCCTGTGAGACCAAAAATCTATCTATCCCAGCCTTAAATGTATTCAATGATGGACCATCCACAACCCTCTGGGGTAGAGAATTCCAAAGATTTACAACCCTTTGAGTGAAGTAATTTCGCCTCACCTCAGTCCTGAATGATTGACCGTTTTATCCTGAGACTGTGTTCTAGATTCCCTGACCAGTGGAAACAATCTCTCAGCTTCTACCCTATCCAGCCTTTCAGAATCGCATGTCTTAATTAGATCACCTCTCATTCTTCTAAACTCCAGAGGATATAGGCCCAATTTACTCAGCCTCTCATTGTAGGGCAACCCCCTCATCCCAGGGACCAATTTAGTAAATCTTTGCTGCGCTGCCTCCAGTGCAAGTATATCCTTTCTTAAATGTGGAGGACAAAACTGCACACAGTATTCCAGGTGCGATCTCACCAAAGTCCTGTATAATTTTAGTAAGACTTCTTTATTCCTGTACGCTAATTCCCTTTCAATAAAGACCAACATGCCATTTGCCTTCCTAATAGCCTGCTGCACCTGCATGTTAACTTTATGCGTTGCTTGTATGAGTACCCCCAAGTCTTTCTGAACATCAACATTTATCGCACCTTCTAAAAATTATTCTGCTTTTCTATTTTTAATGACCAAAGTGAACAACTTCACACTTCCCTACATTATACTCCATTTTCCATCTTGTTGCCCACTCACTTAACCTTTCTATACCTCTTTGCAGCCTCTCTATGTCCTCACTGTAGCTTACCTTTCACTGGGCTTTGTATCATCAGCAAATTTAGATACATTACTCTCTGTCTCTTCATCCAAGTCATAAATATAGAGTGTAAATAGCTGAGGCCCAGCACTGATCCTTGCGGCATCCCACTATTCACTGCCTGCCAACTTGAAAATGCCCCATTTATGCCCACCCTCTGCTCCCTGTCTGTTAACCAGTCCTCTATCCACGCCAGTTTATTACCCCCAACACCATGAGCCCTTATCTTGCCTATTAATCTTTCATGTGGCATCTTATCGAATGCCTTTTGGAAATCCAGGTATACTACATCTACTGGTTCCCCTTTATCTACCCTACTAGTTATATCCTCAAAAAACTCTAATAACGTTGTCAAACAGGATCTCCTGTGGCACAGTGGCTCAGTGGTTAGCACTGCAGCCTCACAGCTCCAGCGACCTGGGTTCAATTCTGGGTACTGCCTGTGTGGAGTTTGCAAGTTCTCCCTGTGTCTGCGTGGGTTTCCTCCGGGTGCTCCGGTTTCCTCCCACATGCCAAAGACTTGCAGGTTGATAGGTTAATTGGCCATTATAAATTGCCCCTAGTATAGGTAGGTGGTAGGGAAATATAGGGACAGGTGTGGTAGGAATATGGAATTAGTGTAGGATTAGTATAAATGGGTGGTTGATGGTTGGCACAGACTCAGTGGGCCGAAGGGCCTGTTTCAGTGCTGTATCACTAAACTAAACTAAAATCATGCTGACTTGTTCTAATCATACTATGCTTTTCCAAGTGCAATATTAAGACTTCTTTAATAATAGTTTCCAGCATCTTCCCAATGACTGATGTTAGGCTAACCGGTCTGTATTTCCCTGTTTTCTCTCTACCTCCTTTCTTGAAAAGCAGCGTAACATTTGCCAACTTCCAATCTGACAGGACCATTCCTGAATCTAAAGAATTCTGGAAAATCATAGCCAGCACATTCACTAGCTCTGCAGCTATCTCTTTTAGAACCCTAGGGTGTAGGCCATCTGGTCTCGGGGACTTGGCAGATTTTAGTCCCTCAAGTTTCTCCAATACTTTTTCTTGACTGATATCAATTTCCTTAATTTCCTCACTCTTTTTAGGCCCTAGGTTACTGCCTATTTCTGGTATGGAACTTGTGTCTTCTACTGTGAAGACAGACACAAAATATTTGTTCAGTGCCTCTGCCATTTCCTCATTCCCCATGATGATTTCTCCTGTCTCTGCCGCTAAGGGACAAACATCTACTTTAGCCACTCGCTTCCTTTTTATGTACTTATAAAAGCTCTTACAATCTGTTTTTACATTGCTGGCTAGTTTGCTGTCATATTCTGTTCTGTCTGGACAGTCTCTTGTGGCACTTGTTCTCGGTCATTTCAAGATAGCTGTGTCTTCAGTGGTACAGCTTGTGCTGAGGAGATGGCCTCCATTACCTTCCCGCCCCTCATTCCTCTCCTCTGCCCTCCTCATGACCAGGGCTTTGTCCTTCCTGCGGAGGATGTTGCTCCTCATTGCCACTGGACCTGAAACCTGAAAGTCACGCTCCCATTGTCAGCTGCTGCCTTCCTTGTGCTCAGGTGGCCTCCCAGTTGTGTTCGGAAGCCTTGACCCCTCCACTTCTGCCCACATGATGCCAACAGGGTGACAACCTCTGCACTGTCTGAGCACTTCTGACCACTCTCCCCACAACCAGCGCAGACACAATGACACCTTGTACTGATGGCTGAGACACCCTTTGAGCCATTCTCCCTTTCATGCAACCAGCTAATTTGTCGGGGCTGCTATGACTGTCTCCCTGCTGTGTATCTGCCTCCATGCACCTGGTCTGCCCCAGACCCACTGTGCAGCCCATGTGTCCCCATCAAAATTTGAACATGGCTCTCAATGAGCTCTTTAACAAACTCAATTATGCTTACTGATGGATTGGGTGGGTTCTCTGTACCGCCCTCCCCCCGCCTTGGGTGAAACTTGCTGACACTGGGGATGGTGATGGGAAACCAGCACGCTAGCCAGCGCTGGTATTTTCATCACCCACTCACTTCCATTCCTGCCCCTGGTGGGACCCAAACATCCAGCCCTATGACTCTATTAGCTGCTGAATTTATCAGCAAAACTTCAGCAGAATTGTTTTACTGCATTTCCTGCCTGGTAGCCAGTCAGATGGAGGTGCTGGCAGGCTGCTGAGCAGGAATGCCTGTGGCACAAGGCAGCAGCTAGGGACCACTGTGGACAGTCCCCGGGAATCAAGAAGATGGAGGGGTGTCAGAGTGTGGTAACATTGGTGGGGGTGAGAGCAGTGGAGAGTGCTAGGATCGCGAGATCGTGGGGAAAGAAATCAGGGGTAGAGAAATCACAGGGCAGGAGAGACCATGGAGGGAGCAGGGGGGAGGTGCAAACACTGCTGTTACTCCTGGCCTGCCAGCAGAGCAGGAAAAGCACTTTCCTGCTGGATCTGGTTCCTCCTGCCTCCCGACCAGTTCTGGGAAACCAAGCCCACAGCTGTTAAATTTAAATGGCTGCCAAAATCTGAGGAACACCGTCCCACTTAAATATTATAATTGCCAACCCATCTCTCCAGGGTGACACTCCCAAACCCGCCTCAGTGAAACCAGATGTAGACGTGTTTACTGCAGTTTGGGGTTGAATTCACATTTTTAACAATCTGACCTCACCTTTCACTAGCCTCCCCTCCCCCCCTTCTGCCCATTGTGGGGATGTTGAAATTGCTCCTGTTTTAGGGGTCTTAACTCCATTCTGGCTAATAGCAGCTAACTCAGCATAGACCAGGAACTGAACTTTGGAATTTTCCTGCTCTGGATGGTTCAGTAATTCACTGCCTTAATCAGCTGAGCCATCAGGGAAGGCCAGGATTGAATTTTAATCACATAAAATGAGTTTTAAAATGAGCTCTTCTCCACATGTTGTCAGTGGTTTAATAAGATGCTGTGAACAATTCAGACATTTTAAAGAAACTTGTAATTAGTCAGTAGAGAGTTCTGTCGTATGCTGACATATCACTAAATTACAAAATGCATACACAGGAAATAGGCCATTTGGCCCATCTTAGCTCTTCTATCCATTATGGAAGACTTTCATTCCAAATGTTAATGACTTTCTGCTTAAAGTTCTTTATGACATCCATCCTAAACTTCCCTTTCACCAGCTTTACCTTCGGCCCACTGTTCTACATTGGCATATCTTGAATTAGTGTTTTGGATTAATTTTATCCACACCTTTTAATATTTTACATATTTTGGTCAATGAAAGGGTTGTTGTCCCTTCTCACTTTTTTCCTGCAAAGTTGAAGAGCCCCAGTTTCTCCAGAAGGTTAATCTCAGAAAACCTTTAAATCAAGGTTGAGCATTGATGTAGGAAACATTTGTAAAAACATTGGGAGGAATTACAAGAATCTCACATTTACTAAAGAAAGGAAGAAATGTAGGGTTCAGGATGTTGATAGCAATGTAAGCTGTTACGACCAAGGAGGGAGTAATTCACTGTTAATCCAGTCCCACTACTCCACAGATCACAAAATATTAGTAAAGATTCCCACCTACCAGAAAATAGCCAAATGATTTCCACAAAACCAGGTTTCTTTAAACAACATCAAAATTAGCTATTGATTAATAAATTAAGTCTTAAACAATAATGAGATAACTCTATAGGTGAAAGGATCCTTTTCAAGCTTCTTATTCTTCCTAACCCTCATGAACACAAACATACATGCAAAACAAAAGATTGACCAGTTTTAAAAGGATGTTTTGGATGACAACTCTTTCTTAGGAATAATAAAATAACTGGTTGTAAAGTTCTGGTAGGATATTTCCAGGTCGGTGAGGTGTCCCAGAGTAGAATAGTCAGATACCACTCAAAGTCTCTCCTGGTGAGGTTGATGAACAGTCTGTGATGGGTAGGTGTTCACAGCACTTTGTCTGCAGCAGGCATCAAACAGATCTTTCAGCAAAGGGTGTAGCAACAGATCTACTTGAGTTTTGAAATAGCACTGTAGCAATAGAAGCTTTCTTGAGCTTTCAGGATCTCCCAAAACATAAGAGGCAACAGGAATCACTCCTGCGGCAGAGATCTTTCAGACTAGAGGCAATAGGAATTTTCTACCTTTTAAAATGCAGGGCTTCCTCTCAGTAAAGGAGCCTTTCTCCACAGAGAGCAGCAACTCCTCTTTTCCTGGGTCTTTTCCGTTCCAGGGGTCTTTTTTCTTTCTCCAGGCAGACCACAGCCACCACCTCAAATGTAGAATTTCTTTTTACAAAAGAGGCAAATCTTTTTTCCCTCTGGTCTGCAAACACAGGTCCCAGCCAGTTTGTTCTGCCTCTTGCCTGTCCAGTTCTCTGGTCTTTTCAAAGCCAAAAGTGAAACCAAAACTCTTAACGATAAGTTATGTCATCTGTCATTTCTCTTGCTGTTGTTTGGAACAGGTATCTTGCAGTCTGTCCCACTCAGTTCACACACCAATGTTCCAGCATTCAATGTTCATAAAAAATCCGTTTTCTCAGTCTTTTTAAAAACACACAGAATTCTTAGCTTTCAAATAAAAAAAACACTTGTGACACCTCCGCCCTTGGCGAAATGAAATGCCATTCTTGAATGCGTTTCATTACAATGTAAAACAGAAATTTGAAAAAACATTTTAAACACATTTTTGCATTCATGCACATCATTCACTCTAATGATAGTTAATACAATTTTTCTTTGTACCATTGTTACTGATGTAACTCAATAAGGTTAAATTTGTGACAAAGCATCGGTGATAACATTGTTTTTTTCCCAAAAAGTGTACTATCTTCAAGTGACAAAGCTGCAACAATAAGCTCCATCTGAATATTCCTGCATTTTTGTTTTTAAATTTTTACACAAAGGTTTTCCCATTCAGTCAATTGCAACCTTCCAAACATTGTCTTCCAGATGTTTTATGTGTTCCTTCCAAGTGTCCCTACAGACAGCAAGGTAAACTGCACAGTTAGGAACATTGGCCATATTGGGTTCACTAGTCTCTGAGAAGTTTTTTGAGTATCTGTTAACCTATGTGGTATCACTTGACACTGGAGAACCCCGTCCAGTGTAACAAAAGATGATTCTTCCTTAGCTTGGAGTGTCAAAGGAATTTGACGGTATCCTTTTAACAAATCTATCTCTGTAAGAAACATGACACTGCCCACTCTGTCAATACAGTCTTCTAAGGATGGAAATGGGTAGGAGTCTGCCTTCATTACCGCATTGACTTTTCTGTAGTCTATGCAAAGTCAGGTTGACCCATCAGGTTTAGGCACTAAGGTTATTGGTGAACTCCAGCTGCTTCGACGAGGTTCAATTAAGTTGTTTTCCAGTGTGTATTGGATTTCTGCTTTTACTTGGGCCTGTTTGTCTAGACTTAAGCGATAAGAATGATTTTTTAAAGGAACGGATTCCCCGACATCCACATTATGTGTGGCAAAGGTTGTACATCCTGGCTTATCCCTACAGACTCTTTTAAATGCTGTGAGAAACCTTGTTAGGTCTTCTTGTTGTTCTGCATCTATGTAAGAAAGCATGTTGTTCAATTTTCCTTGCCATTATGTATCAGCTAACCGGCTAGTTGGAGGTTCAATTTGAGAATTGTCTAGGCCTCCTTCTGCCTCATCCTCACAATCCTTTTCCTTCTCAACAGTCCCCATTACCTGACATACCTGTACTGGCTTATCCTCCTCTGTGCGATAATATTGCTCTAACATATTGATACGGCACAGCCGATTATTTTTCCAGCGATCTGGGGTGTCAATCAAATAATTTACCTTATCCACTCTTTTGACCACTTTATATGGACCACTGAACCGTGCTTTTACTGGTTCACCCTGTAAAGGTAACAATACTAATACTTCATCCCCTGGTTGAAAATTTTGGGTCTTTGCAATCTTCTCTGCCCATTTCTTCATAGTGGTTTGGGATGATTTAAGGTGTTCCTGAGCCACATTGTAAGCTTTTGTGAGTCTTTCTCAGAGCACAGATACATTGTCTAGTATCAAAGATTCATTCTTTTGTTCTAAGAACCTGTCTTTGATGAGTTTTAGCGGACCTCTTATTTCATATCTGTAAACCAATTTGAAAGGACTAAAACCTAAAAATGTAGACTCATTCGGTGAATCTCTAGTGGCAAATAAAAGAAAGTCTAGCCCTTTATCCCAATCATGGGGACATTTGTGACACAATGCTCTAATCATTGGTTTGAGAGTTTGATGGTATTTTGTTAAAGCTCCCTGTGTCTGTGGGTGATAGGCTGAATATTTTAACTGTTTGATATCCAAATTACCTATGACTTCTTGAAATATCTTTGACATGAAATTAGAACCTTGATCCGATTGAACTTCAAGTGGTAATCCATATCTTATAAAGAATTGGGTTAACTTCTCTACTACTACTTTAGCAGTAATTGTCCTCAAGGGAATGGCTTCTGGAAATCGAGTAGCCATATCCATGATAGTGAGGATATATTGATGTCCTGCTTTTGTTTTCGGCAAGGGTCCTATGCAGTCTACCAGTACCCTACTAAATGGTTCCTTAATAACTGGTATGGGAATTATGGGTGCCCGTTTTATGGTAGGTTGTGGTTTTCCCACCATTTGGCATGTATGGCATGTCCTACAAAACTGCCTCACGTCCTTTGTAAGGCCTGGCCAGTAATAATGTTGACTTATATGTGATTTGGTCTTCTGTATCCCACTAGAATGTCATGTGCTAACCTTAATATTCCCTGGTGATATTTAGGTGGTACCACTACCTGTCGAACAACCATCCAGTCTTCGTTCGCAGGTCTATGAGGCAGTCTCCATTTCTTCCTCAGAACCCCATCTTCAAAATAATAGCCTTCTGGAACTACTTTTGCCTCAGCTTCTGAAAGAGCCAACTGTGTTATTCTGTGTAACTCTGGATTAGTTTGCTGTGCTGCAATTATAGAAGCTTTGTTAAACAGCTAATTTGTATTATCCAAATCTCCAAGGAAAATTTCAGATACTCGGCTATCTGTTTGTGGGGCCAATTTTACCTCCGACAATGGAACCTGTTTAGCCATTGCTCAGGTTACTACACATGCAGGAAATATTCCTGGAACTTGTTCCTGTTTCTTTAACTTCACCAGGTTTCTCTGTGACTGCAGGAGAAACTGATACTTTTGCTCCGGCCAAATCATTCCCTAAGAGTAAGTCAATTCCCTCTACCAGCAAACTATGGACAAGTCCTACAGTTACCATCCCAGACATTAGGTCACTCACTGGATGCACTCGATACAAAGGTACAGGTATATATTCCCCGCCAATACCACTAACTAAAAGTTTAGCATTCAGTGTGCTCTCTGGTGGAAATGTTACACCTTTCCCCAGAAAAAGAGTTTGGGTTGCTCCTGTATCCCTATAATGAAAGGTATGCCTTCCTCATTTGAGGGATATGGAGTTCCTTTTCCTTTTGACAAGAATTCATTATAACTTTTAGGTAACTTATTCTCAACCTCTACACTCACTTTAGTTTTTGTGTCTGGTTTTACAACTGCCATCAACACTACAGCCTGGTCTGCTGTACTCTCAGCCAGAGTCTTTTTCTCTGCATTAGCTTTGTGCACCCCAACAAGTCCCATGGGTTTACCTCACAAAGTCCAGCATTCTGAATGAAGCTGCCCCACCTTGTGACAATGATAACACTTCGGTTTGCAGACCTCACTTCTACCCTCAGCACCTTCCTTTCTGGCCTCAGGAGGGGATCCTGAGGCATTCCCAGCTGTTCCTTTTTGACTCTGGCTACTTGCTTTCCTTTCACTCTCCCACTTTCTATCCTTCTCGTGTTTGTGGGGGTGACGGACAAAGTGTTTGGCTTATTCACAAGCTCAAAATCATTTGCAATTTCCGCTGCTTGTCTGTCTTTTAAAACTTTCTGGTTTTCTACATGAGTTCTCACTACTGGAGGGATTGAATTTTTAAACTCTTCCAAGAGAATCAATTCTCGAAGGTTCTCATATGTGGCTTCCATCTTTACTGCCCGTATCCAATGCTCAAAATTAATTTGCTGCACGCTCTCAAATTCTACATAAGTTTGTCCAGCCAATCCCCGGAGGTTCTGAAACTTCTCTCAGTAAGCTTCAGGGACTAACTCATACGCAGTGAGAATAGCATTTTTTGCCATCTCATAGTCTGCAGAAACCACTTCAGGAGGCATGGCATAAACTTTGTGAGCTCTGCCCATCAACCTGCTTTGAATAAGCAGTGTCCAGCTTTCCTTTGGCCATTTCAATTGTTTGGCTATTCTTTCAAAAGAAATGAAAAATGCCTCTACGTCTCTTTCCTCAAACTTAGGGAGAGCTTGTATAAATTTAAACAGCTTTCCGCTGGGTCCTGGGCTGGATTCAGATTCTTCCTGACCAGAATTTTCCCTGGAGTCAAGACAACCCCTTTGTCTTAGTTCCATCTCTTTTAATTTGAATTCCCTTGCTTTTCTTTCACTTTCTCTCTGAAATGCTCTTTCTTTCTCCCTTTCCTCTTTTTCCAATTCAAGTTTTCTTAATTATTTTCAGCCTCAAGTTTTCTCAGTTCTATTGCTTTTTCTTTTTCCTGTTCAAATTTTTTCATTTCTTGTTTGTGCTGAAGTTTTTTTCATTTCTAACTGAATTTTAGCCAATTCAACTGCATTACCCTCTGACTTACTATCTTCTTCCATTTTCAGATGTTGTGCAATTACGTCAATTATCTCTGCCTTTTTATCACCTGATTTCGATTCCATCCCCAATTGGGCTGCCAATTCTTTTACTTTAATCTTAGTTAAAGTTGTCCAGTCACTGAGGGACACGTTCTGCTTTCCCAGAAAAACTGCGACAACTGCTAATGCCATTTCGATGGTATAGCCTTTACCCTTATACAAGAAACCTGTTTTTTTTAGTTTTTCTCTTTCAAATTATTTCTCCCTTCTTACAATTAACGTAATTAGCATTGGAAGCAATTCTGGATGAGCCCCCAGTTAATATGTTATGATCTTCTTCTTCTTTCTTTGGCCTCTTTGTCTCGAGAGACAATGGGAAAGCGCCTAGAGGTGGTCAGTGGTTTGTGAAGCAGTGCCTGGAGTGGCTATAAAGGCCAATTCTAGAGTGACAGACTCTTCCACAGGCACTGCAGATAAAATTGGTTGTCGGGGCTGTTACACAGTTGGCTCTCTCCTTGCAATTCTGTCTTTTTTCCTGCCAACAGCTAAGTCTCTTTGACTCGCCCCTCTTTAGCCCCGCCTTTATGGCTGCCCGCCAGCTCTGGCGATCATTGGCAACTAACTCCCACGACTTATGGTCAATGTCACAGGACTTCATGACGCGTTTGCAGACGTCTTTAAAGTGGAGACATGGACGGCCGGTGGGTCTGATACCAGTGACGAGCTCCTGTACAATGCGTTCTTGGGGATCCTGCCATCTTCCATGCGGCTCACATGGCCAAGCCATCTCAAGCACCGCTTGCTCAGTAGGGTGTATATGCTGGGGATGTTGGCCGCCTCGATGACTTCTGCGTTGGAGATACGGTCCTGCCAGCTAATGCCAAGGATTCTCCGGAGGCAGCGAAGATGGAATGAATTGAGACGTCGCTCTTGGCTGGCATACATTGTCAAGGCCTCGCTGCGGTAGTGAAAGGTACTGAGGACACAGGCTTGATACACTCGGACTATTGTGTTCTGTGTCAGTGCGCCATTTTCCCACACTCTCTTGGCCAGTCTGGACATAGCAGTGGAAGCCTTTCCCATGCACTTGTTGATTTCTGCATCGAGAGACAGATTACTGGTTATAGTTGAGCCTAGGTAGGTGAACTCTTGAACCACTTCCAAAGTGTGGTCGCCGATATTGATGGATGGAGCATTTCTAACGTCCTGCCACATGATATTCGTTTTCTTGAGGCTGATGGTTAGTCCAAATTCGTTGCAGGCATCCGCAATCCTGTCGATGAGTCTCTACAGACACTGTTCTGTGTGGGATGTTAATGCAGCATCGTCAGCAAAGAGGAGTTCCCTGATGAGGAATTTCCGTACTTTGGTCTTCGCTCTGAGACGGGCAACAACCTGCCATCTGATCTTGTGTGGAGGAAAATTCCTTCTTCAGAGGACTTGAACACATGTGAGAGCAGCAGTGAGAAGAAGATCCCAAACAGTGTAGGTGCGAGAACACAGCCCTGTTTCACACCACTCAGGATAGGAAAGGGGTCTGATGAGGCACTGCTATGCTGAATTGTGCCTTTCATATTGTCATGGAATGAGGTGATGATACTTAGTAGCTTTGGTGGACATCTGATCTTTGCTAGTAGTCTGAGGAGACCACGTCTGCTGACGAGGTCAAAGGCTTTGGTGAGATCTATGAAAGCAATGTAGAGGGGCATCTATTGTTTGCGGCGTTGCTCCTGTAGCTGGCGAAGGGAGAACAGCATGTCAATGGTGTATCTCTCTGCTCGAAAGCCGCACTCTGTCTCAGGGTAGACACGCTCAGCCAGCTTCTGGAGTCTGTTTAATATGACTCGAGCGAAGACTTTCCCCAATATGCTGAGCAGGGAGATTCCACGGTAGTTGTTGCAGTCACTGGGGTCACCCTTGTTCTTATAGAGGGTGATGATATTGGCATGATGCATGTCCTAGAAACATAGAAAATAGGAGCAGGAGTAGGCCATTCGGCCCTTCAAGCCTGCTCTGCCATTCATTATGATCATGGCTGATCATCCAACTCAGTAACCTGTTCCCGCTTTCGCCCCCATATCCTTTGATCCCTTTAGACCCAAGAGCTATATTTAACTCCTTCTTGAAAACATACAATGTTTTGGCCTCAACTGCTTTCTGTGGTAGCGAATTCCACAGGCTCACCACTCTCTGGGTGAAGAAATTTCTCCTCATCTCAGTACTGAAAGGTTTACCCCGTATCCTTAGACTATGACCCCTGGTTCTGGACTCCCCCGCCATCGGGAACATCCTTCCTGCATCTACCCTGCCAAGTCCTGTTAGAATTTTATAGGTTTCTATGAGATCCCCCCTCACTCTTCTGAACTCCAGTGAATATAATCCTAACCGGCTCAATCTCTCCTCATACGTCAGTCCCACCCTCCCAGGAATCAGTCTGGTAAACCTTCGCTGCACTCCCTCTATAGCAAGAACATCCTTCCTCAGATAAGGAGACCAAAACTGCACACAATATTCCAGGTGTGGCCTCACCAAGGCCCTGTATAATTGCAGCAAGACATCCCTGCTCCTGTACTCGAATCCTCTTGCTATGAAGGCCAAGATACCATTTGCCTTTTTTACCGCCTGTTGGACCTGCATGCTTACCTTCAGTGACTGGTGTACTGGTGAACACCCCTCTCTCAGTTTATAGCCATTCAGATAATAATCTGCCTTGCTGTTTTTGCTACCAAAGTGGATAACCTCACATTTATCCACATTATACTGCATCTGCCATGCATTAGCCCACTCACTCAACTTGTCCGAATCACCCTAAAGCCTCTCTGCATCCTCCTCACAACTCACCCTCCCACCCAGTTTTGTGTCATCTGCAAATTTGGAGATAGTACATTTAGTTCCCTCATCTAAATCATTAATGTATATTGTGAATAGCTGGGGTCCTAGCACCGATCCCTGCGGTACCCCACTAGTCACTGCCTGCCATTCGGAAAAAGACCCACTTATCCCTACTTTTTGTTTCCTGTCCGCCAACCAATTTTCTATCCATTGCAATACACTAACCCCAATCCCATGCGCTTTAATTTTACATGCTAATCTCTTATGTGGGACTTTGTCGAAAGGCTTCTGAAAGTCCAAAGAAACCACATCCACTGGCTCCCCCTCATCAACTCTATTTGTTAGATCCTCAAAGAATTCTAGTAGATTTGTCAAGCATGATTTCCCTTTCGTAAATCCATGCTGACTCTGCCCGATTCTACCACTGTTCTCTAAGTGCTCTGCTATAAAATCTTCGATCATGGACCCTAGAATTTTCCCCACTACCGACCTCAGGCTGACTGGTCTATAATTCCCTGCTTTCTCTCTACCTCCCTTTTTAAATAGTGGGGTTACATTAGCTACCTTCCAATCTGTAGGAACTGTTCCAGAGTCTATAGAATCTTGTGAAGATGACCACCAATGCGTCTACTATTTCTGGGGCCACTTCCTTAAGTACTCTGGGATGCAGACCATCAGGCCCTGGGGCTTTTTCGGCCTTCAATCCCATCAATTTCCCTAACACCATTTCTCTACTAATACTGATTTCTTTCAGTTCCTCTCTCTCACTAAGCCCTGTGTTCCCCAACATTTCTGGTCTGATATTTGTGTCCTCCTTTGTGAAGACAGAACCAAAGTATGCATTTAGTTGGTCAGCCATTTCTTTATTCCCCATAATAAATTCCCCTGTTTTTGACTGTAAGGGACCTACATTTGTCTTCACCAATCTTTTTCTCTTATCAGAATAGTGGGTATCTGGAATGAGCTGCCTGAGGAGGTGGTGGAGGCAGGAACAGTAGCGACATTTAAGAGGCATCTGGACAGGTACTTGAATGAGCAAGGCATAGAGTGATATGGAATTAATGCAGGCAGGTGGGATTAGTATAGATAGGCATTATGGTCGGCATGGACGCGGTGGGCCGAAGGGCCTGTTTCTATGCTGTACGACTCTATGACTCTATACCTATAGAAACTTTTAGAGTCAGTTTTTATGTTCCCTGCAAGCTTGCTCTCGCACTCTATTTTCCCCTCCTTAATCAATCCCTTGGTCCTCCTTTGCTGAATTCTAAACTGCTCCCAATGCACAGGTCTGCTGTTTATCCTGGCAAATTTATATGCCTCTTTCTTGGATCTAATGCTATCTCTAATATCCCTTGTAAGCCATGGTACTGTGGTCCTGTGGTACTGCTCCCTCATCCCAACACAGGCAAAGCAGTTCATGGAGTGCTGAGAGTATAGCAGGCTTGGCACTCTTGATTATTTCAGGGGTAATGCCGTCCTTTCCCACTGACTAGGGAATCAGTGGCATCACTGAGTTCCGATTTTGTTGGCTGTTCGTCCAGCTCATCCATGACTGGCAGAGACTGGGCTGCGTTGAGGGTGGTATCAGTGACAACATTTTCCCTGGAGTACAGTTCTAGGTAGTGCTCCACCCAGCGGTCATTTACTTGCGTTGGTCAGTGATTATTTCCCCTGATTTAGACTTGAGGGGGGTGCGATCCTCTTGATGATCTTATGATCAAGACGGGAGTAATGCACTGTTAATTCGGTCCCACTACTCCACAGGTCGGAACATATTAGTAAAGCTTTCCACCTAATGGAAAATAGCCAAATTAAACACTCGATTTGTCCCCCAGAATAAAGCACACCAAACCAGGTTTCTTTAAACAATAACAAAATTAACTATTTATTAATAAACGAAGTCTTAAGCAATAATGAGATAACTCTGTGGCCGGAATTTTAGGTCCCCCCAAAGAGCAGGAAGGTGGTGGGGGTGGGGTGGGGGGTGTAAAATGGATTGGGAGGCTCGGGGGGCCTTTCCCGACCCAGTCCCGCCTCTGTCGCCACTTTACGTAGGGCGGCGGCAGCGAAATGCGGCCCTCCCGCCCCAGTCCAATCAAGGCCCTTAAGTGGCCACTTAACGGTATCAATTGTCAGCACTTGTCAAGTTATGAACCGGTCAAATAGATATCTGCAAAAGTTATTCATGTTTTATTCCTGTTGCAGTTCTTTAGGCAATTCCCAATATTGATTGGTGGCAGTACTGTGGATTGATAGAATGTAATGCCTCGCCAGTCACATTGTTAGAAATCCATTTGTAAAATGAGACTTTCTGGAGAAAATTGAAAACTCTTAACATTAACATTAGAAATGCTTAAGATTAACAACTTGTTTGTAAATGGCACTTCAGCACTCCGATATCATAACACAGTTGATCTTACATTGTTAAATTTAATTTCAACACCATCCTTGGAGATGGCAGTTTTTTGTGCAGGTCCATTACCCAGGTTCATATGTCAGGTTCATCTGGGACTGAAATTAAACAGTTTAATCCCAGAATTTCCAATCACCTACTACATGATAAGGTGCAGTCTGATCCATGTAGTTATTTTTCAAACAAATCCATTTGAATGAATTCGGGGGCGACTCTGCAGCAACAGAGATGGTATGTTGAGTGACAGTAACAGTTAGTTGTAACTGAAATTTGGTTGTACCTCCTTTCACCTGCAGTGCTGATTGACAGGGTGTCATGGAAGGCAAAACTGTCATAAAACACCACCTCAGCAGCCAACAAAAAGGTGATGCAGGACTCATGCCTGCACCTTGGTTTTCCCTACACTTCCTTTTTGTCAATGCTTCGTTTCTTCGGCTTTGGCAAAGGCTGCAAATTAATTAAGACGCCTTTTGTTCCTTTCCAAAGACTTTCATGGTTATTTGTCACCTTCTCGTGACTCTTCCCTATAATTGCCGCTATCCATTCAAATTTCATCTACATACAGTTCTCCACTCCCACTACTGTTTTGCTATCAGCACATGCCCAAATCTGCACCTGCAGCAATGCACAATTATAATAATGAGCTGACCTTGGAAAGCTGGCAGTCAGTTGCATCCTTCAATTTGCATCTGTACAAAACCTGTTCTAAACATTTGTGTGTAAATTGCAGCCATATCGGATAATCTAAGCTAGTTAGTTTGAGAGTGCTAGCTATGCCCTATGTTCTTTTGAATGTTCATGAAGCCTGATTTTACTTAACTCTGTTATAACCCATGTTGCATAAACTATCCCTCAATACAATCGTTACATTTGTTTCCCACTGACATCAATCTTGTAAGGTTCATTGCTCTGGTTATTCGATGGCATCATTCATGCATAGCAAACTACATGGAGACAGCTCCAAGAGCTGTCTGGACAGTTTTACTGGTTCGTTTAATGTACAGATTCCCCAAAGAATTTGATTGGAAGAGGAAAGATAACACCATACAATATTCCTTTTTTGTGGCAACAGACAGAATTTTATATGATTTAGATTCCAGACCTATCATTTTTATACCATCATTTGTAAAAGCTTCCATTCACAGCTGTACAATTAAGGATACCATCTCTCTCTTCATTGTGTTTAAAGGCTCTAGTTGGAATTGAAGTCTCCCATAACAAAGGTTGAAGGTAGGAATTAAAAGGCAAGATCAATATCAAATTCTTTTCTGGGAATTGGTTACTGATGTAAAGAAGTCTTACTGTAATTATATAGGGAGGGCCTTGGTGAGAGCACACCTGGAGTACCGTGTTCAGTTTTGGTCTCCTTACCTAAAGAAGGATACACTTGCATAGAGGGAATGCAACAATGGTTCACTGGACTGATTCCTGGGATGAGGGGAATGTCCAATGAGGAGAGATTGAGTAGAATGGGCCTATATTCCATCGAGTTTAGAAGAATGAGAGGTGATCGAATTGAAACATAACAAATTCTTAAGGGGTTTGACAGGGTAGATGCTGGGTGGATGTTTACCCTGGCTGGGGATTCTCAGAATAAGGGATCAGACATTTAGGGACTGAGATGAGGAGACATTTCTTCACTTAGAGAGTTGTGAATCTTTGAAAATCTCTACATCAGAAAGCTGTGGATGCTCAGTCACTGAGTGTATTCAAGTCAGAGATTTACAGATTTTGGATACTAAGGGAATTAAGGTATATAGGGATATTGCAGGATGCTGTAGCTAAAGTAGAGGATCAGCCATGATTTTTTTGAAAGGCAGAGCAGGCTTGAGGGGCTGAACGGTCTTCTCCTGCTCCTGTTTCTTATGGCATAAAGGCCTGCTCAGGTCAGAAAAAAAAAACCCGACCTGAACCCGACAGAACCACATCGGACCCGAGCCCGGTCCGGCCCAAGTCCCTTCAATTTTTCCCACGCCCAACCCGACCCGAGCCCGACCCGAGCCCGACCCGACCCGACCCAACCCGACCCGAGCCCGGCCCGACCACCAGAATGTTCCCTTTACCTACCTTCCGACTCCGAATCGGCAGGAAGCTGCAGCATGAGCGCAATGACGTCATAGAGATGCTCACTCGCTCACCGCACAGACTCAGAGTTTCCCTCCCTGACATCCTGGACTCCCAGATCTGGTAGGCTTTTCAACTTTTGACACTTACCAGCAGAGCAAAATGCAATTCTTGCTGTGTGTGTCCAATCTGGACCCGGCCTGACCCGACCCGACCCGACCCAAGCCCGAAAGCTGGACCCGGAGGAGCAACCTGACGCGACCCAAACCGACACATGTTGCCGGGTCCCGTCGGGTTTGGGTCAGGTAGCAGGGCTTTATTATGGCAACTATTTAAGATAGATATAGACAGTGGATCTATGCACTACATGTTTTGAAAACTCAATCATAGGAAAGTCTCTGGTCGACTAATCCCTGCATCCCTCTTTTACAGTTGAAGTCTGGTAAGTGCATTAGCGATTTTGAAGGGACTTTATGTTTGCATTAAATTTATGTTTGGATTAGAATTTCTATCAAATATTGAATAAAAATAGCCCATTAGCAGGTGTTTATATCTTAGCCCATTTATCTCACTCAGGAACCCCAGAAACAACTGACCAGATAACATATTAAATAGATCAGCTCTCATCCTGTCACTCGCTGAAATGTGGTATTGGATTGACTGTGCAAGTATTGAAAATGAACAATTGGGAAACAAATGTCATATTTTATTTGAATCAGGAATTCTATGTAAAGTGAAAGAATGTTAAGTGGTGCAGTGCATCGGAATTAAATGCTCAGATCAAGGTCTGATAACTTGCTTTTGAAGACATTTTTAATGGTTGTGATGGACTCAAAAAATTTCTTATATTAACATTACTGCTGCATTTTGCAAAGATTTACATCTAATGGACTTCTATGTCCAGCAGATGGTGGTGTTCATTATAGTTCCAAGATTCTATACAAAGATATTGCAAATGTAAAATAACATTTTAATAATTGTTTAACAATTCATCATATCACTTGAATGTGAAATCACATCCATATATTTATTATTGGAGTTGATAAGTTTATGGAAAATTCAGCATCATTTAATGAGCAGCAAAAAGCAACAATCGGTAATAGATGTTTGCACTATGAAGTGTGCAAACTACGAGCTTTGTTGTACATCACAAACATATGAATTCTGTAATAAAAACAGAAAGTGCTGGAAATACACAACAGGTCTGGCAGCATCTGTGGAGAAAGAAACAGAGTTAATATTTCAGGTCTGTGACCTTTCATCAGAACTGGCAAAGGTTAGAAATGTAATAGGCTTTGAGCAAGTGAAAGTGGGGGGAGAAGGAAGAACAAAAAGGGAAGATCTGTGATAGCACGGAGGGTAGGAGAAATTAAATGACAAAGATTTCATGGAATAAAAGGCAAAGGGAGTAGTAATAGCCATAGTAAAAGACAAAGTATTTGTTCAGAGAGAGTGTTAATGGCAGAATAATGAATAGCTCTGTCCAAAAGCACAAACATGAAAAACTTAAGACTGATACATGGTAAAAAAAAACCAGTCAAAATGGCGTTCATGGTCTGAAGTTGTTGAACTCAATGTTGAGTTCAGAGGGCCATAGAGTGCCTAATCAGAAGATGAGGTGTTATAGAGTCATAGAGTCATTATAGCATGGAAGGAGGCCATTCAGTCCATCATGTCCATGCCGGTTCTCTGTAGAGCAATCCAGTCAGTCCCACTCCCCCACACCATTCCCGTAGCCCTGCAAGTTTACTTCCCTCAAGGGCCCATCCAATTTCATTTTGAAATCATTAATCATCTCTGTTTCCACCACCCTCATAGGCAGTGAGTTTCAGGTCATCATAAAAAAGTTCTTCCTTACATCCGCCTTGCATCTTTTGCCCAAAACCTTAAATCTGTGTCCCCTAGTCCTTGTACCATCAGCTAATGGGTACAGCTTTTCTTTGTTCACCTCAGCTAAACCTGTCATATTCTTGAGTTTGCAATGAGCTTCATTGGAACCCTACAGCAAGCCGAGGACAGAAATGTGGGCGTGAGAGCTGGGTGGTGAATTAAAGTGGCAAGCAACCGGAAGCTGGGGATCATGCTTACGGACTGAGTGGAGGTGTTCTGCAAAGCGTTTGGTCTCTGAATTTTGTTCAAAGTGCCTCTGTGTTTTGTTAAATATATTTTTTGTGGATTCATTTTTGAAAGATTAAAGATATGTTAAACTTTGGGGTTTTCAAAGGAGGTCATGTAAAGGCCATTTGACTTTGAAAAACAGCCCCTGGAAATGTTTTTTAAAAGGGGCATTAAGAGGTCTTGTGAGGAAAACAAGCCTTTCCAGGAAACTACCTGACTTCCAGCAACAACAACAAGCCTTTCTGGGAAACCACCTGACTTCTAGCTTAATAAACAACAGAGAAATTTGGACACCTGGAGAAGTTGTTTACAAAGAACTGACAGGTTGATGGAGGTCAAAAGGTTGACCTCCTGTTGTTGGTTTCGCTTTTATATTGTTTTGAGTTAGGGTTGAACTGTATAAAAAGGGAGAGAACTTCCAAGGAGGGAAGAGAGTTCCCAAGGAAGGAGAGAAGACCGCAACCTAGCTCAGATTTCCAGCAGCTCTCTAAAAGACCCTGAGAAGTCTACTGTGTCAACTCATCTCATGGGCAGCACAGTGGCGCAATGGTTAGCACCGCAGCCTCACAGCTCCAGCGACCCGGGTTCAATTCTGGGTACTGCCTGTGTGGAGTTTGCATGTTCTCCCTGTGTCTGCGTGGGTTTCCTCCGGGTGCTCCGGTTTCCTCCCACATGCCAAAAGACTTGCAGGTTGATAGGTAAATTGGCCATTATAAATTGCCCCTAGTATAGGTAGAAGGTAGGGAAATATAGGGACAGGTGGGGATGTGGTAGGAATATGGAATTAGTGTAGGATTAGTATAAATGGGTGGTTGATGTTCGGCACAGACTCGGTGGGCCGAAGGGCCTGTTTCGGTGCTGTATCTCTAACTAACTAAAACTAACTTACTATCTCGTCTCCTGTCTTTGAAGAAAAGCCTGCTAAATTAATTCTCAATGCCGCCTGAAAATAACGGTTCTAAAAAGATCCAAGTCTATGGGTACGTGGAGGCCAGACTGTATGACAGTTTTGAAACACAACATGTTTCTTCTGTTTCTTCAAGAATGCGCAAGTATTCAGCCCAGGCGGGTTTATTGTCTGTAATAGAGCTCTAAAAACAAAAATCCCTTAATTTTTCTGGTTAACCTGTGTATGTGAGTGTGAGGGGGTAAGGTAAAAAGGGAACTTTAATAGTTCAATCTGTGGGTTTATGCTTTACTTCATTACTGGTTAAGACTTGTTTTATAATAAACTGATAATTGTATTGTTTGTTAAAGAAACCTGGTTGGTGTGTTTTATTCCGGGATAAAAATGGAGTCTATGATTTACCATATCAGTAAGTAGGAAAAAAAAAATGTAATGTATGTTGTGACCCGTGAAGAAGTGGAACTAGAATAAAGGGTGCACTCCTCCTGCCTCACTCATAACAAAAGCTTCAGTTCCTGCTGCACTGAGGTGTTGCTAAGAAATGACATAGAAAACACCTGTGTGACAGCTGATGAGTTATGCGTTTGTGTCTATGTGCATGTATGTAGATAGATGTCAATGTGGAAATGCACTGTACAGCATTTGTAATATATGCTGTACTGTAAGCCATGGAAAGGAATTCTGTTTTAAAGCTTAAATGCTGATTATGGACAGAACAGAAAACATTTCCAAATGGATTAAATCAATAGTTTTTAAAAATTATTAAAGACCCAGTCAACAATTTCATTAGCACCTTGAACATAAAAATAGTTTTTTTGTTTTGTTTTTGGACAGCAGCTTGGTAATGAATCTGCTTTTCCCATTTATACCTCTTCTAAACCCATCTTTTGTTTCATTACTTGTCCTGTTTCCATCTCCCTTTGTCATTTAATCTCTCCTGTCTTCCACCCAGACCCAGACCTTCCCTTTCGTTCCTTCCTCCCCTCCCCCTTTTCCCTGCCTCGGTACTTGCTTAAAACCTTGCTTTAAACATCTCTAACTTGTAAGATTTTCGTGTCAAGAGTAGACTGATGGGGTGGTAACTGGCCGAAGAAGGGTCACTGACCCGAAACGTTAACTCTGCTTCTCTTTCCACAGATGCTGCCAGACCTGCTGAGTGATTCCAGCATTTCTTGTTTGTATTTCAGATTTCCAGCATCTGCAGTATTTTGCTTTTATTATTATGGTAATTGGCTGGATTGGATTTGTCCTGTTTTTTGTGGACAGGACATACCTGGACAATTTTCCATATTGTCGGGTAGATGCCAGTGTTCTCGCTGTACTGGAACAGCTTCGCTTGGGGCGCAGCTAGTTGTGCAGCACAAGTCTGCTGTAAATATAGCCGGGATGTTGTCAGGACCCATCACCTTTGCAGTGTCCAGTGCCTTCAGCCATTTTTTGATATCACATGGAGTAAATAGAGTTGGCTGACGACTGGCATCTGTGAATCTGGGGACCTCAGTAGGAGACCAAAATGGATCATCTGGGCACTTCTGGCTGAAGATTGTCACAGATGCTACAGCCTTTCCTTCTGCACTGATGTGCTGGGAACTCAAGTCCTGCTTGGTTCTGCAGAAAAAACCCCGACTCAAGCCTGACAGAACACATCCGACCCAAGCCTGACCCGGCCCGAGTCCTTCCATTTTTTCCCGCGCCCGGCCCGACCCAACTTGACCATCAACTTACCTTCCATTTTTCACTTTGTTGCTGATTTGCACAAGCTTAAAATAATAGTAATAACACCACCTTTCTAGTCCAAAAATCAAATTAACGTTGGAGCCACTTACCTGTGATAAAGCGTGCCCGACCCGAGCCCAAATGCTGCACCTGGAAGTGCAACCCGACCCGAACCCGACACGTCGTCTGGTCCCGTCGGGTTCGGATCGGGTAGCCGGCCTTTACTGGGAACCCCTTTAGGTTGACATCTCATTTTTAGGTATGCCTGGTGCTGCTCCTGGCATGCTCTGCTGCACTCTTTATTGAACCAGGATTAAGTCCTTGGCTTGATGGTGATGGTAGAGTGAGGGATATGTCGGGCCATGAGGTTACAGATGGTGGTTGAGTACAATTCTGCTGATGGCCCACAGCACTTCATGGATGCCCAGTTTTGAGCTGTCAGAACTGTTATGAACCTAACCCATTTAGCATAGTGGTAATGCCACACAACACGGCTGGGAGGCGAACTAGTCTCTGTATTTAGATTTGAAGTCAAGGCCTGACACAATGGAGTTGTTCTTGATATCTCATATCCCCACTGGTACCTTGTTGATCCCATGAATAGTAGTGAGCTTAAGGTCTCTGATTGCTGATAGGCCTGCTATCGTTGGATCTTCTGTTGTGGTGGATTATAACCCTAGCCCCTTTTTGGGGCTATCCCAGATCAGGTGTACTTCTCAGATGATCATTCTCACTCAAGGTTGAAAAAGACAGATCCTAACGATACTTAAATGGTTCTGAAGAACTGATCTAACTCTTCCTAAAGTCCTACAAGAGAAGGGACAGTACTGGACCTAATCCTAGGGAACGAAGCCAGTCAAGTGGTAGAAGTGACAGTGGGGGAGCATTTCGGGGAAAGTGACCATAACTCTGTAAGATTTAAGGTAGTTATGGAAAAGGACAAAGATGGACCAGAAATAAAGGAACTGAATTGGGGGAAGGCCGATTTCAATATGGTAAAACAGGTTCTGGCCAAAGTGGACTGGGAGCAGCTACTTGTAGGAAAGTCTACATCACATTAGTGGGAGTCATTCAAAGAGGAAATAATGAGAGTCCAGAGCCAACATGTACCCGTTAAGGTGAAGTGTAGGACTAACAGGCCCAGGGAACCCTGGATGTCAAGGGATATAGAGCATTGGATCAGGGAAAAAAAAGGAGGCTTACGGCAGATCCCAAGCGCTGAAAACAGCAGAGGCACTAGAGGAGTATAGAAAGTGTAGGGTGGCACTTAAAAATGTAATTAGGAGAGCGAAGAGGGACATGAAAAAACACTGGCGGGCAAGATAAAGGAAAATCCCAAGGCATTTTATAAGTATATTAAGGGTAAGAGGATAACCAGGGAAAGAGTAGAGCCCATTAGGGACCAACATGGTAATCTTTGTGTGGAGCCGGAGGACATAGGTGAGGTTTAACTGATTACTTTTCATCGGTGTTCACAATGGAGAAGGAGGATGTAGGTGTACAGATCAAGGAGGGGGATTGTGATATACTTGAACAAATTAGCATAGAAAGGGAGGAAATATTAGCTGTTTTAGCAGCTTAAAAGTGGATAAATCCTCAGGCCCAGATGAGATGTATCCCAGGCAGGAATGTGAGGCAAAGGAGGAGATAGCAGGGGCTCTGACACAAATTTTCAAATCCTCTCTGGCCGCAGGAGAGGTAGCAGAGGACTGGAAGACAACGAATGTGGTATCATTATTCAAGAAGGGTAGTAGGAATAAACCAGGTAATTACAGGCCGGTGAGTCTAACATCAGTGGTTGGGAAAATATTGGAAAAAATTCTGAGGGACAGGATTAATCTCCACTTGGAGAGGCAGGGATTAATCAGGGATAGTCAGCATGGCTTTGTCAGGGGGAGATCGTATCTAACTAAGTTGATTGAATTTTTTGAGGAGGTGACTAGATGTGTTGATGCAGGTAAAGCAGTAGATGTATGGATACATGGATTTCAGTAGGGCTGTTGATAAGGTCCCGCTTGAGAGATTGGTGAAGAAGGTAAGAGCTCATGGGATCCAGGGCAATTTGGCAAACTGGATCCAAAATTGGCTTAGTGGCATAAGGCAGAGTGTAATGGTTGAGGGCTGTTTTTGCGATTGGAAGCCTGTGACCAATGGTGTACCGCAGGGATCAGTGCTGGGACCCTTGATGTTTGTCGTGTACATTAATGATTCAGACATGAATATAGGAGGTATGATCAGTAAGTTCGCAGATGACACGAAAATTGGTGGTGTTTTAAATAGTGAGGAGGAAAGCCTTAGATTACAGGATGATATAGATGGGCTGGTAGGATGGGCGGAGCAGTGGCAAATGGAATTTAATCCTGAGAAGTGTGAGGTAATGCATTTTGGGAGGACTAACAAGGCAGGGAATACACAATGCATGGTAGGACCCTAGGAAGTACAGAAGGTCAGAGGGATCTTGGTGTACTTGTCCATAGATCACTGAAGGCAGCAGCACAGGTAGATAAGGTGGTTAGGAAGGCATATGGGATACGTGCCTTTATTAGCCGAGGCATAGAATATAAGAGCAGGGAGGTTATGATGGAGCTATATAAAATGCTAGTTCGGCCACAGCTGGAGTACTGTGTACAGTTCTGGATGCCACACTATAGGAAGGATGTGATTACACTGGAGAGGGTGCAGAGGATATTCACCAGGATGTTGCCTGGGCTGGAGCATTTCAGCTATGAAGAAAGACTGAAAAGGCTAGGGTTGTTTTCCTCGGAGCAGAGAAGGCTGAGGGGGACATGATTGAGGTATACAAGATTATGAGGGGCATTGATAGGTTAGATAGGAGGAAACGTTTTCCCTTAGCGAAGGGGTCAATGACCAGGGGGCATAGATTTAGGGTAAGGGGCAGGAGGTTTAGGGGAGATTTGAGGAAACATTTTTTCACCCAGCGGGTGGTTCGAATCTGGAACGCACTGCCTGAAGAGGTGTTGGAGGCAGGAACCCTGACAACATTTAAGAAGTATTTAGATGAGCACTTGAAATGCCATAGCATACAGGGCTACGGGCCAAGTGCAGGAATATGGGATTAGAATAGTTGGGTGTTGTATGGCCGGCACAGACACGATGGGCCGAAGGGCCTGTTTCTGTGCTGTATAACTCTATGACTCTATAACTCTAAAGGAAAGGAACCAGCTGAGAATATTTCCATCCTCCAGATAGTTTTTTTAACAAGTTTCAGACAGATTATAATAACCCAGTTATTATAAGGGTCCGGGAATCTCTCCTTAGTAATCTACCTCCCCACCAAAGAGTGTACGGAGATGGGTTCACGAGTTAGCAATACAGACTATTATGTGAGGCAATATAATTTCTAAATAAAAGCAAAATACTGCAGATGCTGGAAATCTGAAATAAAATAACTAGTTCTGATGAAAGGTCACAGACCTGAAGCATTAACTCTGCTTCTCTCTCCACAGACCTGCGGAGTATTTCCAGCACTTTCTGTTTTTATTTAATATAATTTCTCAATTATGTAAAAGTTTATTAAAGTACCGAACATGCAATTCACAATTGGTGAGACAGTCAATCTCAGCGTTAATAATTCTAGTATTGTTACAGTAAATATTTAAGATATCCATCAATTGTTAAAGTAACATTTATGTTAAATCCTCAAGTAGAAGGTTATAGAGTCTAGCGAGATACTTCTGTCCCAGTTAAGGGGAGAACTATCGTCGTCTCACCCCAATAACCGTACCTTTACCGTGAGACATGTTGGAGCGAGTCCAACGAATCTAAAAATCCACTGTGTGATTCCAGTATTTATACTGTTTCTTTTTCTTACTTAAGGGAGTGTTACCTCTTTTGCAAGTAAGTTCGTCCCCCTTTATTGCCCAAATAAGGCTGTACAACTGTTAATTTCTAGTTAAGATCCACTTTCTTTGATTTCTAAGAAGGGCTAGGCTGACAGCAAGTTGTGAGTCTCTTGTCGTGGTCAATTTCCCATTAGTCATCGAACTGTGTTTCGAGACTATAATTCAGTTTTTTTGGGTTGGTCAGTTCTGTCAAAACTTCTGTTGACTGTGGTTTAGGGTTGTCCACCTAAAACCATCTTATCAACTATTACACTGTGGTAGCTTACATGATCATTTGTAAAACTATGTTATCAATGTGTGATGAAGGTTGTGACTTTTAGGCGTGAATCTCTTTTATTAGAAGTTGCCTCTATGTACTAAGATGAGGCAAGCCCTTCAACACAGTGGCATGCCTATGAACTTTTGTAACCTTTTAGGAAGATGAACCCTGCTTTAAATTTTTTAATCCCTAATTCATAGAAAAAAACTCTTTTAGCCTTATAACCCCTAATTATGGTCAGATTCCTTCACAGTGTATCAATGAGATAAAAGACCTGTGACAACCATGCCGATTGATTATAGCTGCACTTCAGTGTTATCGGACAAACGCAATGAATCGCCGATCTATTATATGCAGTTAACTTAGCTGTAGTTGGTTGTACCATTGCCTTCCAATGTTGGAGGTACATATCCTTCAGTATCCTTAGAGGAAGGATATTGGTGCTTGCTCCAGTGTTAATTTTGGCCATCAATGTGAGCTTTTCAATCTTTGTAGAACACACAATATTAATGGTTGAAAATGCTTCCAGTGATGTGATTGCATCTCTGGACCTGGTAATGTTACAATGTGGAATGCTTGCTCGCTCTCCTTTGTAAGAACTTGGATATTCTTATTTTCTATGGTGTCTACTGTGTTGGCAACTTCATATATGCACTTGTTTCTATGCCTAGCACACTATATGTTGCTGCCAGTGTGCTGCATATGCTTTCTACCTGGTTGTGGCTTGTGGTGACTTCTTACCACAGCTTCTGAACTGGGTTTCTTACACTGGCATGCCCAATGCCCAATGCCCTGTAATACCACATACCTTACAGTGATCCTGGCTTGTTCGGTTTTGCCATCTTGGCTACTGTACCAATAGTTGAAGCCTCACCTAGTGCTTGCAAAGTCTGTCAGCCTGCAAGGATATTTATGCCCATCTTTTAATAAAGCTTCAATGTCAAGACATTTTGTCTTTCCTCGGAGATCCTTTTGAAAAGCTTCAATGGGTGTTGACGCTATTACTAGCCCTGCAATTCTTTCAGACAATTCAGCTTTGGAAAAGATGCAGTCCCTGCATTTGTCGTTGCAGTGATTGCCAAATTGGTCGATTGACTCTTTTGGTTGCTGCCCAAATGACATAAATTCCAACCAATGTATCCTGAAATTGACTTTCAAACCTAATTAGTCTTCTAGTGTGGACCATATATTCTTAAGGTCTTTCTGCTCAACTTCTGATAAGCCTGCGGTATTCAGCCAATGAAGCCCTTTGTTTCCAATAGCAATTTTTATTTTTACGGCTTGTTTATCTGGTTCTGATACAGCTAAACCAAGGAAACACAGCTCTATTTGTTGTTTGAAAAGTTTGAATTCAGAAAGAATATGGACTGCTTTCCAATTTATACACGGGAATTTTACTGACATTTTGCTGACATTCCTGGGATTTTCTGTGATTTCCTGCTTTCCTCCTCGGGAAGGTTTCAAAGTTCTGCAGATCTGGCTCTCTGCAGTAACTTTACTTGCCACACACTCTTTCTGAATTCTGTAGCAGTGCGGGTCTGTGGCCCTGTTGGCCCCTTTTGCGCGCTTTTTCAGGCCCACCCACAAAGCGGTGTTTTGTTGTGAATGACACCATGCGCCCCAAATAATGGCTGTGATGGCTTTTTTTCCTTTTAGCCTTTTTTAAGCCTGCCTTTGAATCGATCTGCAGTGGTCCAATCCGAATCGACCAATCACACCCCTTTGCTACCGATCTGGTGGCCCCTTTGTACAAGTTACTCTGTTCTCAACAGAATACTGCCTGCTGATAGAGCTTCACCTCTTGGAGCTCTGTTGGCAGCTTCTGCTTCCCTTGCAGAATGCTGGTGTAGTCCAAAGCTGAATCTGATGCTCTCCCGATGTGCCTTAGAAGTTCAAAATCTTTAAACTCCCAAACATTGCCACCATATTGTGCTTCCTTCTATCCTTCTATCCATGTCTTGCTTGGTCAACTAACACATTCCAACAACTGTGTCATGTGATAGATAACATCATATCTATCTGATGATGTACACAGATTATGGACATACCCAGTTAAAGACATACTACAACAACAGGCCAGTCAGTTTAACTTCAGTGGTGGGGTTAATTAAAGAAAGCCAGCATGGAATTCATAGGGAAAATCAAGTTTAACGAACTTGCTGGAGTTTTTTGAAGAGGTAACAAAGAGGGTTGATGAGGGCAATGCAGTTGGTGTGGTGTACATGGACTTCCAAAAGGCGTTTGATATGCTGCCACATGATAGACTTGTGAGCAAAGTTATAGCTCATGGAATAAAAGGGACAGTAACAACATGATTACAGAATTAGCTGAGTGACAGGAAACAAAGAGCAGTGGTTAATGGATGTTTTTTCGGACTGGAGAAAGGTTTGTAGTGGAGTTCCCCAGGAATCAGTGTTGGGACCTTTGCTTTTCCTGATACATATTAATGACCGAGACCTTGGTATACAGGGCACAATTTACAAAACTTGGAAGCATTGTGAACTGTGAGGAGGATAGTGTAGAACTTCAAAAGGATGTAGACAGGTTGGTGAAATGGGCAGGCAGGTGGCAGATGATGTTCAATGTGGAGAAATGTGAAGTGATTAATTTTGGTAGGAAGAACATGGAATACAAAATAAAGAGTACAATTCTAAAGGGGGTGCAGGAGCAGGGGGACCTGGGTGTATATGTGCATAATTCATTGAAGGTGGCAGGACAGGTTGAGAGAGTGGTTAATAAAGCATACAGTATCCTGGGTTTTATTAATAGGGGCATAGAGTACAAGAGCAAGGAAGTTATGATGAACTTGTATAAGACACTAGTTTCACCTCAGCTGGAGTATTGTGTCCAGTTCTGGGTGCCACACTCTAGGAAAGATGTGAAGGCATTGGCGAGAGTACAGAAAAAATTCACGGGAGTTGTTCCAGGGATGAGGAAATTCAGTTATGTATATAAATTGGAGAAGTTGGGACCATTTTCCTTGGAGAAAAGAAGGCTGAGAGGAGATTTGATAGATGTATTCAAAATCATGAGGGATCTGGACAGAGTAGAGAGGGAGAAACTGTTCCCACTCGTGAAAGGATCGAGAACGAGAGGGCACAGATTTAAAGTAATTAGTAAGAGAAACAAAAGTGACATGAGGAAAAACTTTTTCACACAGCGAGTGGTTAAGGTCTGGAATGCACTGCCTGAGAGTGTGGTGGAGGCAGGTTCAAATGAAGCATTCAAAAGGGAATTAGACAGTTATATGAAAAGGAAGAATGTGCAGGGTTACGGGGAGACGGTGGGGAAATGGCACTACGTAAATTGCTCATTTGGAGAGCCGGTGAAGACATGATGGGCTGAATGGACTCCTTCTGCGCTGCAAAAGTTCTGTGATTCTGTGAAGAGCAGGTCAGAGGTTGGAAATCCTGTGGCGAGTAACACACCTCCTGACTCCCCAAAGCCTGTCCACCATCTACAAGGCACAAGTCAGGAGTGTGATGGAATGCTCTCCACTTGCCTGGATGGGTGCAGCTCCAACAACACTCAAGAAGCTCGACACCATCCAGGACAAAGCGGCCCACTTGTTCGGCACCCCATCCACTACCGTAAACATTCACTCCCTCCACCACCGGCACACAATGGCAGCAGTGTGTACCATATGCAAGATGCACTGCAGCAACTCGCCAAGCCTCCTTTGACAGCACCTTCCAAACCTGCATCCTCTACCACCTAGAAGGAAAAGGGCAGCAAATGCATGGGAACACCACCAGGTGCAAGTTCCCCTCCAAGTCACACATCATCCTGACTTAGAACTATATCACTGTTCCTTCACTGTCACTGGGTCAAAACAGGGACCTTCCTTCCTAACAGCACTTTGGGTGTACCTACATCAGATGGACTGCAGTGGTTCAAGAAGGAGGCTCACCACCACCTACTCAAGGGCAATTAGGGATGGGTAATAAATGCTGGCCTAGCCAATGATCCCCACATCCCATGAAGGGATAAAAAAAATTCTGGCAGTTCAGATAGTCTAAATCCAAGTCCATGAGCTGAAAGGACAGTGATCTATTGCACTATGACATCCAGGATCTGTCCTGCTTAACATCACAGCAATGTGACATCTGCAGCAAAGCAAACTTTTCAGTGGAGTTTTCATCATTAGATTTGTTTTAAGTAAAACTAAACTTTAGAATTTTAGGTCTGTTCTGAAAAATAATGACATCATCACATCACAAAACAAATCATTGAATCCACCATGATTAAGTGTCTTGCAAGACAGTTACCATAGCAACACCATCACTTCAACAGCGTGAGTGAGCTTGTTCAATACGCGGGAGTGTTCCCTTATATATAGAAGTCAGTCATGCTGCACAAATGTACAGGGCACATCACAACATCTATGAAGAATTAAGAAAGTAATGAGAGAAATGAGCCGTCAATCCAGTGCTTTTCAATCTGTTAATTAGATCAAGGCCTGTGGTAGGGAATATAGAGCTTTGACCTGAGAGTCACAGCCAAGTCAGGAGGAAGATGAAGACCTGATGATGGGTTCACACACCTGAAATGTCACCTTGTCTGTTCTCTCCACGCATGCACCTGACCTCCTGACCTGTGTGTTTCCGGCATTTCCTGTTTTTTTGTTTCAAATTTCCAACATCTGCAGTTTCTTTTGCTCTTGTGAAAGATGCAAATGGACTGAATTAATCCAGTGTATGTATTTAGAGTCATTGAATCATGGAATAGTTACAGCACAGAAGGAGGCTATTTGTCCCATCGAGCCTGTGCAAGAGCAATTTAACTAGTCCCACTCCCCCTCACTTTCACTCCTAGCCCTGCATTTTTTTTCTCTTCAGGTGCTTATCCAATTCCCTTATGAAAGCCTCGATTGAATCTGTCTCCACCACACTCTCAGGCAGTGCATTCCAGATGCTAACCTTCTTTGGCCTCCTTATCTCGAGAGACAATGGATAAGCGCCTGGAGGTGGTCAGTGGTTTGTGAAGCAACGCCTGGAGTGGCTATAAAGGCCAATTCTAGAGTGACAGACTCTTCCACAGGTGCTGCAGAGAAATTTGTTTGTCAGGGCTGTTACACAGTTGGCTCTCCCCTTGCGCCTCTGTCTTTTTTCCTGCCAACTGCTAAGTCTCTTCGACTTGCCACACTTTAGCCCCGCCTTTATGGCTGCCCTCCAGTTCTGGCGATCGCTGGCAACTGACTCCCACGACTTGTGATCAGTGTCACAGAACTTCATGTCGCGTTTGCAGACGTCTTTAAAGCGGAGACATGGACGGCCGGTGGGTCTGATACTAGTGGCGAGCTCGCTGTACAATGTGTCTTTGGGGATCCTGCCATCTTCCATGCGGCTCACATGGCCAAGCCATCTCAAGCGCCGCTGACTCAGTAGTGTGTATGAGCTGGGGATGTTGGCCGCCTCGAGAACTTCTGTGTTGGAGATACGGTCCTGCCACCTGATGCCAAGTATTCTCCGGAGGCAAAGCAGATGGAATGAATTGAGACGTCGCTCTTGGCTGACATATGTTGTCCAGGCCTCGCTGCCATAGAGCAAAGTACTGAGGACACAGGCCTGATACACTCGGACTTTTGTGTTCCGTGTTCCAGATGCTAACCACTCGCTGTGTAAAAAAGATTTTCCTCATGTTGCCATTTTGCCATTCACCTTAAATCCGTGTCCTCCAGTTCTTGACACTTCAGCCAATGGGAACAGTTTCTATCTCCTGTGTCTAGACTCCTCATGATTTTAACAATTAAACAACAAGGTGGATTACAGTAGTTGAATGGTCTGTCCTCACAATACCTGATAATGTTCTGGATCATTTTAATACAATTGTCTTTCTGTTCAACTGGAGGAATGAGCAAGCAGTGAGTTTTCTTTCGTAATCAAAGTGCCTTTCCCAAGTATCCATTCTTGGAGTGTGAGTTCGACACTGAGTGCTGACAGGGTTTTCAATCACAGTCTCATGCGTTCCCTTGCAACAGGGGCTCACAGCATCGTGATTTTTGCCTTCCTTAGTTCGTGTGCTGAAGTGTACTGTGACTCAGCGATAAACCAGCTGACATGAGCTAACTCAACACAAAACAAGAATCAAACTGGGTCCTTCTTGACCTAAATGTGAGGCCAATTCCCCACATGGAAATAATCACGAAAACGCCAATGAAACAAAAGGCTGAATTTTATGAGCACACCGCAACTCGCTCTGATTTCGGTGTTCTTCCCGTGCGGATGTGCCGTCTCTGAGCTCCCGTGATAATTTGCACAGGGGATCATTTAAATGGCTGCCACGTCATCGGGGGCGGTCACTTCAACCCCATCAACGGCGTCTGTGCCACGGCCCTTAGAAGAAATTTTAATCTTTAAAGTTATATTATGTTGCATTGTTTTTAAAAAATTAAATAAATGCTGGAAGCCCTTGCCCACCACCACCAGCCCCTACCCCCGGTGGTGTTTGCTTTTGGGCCTATATCACCAAAATAAACTTTATTCCTAACACGAACTTTCCCCCCAACCTCGTAGCATTTGTCCTTCAACCCCTTCTCACCATCCCAACAGCCAAGACAAACTTTTTTCCCTGCTCGCCCCATCCCCGCACATGGGATGGCCGCCGAGACAAGGTAAGTTCATTTGCATCTTTTTAACTTAATTTTAAAATTAAAATGAAGGCCTCGCCGCTGCCGGTAAAATGCGGGCGGGCCTTGTCGGCGTCGAGGGTCTTATCGGGCCTCTCCCAGAAGAATTTTCCGTGCCCCCCCCCCCCCACCATGAGCCCTGACATTGCAAGGCGAGTAAAATTCAGCCCAAAGACTTTATACAGTACCCAATGATACATTTTAACGTGCATAAGACAAGTGCTCCAAACAAGAGCTAAATACTGCAGATGCTGGAACTCAGAAATACAAACAAAAAACATTTGAAATACTCAGCCGGTCAGCCAGCATTTCTGGAGAGAGAAACAGGGTTAACAATTCAAGTCGATGAGAACGGGAAAGAGACTGTAGGAACTAAGGGATTAATAAACTGCAATTTTAATCAGGTTTTACTGTATTGTTTAATATTTTTGTGTTGTGGGGAGTGTTCACTTGTCTTGGACCCACAAAATATGACTCGATATGGCTCTGATATTTTAAAAACAAGATAGAGAGTTTATTAAGCACAGCAAGGATTTGCAATGCATTACTTAACCAACAGCAGTAGTGCAGCTGAGTGCAGAGTGTCCTCGGTTCTTGTTTCCTGAGCCGCCGTGGTGCAGCCTTCTCTCTTCAAGTGTTCTGTTGACCGTAGTCTGGTTCCTTCTTCAAACATGTGTGTGCCCTGATGTCTCTCAACCTCCTTCCTTTATCCCTCTCCAAGGGTTTGTTCATGCCATATTAGGTCATATTCCTCATGTTTATGAGTGACCATAATGTGATGGAATTTTACATTCTGTTTGAAAGTGAGGTAGTTTAATCTGAAGCCAGGGTGTTAAAATTTGAACAAAGGAAATTATGAAGGTATGAGGGGCAATTGGCTGAGGTGGATTGGGAAAATACATTAAAAGGTATGACAGTACATAGGCAATGGATAGTCTTTAAAGAAATATTACATAGTTTACACAACTATATATTCCTTCAAGGCACAAAAACCTCAAAAGTAAATGCAGTCAACCGTGGATAACAAAGGAAGTTAAGGATTGTATAAGATTAAAAGAAAAGGTCTATAAAGTTGCCAGAAATCATAGCAAACCTGAGGATTGGGAGGATTTTAGAATACAGCAAAGGAGGACCAAGAAATTGATAAAGAAAGGGATAATAGAATATGAATGCAAGCTAGCAAAAAATATAAAAATGGACTGTAAAGCTTCTACAGGTACGTAAAAAGGAAACGTTTGTCTAAGACAAATGTGGATCCATTACAGGCAGAGTCAGGAGAATTTATAATGGGAATAGAGAAATGGCAGAGAAGCTAAATGATTATTTTGTGTCTGTCTTCGCGGAGGAAGATACAAGAAATCTCCCAGAATTAGAGATCCAAGGGATTAGGGGGAATGAGGAATTTAAGGAAATTAGTATTAGTAAGAAGGTTGTATTGGAGAAATTAATGGGGCTGAAGGTTGATAAGTCCCCAGGACCTGAGATTCTACATCCCAGAGTGTTGAAAGAGGTAGCTATAGAGATAATGGATGCATTGGTGATCATCTTCCAAAATTCTATAGATTCTGGAGCGGTTCCTGCAGAATGGAAGGTCGCAAATGTCACCCCATTATTTAAGAAGGGAGGGAGAGAGAAAACAGGGAATTACAGACCTATTAGCCTTACATCAGTCATTGGGAAAATGCTAGAATCTATTCTAAAGGATGTGATAAATGGATACTTGGATAATAATGATCTGATTGGGCACAGTCAACATGGATTTATGAATGGGAAATCATGTTTGATGAAGCTGTTGGAACTTTTTGAGGATGTTACTAACAGATTTGATAAAGGGGAGTTGGCGGACGTGGTATACTTGGATTTTCAGAAGACTTTTGATAAGGTCCCCCACAGGAGGTTGGTTAGCAAAAATAAAGCACATGGGATATGAGGTAATATACTGGCATGGGTTAAGGATTGGTTAACAGGCAGAAAGCAGAGAGTAGGAATAAACAGGTCATTCTCGCGTTGGCAGGCTGGGACTAGTGGGGTACCGCAGGGATCAGTGCTTGGGCCCCAGATGTTCACAATATATATCAATGATTTGAATGTGGGGACCAAGTGTAATATTTCCAAGTTCGCAGATGACACAAAACTAGATGGGAATGTGTGTTGTGAGGAAGATGCAAAGCAGCTTCAAGGGGATTTGGACAGACTTAGTGAGTGGGCAAGAATGTGGCTGTTGGAATATAATGTGGAAAAATGTGAGGTTATCCGCTTTGTCAGGAGGAATAGATGTGCAGAGTATTTCTTAAATGGTAAGAGATTAGAAAGTGTAGATGTACAAAGGGACCTGGGTGTCCTTGTCAATAAGTCACTGCTAACATGCAGGTGCAGCAAGCAATTAAGAAGGCTAATGGTATGTTAGCCTTTATCACAAGAGGATTTGAGTCAAGGAGTAGTGAAGTCTTGCTTCAATTGTATAGAACCTTGGTTAGACCGCAGCTGGAGTACTGTGTGCAGTTTTCGTCTCCTTACCTTAGGAAGGATATTATTGCCATAGAAGTGCAACGAAGGTTCACCAGACTTGTTCCCGGGATGGCAGGACTGTCCTATGAAGAGAGATTGGGGAAACTGGGCCTGTATACTCTAGAGTTTCGAAGAATGAGAGGTGACCTCATTGAAACCTACAAAATACTTAAAGGGATAGACAGAGAAGATGCAGCTAAGATGTTTCCCCTAATTGGGGAGTCTAGAACAGGGGATACAATTTCAAAATAAGTTGGAAGCCACTTAGAACAGAGATGAGGAGAAATTTCTTCACTCAGAGGGTTGTGAATCTTTGGAATTCTCTACCCCAGAGGGCTGTGGAAGCTCAATCATTGAGTATGTTTAAAGCAGAGATTGACAGATTTCTAAATACAAATGACATAAAGGGATATGAGGATAGTGTGGGAAAAAGGCAGTGTTGTAGCTGTACTGGAACAGCTTGGCTAGGGGTACGGCTAGTTCTGGAGCACAGGTTTTCAGTACTACAGCTGGGATGTTGTCAAGGCCCATAGCCTTTGCAGTATCCAATGCCTTCAGCCACTTCTTGATATCACATGGAGTGAATAGAATTGGCTGAAGACTGGTATCTGTGATGCAGGGGACCTCAGGAGGAGGCCAAGATGGATCAGCCACTCAGCACTTCTGGCTGAAGATTGTTACAAGTGCTTCAGCCTTGTCTTTCGCACTGATATGCTGGGCTCCCCCTTCACTGAGGATGGGATGTTTGTGGAGCCACCTCCTCCGGTTAGTTGTCTAATTGTCCCCATCATTCATAACTGGATGTGGCAGGACTGCAGAGCTTTGATCTGATTCGTTGGTTGTGGGATTGCTTAGCTCTGTCTATTGCATGTGCTTCCACTCTTTTGCATGCACGTACTCTTGTATTTCAGCTTCACCTCATTTTTAGGTATGCTTGCTGCTGCTCCTGGCATGCCCTCCTGCACTCTTCATTGAATCAGGGTTGATTCTCTGGCTCGATGGTAATCGTAGAGTGAGGGATATGCCAGACCATAGGGCTACAAATTGTGGCTGCATACAATTCCGTTGCTGTGGATGGTCCAGAACACCTCATGGATACCCAGTCTTGAGCTGCTAGATCTGCTCTGAATCTATCTCATTTAACCCAGTGATAGTGCCACACAACATGATGGATGGTATCCTCAGTGTGAAGTCAGCTCTTTGTCTTCACAAGTACCATGCAGTGGTTATTCCTACCAGTAATATCATGGACAGATGCATCTGCGACAGTTAGATTGGTGAGGACGAGGTCAAGCAGGTTTTTTCCTCTTGTTGGTTCTGTCACCACCTGCTGTAGGCCCAGTCTAGCAACTATGTCCTTCAGGACTCAGCCAGCTCGGTCAGTAGGGTGCTACTGAGCCACTCTTGGTGATAGACATTGAAGTCCCCCACCCAGAGTACATTCTGTGCCCTTGCCACCCTCAGTGCTTCTTCCAAGTGGTGTTCAAAATGGTGGACTACTGATTCATCAGCTGAGGGAGGGTGATAGGTGGTAATCAACAAGAAGTGTCCTTGCTCATGTTTGACCTGATGCCTAACGTGCCATGAGACTTCATGGAGGCCTAATTCAATGTTGTGGACTCCCAGGGCAACTCCCTCCTGACTGTAAACCACTGTGCCGCCACCTTGATGGGCTGAATGGCCTCCTTCTGTGCTGTTATGAATCTATGACTCTAAAAGTTGGCTTGCTCATTGACAAGAGTAGGGCTTGTATGATGTGTCAGCATCCGACTGTAACAGAACTAACAATTCAACCATCAAATGTGACATCAATGTTACAGGCAATGGACACTGATCTGATTTGTGTTGTGAAGCAGCACTGCAGGAAATATTTGGTGTGAAAAGTGATTGCCATGCATGATGCTGATGTGCTGTTTACATTGAATGTTTTGCAGACAGTCCACATCATAGAAGAGAGCTGAAAGCTGAATTGAATGCAAATTGCTTTCGCAACTCTGAATTCATCCCACAAGCAGAGAGAGCAGCTGCACCTGAGACAATTCAGGATCCCACACCATCACTGATGCCAGACTTTGAAGCAATGAATCTCTTTGAACACAAGTTCTCCGTTGTGACTGCCAGCAGCTGTGAGTTTTGAATTATACATAAATGATTTGGATTCAGAAATGGGAAGTATGGTGTTGAAATTTAAAGATGATACCAATTTAGCGGGTAACACTAATAATGTGGAGCGCTGCACCAAAATACAGGAAAACATAAACAGGTTTTCTGAGTGGTAGATAAATGGCAAATCAATATAATGAGTGTAAGGTGGTTCATTTTGGTAGGAGGAATAAGGAGGCCACTTATTCATTGGAAGGTAAGAAACTAAATAGAGTAGTGGAGCAAAAGAGATCTGAGAATGCAGATAGATAATCCACTCAAAGTAGCAACACAAATTGATAAGGCTGTAAAGACTGCAAACAATGTACTGAGGTTCATTTAGCAGGGAGGTAATGTTAAATTTATATAGAACCTTGGTTAGACCACACTTAGGATATTGTATACAGTTATGGTCTCCAAATCACAGGAAGATATTGAAACACTAGAAAAAGTGCAGAAAAGATTTACAAAGATGTTACCAGAACTGAGGTGCATCAACTATCAGGCAAGATTGAACAGACTGATTTATTTTGCTCTGGTAAAAAGAAGAGTCTTATGAAGGTGCTCCATTCTTAAAATGTTTTGAGGACTTGTGTTAACAATTATGGACATCGGTTTATCTGGAAAACTGGAAAGATTCCATGGATGTGTTTTTTTTTACAAGGGTCATTGGGAAAACACTTGAGCTTTATATTTAAAAGCAACCTTTACTAAATGTCACATGTCTTAAATTAAATAAATAACAGGAACCTTGGTGGCCAGGTGAGTTGTTTACAGAGAAGTGACATGTCAAGATTTATGGTGGTCAGGAGGTTTTGACTTGCTGTTGGAGTGTGGACTGTTTTGAAGGCAGTTGAGTTTGTAGCCTGAAAGGAACACCCAGCTCATCTTTCTCCACCTCTTTGAAAAAAACCCTGCAAATGCAGAGTGATAGTAAAAACCCCTGTGCTATATTTCTCCTGGAAAGCCTGTCAGATTAATTCTCAATGCTGCTTGAAAAGAACTGCTCCAGAAAGATCCCAGTGACAGCAGCCTATGCATATTTGGGATGCCAGAATAAAGGGACGACTGATATCACTCCATATCTTTTCCTTCTCCTTCAAGAATTAACAAGTATTTGGCCAAAGTATTTTTCTTTGTCTTTTTGTAAAGTGACTCTCTGCAGAGAAAACCTCTATTTTTATTTTAACCAGTGTGTGTGTGAGCATGTGTGTTGGGTACCTAGAAGGGAGTATCTGTTTACATTCATATTTCAAACTGTGTGTTAAGGCTTTGCAGCTTTACTGGATAAGTTTTGTTTTATAACAGGGTTGTCCATCAGGCCCGCGGATGTAAACTGTTCCCGAGGCCGTTCCTCGTCCTCACCATGATTTGAGATGGGAAGTTTCCCATTGTTATCATCTTATTACGGAGTGGCCTTTGTAAAAACATTGCACTGTCAGTTCCAAGCCGACAGCCACTGGCATCGGGAACAGCTATTTTCCAACAGACTCGGGGTTTTCGGGCATGTTCTCACTTTTTTTTAAAAAGCCCATTGGAAAACCCCGATTCGGTTGGAAAATGGCTGTTCCCATTGTCAGCAGCCGTCAGCTGCGAAACCGACAGAATGATGTTTTTAAAAAGAACTGACCAACTATCTGCTGAGCATCCACTCTGTGCAACTGTGTAAGAGAGGGGGTGGGGGGGGGTGGGGGGAGAGACAGAGGCGATAGAGGGAGACAGAGAGACAGACAGACAGAGAGGGGAGAGGGGAGGAGACAGAGACAGAGTCAGAGTCATTTACTTACGGCACATAAGGAAGCCAATGAGCCCATGCCAGCTCTCCACAGAGCTATGCAGTGAGTCCCACTCCCTGGTTCGATCCCCGAAGCCCTGCAATTCTATTTCTCTCAGGTGGCCATCAAACTTGCTCTTGAAGTCATTGGTCGTCTCCGCTTCCACCACCCTTGTGGGCAGCGAGTTCTAGGACATTCCTACCCGCTGCGTGAGAAAGTACTTCCTCATATTCCCCCGCATCTTTTTCACAAAATTTCAATCTTTGTCCCCTAGTGCTAGAGGGGGGGGGGGGGGGGTGGTGGGGGGGAGAAAGAATGAGACACACACACACGCAAAGAGTGTGGGGAGAGGGCAGAGAGAGATGAAGGTCTCTCCTGAAAAATGGACATCTATCCAGAATACTCTGCATTGCTACTTCAAGTGTGTGGGCAGAGATTGACTATTTTTGCAAACAAAAACAATGCCAGGTTTGTCACTGAATCAGTTTTCAACATAGTGATGAGAAAGTAAGTCAATAAATTAGTCTTCTCATTTAAAGCTTCTTCACAAAAATGCACATTTGTTGTTGCTTTTATTCATAAGATAAATTTTTAATGCCTTTATCTTTCGAAATTTGCTCACCAGCCTACTGGGCTGAGCAAAAAACGTAATGCGGCCCTCCGCCCGAAAAGGTTGGACAACCTTGTTTTATAATAAACTAATAATTTTGTTTATTTAACCCTGGTTGATGTATTTTATTCTTGGAAAAAAATGGAGTATATGATTGGTCGTATCGGTACCTGGGTAAACATTTAAATATATGTTGTGACTTGTGGAGAGGTGAAACTAGAGAAAGACAGTACACTCCTCCCACCTCGCTCGTAACAAGACAAAGAGGAGACCTGATGATGTCTTTAAAATTATGAAAAAATTTGAAAGGCTGGATGTGGAGCAAGCCCAGAACAAGGGCAAATATAAATGTAAGCTAACTGACTGATCAAATCAAGAACTTAGGAGGAATTTCTTTGCACAGTGCGTGGTGAGAATGTGAAATTACCACATGGAGTGGTTGAAGGAGAGAGAACTGATGCTTTTAAGGGGAAGGTTGATGCAGACATGAATGAGAAGAGAATAGAGGGATACAGGGACATTGTTAAAAGAGGTAATTAGAGTGAGGGGAGGCTCATGTGGACTATAAATACCAACATAAATCAATAGGGCTGAATGGCCTGTTTCTGTGCTATAGATTCTATGTAATTCTATGAATTCACTCTAGGTTTTGATAAGGAATTCCAAATGTTTGGATTTTGACCAATGTGGAAATCGTTGATGCAGAGTGAGAATGAGAGGGGGGGAAATGGCCAAACTCAGTGGATCCAGCAAAAAGGCAATGGTAGTGGGACCAACTGCCAATATGGCCATGGCATTCAATTCTGTGCAATTGATGAGGAAGTGATTTACAAATAAGCCAGCTGTCTTGTGAATGAATGTGTTGTCAACAGGAAGCAAACTATAATCAACAAGTAGTTTGCCAAATGACTGAACTTTGCATTACACAGCCTTTTACAGTGCTCAAGTTTTGATTATGTCTACTTCAATTATTCCCTTGATGTCTTTTTGTGTTTCTGTAGTTCTCTGCGATGCTGTTCCATTAAAGGTACTTAATTTGGACTACCGGTTAATTAATTTTTCCACTTATTAATAACTTTGTGTGAGCCTCTTTTCCAACTTGCACATAGTAGGCTGAATTTTATGGGCCCCCAGGAGACAGGATGGGAGGCAGGGAGTCCATAAAATAGCGATGGAAGACAGGGGCGGAGTCCCCATCACCTTCCCATCGCCCTGCAATTAAGTTGGGGCAGGAAAGGCCGAAGACGGCCTTCCCGGTCCAGAAACCAAATGATGACTTAAGTGGCCTATTAATAGCCACCTAAGGGTCTCTTTCTGCTGCCACTGGTATTATACCAATGGTGGGTGGAGGACCCTCCGCCACATGGGGAAGTGGCCCAGTAAAACAAGGCGGCCCCCTGGTGGCTTAATGGAGGGGGGGGGGCTCCTTCTCCGTGGACAATCTGTGGTCCGCAGAGGGCCCCGGGTGGCAAAGGCTGCCCCTCTGCTAAGTCCACTCCCACCCTCAAAGACCCTCCCCCCACCTCGCCTGGGCTTGCTGGACCTGTCACACTGACCTGGGGTCTGGGGCTCCAGCGATGGGCCTGCTCCCAGGCCTTCTGCAGTACCAGCAGTGGCCACTGCGCCAAGTGGCACTGCTGATACAACTGAGCTGCAGGCCCTCTGGCTGGCAGCTCTTGGAGGCAGGATCCCCATCCTTAAAGGAATGGGATCCATGGCGCCTGGCAGTTAATTGCCCGAGTGCCGTTAAACTGAGCTTGGGAGTCTCCAAAGGGTCGAGGTGGGTTTCTCCATGCCCTTTCAGCCTCGCGTCGGGACCCCCGCTGGTCTTACAAAATTTATCCCAGCTAGTGCAGTGTAGGAGGATTGGTTTCTTGTGTTTTGCTGCAGCAATGTTAAGAGCTGAAGCAGCTAATGAAACAGCAAGCTGACAAAAAGAAGTTACTGGCCTAAACATTTTCTGCATTACTTCATCAAAAAATCAAGAAATGTAAAAAGAAAGCCCAAGAAAACACCATTGTCCAAGAAAATGAGTCTATCCCTTTTAAGAATTCCTTTGCACATGGAGCTTCCCAATATGCCTATTATAAATGGGCAGGCTGTGCACACGGGTCAAATACATAGGAAAAGTGCAAGAAATTTAACAGTGATCCATTCAAAAATAATTTGTTTAAGATTGCTATGGTACTAAAGACATTGCGGCATCTTGAAATCTCAGCTTTAAATTGAAGCACCATGTGACGCCAGTCAAGGACCTGTGAAATTGATTGCTGTCAGCTTTGCTCAATATTCCGCACATCAACTTTGTGTCAGTCCATAAAATCTAGCCTATTGTGTACACTTTTAGGCTCATTGTCTTTTTAAAAGAACATTGCTGCATATGTGAGAGTTCAAATAATAGTAACCATAATAATCCTGAGGAGAGACTTGTAGAACTAAATGTATTTTCACCTATCTGAGTGGCAATTTCAAAGTGATTTTAACAGAAATAGAAACCAGGAGAGATGTAAAAACAGTTTCCAATTCGCTATCACCCAATTTATACAAGCTCCTAAAGTTAAGATATACCCCCACTGTCTTAAAGGATTGCAGTGGGATTCAAAAATGTTTATTTTTTTCTCCAGAAGTTACTGCCATGCTAGGCCCTCACCTGCCAAGAATGAGGCACATTCATTTTGTCATGAACATTGATTTGAAACTGTTACTGGAGTGAAGAAAGGACTTGTTAAACAGATCAGCCATGGCTGGAAAAGACATTTGCATATTAACAGACGGTGATTGGAAGGACAAAGCAGCCATTCCCTGACACATTCAACCCACAATGCACCTTGATCACCAGGTATTGTGTGTAAGAGAAGCATTCCAGAGACTGCTAAGGTGATACAATCCAAGACGTGGTCAGACCAGTTAGTCACAGGACTAACCTGCTTGGCAACCTGGGTTTTTCTGAATTCTACAAACAGTTTGTACTCGGAGTGTCTGTTTGCTCCTAGACTGAGAAGATCTCTCCTGTCTGCTCCCATCTCTTTCTCACAAGCCTCTGAATCCACTGAAGACACATGAACCCCAAGAGAGAAAAGTCTCCTACAGCGAACAAGGTTTAAGAAGAATACTGGGCCCCAACGAAAAGCAAGAACTACCTACAATCAAGGACTGTACAGTGAGCTCGAAGAACCGTAACAAAAACTCTTCAGATATTGCCTCAAACTTTTCCACTTTATTTTTCTTCTGCTCTTTTCTGTCTCTATTTGCATGTGTGTATCGCGTATGCATGCTAGTGTGGGCGGGTCGTGTATCTGTAGGCATTAACCGAATTAGTGTTTAAGTTCGAGTTTAATAAATTCCAACTTTTCTTCTTTAAACCTAAGAAAACCTGCTTGTGCTGGTTTCTTTGCCTTGTAATTAGAAAGCGATGAACAAGGATTCACCAAGGGGGAGCTAAAAACAGTGTGTTTAACAATAAAACACTGTTACGGAAAGACCAGGTGAAGGCTGAAAGGGAACACTAGACCTCGTTCTCACCAGGTCGTAACATTACAAATTGATCTATATAACGGGAAATTGCTGTGATTGTCATTATGAGGCAGAATGGAGTCTGTCAAAGTGAACATTATATCAAAGTGGAATGTTACTTTGTGATTAAACTGTTACTGGATACTTTCCTGTGGTTTTCAACAACATTAAAAATGCAATTTCCTGTGGTGAGGAAGAAAACTCAAGAGTGGCTTCAGAAAGGTAGAGATTGAAAGAGACTGGAGTTGTTAATGTGTGTGTATATAATATATAAATCATTTTAGAAACCATTGTGATACCATTTTCTTTTAACCCAAATCTGCACCCTTAGGCTTCCCAACTAGGGAGTTATCCAGTTCTACCACAGCTTTTTAGGTCAAATTACACTGGATTAATTTTTCATATTTTGTCGACATACAATTCGACCCTATATTGACTTGAAGCACTGGTTAGTCTGAGGCATTCATTCCAAGAAGAGGTTGTATCATTTCTTGCTTACATATGCAATGTCCAGGTGTGTGAACAAAATGGAGCAGTAATGGAGATTTCTGGAAATCTGCCATCTACATGTCAGGAAAGTTTTAAAGCAGAAAATTATAAGGAACAGAAAGATGAATATAAATAGCCCAGATTCTCAAAGGTGCTGTTTAAAGATAATAATAGATTACAAGCAACAAGTTATTCTGCCCAATAATTACCTCGTAATTATAATGGTGTTTTCTTTTGCAAAATGACTTGACTCTCTTGAAGATTTTGCCACTTTCTTTCCTGCTCAGTTTACCCTAAGAGCTAAATGCTGGTGGTCAGTGTTTACCTGCCAATTTAAACACAGTAAAATAATAAGTTTTAATTTATCATCATTGGTAAAAGTTGCTATCACTCCGGATTATGGCAGCAGTGTCTCTTGACCATTCAGAGAATGTGGAAGTATCACTAAATGAGCCTACATTTTGCCACATTTAAAGAGGTTATCTATGCAATTAGGGAATTCTTGAAGAAGACTGTTTCTGAACAATCAGCTCTTAAAATTCCACTGACTGGTCTCCAACTTGCCAACTGTGTTACATTTGTGTTGGAGAAAAGCATGATGTTTCTTCGAACTTGGGGTAAAAGGGGACAGTTATAAAGCCATTTTTGCATTGACATGAAGAGTGAAAGAAAGACTCGCATTTTTATAGCGCCTTTCATGATCTCAGGATGTCCCAAAGCACTTTATCGCCAATGAAGGACTTTTTGAAATGCAGTCAGTAATGTAGGAAACATGCAGCCAATTTACGCACAGCAAGCTCCCACAAACAGCTATGTGATAATGACCAGATAATCTGTTTTTGTGATACTGGTTGAAGGATTGGCCAGGACACCGGGGAGAACTCCCCTGCTCTTCTTTGAAATAGTGCCGTGGGATCTTTTATGTTCACCTGACAGAGCAGATGGGGCCTCGGTTTAATGTCGTATCTGAAAGGTGGCACCTCTGACAGTGCAGCACCTCCTCAGTACTGCACTGGAGTGTCAGCCTTGATTTTTGTGCTTAAATCCAGGACTGGGACTTGAGCCTACAACCTTCAAACTCAGAGGTGAAAGTGCTACCACGAGCCCACCCTGTTTCAGGTCTCATTACGAGGTTTGCCTTCTCTTGCTTATTATTTGGTACTTCTTTCGAAAGGTTATAAAACATTCCAAAGCTACCTTACCTTTTCAAAATGGAACTCCATCCAACACTCACTTAGTCTGTCTATGGGAGGAATGGGGTTTTTTTTATGCCGCCCCTGTGGCAGCTTTGGAGGAGGGGAGAACATATAATTGGGCAGGATGTGAACAGCCTTCCCACCCTTCTACCAACTGAGGCCTTTAAGTGGGCAATTAGTGCCCAATTAAGGGCTTCATCCCGCCTCTGCTGGTATTATCCGAGTGGCAGGCAGGCCAGGAAGGCCCGGCCCCATAATGCCAGCGGCAAGGCCTTGTGGAGGCCCCTGCCCCCTACGCCGCTTGGCAGCAGCATCAAGATTTAAATATTTAAATTTATTAAAAGTAATGATTTAAATACTTGAGTATTGCTGGAAATAGAGATGTTGTTGAAGCTTTTCGTCTTACACTCATCAGAACAATCACAAGAATAACCAATGTAAGGGAAAACAACAACTTATACTGCATGCGAAGAGCGTGCTGATTGGTTGGCAAGTGAACTCTGATTGGTAGAGACGTTGCCATGGCGAATGCACCAGTTTACGATGACTGACAGTTAACTGCCAAGCTTTGTTTAAAATTTAAACCAGGCAGCTGTTCGGAGATCCGATGCAGGACACTGGTGGGAAGCAGGTAAGTATTTCAGTGCGAGGGTTGGGGGAGATGGGGATAAACTATTCTGATTGGTGGAGGGGATGGTGGGAAGGGGTTGAAGGTAAAAGTTTGTGAACTTTGGGGGGGAAGGTCAGGTACACAAGGTAAGTATTTTGGGGGGTGAGAGGGCAAGGTATGAACTAAATGGATATTGGGGGGGCTGGGAGAGAGGATAGACACATTTCTTTAATTTGTTAAATTACATCTAAAGTGCATATTCCTTTAAAAATGTTAATTAAATGTAAGGTCTGGAAGCCGTTTAAAAATGGCTTTGGTGCCTGTGCAGTGGTGCTGGAAGCCGTTGCCGGGGATGGACCACCGGTCCCTACATGTCAACTGCAGGGGAGCAGTCCACCCTGGCCGTGTAAATGAGCTGCGGCATTTAATATCACGGCTGCTCCACGGAGTAAAGCCCATGCTTGCGGGCCGCCATGGAGCCCACAGAGTCATGGAGTCATTTATGGCACAGGACGCCATTCGGCCCATCGAGTCCATGCCAGCTCTCCACAGAGTGATCCAGTCAGTCCCGCTTCCCGTTTGATCCCCATAGGCCCTGCAAGTTCATTTTCTTCAGATGCCCATCCAATTTCATTTTGAAATTATTGATCGTCACCATTTTCACCACCCCTGTGGGCAGCCAGTTCCAGGTCATTATCACTCACTGCGTAAAAAAGTTCTTCCTCATAGTCCCTCTGCATCTCTTGCCCAAAACCTTCAATCTGTGTCCCCTAGTCCTTATATCATCAGTTAATGGGAACAGTTTTTTCTTGTCTAACTTATCTATGCCTGTCATAATCTTTGTGAAAAATGAATTTCAGAAGTTATTTTATAGCAGTGCAGTTAAGTGCAGTTTGCAGTTACATGTTATTTGCAAAACTAGTTAGGCCAAGGTTGAAATTTTGAATTTTTTCTATATAAACTGTTGAAATCCTGATCCAAGCTAGGTTTTATTTATTTACTTTATTTTTTATTTAGAGATACAGCACTGAAACAGGCCCTTCGGCCCACCGAGTCTGTGCCAACCATCAACCACCCATTTATATTAATCCTACACTAATTCCATATTCCTACCACATCCCCACCTGTCCCTATATTTCCCTACCACCTACCTATACTAGGAGCAATTTATAAAGGCCAATTTACCTATGAACCTGCAAGTCTTTGGCATGTGGGAGGAAACCGGAGCACCCGGAGAAAACCCACGCAGACACAGGGAGAACTTGCAAACTCCACACAGGCAGTACCCAGAATTGAACCTGGGTCACTGGAGCTGTGAGGCTGCAGTGCTAACCACTGCGCCACTGTGTTTTCTCATTGGAATTATTTGATTTTCTGTTTTTTCTGTAAGTTTTAACTGATAGCCATCAGAACCTATTTCTCAGCTGTTTTAGAAAAATCATGGTCAGATAACACAGTGGAATATCAATCTTTTGTTGAATGAATGATCCTGGACGTGAATGGCTGTAGGAGCAAGTGTAATTATACTTGGTGTTTCATCTTTTTAAAATAAAGCTTCCATCAAAAAATGGTTGAACTGTTTTTTCTCAACAGTGTCGGATAACAGCAACTTAGAATCATAGAATGGTTACAGCACAGAAGGAGGCCATTCAGCCTGTCAAACCCCTGCTGGCTCGCTGCAAGAGCAATTTAGCTTGTCCCACTCCCCACCCTTTCCCCGTAGCCCTGCATTTTTTTTCCTTTTAAGTGCTTATGCTATTGTTATAGTCAAGTGAGGAGAAGTTGAAGGACTTTCCTCTTTTCCCTTTCTTTGATAGACCACAACAGGTTTAATTCTTTCTTAAAGTGGATGTACTGGTCAATTCAGTAGATGTTTGATTATTTACTTGCTATGATCATAAGAACCAAATGGACAGGTTTTATTGAGTTAACAAAGAAAGAGGTTAACTTTATTGTACCTAAACCGAATGAATAAAATAATAAACAACCCGCCAACTTTCACTCACACACGCTCGGGAGGTTTACACACACACACAAATAGATTACAGAATGGGGAAAGGTAGATTGATTGAGTTAGAGTCCATAAAAAAGGTATACAGTCTGTGGATTTTGGTGATTCGGCTGGTTTCTAGCTGACTTCAGTGTTCCTGAGGCTTTTCATTTGAAGAGGTAGATGACTGGTTTGGTGACTCACTTTGGAGATAGCAATGCGGATGATTTCCTCCAACGGGGTTTCAGATTGTAGCTGGAATATGCAAGGATGGTCAGTCAACAGGCAAGATTTGAAATATTTCAAGCTGGAATGGAGAGAAGAGGGACCCCCAGTTAGGGTCGGCTCATGTCAGAGTCCAATTGCTTTTCCTCTGCTGCAGAGGAAACACCAGCTTAGAACCACAGATAGGGAGGGGCCTGTCACATGACTGTCACTCAGTGATTCAAACATGGTAGTTAGCAGTATTTCTCTGCTTGCTGAGAGAACAGGTAGTTCCTTTAAACTTCCTGGGTCTTGGTTCTTGCTGGGATATTAGCAGACATTTTGACTCTGAAAGGATGACTTTGCTGTCAGCTTGTCTTTTAAAAATGTCTTTAAAAAATATATAAATTCAGATCTCTAGTCAGTGGATTAAAGAAAATTATCATTCAGCAATACAGATTGGTGTAACACAATCCTCTTTTGAAAGCCAAATCTTTGTGAAGAAAAGCTTGTTTAAAAGGTTGCAATAAATATGACTAATTATATTTACTCAACCTTATTTATGCCTTGAAATGGAATAATTGGATGACGTGTTAATAGTGTGTTTGTCTATTGCATCTGGCCTGAATTAAACTTCAGAACTGCGGATCTTTGTTTTCCCTCTCTCCTTCTCTCACTCCATCAAAAGTGTCCCTTTTCTGGAATTCAATTGGCTGACTACAGCATCTGAAAAATTGTAATATTTAAATGGGCTTACTGCGAATATTGATTAACTTAAAACTGTTTATTAACATAAAATATAAACAATACCATCTGTGAGTTATAGACACTGATCCAACCTTTGGCTCAACCAATGAACGAACTGTCCTGGCTTTGGTTTTCTGGATTATACAAAGTCTGTCAGCAGAAACTCTGGTCTCACTACAACGCATAACATGGGTGGTGAAAGGGTTATGAAATGTCAGAATGTTCAGAGTAGCTGCAGCTAATGGATGGGTGACCTGGATAATTGTTTAAACTCTGTGTTTTTACTTGCTGTGGCTCAGTTGGTAATGCTGTCATCTCAGAGTCACTAGGTTCTGGGTTCAATTCCCACTCCAGGACTTGAACACAAAAATCTAGGCTGACGCCCCAATGCAGCACTGAGAGACTGCTGCACTGTCGGAGGTGCTGTCTTTCAGATGAGACGTTAAACTGAGGTCCCATTTGACTGCTTCGGTGGATGTAAAAGATCCCATGGCACTATTTCGAAGAAGAGCAGGGGAGTTCTCCCAGGCATCCTGGCCAATATTTATCCCTCAATCAACATCACAAAAACAGATTATCTGGTCATTATCACATTGTTGTTTGTGGGAGCTTGCTGTGCGCAAATTGACTGCTGTGTTTCCTGCATTGCAACAGTGAGCACGCTTTAAAAAGTATTTCATTGGCTGTAAAGTGCTTTGAGATGTCAGGTGGTTGTGGAAAACACTACATAATTGCAAGTCTTTCTTTTTCTGGGAGGAATCATTCAACTCTGTGTTTAAACTTAAATATTAGAATGTGAAGAGTGTTGTTAACATCATTAAATGTACCATTAACATTTGAACTCCACTTTTCTGCTTATTGGTAAGTGAATGGTAAAATTACACACAGAGAATTTCTCCTCTTGTATTTGTAGTCTTCAATAAGAGGTTGTTATAAAGAGTTGACATTTGAGGGCTGCATTGTAATGTGTGAAAGGATCAATTTCCAGGTTGAAAATGGCTGTTTTGAAGAGGGAATGTGTCAATCCTATGATGTTTCTTTGAATTTTGATGCAAACATTTTTATTTTTGATCTATTTACTTTTATTGTGACTTTTTACTTTTTGATTCATTATTGCTCCACATCCAGGACACAATATTCATGAGTCTTTTGATACTTTCAAAAACACAAAAAGGCTGCTGCATAATTTACTTCTAAAGTTTGTGGATATTTCTTGCTGTGGATATTTGCTCTGGAACTAAAAATTAAATAAATTGCTTATTTCATGACCATCATAAGTTATACTGTCAGCTCCACCAGGTAGTTTATTTTACATAAGCTGCTGCTGCCCAGTGTATACCTTGTAGATAAATAGCAAGTGTTTGTGGCATCAATAGGGGAGCTAGCTGGGAGTCTGACCCTGTACAGGAGAGGAATTTAGTATCACTGCAGTGCCCTTCCAGAATTCAAAGTGCTTCAACTATCAAGCCATTTCAGCTGTGCGTGTTAATTTATTTATCCCGATCCACTCAGCTCTTCTCAACAGAAACAAACAGGAAAAGACAAACCTAAAAAGCATCTTGGAAGAAAATGAATTTTTTTTGAATATCTATTTGAATTTTGAAATCAGTACTAATGATGGAACTCGATATTCAATCCTGTTATCCCCTGCGAAGCAGAAATGTCTTCAGAGTTTAACCTGGCTGATTAATTTTATACAGAAATATATATTCTTCAGTTGGTATAGTTTATCTTTTGCCTAGGATTTTCAATTCATATATTTAACTTTTCTTTCTTTTCCCCACATTCTCTGTCAGTGTAGACAAAAAGGATGCAATGCTTGATTTGAGAGTGTTGAGGATGGAGTGTGAGCTACCTGATTTTGATCCAAAAGCTCGCCTGCAGAAGGGACAACAGCTGTGGCATCATAGGTTGTTTCCAGGTTGGCACAATCTCAACTCTATCCTGACAGCTCAGAGATACCACAGCACCACTAAGAAGCTGGCACCAGTAATGAAGCAGCTTGGGCATCAAAAAGGTAAGCTCTTTCAATACAACAGACGGCCTTGCTTTAAGTCTTTGGATGCTCAAGACCCTGGAGAAAATATTGCTCTGTTAATTTGGTTTGTTAAAGGGCATGTCCAGTAGGAGAAGGATGAGGTTTATTTGACAGACACTCTCCCTGGAACAGCCGGCCCTAGAACAGCATGTACTAAAACACTGCCATGATTCATGATTGCACCAAAGGACGCTGTTTGCTGTTAGCAGACTTTATCTGTTGCAGTCAAAGTTTCTCCCATTAGATTTAGCAGCAATAAGTTTAATGCTGCACTCATAATAAATTGGCCCCTGTGGACGCAAGGCTACATCAGGACATCACTGCCTGCATTTTATCTGCAAACTAAGGAGAATGATCTTGCAGGTATTTCTTGTAACAATGGAAAATCCCTTTATCTGGTGGTGGCGGTTTACTGTTGGACCAGACTTGGTCACGCAATGGCAAACTGTGGAATTGCCCCTGTGATTTCCCCATATTGTGAGTGTCTGATCTTAGCTGAGCAGTCAGAGGGAGATGCTGATAGGAAGACAGGATTTTCAAAATTGGGTGGTTGGGGAAAATGGAAGTCACATCAGCCCCAAGTAACTATTGTTACAACCAGGTGAGAAAGGTGTCTAGGGGTCCCTCTCAGCCTTCACCTACTCTTACTGTAACAGGGTTTAATTTTAAACACACCATGTTTTTTAGCTCCCCCTTGGTGAATCCTTGTTCACTGCTTTCCAATTATAAGGCAAGGAAACCAGCACAAATAGGCTTTCTTAGATTTAAAGAATAAAAGTTGAAATTTATTAAACTTGAACTTAAACTCTAATTCGGTTAAAGGCTACAGATACATGACGCATCCACGCTAGCATGCATTCGCGATACATGCAAATAGAGACAGAAAAGAGCAGAACAAATAAAGTGGATAAGTTTGAGGCAATATCTGAAGAGTTTTTGTTACGGTTCTTCAAGTTCACTGTATAGTCCTTGATTGTAGGTAGATCTTGCTTTTCATTGGGGCCCAGTATTCTTCTTAAACCTTGTTTGCAGTAGGAGACTTTTCTCTCTTGGGGTTCATGTGTCTTCAGTGGATTCAGAGGCTTGTGAGAAAGAGATGGGAGCAGGTAGACAGGAGAGATCTTCTCAGTCCAGGAGAATTCTGCTTTTATTTTCAAACTGTTTGTACAAATTCCAAAAACCCAGGTTGCCCAGCAGGTTAGTCATGTGACTATCTGGTTTGACCATGTCTGTTTGTGTATTCGGCCAACTTAGCAGTCAACCTGGAATGCAAGTTCCCCCACCTTCAACGTCTGGTGATCAAAAGTCCATTGTGGGTTGAATGTTTCAGGGAATGGCTGCTTCCAAACACCATCTGTTAATATGCAAATGTATTTTCCAGCCACGGCTGATCTGTTTAACAAGTCTTTTCTTCACTCCAGTAACAGTTTAAAATCAATGTTCATGACAAAATTAATGTGCCTCATTCTTGGCAGGTGGGAGCCTAGCATGACACTATTTTGTACCTTCTGTTTTCTGGATCAGGACTGGCAGAGGCAGCTGCCTGGGAAATAATTCCGTTGGGGAATATTGGATGGCCCAGGAATAAACTAAATATAAGCTTCTTCATTAGGGTCACCAAAAAAAAAGCTAATAGATGCATTGGGTGCAGACAGATCCAAGAAGGTTGTTCACAACTTGATTTGAATATACCAAAAATGAGTAGACAAGTACCGATTAAATTGGGAATTAATCGAACTGGAGAAAAATTACATAAACTCTTCATCCTGGTTTACAGACACTACTTCTAGTCGACTACTGTTAAGTCTCGAACAGGCTGCAGCAGAATATGAAGACAAGTATTTGTTGGTTCCTGCTGATGGGGTGAATTCTGGACCTGTGTTGAGTGCATTCCAACTGGAATTCGAATGTACGCCAACAAAATATTTGTTCATCCAAATAATACTAGCTGATGGATAATTTTCTTCTTTTTTAATTAAAACTGGAGGCAGCAGGTTAGCAGATTTTGGAAGAGTCAGCTCCCATTTCACACTGATATTTGGGCACTGGAAAATCTCACGGATCTAGGCAGGAATACCGCCAGGTTTGTAGTACAGATCAATGAAGAGCGCAAACGACCAGATGGAAAGAAAATATTAAGGACACAAATATACATTTAGATCTTTAAAATGCAACGAATGGTCAACCAAGTGTTTGTATACTGCCTTTCCGAAAATACGAATATTCTTAAGGAATACTGTTCAACAACTGGCCAGATTTAATGTGGATTTTACATTGTTAATCTTTGTCTTCCTACCAGCTGTTGGAAAACCACATACTGTCATAGTTACTCCTGACTAAATGCACAATGTGATATGGTCATCAGCTTAATCCCTGGTCTGTGATGCATTAGCAGATTTCAGCAGATTAGAGTCGTAGAGTCACTTACATCACAAAAGGAGGCCATTCGGCCTATCGCGTCCATGCCGGCTCTCCATGGAGCTATGCAGTTAGTCCCACTCCCCAGCTCGATCCTTGTAGCCCTGCAACTCTATTTCTCTCATGTGGCCATTCAACTTTCTCTTGAAATCAGTGATTGTCTCATCTTCCACCATCCTTGTGGGCAATGAGTTCCAGGTCGTTACTACCTGCTGCTTAGAAAAGTGCTTCCTCATATTCCGCCTGCAACCTTGGCCCAAAACTTTCAATCTGTGTCCCCTAGTCCTTGTACCATTAGTTAATGGGAACAGTTTTTCCTTCTCTAACTTTTCTAAGCCTGTCCTAATTTTGTACATTTCTATTAAATCTGCCCCCAATCTCATAGGTGCAGGAGTAGGCCGTACAGCCCATCGTGCTTGCTCCGCCATTCAATTAGATCATGGCTGATCTTGTATCTCAACACCGCTTTCCTGAGCTGTCTCCATATCCCTTGATGTCATTAGTCTCCAGAAATCTATCGATTTCTGTCTTGAACATGCTCAATGACTGAGCTTCCACCACCGTCTGGGGTACAGAATTCCAAAGAGTCACCACTCTCTGCAAAGAAATTCCTGCTCATCTTCGTCTTAAATGGCCTGCCCCATATTCTGAGACTGTGTCCCCTGGTTCTAGACTCACCAGCCAGGGGAAACATCCCATCTACGTCCACCCTGTCGCACCCTGTAAAAATGTTGTAAGTTTCAATGAGATAACCTCTCATTCTTTGAAACGCTAGAGAATACAGGCCCAGTTTCCTCAATCTCTCCTCATAAAATAATCCCGCCATCCCAGAGATTAGTCTGGTGAACCTCCGTTGCACTCCCTCTATGGCAAGTATATCCTTCCTTAGATAAGGAGACCAAAACTGTACACAATACTCCAGGTGCAGTCTCACCAAAGCTCGATACAATTTCAGCAAGACATATTTACTTACTCAAATCCCCTGCGATGAAGGCAAACATACCATTTACCTTCCAAATTGCTTGCTGCACCTGCATACTAGCTTTTAGTGACTCATGAACAAGGACACCCAGATTCCTTTATACACCAACCCTTCAGACTACATTCTGGACAGGGGCTGTGACCAGTTCTCGAACACACCAACTGTCTTGCATGACCCCAAACACTTTCATCCCACTCTAACAATCGAATCCCACCACATCATTCGCAACGACTATCCTTCAAAATAAAAATACTTCATTGGTCGTAAAGCACTTTGGGATGTTCTGAGGTTGTGAAAGGTGCTATAAAAATGCAATACCTTTTTCTTTTTCACCACTCTCCCATCACAGTTGCCATGCACTCCTTAACTGAGCTCACAAGCATCATCTTAACTTCATGCTTTCTGACTTTTTAACATCCTTTTCTGCAGATCCACCTCAGTCCTGGAAACCAGCAATGGGGCACTAAGGAAGGAGAGGAGGAGGACCTGGGGCAGAAGAGGTCAAAGAGGAAGAGGACGAGCAAGAACAACCCAGGCTGTGGGGCCCACAATTAGTAGCTGCCCCATTAACCTTTGCCCCCAACACACACCACCCCCTCAGATTACCACCTGTGTCACTTGCATGCTCTCTCTTTCTCGCTCTCTGTATATATCTATCTCTCTCTCTCACCAGCAGTAGTCCAGAGGGAGATCAGAGAGGAATACGATCATCGCACATCAAGGGCCCACTGGAATGGCGACAGCTGAATTCTACCTTGTACTGCCATCTGTCCCAACAACTACACATGCCAGGGGTCTAGTCATTCGCCTTACAGGCAGTTGGCATGAGACGATCACTACTTCAGTTTTGTGATTCTTCTGTCCATCAGGAGGAGCCAACCACCTCTTACACTACAGGGTGCACCTAGACTCAGCTCCAGGATAGAAGATAGGAAGTATGGATAGGTACAAGGTGAAAACACATTTCTAAGAAACGGTAGGAAGTCATAATCTGGACACAGATACTGTTTTCTGTAAATGGTTTGTTTGAAATGCATTGTCTGGTTAGTTTGTGCGTTGTTATTGTAGTCTTAGCTTCTCTGGGAAAGGAGCACTTCTTCACTCAGATGATGCTTCATGCAAGGTCCTGTTGGGCCAAACAAGTCTGCTCTGGTGAGACCTGGTAGGATGGGTAGATGGAGGTATGGCTAAGGTGATGCTGCTGCTATCAATCAGTCGATTAAGATGTGCAACAGAACTTGCCCTCTGAGGTCTCTTCCAGCAGCGAGTGAGGACTTGCCAGACATTCAGAGATTGGATCCCCTTCATATTCACAGACACCAACAGCTGCTCAGATTGCACCCTCAGTGTCACTCGGATGCCATCATGGTAGCCTATCATGTGCGAGTTCCTGGCTGCTGTGCTGTGCCTCTGCTGCCAGTGGCTGATACCCAAGTGGAGAAACTAGCCATTCTGTGAAAGAGGACATCCGATCCCTGCCCAGTATAATCCTGACAACTCCATGGCTAATGATTCTGCTTTTCACATTTACACGTCCACTAGACACATCTTTTGTTTCTTTACTTGTTGCCTTACTGCTCTTTTTGCCTTGCACCATTATCACTGTGGCCATTAAATTTCTCCTGACTTCCACCCTGTTACAGACAGAATTGAGAGAGAACTCAGACACCAGTTCTCTTCCCTTTACTGTCCATAATCACTGTGGTTTTTAATAAGGACGATGTGTATGTTTCTTAACCCTTGAGTGTATGGCCAAGTTGAATAACCAGCTGCACACTTTTTGTGGGTTTAAACAGAGGGCGGCCAATTAAAGGGCCTGTTATAAGGCTGCTCTGCAGATGCCGAGTGGAAATTTCCAGTTAATATGCAGGTACTGCACCCCGCCCCGCCCCACCCACTGAGGCCAAAATATGATGGCAGACCAGGAGGCCAGTGCTCCATCCAGCTGGGAAACTCCTTCCCTACCCTACCCACCATAGGCACAGGGCCACAGCTGCCCCTTCATGATGATGGCCTGGCAGCTGTTGCCTCTTTGATTTTAAAGCACGTTTAAAAGCTCGATATAGCACGCCCCCATCTTGAAGTTCCCTCTCTTTCTCCAGCCTACATTGGCAGCTCCCGACTCTGACAGTGGGGTTGCTGATCTGTCAGTGTTGGAAGGCCTCCTATGGGGCCTCCAGTCTCAGGAGCCTTCCCTTCATCCTTTATTGGACAGGGATCCCGGATGCGGGTGTATAATTGTCTGCCTGCTCAAGAATTGCCCTCTGGATGGTGGCGCAGGCATGTGTGGGTTCCTGACCTGCATTACATCCTGATGATGGGATCAGAATACAAATTTAAATATTTTTTCATGGGATGTGAGCACCAGTATTTATTGCAATCCCTAATTGCCCTTGAGAAGGTGGTGGTGAACCACTGCCTTGAACCACTGCAGTCCGTGGGGTGTAGGTACACCCATAGTGCCGTTAGGGAGAAAGTCCAGGATTTTGACCCATCAAAAGTGAAGGAACGGCGATATAGTTCCAAGTCAGGATGGTGTGTGACTTGGAGGGGAAATTGCAGGTGGTGGTGTTCACATGCAGCTGCTGCCCTTGTCCTTCTTGGTGGTAGAGGTCACGGGTTTGGAAGATGCTGTTGAAGAAGGTTTGGTGAGTTGCTGCAGTGCATCTTGTAGATGGTACACACTGCTGCCACTGTGCGTCAGTGGAGAAAGAAGTGAATGTTTAAGGTGGTGGATGGGGTGCCGATCAAGTGGGCTGCTTTGTCCTGGATGATGTTGAGCTTCTTGAGTGTTGTTGCAGCTGCACTCATCCAGGCAACTGTAGCTTGCCTTTCTCCACAGATGCTGCCAGACTTGTTGAGTATTTCCAGCATTTTCTGTTTTTATCCATGCCTAATACTTGATGCTCTGTGGCGGCCTGGAAGGAGGCGGAGCAGTAAACGTTGAGGCCTGCTGTCACTTTAATTACCATGGAAGGAGCTGTTGTGGCAATGGAGCGGGTCTGCAAATCTTGGTGATTAAGTTTGCAGAGATGCCCAATAGCACCCTTCGAGGGACACATCCATCAGATGCACAGCTGCTCAGACAGGTCTTTGCAAGTCCAGTGTGGCCAGTAATAGCTGGTGGGCTGCTGCCCTCAGCTGTTCTTCTGGCCTAGACACAGTGCTGGGGAAAGGAAAGCATGAATTAAGTGTTTGTATAAGATGATTAAAATGTGAAGGAAAGGATTTAAAAAAATAACCTATGGAAGTCTTTAATCAGTTAGTGAAGTAGGTACTGTCTTCAGCTCACCAACTTCTCACTTCCACTTGTCCAAGATGCTACAGGGAGCTGTTAAGACCATTTAATTTTGGATGTAATATTACATCGATGGCAGGAGCAGCGTAAACCCAGAAAACTTCCTTGTATTTGAACAATGCAACTGTGCAAGTGAACCCTGAGGAGATTTTATGGTCATAAGATTTGCACTGTTATAAAGATTCAGGATATTTACACTTAGCACAATAATAATACAGCACAATAACAGTGTAAATAAAAACATAAAAACATAAGAAATAAGAAGAGGAGTAGGCCATGCAGCTCCTCACTCTGATCCACCATTCAATAATATCATGGCTGAACATCTACATCAACACCAGGGGAGATGGTGGCATAGTGGTAATGTCACTGGACTAGTATTCCAGAGGCACAGGCTAATGTCATGAGGACATGGGTTCAAATCCCACCACGGCAGCTGGTAGAATTTAAATTCAATTAATTTAAAAAATCTGGAATTGAAACATACCCTGGCCTACGTGTGACAGCAATGTGGTTGACTCATGGCCTAGCAAGGGCAATTAGGGATGGGCCTTGCCAGTGATGCCCACATCCCATGAAAGAATAAAAAAAAAATTCCTGCCTGATCCCCATATCCTTGATTTCCTCAGTGCCCAATCAATCTCAGCTTTGAATACACTCAATAAATGAACATCCACAGCTCTCCAAAGATCTCAGTCCTAAATGGCGGAACACTTATCCTGTGACTACACCCTCAAACACTAGACTAATTATTGTTGGACCATTAGTTTATTTGTCAAACTTGTATCAACATCATGGAGCAGTACAGCTTTCCCCTAATCACCCTTCACTGGTTTCATTACCCTTCCTACCTGAGATTGTACTAACCATTAAAAAAGAACTTGTCAGCTCGCGTGATGAAAATTCCCATTACATTTGGGGAACTTGAAGTGCTCAGGTCCATCATTTCAGCCATGGTGTAATGGCAAGAGTTAAGCCTTGAGTTATAATTGAGTTTTTCCTTTCTCACTGCAGAGAAAGTGAGATCGGTGCATACAGACAGCTGACCCTTCACTGCCGAGGTCAGGAGAACTGGGAAGAGAATCTCTAATGACAACCGCCCCCCACTAGCTCTGGAGCAAATAAGAGGTGGTAGGGCCTGATTTATGTGCACAGAATCATTATTTTACATTATTTATCATGTTGTATTACATGGAGCTGAAATGTCTGTTGCTGACTGTGTAAAATGTAATTTGTTGATCCATTTTGTGTTTCTGCACTGTCATTTTCTTGAATCAATTACACTTATAGTGTAAAATTTGAGTTTTTCGTATGGCACCCACAAGCGCATTCCATTATCCTCCCATTGTTTCCATGTAAGACCTGCTCTTTCAGATGTGGCTTTCATGCTTCATACATCTTATTGTGACACTTGAAGAAAATTCTTGGTCGAAAAGTACAGAATGGAGGCTGGATTAGTCTGATTCAAAGCACTCAGAACATTGCACACCGGAATGTAAACTGAAGAGTGATCCACAGGAGACCTCTACAGGTTAACACAAGAATTACAGAGACTTTCTGCTTTTAATATTCCATAGGAACCATGCTGTTATATTTTTTACTGAAATTATCTATTATGCACAACTTGTTCTTTTTTGCCAATTTTTTCTTCTGAAGGCTATTGATCCTGCTGGAGTAAACTCCACAGATGCCAATGCCATCACCATCTCTCCCTCCAGTACTTCACTAGTGGTTAATTATCACATGCTAGCATAGTGACTGTTGGGAGGCTGTTCCATCCTGAAGAGACAAACAGCCACCTGGTCACATGTGTGCAGTTTGCAGTAAGTAGAGGAAACAAGAACCTGCATTTATATTGCTGCTTTCAATTCGTCAGGACATTAGGATCTTTGTTTTTTTCTGACAATTGTTAGGGATTTGCCGGTTTGCCGGATATTTTATATATCTGATATATCTCAGAACAATGCAGAGATGATACTATTTCAAAGTCACCAACTAGTTTATTTACTGTACTTTAAAATCTCTCAGCACTTACAAGATTTCAGAACAATGCCTCTCAGAATGCTCTTGTATTTACTAGAAGCATCTAATTTCAGTTTCATAAATTCTAGGCTTAAGCAATCAAGCACAGTGAACACTGATCAGTGAACAGACTAACACATCAGATACAGATCAATTAACCCATTGAACACTACACAGATGGTTGGTCTGACTTGTTACCCAATCTTGTTGTTCTGTCTGCTTTTCTTTCCCTTGCTTTTTCCATTTCAGTCACAAGTATAACATTCATGAAATCTAGTAGGGGGGTGGGGAAGGTGGGGGGGGGGGGGGGGGGCGGTGCAGGTGGTGGGTGAGTAGAGTTATCGCCTTGAGCACAATCAGGAAATTTATTTGTATAATGACAAATATAAAATATTCCCAATGCAATTGGGCAGCGTAATACAGCACAATAATTTCTTGCTTTTTCTTTCCATTTAAAGATCTCTTTAATTTCCATTTAATTTCTCTATGCTTTTAAAAGTGATAACTTGATGCAATTTTATTAATACAGCTAAAAATTGGTTTATCAGCAATACTGAGCATTATTGATTAAGTGTCCAGTCTTCCATCTGTGAGTAACCTGATATAAAACCTCTGCAAATGACTTTAAAAAACTATACCAGACAATTTAATAGTTTCATTGATGTACCTAAGTAACTTTCTTAATAAATTAAATATTTTTGATATAAAATATCTTTTAAAACGTGCATACAAGTACCTGTGCACTTAAGAAAATGAATGCAAATTGAAGAGGCTTCCCAAACCAGTGTCATCATCAGAATCTCACAATGTGACTTGGTGTGGGAGGGGGTTGGGCCAGTTTTGTGGGCGGGGCCTGTTCCAGGCTTGTTGAATCTTGCACTAGCTTAAAAGATCACGGAAATCATGAATATAAGTGGTTTTGGGCATAGCTCACGTTTAAAATTCCCGAATGGTTTGCAGTGATTTAGTGGTACCACCCAAATTTCACTGATATTACTGACCTCTTCCTCTTTGGTAATCTGCAATATCTGGTCTACTGATATTCAAATAATGGGAATAATGGGGGCAAATCCCAGGCAGACACTTTATTCTAAACAATTTCTTTGCTCATGAATGATACTAAGATCTGTGATGAGAAAATTAAATTACAGGGGGATGGAGGTGCACCTGGAAGATATCATTTACAACAAGCACTTGCAATCATGTTGCACATTTATTGTAGGAAAAATCCCATTCATGAGGCGTAATCAGACAAAAATGGACACCCAGCCAAAGAAAGAGCTACTGGGAGGGGTGACCAAAAGCTTGGTCAATAAGATGGGTTTTACAAACAGGAGAGGAAGGTGGAGCAGCAGTAGGGTTTAAGGGAGGCAATTCCAGATTGTGGGGCCTGGGCAGCTGAAGGGAGGATCATCAAATATAGGGTATGCATGTAATGCCAATGTCAGAGGAACAGAGAGTTCTATTTAATATTGATAAATTTAGTGTTATGCATTTGGGTAAGGTCAATACCAAGCATGTGTAAACCATATAGGGCTGTGACCATAAGGCTGGTGAGCAGGAGAAAGATTGAGATGTTACAGTACATGAGTCTCTTAAACCCTACTGCCGCTCCACCTTCCTCTCCTGTTTGTAAAACCCATCTTATTGACCAAGCTTTTGGTCACCCCTCCCAGTAGCTCTTTCTTTGGCTGGGTGTCCATTTTTGTCTGATTACGCCTCATGAATGGGATTTTTCCTACAATAAATGTGCAACATGAGTCTCTGAAGGGTCACAACTCAAGCCACAAGGCTACTGCAAAAGAAAATTTAATGCAAGGAGTCTTATTAATAAGGCAGATGAATTGAGGGCATTGATTAGCACATGGGATTATGATATTATTGCTATCACAGAGACATGGCTGAGGGAGGGGCAGGACTGGCAGCTCAATATTCCAGGGTATAGAATCTTCAAGCATGATAGGGGAGGGGATAAAAGAGGAGGTGGTATTGCACTGTTGATCAAGGAGTCAATTACTGCAGTAAGGAGGGATGACATCTTAGAAGGTTCCTCAAATGAGGCCATATGGGTAGAACTTAAGAACAAAAGGGGGGCAATCACTTGGCTGGGGGTGTACTACAGGCCTCCAAACAGTCAGGGAGAGATAGAGGAAAAGATATGTAGGCAAATCTCAGAGAGGTGTAAAAATAATAGGGTAATAATAGTAGGGGATTTCAACTTACCGAATATCAACTGAGATAGTCTTAGTGCAAAAGGCTTAAAGAAGGAGGAATTTTTAAAATGCATACAGGAGAGCTATTGAGCCAGTACGTAGAAAGTCCTACAAGAGAAGGGGCAGTACTGGACCTAATCCTAGGGAATGAAGCCGGACAAGTGATAGAAGTATCAGTGGGAGAAGCATTTCGGGGATAGTGACCATAACTCATAGAGTCATAGAGAGATACAGCACTGAAACAGGCCTTTCGGCCCACCGAGTCTGTGCCGACCAACAACCACCCATTTATACTAATCCTACATTAATCCCATATTCTCTATCACATTCCCACCATTCTCCGACCACCTACCTACACTAGGGACAATTACCAATGACCAATTTACCTATCAACCTGCAAGTCTTTGGCTGTGGGAGAAAACCGGAGCACCCGGCGAAAACCCACACGGTCACAGGGAGAACTTGCAAACTCCGCACAGGCAGTACCCAGAACTAAACCCGGGTCGCTGGAGCTGTGTTGCTAACCACTGCGCCATTGTGCCGCCCAACTGTAAGATTTAAGGTAGTTATGGAAAAGGACAAAGATGGGCCAGAAATAAAGATATTGAATTGGGGGAAGGCCGATGTCAATTTGATAAAACAGGATCTGGCCAAAGTGGACTGGGAGCAGCTACTTGTAGGAAAGTCTACATCAGGCCAGTGGGAGTCATTCAAAGAAGAAATAGTGAGGGTTCAGAGCCAACAAGTACCTGTTAAGGTGAAGGGAACCCTGGATGTCAAGGGATATAGAGTATTGGATCAGGAAAAAAAAGGAGGCTTATGGCAGATTTGGAGCACTGAAAACAGCGGAGGCATTAGAGGAGTATAGAAAGTGTAGGGTGGCACTTAAAAAAGTAATTAGGAGAGCGAAGGGGGACATGAAAAAACATTGACGGTCAACATAAAGGAAAATCCTAAGACGTTTTATAAGTATATTAAGGGCAAGATGGTAACCAGGGAAAGAGTAGGGCCCATTGGGGACCAAAGTGGCAATCTGTGTGTAGAGCCGGAGGACATAGGTGAGGTTTTAAATGATTACTTTTCATCTGTTTTCACTGTGCAGAATGGTGATGTAGATGTAGAGATCAGAGAGGGGAATTGCGATATACTTGAACATATTAACATTGAAAGGGAGGAAGTATTAGATGTTTCAGTGGGCTTAAAAGTGGATAAATCCCCAGGCCCAGATGAGATGTATCCCAGGCTGTTGTGTGAAGCAAGGGAGGTGATAGCAGGGGCTCTGACACAGATTTTCAGATCCTCTCTGGCCATGGGAGAGGTACCAGAGGACTGGAGGCCATTATTCAAGAAGGGTAGAAGGGATAGACCAGGTAATTACAGGCCGGTGGTCGAACATCAGTGGTTGGGAAACTATTGGAAAAAATTCTGAGGGATAGCATTAATCTCCACTTGGAGAGGCAGGGAATAATTAGGGATAGTCAGCACGGCTTTGTCAGGAGGAGATCGTGTCTAACTGACTTGATTGAATTTTTCAAGGAAGTGACTAGATGCGTAGATGAGAGTAAAGCAGTTGATATAGTATACATGGACTTCAGTAAGGCTTTTGATAAGGTCTCGCATGGGAGATTGGTTAAGAAGGTAAGAGCCCATGGGATCCAGGGCAATTTGGCAAAGTGGATCCAAAATTGGCTTGGTGGCAGGAAACAGAGGGTAATGGTCGAGGGTTCTTTTTGCGAGTGGAAGCCTGTGACCAGAGGTGTACCACAGGGATCGGTGCTGGGACCCTTGCTGTTTGTAGTGTACATTAATGATTTAGACATGAATATAGGAGGTATGATAAGTAAGTTCGCACATAACACAAAAATTGGTGGTGTCGTAAATAGTGAGGAGGAAATCCTTAGATTACAGGACAATATAGATAGGCTGGTAAGATGGGCGGAGCGGTGGCAAATAAAATTGAATCCTGAGAAGTGTGAGGTGATGCATTTTGGGAGGACTAACAAGGCAAGGGAATGAATATACAATGGATGGTAGGACCCTAGGAAGTACAGAAGGTCAGAGGGACCTTGGTGAACTTGTCCATAGATCACTGAAGGCAGCAGCACAGGTAGATAAGGTGGTTAGGAAGGCATATGGGATACTTGCCAGAGCAGGGAGGTTATGATGGAGCTGTATAAAACGCTAGTTAGGCCACAGCTGGAGTACTGTATACAGTCCTGGTCACCACACTATAGGAAGGATGTGATTGCACTGGAGAGGGTGCAGAGGATATTCACCAGGATGTTGCCTGGGCTGGAGCATTTCAGCTATGAAGAGAGACTGAAAAGGCAAGGGTTGCTTTCCTTGGAGCAGAGAAGGATGAGGGGGGACCTTATTGAGGTATACAAAATTATGAGGGGCATTGATAGGTTTGATAGGACCTTAGCGGAGGGGTCAGTAACCAGGGGGCATAGATTTAAGGTAAGGGGCAGGAGGTTTAGAGGGGAATTGAGGAAAAGAAGTTTCACCCAGAGGATGGTTGCAATCTGGAATACACTGCCTGAAGTGGTGATAGAGGCAGGAACCCTCACAATATTCAAGAAGTATTGAGATGAGCACTTGAAACGCCATAGCATACAAGGCTACGGGCCAAGTGCTGGAAAATGGGACTAGAATAGTTAGCTGCTTGATGGCCGGCACAGACATGATGGGCCGAAGGGCCTGTTTCTGTGCTGCATAACTCTGGGGGCGGCACAGTGGCGCAGTGGTTAGCACCGCAGCCTCACAGCTCCAGGGACCCGGGTTCGATTTCGGGTACTGCCTGTGTGGAGTTTGCAAGTTCTCCCTGTGTCTGCGTGGGTTTTCTCCGGGTGCTCCGGTTTCCTCCCACAAGCCAAAAGACTTGCAGGTTGATAGGTAAATTGGCCATTATAAATTGTCACTAGTATAGGTAGGTGGTAGGGAAATATAGGGACAGGTGGGGATGTTTGGTAGGAATATGGGATTAGTGTAGGATTAGTATAAATGGGTGGTTGATGTTCGGCACAGACTCGGTGGGCCGAAGTGCCTGTTTCAGTGCTGTATCTCTAATCTAATCTAATCTAATCTAAAGTACAATGTTAAGATGTATCATCAGGACACTTATATCCAACTATATACATAAAGGATTATTCTTTTCTTCTGTAAGACCGTGGTTAGTCTTTATTTAGATTTTCAACTTACTACCTTATTTTCATTTTGATTGATTTCAGTGAATGCTGGACTGTATGTATATTGAGTGTGGATTGGCTGCAAATATTTAAGTGTGAGGTGAGTTTCTGGGAGTGGCTTTTTATTATTCATTCATGAGATGTGAGCATCGCTGATGAGGCCAGCATTTTTTTTTTAATTTCCAAAATATACTTTATTCATAAATTCGTAAAAATTACATTCCCAAACAGTTTAAAACAGCATCAAGTCAAAGAATACAGACTGTGCAAAGGTGATCAGTTACCTTCTATACAATCATGAGTTGCCTCACAACCCTTCCATTGTCATGCCATATACATTTTTACATTTACAGCACACAAAATTTCTCCGATACAGTTCGAGGGGTTTCCCATGGATCCAGCCCCTCAGTTCAGCTTGGTGGGGGGACCTTACACTGTGGTCTTTCCCCATTGAGCCTTTGCTGCGGCTGCCCCAAGCTTTAGTGCGTCCCTCAGCACGTAGTCCTGGACCTTGGAATGTGCCAGTCTGCAACATTCGGTGGTGGACAACTCTTTGCGCTGGAAGACCAGCAAGTTTCGGGCATCCCAAAGGGCATCTTTCACCGAATTGATAGTCCTCCAGCAGCAGTTGATGTTTGTCTCGGTGTGTGTCCCTGGGAACAGCCCGTAGAGCACAGACTCCTGTGGTACAGAGCATTTATTGCCCATCCCTAACTGTCCTTGGGAAGGTGGTGCTAAGCTGCCTTCTTGAATGGCTGCAGTCCATGTGGTAGACCTACAGTACTGTTAGAGTGAGAGTTCCAGGATTTTGACCTAGTGTATGAAAGGTAGGTGAGTACTGGGAAATGTCTTCCTGAATCACTGCACTCTCAAAAACACATTTGATTGGTTTTGGGGGGTTCAGAGTTGAATTTCATACTTTCCCTCCCCTAAGTTGTCCAAGAGCTTTTTCCTCATTTTTTCTTTTTGCCTCCCGCACAGGATAATGTAGGCGAGAATGATGGGGGTCACGGTGTACTTAAATTGCACAATAACAGTATAGGACAGGCTTGATGGACCAGCTGGTCTTTTCAGTGTTGATATCACATGAATCCTGATACCGAGAGGTATACCCCATTGTTGTGTACACTTCAAATTTACAGCTATAACTATGGTCAAAATAATTTAACTGAGCAAAGTTTGTGATTTCAAATTGGTGCGTAGTGGGGATAAAGTGCACCCGAAGGTCCTTAAAGGAAAGTAATAAACAAGAATAAATTGTCAATAGCAGGAAGGTAAATTCAATAACACACAATTAGTTAATGGACGGTGAAACTTTCAGCCCTGTATAGTCATCCAACAGATCAGATAATTGGATTTTTTCCCCAACTGCTAATAATTTGAAATGGGTTAATTCAATAACCTGTGATAATTTCTTCAGTTGTGATGCTGGAATGTAAATGAGGAATGTAATATTGCAGTTAAAATATGAAGTGAATGCAAATCCACATTGTATTTGACAAGGGATTATGTTCATTCACACTGAGACCAGTCTGTCTGTTTGAATTTTTTTGCACTGGTGTGAGGAAAAAAATGAAAGTGATTATCTCTTTGGTATTCTCCAAAAGATTAAATAATTACACCATTACAAATAACTTCCTGACTGGTGTTAGTTAATCTTTCCAGCTTTAGACAAGTGTTTAATTTTTATAATAGTTTTATATGTATCCCCATCATCCTCCTCAAAGTTCAGTTCCAGTGAGAAATGACTTGTTTTGCCAACTGCATCATCAACTACTCCATTCTGGAGAATGGCGTTTGGTCCGTACACCTCTGTCGATGGGGCCTTGGCTCCAGCTTTGCGTCTGGGTCTGCAATGATAAGGTGAAGTTGTTGAACTTGGACTCAGAACCCTGCACTTTTTCAAAGCCAGTTATTTCCCAACACTGCTCTGTCATCACTAAGCTACAGAATTCAAACCCCTCCCCCATGATGATGAAGCGAGAGAAAATTCCTTCAATGATTTTTGTTTCTCCTAATGAAGATTGTTAATTACTTTGATAATGTTCCAACGGCAAAGTCAGCCCATTTCAAACTGCCTACATTAATTCCCGCGACTAATGTATGTATTTTAGCCCCTATATTAAAACCAGCTTTCAAGATGTCAAAGCTAATGATCGATCCAAAGAAGTTATAAGGTTGCTTATATCAGATGCATGTTTTTAATTATGAATTTGAAGTTTTAAATCTAAACTGTGCTTTTTTTTCCAATCATATATCTGCATGCACAATGTTAAAAGCTATGAGTATTCTCCAGGGTTTGAAATATCTAGGATATATTACATAAAATGTCAAAGCCTAAGTTGGTTTGACACCAAACATTTGCCCTTACGAATGAATCGTCTGAGGATTTTGATGGTCAAATTATTGTAAATGCTTCTTGGAAAATAAATTCTACAATTTACAAAGGCAGAAAGGTTTGTAGGATGCCTTTTGATGTTTTCCCAGATTTAAAGTTTTCACAGTTTGACATCCTGAGGGCTAATCCAGAGAGTGCTGAGAACAACATTCTAAAGAAAGAAATCCTTGAAAACACCGCTGAGGAGATTGTTACTGTTACTTGCACTGGCCTATTTTTTGAGATCAACAGCGATAATGCCAGTCCTAGCAACTATTGTTAAAGGAGTTGGAGATAAAGGTAGCAAACGTTTTTACATATAGCAAAAAAAATCTTCTTGTCGTCTTGCAAAAACCTGGCCTAGAAGGTCATGAGCATCCTCTTTTGGGCCTCGATGGGTGGGATCATGGCCTCATGGGCAGAGCGATTGGTGGCCCGGAGATAGGAGGAAAATTGGGGAGCTTGGAGGTCAGGGAACTTGGGAGGGGGAGGAGGAGGGAGATTGTAGGTCAGGGAATTCAGGGCCAAGAATAGCTGCAATCAGGAGGCTGCTTTTCATGTAAATAACTTACCTTCTTTCTGCAGGCGATTTGTAGGGCTGTATCCTTGAGTGCAGCCAGTGATGGTACTGGCTGCCTCAAGACAAACCAATGTTGCAGTGGGATTTGAATCAGCCATAAGGCTTTTTATTTGCATATGCAAAGGGGCGAACACCTGCTTCAGGTGCAGGTAGAGGATGCCTCGTGTTTGACTTTACCCAATTAAGGCATGTGGTGCACTGACAGTCAGAAGCGTGTGTACCATTTTGGGAACTGGCGAGCACCTGCAAAATAGGTGGTACGCGACTCAATGCTAAACTCATGTCTTTAATTAGTTATTAACTGTACACTACAATGGATCAACACACGATGGAAAAGATATGTACAATACAAACCCAACTTTTATTATTACTAACTTGCAGGAGGAAGCAAAACATTTTAAGTGGTTTCCCATTCTTCTTCCACTGATTGTAACCTCTAGATCCCAGTATGCAGAGACTAGTGGAAGCTCGACTCTGATGTCATGACAATGTGTTTTCACAGGTGATGTGACGAAAAGACTTTTGAGGGCAGTTTTCAACTTTGACAAAGTGTAAAACTGATGGTAGCAGTTCAGGCACTCATTATACACCCTGCTCCATTTCTTTCCCAATGACTTCAATGTTACTGCAGATTCCCTTATTTCAGTCTATATAGGACTTCCACATTGTTTTAAGCAATATGGATATATGATGTAACTGCAGACTCTGGTTCTGAAGTAAAGTACATCAATTTTCCCAACATCACAAAAATGTCAGGATAGATTTTACACAGGAACTGAGGATCCTATATTAACTTGATATACTCATATATCTTGGTATGAGAATGAGCTACCTGGTATCGCCTTCATTAGCAAAACATTCAAAGCCATCTTGGAACATTAACACTGGTGGAGACAAACCCCTCAAGGGGTAAACACTGAAACAGTGAGACCTGAGAGAAATTGGAATTCTTAGACTTGGATCTCATTAAAGTGCAAAGAGAATACACTGGGAAATCATGTGATGGTCGCTCCAACTGTGGGAAAACTGGCAGTTTCTTTTGGCTTCAGCAGACAAGCATCTGAGTTTAACTAGTGCAGGACCCAAGTGGGGATCTGTCCAGCTCTCTCTCTCTCCAGGCAATGCTGTAAGTTTGAACCCTGTCTGGGCGCTGCAAAACATCCAAGTCTATCATTGCTGCAGACAGAGACCCTGGAGGAGAAAACCACCTACATCACTGTCTCCAAGAGAACACTGAACCAGGTGGCTACCTCTACTGTCCAGAAACTTCAGGACCACGAGATTAACTGGAAGACAACTAAATGACCAGACTCCACAGACTGTATTATTTTAGTTGCTCTGGATTCTAATCCAACCAATCTATTCTTCTTCACTCTGTAACCTATTTGTGTGTGTGTGCAAAAGTTGGAGCGTAGTTTATTTTTTTAAAATTTAGATCGGCTTTTGTTTTTAAGTGCAATAAACGAGCCTCTTGTTTCAAAAAAACCCGTCCAATTGGTTCTTTTATAATCATAGCTCAAAAAGGGTTAAACACTCAGTGAATTGGTAAGCAAACCCACTGTTTAAAAGAAATAAACCCCGTTGCGGTCAAACAAGGAGAGAGACAAGAGGGAGCCATTCGATGGATCCCCACCTGAATGTAACACTACCTTCATTACATTGCTCAACTCCACCTCTGCCTCAGCTCATCTACTGCTGACACCCTCATCTATGCCTTTGCTTCCTCTAGACTTGACTGTTCCAATGCTCTCCTTTACAGTCTCCCATCTTCCATCTTCCATAAACTTGAACTCATCCAAAAATCTACTGCCCTTGTTCTCACTCAAATTGAGTTTAGTTCATCCATTGTCCACTCGCTGATTTATATTGACTCCTGGGCTGGAATGCCTTGATTTTGAAGTTTTCATCTTTGTTTTCAAATCCCTGAATGGCCTCACTGCTTCCTATCTCTGTAATCTCCTCCAACCCTACAACCCTCCAAGATCTCCTCCTTCTGGCCTCTTGCCCAACCCTGATTTTAATTGTGCCGGCATTGGTGGCTGTGCTTTCAGCTGCCTCGGCCCTAAGTTCTGGAGTTGGCTCTTTGCCTTTCTCTCCTCCTTGAAGGCACTCAGTAAAACCTACCTCACCTGTCTTAATATCGCCTTATATAGCTTGGTGTCAGATTTTGTTTGATTATGCTCCTGTGAAGTGCCTTTGGACGTTTTAGTATGTTGAAGATGCTATATAAATGCAAGTTGTTGTTGATGGAGATTAATTAATGGTTAAATTAGTTACTTACTAACAGATATCATTTTAGAATGCGTAGTATTTGCCCTTTAGTTGAAGGCTTCACATTGTTATGCAGTATATTATTGAATATTCCATCTAAGCATCATTCTGCTACATTCCATAATAGATTTTATTATGTCTTGAAGTTCAGTATTTAAATTAATTCTGAGAATATAAATGTTTAGCATTTCAATTTTTTTTTCACTTTATTCAGTGCTCAAAATCAGCATTGCAACAGATCCTCCAGCTTGTAAGAAACTTCTACTCACTTACTTAGCAACAACATGCTCTGCTCACCCATACTCAGTTTGGGTTCTGTCAAGACCACTCAGCTCCAGACCTCATTCAGCCTTGGTCCAAACATGGAAAAAGAGCTAAATTCCAGAGGTGAGGTGAGAGTGACTATCCTTGACATCAAGGCAGCATTTGACCAAGTGTGGCATCAGAAGAATTAGCAAAATTTAAGTCAATGGAAATCGGGGGGGCGGGGGTGGGGTGGTGGTGGGGGGGACTCTCCACTGGTTGGAGTCATACATAGCACAAAGGAAGATGGTTGTGGTTGTTAGAGGTCAATTATCTCACTCCCAGGACATCGCTGCAGGAGTTCCTAGGGTAGTGCCCTAAACCCAAACATCTTCAGCTGCTTCTTCCAAAATAAGGTCAGAACTGGGGATGTTCGCTGATGGTTACAAAGTGTTCAGTACCATTTGCAACTCCTCAGATAATGACGCAGTCCATGCCTGCATGTAGCAAGACCTGGAAAACACCCAGGCTTGGGCTGATAAATGGCAAGTGACATTTTCACCAAACATGTGCCAGGCAACGACCATTTCCAACAAGAGAGAATCTAACCATCTCCCTTTGACATTCAACAGCATTGCCATTGCTGAATCCTCCCCCATCAACATCCTGGGGTCACCATTGACCAGAAACTTAATTGGACTTTTTCTTCTTCTTTGGCCTCCTTGTCTCGAGAGACAATGGGTAAGCGCCTGGAGGTGGTCAGTGTTTTGTGAAGCAGCGCCTGGAGTGGCTATAAAGGCCAATTCTAGAGTGATAAAATTGGTTGTCGGGGCTGTTACACAGTTGGCTCTCTCCTTGCGCTTCTGTCTTTTTTCCTGCCAACTGCTAAGTCTCTTCGACTCGCCACACTTTAGCCCCGCCTTTATGGCTGTCCGCCAGTTCTGGCGATCACTGGCAACTGACTCCCACGACTTGTGATCAATGTCACAGGACTTCATGTCGCGTTTGCAGACGTCTTTAAAGCGGAGACATGGACGGCCGGTGGGTCTGATACCAGTGACGAGCTCACTGTACAATGTGTCCTTGGGAATCCTGCCATCTTCCATGCGGCTCATGTGGCCAAGCCATCTCAATCTCAAACTTAATTGGACTAGCCATGTAAATACTGTGGCTACAAGAGCAGGTCAGAGGCTGGGAATTCTGCAGCAAGTAACTTATCTCCTGACTCCACAAAGCCTGTCCACCATCTACAAGGTGCATGTCAGGAGTGTGATGGAAAACTCTCCACTTGACTGAATGAGTGCAGCTCCAACAACATTCAAGGAGCTCAACACCATTCAAGCTAAAGCAGTCCGCTTGATCGGCACCCCATCCACAACCTTAAACAGTCACTCCGTCCACCACTGGCGCATAGTGGCAGCTGTGTGTACCATCCACAAGATACACTGCAGCAACCTGCCAAGGCTCCTTTGACAGCACCTTCCAAACCCCCAACCTTTATCGTCTAGAAGTACAAGGGCAGCAGATGCATAGGAACACCACCAACTGCGAGTTCCCCTCCAGTCACACACCATCCTGACTTGGAACGATATCACCATTCCTTCACCGTCACAGGGTCAAAATCCTGGAACTCCCTAACAGCACCGTGGGCGTACCTATACCACATGGACTGCATGCTTAAGCTTCCTGACTGCGGGGAGGGGAATGACTTGTATTTACAAAATTATCTGGAGTGAGAGAGCGATTACCAGAACGCACAAAATTATTTGGGGAAAGGGATCCTTGAGGAAGAGGTTCCATACTTTGGAACAGGCAGATTGCAGCACAGAGTAGCATATATATCATCCACAGTACCAGCACAGTGTGCTCAATCTTACCATGAGCCAGGTTCGAGGAAAAGAATGGAAAAATACAACACCTGCTCCACAGTACAAAGCACGTAGAGTGGAGTTTTACCTTAAAATTTATTATAAATAAATGGCAGTTACTAATTTCTTTTGATTTGATCTGTTAAACCTGTATCCCTGGCATAATTAAATCTAATAGTGTGGTATCAAGGGAAGGAATCCTAAAATGTATGAGCACAAGGAAGTAGAGACGGGCAGTTATCAATCGTCTTTGTTGTGAGGTGGAGATGATAAAATTGTGGTAGAGGGAGTGGGCATGGGAGATGAGTATGGCTAGTGAACAGTCTATAAATGTGAGGGAGAATTCTTTTATAAACCAGAGAGGGAATGTCACCAGTTTGCTGTAAGGCTTTAAAAGCTAAGTGTGATTGCATGATAGAGAGCTGTAATATGTGAGGCTCACAACTCATGTATGAGACTTGACAGGAGTGAATTATTTGCATGCAAGAAGGGTCTGAAGAAAATATTCTTTTCAACCTGTCACCATCGATGCCTGTTATTTTTTAGATTAGATTAGAGATACAGCACTGAAACAGGCCCTTCGGCCCACCGAGTCTGTGCCGAACATCAACCACCCATTTATACTAATCCTACACTAATCCCCTATTCCTACCAAACATCCCCACCTGTCCCTATATTTCCCTACCACCTACCTATACTAGTGACAATTTATAATGGCCAATTTGCCTATCAACCTGCAAGTCTTTTGGTTTGTGGGAGGAAACCGGAGCATCCGGAGAAAACCCACGCAGACACAGGGAGAACTTGCAAACTCCACACAGGCAGTACCCGTGCATCAGATGGGTGGATTGAATTCTTCACAGCAATTCCACACATCTATATGAAAATAAGAAATTAAGGACTTTTTGGTTTTCAATAATGGTCAAAAATTGTCTGGAGAATTAGTACAGTTTCATTAGTTACTGAATGTACCTGAACAGTAGATTTTATTTGGAAGGAGGACATGAGGCAGTAAAAGATTCCAACGCTGGTAGGAGTATGATTGGAGGAGATGACAAAGATACGGAGGGGCAAGGCCATGGAGGGATTTGAAAACAAGGATGAGAATTACAATATCAAGGTGTTGTTTAACTGGGAGCCAGTCTAGATCAGTGAGCGCAGGGGGTGATGGGTTAAAAGGACTTGGTGTGAGGTAGGATGTGGGCAACAGAGTTTTGGATGAGCTCAAGTTTATGGAATGTGAAAAATGTGAGGCCAGCCAGGAGAGTGTTGTAATAGTTAAGACCAAAAGTAACAAAGGCATGGCTGAGGGTTTCAGCCACAGATGATCTGAGGTAGGGGCAGAGTTGGGCGATGTTACAGAAGTGGAACAAAGCACTCTTGGTGATGGAGAGGATATGTGATTGGAAGCTCATCTTGAGGCCAAGTAGGGCATCAAGGTTGCGAATAGTCTGGTTCAACCTCAGAGAGCCAGGGAGAGGAACGGAGTTAATGGAGTTAGGGAAGGGAGTTTAAAACAGTAATGACTAATGCCTTAGTGACACAACTTGTACATCATAATGAAGCTATCGTCAATGAGCAGCTAGTTACAATTGAATGTAATAATTACAAGTCATGTGGTTTAGCTGCTGTGTTGTTTTAGCATAAGGATGACTTCTTTTAAGCACCTTGGAACATTTTACTGCATTAAAGGGGCTATATAAATGCAAGGTCTTGTAAAATTGAATTCGTTCTGTAGTAGGAGTCATGTAGTAGTAGTGATTCATAACAACTGAACCTGCCTTGTAATATCTTGTACTGCAACTCGTTAAAATTTGGAATTTGTGTTCATTCGGTAAAGTTCACCACTGTGAAAGGGCTTTTAAACGTAGGTATAGAACATTTACTAAAATTTGGCATTCTGTTTGACAAAGGGGAAAAGGAAGAGCTTTCAGGAAAAGTATCAGAAAAAAATCAGGAATGTTGTTAGGCACCCTCCTACTCATCCAATCCAATCCCACAGCAAGCACTCCCCATTGCAATCAGAACCCTAACTGCTGTTGAAGGAATGAACTTTGTTGACTGGGGCCCCGTAGGTTTATTGAACCAATGTGCATATATTCTGCCTAACTGACAGAGCCTAGTGGTATTTAGGATTTGGCAGAGAATGACACAGAACCAAATACAATAAGTGTTTTAAAAAATTGGAAAGCTTTTGCACAGATTCAATTCCATTCATATCCTGGGATTAAGAGCACCAGATAGTTCCATAATGAAGCAGGAATTGTGGGGGTTTTGGTGATGATTAATTTAGATATGCTCAAACTTATCCTCCCAACATTACGTTATCGAGTGTGTTTGGGACAAAGGGAGGCAATAAATGGAGTTCTGCAAATTGTTTTATTGATGCAAAAAACAAAACTGAAATGAGAGAATTAGCCATGAAGAAAGGGTAAGGAAAGTTGTGCAGAGAAAAACCTTGTACATAACCGGAATATGTTGGCTGTGGGATAAAGTAAAAAAAAATTGAACTGAGCTCTGAAAATGATTATATCCAATTGGTTATGTGACATTAAGGAGCACTCTCTGCAGCCCCACCCTATTCACATGGAAATTATAGGTTTATTCATCGAGATGCCAGAGGTAATTTTCCCTGCACTAAAGTTTACTCCCTTTAACCACATTCTGGCCATTTGTGCTTTATTTCTAAAGCTGCTTTTATATTTCATTAAAACTCATGTCGCCAACACAAAGGGCCAAATGGCCATCTTCTGGGCTGCAAACTTTCAAAAATTTCCAGGTTTCTGTGTTTCATACTAATCTCAACTCTCTCCAGGATGCAGCTGGGAAGACCCATTTTACTGGTTCATCTTTATTGCTAACCATAGTGACTCCTTCACATTTCATTTCAGGTTACAGCTGACTGTAGGAGATGCATGCATCAGGAACAGTGCCATGAGAACAGGTTTCATACATTAATTTAAAAAAGCAGCTAAAATTACACAAGTGGGCTCACCCCAAAATCCTTCCATAGTGTGTACTGTCCCCTCCCAGCAGAGTGCAAACCACACCATTGGCAATGTGTCGCTCAGATGTTTTGCGGCCACATGTTGAGGCTGCATTGCCGAAATTGTGCCAGGATATTGTGTCCATTCATTCCAGAGTTTGAAAGCATTGTCCAAGCAAATAGTAGCAACCTCAAAATCATTCACTGACTGAATTCAGATTTTGAATTTGAATAATTTTTCAAACTAGTTTTGGTGGCTAACTCATTCTTGGTGGCATTTCTCATTAGTAGGGTCAGGAAGAGTGACACAAGTCATGAAAGTTTCAGACAGTAAGTGCACATTGGAATGAGATTGGGCAGTGAGTAGCACTCAGGAATGGGAGTGTGACTGGGATTAAACATGTATCTTAAAATAAGGTAAAGCATGTGATCCAGTACGGGTTAAGAATTGGACCACTCTGGTCTACTTTAATCACTGCTCAGCTGTTAGGGAGAATACAAGATAGGTTCCGAAGAAGGGTCACTGACCCAAAACGTTAACTCTGCTTCTCTTTTCACAGATGCTGCCAGACCTGCTGAGTATTTCCAGCATTTCTTGTTTTTATTTCAGGTTTCCAGCATCTGCAGTATTTTGCTTTTATACAAGATAGGACGTTGGGTGTTACAGAAAAATAGACCATGAGTGTTGTTGAACATACAAATCAAAGGACAAGTGATGCAATTATGACAGATCAGTGTTCTGTCCTGTTTCGGATCAAGAGATTCTCTATATTTTTTATTAGAAATTTATCACTTGCCAGTATCATAACAATATCATAATTGTTTGCTGTGACTGGTTTTGAGAAAACTGTCTGAAGTCCCTCTGAAAGGAAAAAGTGTGAAATGTACATAATCTATTTTCTATTCCAAAACTATTTAACTTTGGGCTTCTCTTCTTTCCAGAGTTCTCCAATTACAGTTGAGGATGGTGGATGTTTTGTCACTCTGGTATTTACAAGATAGTGTTGACCCATGAGGTCTGCATCAACCAATCAGATTGTCTGTTCTAATAATTAATCTGATAGCAATAATAACAACAACTTGCATTTTTATGCCATCTCTAAATTGAAAATCATTTCAAAGTGCTTCACAGAGACATGTGGAGAACAGATGCCAAGTCAAGGAAAGATTAGAAAGGGTGACTAGAAGTTTGATTCAAGGAGACTAAAAGGAGGAAAGGGAAGTGGAGAGGCAAAGCGGTTTGGGGAAGGCATTTTAAAGAGTAGAAAATAATGAAGTGAGGGGGATGCACAGGAGACTGGAGTGATTGGAATGTTGAAGAAAATGACAGAGATAGAGAGGGGCACAGTCAAGGTGGGATTTAAGGAATGAGAATTTTAAATTAGAATCATTGGGAGACTGAGTGCCAGTGGGGATCAGCAAGGAGGGGAATGATGGGCAAGTGGCACTATAGTGCAGGATAAATGATGAACAGCAGAGTTTTGAATGAACTGAAGTTTACAGGAGATGGAAGATGGAAGACGGGCCAGGAGGCATTGGAATACTTAAATCTGGATGTGATAAAGGCATGAATGAGGGTTTCAACAGCGGATAGAGTGAAGCAGAAATCGACAATGTAAAGGAAAGGACCAGCATCTGCCTGTTTATGCTTTTTCTGTCCAGGATATTATTGTTTTAAAAAGTCTGGTGTTCAATGGCTTTGAGGCTATGAAATCTATTTTGATTGACAACTTTGATCAGTTGTAATCGATGTCTATTTGTACTCCTTGCTCCAGCTTGGATCATAAGGAAAATTGAAATATAATAAGTCTAGAAGCACATGTTCTTCAATTTTCTTAGCCTTGTACTGAAAAATGGAGATATTAAGGATTTTGTGATGTCTTTCGCATGTCAGGGTTTCCATCAAGAATTCATGATCCAAGTTACATAAATTACTGAACAATACTTCTGGAGTTTGAAACTGTTTGAAAGTATTGGTGAGAAATCAAGTAGTCAATTATTTTCTAATACAGAAGCAAAATACTGCAGATGGTGGAAATCTGAAATAAAAACAGAAAATGTTGGAAATACTCAGCAGGTCTGGTAGCAGCTGTGGAGAAAGAAACAGAGATACTGTTTCAGGTCGATGACCCTTCATCAGAACTTCAGTTATTTTGCTTGTTCTGCTGATTGATACAGCACTGAAACAGGCCCTTCGGCCCACCGAGTCTGTGCCGACCATCAACCACCCATTTATTCTAATCCTACACTAATCCCATATTCCTACCACATCCCCACCTGTCCCTATATTTCCCTACCACCTACCTATACTAGTGACAATTTATAATGGCCAATTTACCTACCAACCTGCAAGTCTTTTGGCTTGTGGGAGGAAACCGGAGCACCCGGAGGAAACCCACGCAGACCTTGCAAACTCCACACAGGCAGTACCGAGAATTGAACCTGGGTTGCTGGAGCTGTGAGGCTGCGGTGCTAACCACTGCGCCACTGTGCCCCTCCCTAACTCTATAATCGCCACTCGCCCCATAGCCCTCCAAGTTCTTTGCACTCCTCCAATTATGACCTCCTGAGCATCCCCGATTTTAATTGCTCCACCATTGATGGCTGTGCCTTCAGCTCTGGAATTCCCTCCCTAAACCTCTCTGCCTCTCTCTGCTCCTTTAAGATACTCCTTAAAGCCTATCTCTTATGTGATTCAGTGTCAAATTTTGTTTGATAATGCTCCTGTGAAGCACCTTGGGACATTTTTCTACATGAAAGGTGCTATGTTATTGATGATGATTATACTCTATTATTTGTCACTTAATAAATACTAATTAATATTCTCTAAATTGAACCATATTAGCTATCAGCAATAAAAACAAGAAATGCTGGAAACACTCAGCATCAGTGGAGAGAGAAGCAGAGTTAATGTTTCAGGTCAGTGACCCTTTATCAGAACTGGCAAATATTAGAAATGTAATAGGTTTTAAGCAAATAAAGCGGGGGTGGGGCAAGAGATAACAAAAGAGGTGTTAATAGGACAAGGTCACAGAGAATAACTGACCAGAAGGTCCTGGAGCAAAGGCAAACGGTATGTTAATGGTGTGGTGAAAGACAAAGCATTAGGACAGAGAGGGTGTTAATGGATAGAAAACTGAACAGCCTGGCCCCAAGCACAAACATGAAAAAAACAGTGGGTAGGCACAGTACAAACAAACTAAAATAAAATAAACACATGAAAAAAGGAAAAAAACCTAAAAATAAAAGTAAAAAGTGGGGACCCGTCATGCTCCGAAATGATTGAACTCAATGTTCAGTCTGGTAGACTGAAGCGTGCCTAATTGGAGAGAGATTGGACGTCCATAGTGAAGAGGCGGCGGTTGGGGCCAGGAAACTGGAAATTGTCAGAATGATGTAGGGCGTCAGAAGAGTCATGGATGTAGGTGGGAAGAAACTGGACCAGGGGAGAAAAGATAGAGTCAAGATAGGAAGAAATAAGTTCAGTGGGGCAGGGACAGGCTGAAACAATGGGTCTGCTGGGACAATACTGTTTGTGGATTTTGGGAAGGAGGTAGAAGCGGGCTGTCTGGGGTTGCGGGACTATGAGTTGGAAGCTGTAGGGGGAAGATCTTCAGAGGAGATGAGGTCAGTGACAGTCCTGTGGACAGTCGCTTGATGTTCGGTGGTGGGATCATGGTCCAGAGGGAGGTAGGAAGAAGTGTCTGAGAGTTGGTACTGAGCCTCTGCAAGGTAGAGGTCGGTACGCCATACGACAACAGCACCACCCTTGTCTGTGGGTTTGATGACAATGTTGGGGTTAGACCTGAGAGAACGGAGTGCGGCAAGTTCAGAGGGGGACAGGTTAGAGTGAGTGACGGGGGCAGAGAAATTGAGATGGCCACTGTCTTGCTGACAGTTTTCAATGAAAAGATCAAGAGCGGGTAAGAGGCCAGAGGGAGGGGTCCAGGTGGAGGGAGAATGCTGGAGGCGAGACAAGGGTGGATGTCCAATCTCTCTCCGATTAGGCACACTACAGCCTGCTGGACTGAACATTGAGTCCAATAATTTCAGAGCATGAGGGGCCTCCACTTTTTACTTTTATTTGTGTTATTTTTTCTTTTTTTTTAATGTGTTTATTTTATTTTAGTTTGTTTAGTTTGTTTGTACTTTGCCTACCCACTGTTTATTCATGTTTGTGCTTGGGGCCAGGCTGTTCAGTTTTCTGTCAATTAACACCCTCTGTACTAACGCTTTGTCTTTCAGCACACCATTAACATACCATTTGCCTTTGCTCCATGACCTTCTGGTCAGCTAATCTGTGACCTTGTCCTATCAACAACTTCTCTTTTGTTATCTCTTGCCCCACCCCCGCTTTACTTGCTTAAAACATATTACATTTCTAGATCTGCCAGTTCTGATGAAGGGTCACTGACCTGAAACGTTAACTCTTCTTCTCTCTCCACAGATGCTGTCAGACCTGCTGAGTATTTCCAGCATTTCTTGTTTTTATTTCAGGTTTCCAGCATCTGCAGTATTTTGCTTTTATTTAGCTATCAACATGTAATTTTCCATTGATTTAGAGAGACAAGGAGTTATGAGAATGGTCCATCTTGTTTTAAGTACAAAATAAAGGTAAAGGGATTCATCACTTACCCTGGGCATGCAACATCACACTTTTTATCATACGAGGCACACGCTTGCAATGGACGCTGATTTTTATCTGAAGCATGAATGGAAAGTGTCAGACGAAAAGTAGAAGCAGAGCACAAGAAACAGTGGTGTAGTTTTCAGTAAATCCAATCCTGTCATGTATCACACTGCACATTTAGTAATTTTTAGCAATCCATTCAAGTTAATTTGGAAATATGAAGGCAAGTTAATATGATTTTACTAGGGGACCCTGCTTTGAAGAGTACAGCTGCTTGCTCCTTGGTACAAATGTGTTGCATCGTGATGAGACCAGATGACAGTTGAGGGATTCAGTCGTGAGACAGACTATTTGTTGGTATTTGGTGGGTAAAATTCTTGTGGTTGTGGAGTAAGTTATAATTAAAGAAACAGAATTAAGAGAGACCTAGGCAATCAGAGGATCTTTGTGCATGGAATTTTGAAATCCATAGTTTATAATGTTTTGTAAGATCTTTTTCTAAACAGAATGAAGAGTTCTGGCTCAGAGATAATTGGTATTATCACTCAAAGCAGCCACATTATGGTCGATGAATAATTGTTCTATTGGTGCAGTGAGAGGCACTCTTCTGTTCCTCAGATTGAGACACATGGGGCTGAATTTTCCTCATGGAAACAGGAGTTGGGAGTGTTTTCAGGTCCTGAACCCGCCTCTGGTGGGAAACTGATTACAATCAATATTTTCACTTGGATGGGCCATTAACAGGTACCCTGTCAAACTAAGGGTGGCGGGTGGGCTCTCGAAGTTGGAGGGCCAATCAGAGGCCTTCCAGCTTCAGAGAAGGACCTGGCTGCAGTACAAGCTAAGTAACTGGGAGGGTGCTTAAACAAGAAGGTACCCTCTCAGCCACTTTTTAAAAACTTTTTTAAAAAGCAGCCAGGCCACCACTGTGGGGGGAGCTCCTCTAAAGGCTGTAAACCCATTCAGGCAGGCAGGAAGCCAGGAGCACTGGCACCCCAGCCAGCCACTGGGTGCCCGCCTCCAGGCAGTTGATCTGCCTCCCATTGCATCAGGAAACTGAAGGCCAACAGGAAAAAAACCTATCTTTAACAAGGCTCTTAATGAGCCTAATTGCCTGTCCGCCATGTGGGGCGGTTGGCCTTCCTAGGCCCCTTGGCCGACGTTGGGAATGGGGTTGGGAAGCCGGCACACCGGACGGCCTAGTGATTTTCAGGCCCCATCCGCCTCTGTTCCTGTCATTGGCGGGGTCTGAAATTTCAGCCCCTTTTTACAGCAGAACTTCACATTGTATCTGATCCGTTTTTCATGAATGGCCTTTTGTGAATTTTGTTTGTTGTGGCTTGACTTAGCATAGGCGGTATTAAGTTATAACAATTTTTTTTAAAATAATTTTATAAATGACTTGGGAGGATGTGTAAAGGATGTCTCTATTTGTCCTTATCCAAATAGGGCGCATAGTACACTCCAGCGGAAATGTATGTGCGTTTCCTTCCCGCCGTATTGTGGTCTTAGTAGGATAAGTAGTATTTGAAAAACAGGTGCTGCTCAGACCAATTTCTAGGCCCAACTCTTTATAAAGTTCCCAGGCTTGGAAAAGATGATTCCCTGATTGCTGATTTTGAGACATCAGGGAGGGAGAGCTGGGAAAATCGCTAGTCTTTTCTTTGGTCTCACTTTTTCTTTTTATAATTTCTTGCTTTTTGTGAAATTGTGGATTATTACATTCCATTAAAAACCAAAAACTCAGCAAGAAAGGCTCACTCAGGAAGTTATGGCTAGTATTAGATTAAAAGAAGAGGCTTACAATGTTACAAAAAAGAGTAGCAAGTCTGAACATTGGGAATGTTTTAGAAACCAGCAAAGGGCCACCAAAAAGTTGATAAAAATAGAATATGAGAGTAAACTAGCCAGTAATATAAAAACAGATTGTAACAACTTTTATAGGCATATAAAAAGGAAAAGAGTAGCTAAAGTAAATGTTGATTCCTTAGAAGCAGAGACAAGAGAAATTATCATGGGGAATGAGGAAATGGCAGAAGCATCGAACAATTTTGTGTCTGTTTTCACAGTAGAAGCTGCAGGTTTCCTACCAGAAATTGATGTAACCTAGGGGCTAAAAAAAAGTGAGGAAATTAATATCAGCAGAGAAAAAGTATTGGATAAACATAAGGGAGTAAAATCTAAAAAATCCCCAGGACCTGATGGTCTACACCCTAGGGTTCTAAAAGAGATAGCTGCAGAGATAGTGGATGGGCTAACTATGATTTTCCAAAGTTCCTTGGATTCGGGAGTGATCCCATCAAATTGGAAGTTGGCAAATGTTGCACCACTTTTCAAGAAAGGAGGGAGCAAGAAAACAGGGAACTACAGGCCAGTTAGCCTAACATCAGTTGTTGGGAAAATGCTGAAATCTGTCATTAAGAAAGTCTTAACAACGCACTTAGAAAAGCACAATATGATTGGAAGAGTCAACGTGGTTTTACTGAAGAGGAATCCTGTTTGACAAATTTATGAGTTTTTTGAGGATGTAACTAACAACAGATGCACCTCTACATTGCTTTCATTGTTCTCACCAAAGCCTTTGACCTCGTCAGCAGACGTGGTCTCTTCAGACTACTAGAAAAGATTGGATGCCCACCAAAGCTACTTAGTATCATCACCTCATTCCATGACAATATGAAAGGCACAATTCAACATGGTGGCTCCTCATCAGACCCCTTTCCTATCCTGAGTGGCGTGAAACAGGGCTGTGTTCTCGCACCCACACTTTTTGGGATTTTCTTCTCCCTGCTGCTTTCACATGCGTTCAAGTCCTCTGAAGAAGGAATTTTCCTCCACACAAGATCAGGGGGCAGGTTGTTCAACCTTGCCCGTCTAAGAGCGAAGTCCAAAGTACGGAAAGTCCTCATCAGGGAACTCCTCTTTGCTGACGATGCTGCTTTAACATCTCACACTGAAGAGTGCCTGCAGAGTCTCATCGACAGGTTTGCGGCTGCCTGCAATGAATTTTGCCTAACCATCAGCCTCAAGAAAACGAACATCATGGGGCAGGACGTCAGAAAAGCTCCATCCATCAATATTGGCGACCACGCTCTGGAAGTGGTTCAAGAGTTCACCTACCTAGGCTCAACTATCACCAGTAACCTGTCTCTAGATCCAGAAATCAACAAGCGCATGGGAAAGGCTTCCACTGCTATGTCCAGACTGGCCAAGAGAGAGTGGGAAAATGGCGCACTGACACGGAACACAAAAGTCCGAGTGCATCAAGCCTGTGACCTCAGTGCCTTGCTCTATGGCAGCGAGGCCTGGACAACGTATGTCAGCCAAGAGCGACGTCTCAATTCATTCCATCTTCGCTGCCTCCGGAGAATACTTGGCATCAGGTGGCAGGACCGTATCTCCAACACAGAAGTCCTCGAGGCAGCCAACATCCCCAGCTTATACACACTACTGAGTCAGCGGCGCTTGAGATGGCTTGGCCATGTGAGCCGCATGGAAGATGGCAGGATCCCCAAAGACACATTGTACAGCGAGCTCGCCACTGGTATCAGACTTACCCATTGTCTCTCGAGATAAGGAGGCCAAAGATAAACTGGTAGGGTAGATAAAGTGGAACCAGTAGATGTAGTATACCTGGATTTCCAAAAGACATTTGATAAGGTAATTCAGAGAGAGCAGAAGGCAGATACTCACCAATCCTGTTCCACTCCCAACCCTCCCTCTGGTGCTTAGCAAGATCAAGAGGGTGTGCTGGGTCTTGGATGTTTGGGAGCAGGTCAGCACGATTTGGTAATCTTCCTTTGAGAACAAAGTTGCAATCAGTGATTTCCTTGAATAGTAATAAACCAGAAACTCTGAACTTCACAGATGTTGCACAAGAATGGGAGAGAAGAATGCAAATAGGCCATCTGACCAACTGAAGTTAGTTTTCCTTCCTGCCTCTCCACTCCTAGTATCAACCCAATACTCACAGGAGTGAAGCTACAGCAGGCACGAGTGGTTTTTAAAAACAAGCAACAGAGTAAATCCGGCATGGACTTGATGGGCCGAATGGCCTCCTTCTGTGCCATAATAATAATGACTCTAAAATTTGCAGGTACCTCACTAAAGGTTACCGGGCAAGATAAGGGCTCATGGAGTTGGGGGCAATATATTAGCATGGACAGAGGATTGGTTAACGAACAGGAAGCAAAGAGTGGGGAAAAATAGGCCAGTTCCGAAGAAGGGTCACTGACCCGAAACGTTAACTCTGCTTCTCTTTCCACAGATGCTGCCAGACCTGCTGAGTGGTTCCAGCATTTCTTGTTTTTATTTCAGATTTCCAGCATCCGCACTATTTTGCTTTTATTTTAAGGCATTTTCAAGTTGGCAGGCAGTGAGTAGTGGAGTGCTGCAAGGATCAGTGCTGTGGGTCACAGCTATTTACAATCCATATTAATGACTTAGATGAAGAGACAGAGTAATGTATCTAAATTTGCTGATGACCCAAAGGTAAGTGGAAAGGTAAGCTGTGGGGAGGATGTAGAGAGGCTGCAAAGAGATATAGACAGCTTAAGTGAGTGGGCAACAAGATGGAAGATCGAGTATAATGTTGGGAAGTGGCAAGTTGCTCACTTTGCTCGTAAGAATAGAAAAACAGAATATTTTTTAAAAGGTGTAAAACTTGTAAGTGTTGATGTTCAAAGAGACTTGGGTGTGCTTGTACAAGGAATGCTGAAAATTAGCATGTAGGTACAGTGAGCAATTAGGAAGGCAAATGGCATGTTGGCCTTTATTGCAAGGGTTGGAGTACAGGAATAAAGAAGTATTGCTATAATTCTACAGGGTTTTGTTGAGACCACATTTGGAATACTGTGATAAAAGCAAAATACTGCAGTTGCTAGAAATCTGAAATAAAAACAAGAAATGCTGGAAATACTCAGCAGGTCTGGCAGCATCTGTGGAGAGAGAAGCAGAGTTAACATTTCAGGTCAGTGACCCTTCTTCTGAAGATATACTTGCATTGGAGGTGGTACAGCAAAGGTGCTCTAAATTGGTCCCTGTGATGAGGGGTTGTCCTATAATGAGAGGCGGAGTAAATTGGGCCTGTATTCTCTGGAGTTTAGAAGAATGAGAGGCGATCTCATTGAAATAAACAGGATTTTGAAGTGGCTGGAAAGATAGACACTGAGAGATTGTTTCCGCTGGTCGGGGAATCTAAAACACGGATACACAGTCTCAGGATAAGGGGCCAATCATTTAGGAATGAGATGAGGAGAAATTACTTCACTCAAAGGGTTGTGAATCTTTGGAATTCTCTAGCCCAAACAGTTGTGGATGTTCCATCATTGAATACATTTAAGCCTGGGATAGACAGATTTTTGATGTCTCAGGGAATCAAGGGATATGGCAAGCATGCGGGAAAGTGGAGTTAAAACCTAAGATCAGCCATGATCGTATTGAATAGTGGAGCAGGTCCAGTGGGCCATATGGTCTACTCCTGCTCCTGTTTCTTGTGTTTTTGTGTTTTTAATATATGGAGTCTTACTTTTTGCGTTTAGAGGTCTCACTTTAAGGGATTTTGCCTTTTGTGTGTACAAAAACTTGTATTTATAAAGCACCTTCAACATGTAAGAGAATCGTATATTTTTGTGGAGGGAGGTGTGCAGTCATGCATTTTTACGAATGGGGCTTATATTATTGTGTAATTGCATGTGGCACTCATTGGATTAGACATGCATGTCTGGACATCACCTCCAAAAAGTTGGATATTTGTGGACAGATGTATAATCTTCTCCTGCCTAATGCACAACTTATAATTAGTTTCTTTAATTGCTGTTAAGAGCCAACTGTGTAACAGCCCTGACAACCAATTTCATCTGCAGCGCCTGTGGAAGAGTCTGTCACTCTAGAATTGGCCTTTATAGACACTCCAGGCGCTGCTTCACAAACCATTGACCACCTCCAGGCGCTTACCCATTGTCTCTCGAGTCAAAGAGGCCGAAGAAGAAGAAAAGTACTCTAGATAATGATAATAGATAATGTTGCTTCAAGGGTCCAAAGGTCAGTGCAATACCTCTGTATGCCTAGCTGGCACAAACTAACTCCTAACCACTAAGAACCTGTTTGAACACAAGAACACAAGTGCAGGTACAAACAAGAAACAATGTTGGAAACACTGAATGTGGAAATTTAAATTGTGCTAATGAAATCTGAACCATTGAGTGAATCACACAATAATATTTAATATGCTAGATAAAAGGTTGGCATTCAATTTTCAGAAACTGTGGGAAAGATGCTTCACCATCAGGAATTATGTGTGATGCAGAAAGGAAGGGAAAATCCTGATAAATGCAAAGATGCTGTCTGACCTTCTGTGGGTTTTCAGCATGTTCTGCCCTTGTTAGACAAGGAATCGCAAATTAGACAAGGACTGTCGTAGAACCCTCTCCCTGCAACAGTCAACATCATCGCATTTAAGCACCCGCATTCCATTTAAAAAATAGTTGGATATGCACTTGAAGTGCTGTAACCTACAGGGATACGGACCAAGAGCTGGAAAGTGAGATTAGGCTAGATCGTACTTTTTTGGCTGGAGCAAACAGGACGGGTCGAATGGCTTCTTCCTGTGCTGCCAATGTCCCATGTTTGCAACACTATGTTTCAGATTTCCAGCATCTGCAGTATTTTGCTTTGATCCTATGTTTGCAAGTTATTGCAGAAATATTTCAAATTTGAAATGTCTTTTTTTTTAAATACAAATGGTCCAAGGGAAAATAATTTCAAGATAGTTCATATTGCAAAATAAGCCAAATTACTACATAAAATGCCTGAAGCTGCTCCAAACCCTACACAGAGACCAATCCTGAGAATTTCAGCCTCTGCACAGACCTGTTTGGAATGTGCAACATCAGGACAGCACCAACATTTCTATAGGGGAGCACAGATTCATTAATAATAAGCAAAGAAACAGTTTTCTTTTATATATTAACTATAACTTTAGATATTTTATACTCTTTATCATTATAATATTAAAAATATAACGTCCTATAATTGAATAATTTCTTATTTATAGTACAAACAGTTTTAACCCCCCCCCCAGGAATCGGTAATGGTCTTTTCGGTGTCTCAGGTTTGGCATTACGTCACCCCTCAATACGGAAATGACGAAAATAAATTGACATCAGTTATACCCAATGAGATTTCAGAGTCCGAAATTTTACCGGAAGCCCGGGGCTGATTAGCCTATCGGGGCGGGCCCAGGCGTTGCTATGTCGGGTTGAGTTATGGCGGCTGATGGTGTCTGTGGAGGAAGCAGCTCGGGGATTTGAGGGAAAAGAATGGCCGCGGCCTCTGTTTAAGATGCGAATGTGGAAGTGGATCGTATCGAAAGTGAGTTCGAGAGAAGTTTTTGCCGTTTCAGGTATGAGCTGGAAGTTTATTTTTTGTGGTGTAAGGGCGGGACGGAGTCCGGCCTGGCCGCTGCCAGATTGTGAGCGCCGGTCACAGGCGGCCTCCCCGGGGCTGGGTCTTACTTCCTGCCAAATAGTGAGGCTCTCCCCAGCACCAAACTTCCCTTGGAGAGTCTCAGTCTGTGTTACAGGCAGTAACTGCTCAGTCAAAATTCATGCACAAAATGCTGCAAACACTCAGTAAGTCGGGTAGCATCTGTGGAGAGAAGGAGAGATTCCTACATGCTGCTGTGACTTTGCAATACTTCCCTTTATAAGATGTCTCCTGTAAAATGCTCCAGACAGGTGCACGTGCATTGAGCAAAAACAGTTTGCAATGTTCCAGTTGTCAGATTGAAAGCTGGGCTTGTTTTGTTTGCCTCTTGTTTCTGCAGCAGTACTTGCTACAGTTAAGTTTCCTTGCTGTGTTTGTATCAACTGTTTCACATGAGGACATGGAAAGATTTTTTTTTGCCAAAATGTTTCAGCTTAAGCCCAAACTTGTGATGCACCGTCGCGGGCATTTAAGCTTTCATTTTGAGGAAGGGGAAATACTTTGTTCCGGATTGTGCTGAACTGAGCCATTTGACTGCACTCGTTTTGAGGGAGTCATCTAGATTTTCATATCTTACTCCTCAAAATTGAATTATCAGATGATTTGAAGTAAAAAAAAAACTTTGAACTGAGTAATTGACTATTAGATATAAAAATGTATGTTTTGTTTTGTCCAGGCTTTAATGTGATGCTTAAAATCTGTTATAGTAACCTGCTTTTGGATATAAATATCTCACTTCCTCATTACACTTTTTTAAAAGAAGCATTTGTTAATCAAATTGGAGTCTGATGTAGTGTTGTAAGATTGGAAATTGAAGTGTCATAAATCATCTGTTGATTGGAATGGTTGTGTATACAATCATTGAGTCATACTTGGGAGTGTATTTAACTATTCTTGTGCCTTCCCACAAGTCACTGCTGTTGTGAGCCATGTATATTGAGGGAAGACTCTTAAATCTGACTAGAGCTTTGAGCAAAATATCTTTTTTTTAATTTAAAAAATGAGCTTTTAATGCCACTGGTTACTTTTCACTTGTGTACTAAATCTCAGAGCTTTAAAAAACCCTGAAAACACTGGAAATCTGAAATGTAATTGGAAATCCTGGAAATATACTGCAGATCTGTCACATGTGAAAAGAGAAAAAATAGAGTTCAGTTAATAGATCCTTTACCAGATCTGTGCTGTTTCCTGGTCATGTACAATGTTTTTTGTAACAGTGGGCCTATTTAAATTCTGTACAATTAAATTACTTGGGAAATGTGACTACATCGGAAGTGGGAAGTTGCAGGTCTCCAACTTCTACCATGTTAAAGATAACAGTTGCTTCCAAACAAAGTAACTTGGTCAAATCACACCTTCGTTGCCTTGAACGTCACAAGGCTAAGTGGGGATTGTATACTGATGTCAAATTTAGGGCTGAAATTTTTTTAAATTTGTGTTGAGGTGGCATTAAGTCATTAAGCCTTTGTATCATGGTCCTCGCTAGGTGTAGAACTTTCCTCTAATTTCTTGTTGAAATTTCTGAGTTTTAAAAAAAAAATTTCATCTTGCCCTAAAATCTAGAATGGAGTATTTAATCACATGCACACTGTTTCTGACTTGATTTCTGGCAACCCAAAGTTCTGCTGTATGGTGGCATTTGCTAATGTGATTAACATCATGCTGTCAAACTAATCCCAAGGGATTTCACACCCATATGTGTTCAACAGCAACAGAGGGATGATTCTGAGCTTTGATAGTGTTGGAACATGATCATCAGGTCACTAATAATGGGTTCGGAGAATGAGGGAAAGGCCAAATATCATTACCCTATCCATTCCCACCTGTTGTTGTCTGCCAAGGCTCATTCCCAGCCCATTTAGCCCACTCTCAGCTGAGGAACATGGGGATGAAATAACTTTTGGTGTACATACAGTTTTCAGAATATGGGAGGTGAAACATTATTCTACCCCCCTCTCAAATAAAAACAGAAGTTAGATGGGCATGTGTAATCCCTATGCCGCCAACTTCCAGCTGTCAGCTGTGTTCAGGCCAGGCAGAAACCAAATGGTACAAACAACTGTTTCCTGTCTGTTGTGTCACCTTTTTTGGTCCAGGTTGCATGGAGAAAAGGAGGTGGCAAATCTGGTGAGTGTGATTATTGTGCTGACCCTGCCTCCTCCTCATGTTAGGCCTTCATTGGGGTAGAGAGAACTGCCTTCTGCCCCCAGCAAGAATTCTCCATCTTTGGGCTGTGGACTCATTGTTTGAGTTCCATTTGTTTTCCTATCGCTACATGTCCTCCCCTGCCATTTTATGCCAGCACTATGCCCTGAAAATAGCTGATAAACATTTTAAAGGTGGTGGATGGTGTAGTGTCAAGAAAGTGTCATCAATTAAGCCAAAAATGATCAGTTATATTTAAATCTGGCCTATATGTGACTCCGGAACCACAGCAATGTGCCCATTCCTAATTGCTCTTGAGAAGGTGGTGGTGAGCTGCCTTCTTGAACTGCTGCAGTCCATGTGAGGTAGGTACAACCACAGTGCTGTCAAGAAGAGAGTTCCAGGATTTTGACCCAGTGACAGTGAAGGAACGGTGATATAGTTCCAAGTCAGGATGGTGCGTGGCTTGGAGGGGGGACTTGCAGTTGGTGTTCCTATACATTTGCTGCCCTTGTTCTTCTAGGTGGTAGAGGTCGCAGGTTTGAAAGGTGCTGTCTAAGGAGCCTTGGTGCGTTGCTGCAGTGCATCTTGTAGATGGTACACACTGCTGCCACTGTGCGTTGGTGGTGGAGGAGTGAATGTTTGTGGATGGGGTGCCTGTCAAGCAGGCTGCTTTGTCCTGGATGATGTCGAGCTACAATCTGTAACCTCGTGGCCTGACATATCCCTCACTCTACCATTACCATCAAGCTGGAGGACCAACCCTGGTTGCATGAAGAGTGCAGGAGGGCATGCCAGGAGCAGCACCAGGCATACCTCAAAATGAGGTGTCAACCTGGTGCAGGTACAACCCAGGGCTGTTACATGCCAAACAGCATAAGCAACTTGTGATCTACAGAGCTAAGCGATCCCATAACCAACGGATCAGATTTAAGCTCTGCTGTCCTGCCACATCCAGTGGTGAATGGTGATGGACAATTAAACAACTAACTGGAGGAGGTGGCTCCACAAATACCTGATGGGGGAGCCCAGCACATCAGTACAAAAGATGAGGCTGAAGCATTTGCAACAATCTTCAGCCAGAAGTGCATAGAGGATGATCCATCTCTGCCTCCTCCTGAAGTCACCAACCTCACAGATGCCTGTCTTTAGCCGATTCGATTCATTCTGCGTGATATCAAGAAACGACTGAAGGCACTGGATACTGCAAAGGCTATGGGCCCTGACAATATTCCGGCAATAGTACTGAAGACCTGTGCTCCAGAATTTACCGCGCCCCTGGCCAAGATGTTCCAGGACAGTTATAACACTGACATCTACCCGGCAATGTGGAAAATTGCCCAGGTATGTCCTGTACACAAAAAGCAGGACCAGTCCAACCTCGCCAATTACTGCCCCATCAGTCTACTCTCAATCATCAGTAAAGTGATGGAAGATGTCATCAACAGTGTCATCAAGCGGCACTTGCTTAGCAATAACCTGCTCAGTGATGCTCCATTTGGGTTCCACTAGGGCCACTCAGCTCCTGACCTCATTATGCCTTGGTTCAAACATGGGCAAAAGAGCTGAATGTGAGGTGAGAGTGACTGTCCTTGACCTCAAGGCAGCATTTGACCAAGTATGGCAACAAGGGTCCCTAGCAAAACTGAAGTCAATAGATATCGGGGGGAAATCTCTCCACTGGCTGGAGTCCTACCTAATGGAAAGGAAGATGGTTGTTGTGGTCAATCATCTCAGCTCCAGGACATGACTGCAGGAGTTCTTCAGGGTAGTGCCCTAGGCCCAACCATCTTCAGCTGCTTCATTTAATGACCTTCCTGCAATCGTATGGTCAGAAGTAGGGGATGTCTGTGCAATGTTCAGCACCATTCGCGATTCCTCAGTTAGTGAAGCAGTCCACGTAGAAGTGCAGCAAGACCTGGACTAAAGGCCTGCTTGCGTCTGCAAACGAGACCCGACAATCAGTTAACCTACCTTCCGTTTTTCACTTTGTTCCTTACCTGCACAAGCTTAGAATAACTGTAACGAAACCACCTTTTTAAAGTCCAAAACGTAAATTAACATTAAAGTCACTTACCTGAGGTGGTGATAGAGTGTATCTGATTCGGCCTCGACCTGACCTGAGCCCGAATGCTAGAACCAGAAGCACGACCCGACTCGACTCCGACACATGTCTGGTCCGGTCGAGTTCGGGTCGGGTAGCAGGCCTTTAACCTGGACCATATCCAGGCTTGGGTTGATAAGTGGCAAGTAACATTTGTACCACACAAGTGCCAAATTATGACCACCTCCAACGAGAGAGAATCTTACCATCATGGCATTGCGATCGCTGAATCCCCCACTATCAGCATCCTGGGGGTTACCATTGACCAAAAATTGAACTGGAATAGCTATAAAAGTACTGTGGCTACAAAAGCAAGTCAGAGGCTAGGAATCCTGCGATGAGTAACTCACCACCTGATTCCCCAAAGCCTGTCCACTATTTACAAGGCACAAGTCAGGGGTGTGATGGAATCCTCTCCGCTTGCCTGAATAGGTGCAGCTCCAACAACACTCAAGAAGCTTGACACCATCCAGGACTAAATAGCCTGCTTAATTAGCACCCCATCCACAAACATTCATTCCCTTCACCACCGACGCACAGTGGCAGCAGTGTGTACCATCTCCAAGGTGCACTGTAGCAACTTACCAAGGCTCCTTAGACAGCACCTTCCAAATTCGCAACTTCTACCTTTTTTGTGTTATTGTGCAAGTTAGCTCTGGTTTAGTACCCTGAAAACATGAGTTCCCTGTGATGAGACTACTTTCTGTTGACTAGGTAAGTTACAATATAATCCCTGAATTGTAACATTCCAAATGTAGTATCAAGAAGTCAATGGGAATTGGGCGGGGGAACTCTCCACTGCCTGGAGTCATACCGAGCTGAAAGGAAGATGGTTGGGTTTGTTAGAGGCCAGTTATATCAGGAGTTCCTCAGGATCGTGTCCTAGGCCCAGCCATCTTCAGCTGCTTCATCAATGACCTTTCTTCCATTGTTGGGTCAGAAATGGTCATGTTTGCTGATTGGACAGTGTTCAGTCCCATTTGTAACTCCCCAGATAATGAAGCAGTCCATTTCTGCATGTAGGAAGGCCTGGATAACGTTCTGGCTTGGTCTGATAAGTGGCAAGTAACATTTGCTCTACATGAGTCACAGATAATGACTATTTCCTACAAGAGAGAATCTAAACATCTCCCCACCACCCCCCACCCACCAAAACTATTGACTTTAAAATGGCATTATCACTGAATCCGCCACCAGAAACTTAACTGGACCAGCCATATAAATACTCTGGCTCCAAGAACCGGTCATAGGCTGGGAATTCTGTGGCAAGTAACTCGCCTACTGACTCCCCAAAACCTGTCCTCCATCTATGAGGCACAAGTCAGGAGTGTGATGGAATAGTACACCTTGCCTGGATGAGTACAGCTCCAATAACATTCAAGAAGTTCAACAACATCCAGGACAAAGCCGCTTGCTTGATTGGCACCCCATCTATCCCCCCCCACCCCCCTTTAAATATTCACTTCCTCCACCACCAGTTCACAGTGCCAACAGTGTGTATCATTAACAAAATGCACTGCAGCAACTCGCTAAGGCTCCTTCAACAGCACCTTCCAAACCCGCGGCCTCTACCACCTAGAAGAACAAGGGCAGCAGGTGCATGGGAACACCACCACTTGCAAGTTCCCTTCCAAGGCGTACACCATCCTGACTTGGAAATATGTTACTGTTCCTTTCACTGTCACTGGGTCAAAATCCTGAAGTCCCTCCATAATGACACAGTGGATGTACCTACACCACATGGACTGCAGCGTTCAAGAACGTGACATCTTCTCGACAGCAATTAGGGATGGGCAATAGATGCTGGCGTTGCCAATGACGCCCACATCCCATTAACAAATTACAAAAAAAAGCTTTTTCTCTAAGTTGCAACAGGATTGTATCAAATACTGTTGTCTTTTTTTATGAATTGCAGATTGGCAAAAATGATTTTCCAATCACGCAATTTGAAACAAGTTGTTTTAATAACCTAAAGATATATGAACAAGCAGACGTAGTTTAACATGGTGTGATATATTTTTCCAAATACACAACTCGCCACCTTTCCAACCTTGCGTTCACTTACAGTAAACTCAAGCTACCTTGACATTACTTGTCAGCTGCCATGGAACTTTAAACTACTCAGCCTTACATCCTACAGAGTTTTCAGACACCATATGAAAACCTCCACCATGGATCCATGAAACATTATGTTGGCTTTGCTGGTTTTATTGTTTTTCTCCACCCCCCCCCACAAAATGTTTTGGCCATTGATCAAATGCCCAAGTGAAAAGAATACTTCTAGATGGTTGCAAGAAAGTGATGTTGTTTATTTGTCAAACAGTGACACAGATGTGTGGCAGTACAAGTAGATGGGTGGGGCAAATAATAAGTGACTGAAATCATCCAACAGGAAGTATGCTGGTGGTTTAAGATCAGAAGTATATGGGGGAGGGGGAAGAAGTTTAGCCTTCATCAGTTGTCAGCTATATGTAGGCTGGGAGGGGGTGATGAAAAGTCTTGGCTTTATAACCAAAGATTCGCATTAAACTGTAATCTGTGAACTAATCATTGAAACAAGCAATTTAAACAGATGCCCTAAAACAAGGACTGAATTTTGCTGGTTTACTTGTGGCATTTCAAATTCATTTCAGTGCTTAGTTTCATAAATTTTGGTTTTATGATTTTGGAGAAGAGGGGGAAAAAGTCTGTGTAAAGCTGCACAGCAGACAGATTGTGAAGTGGTTGATGTTGAGGAAACTTCAGTTTTGCAGAAGTCTGTAGGAAATAGCACTGTGTCATGCAACTGGTGAGCAACCGACATGTAACTATTTTTGTCACCTTGGCAGGAGAACAAATATCAATCACACTGGTTTAATTCTTTACTTTTCAGTTTGTATTGCATGGTTCCTAGGAGATCTTGATGTATTTCAAAGGACCTCATGGTTTTTACAAAAACTCATACACTGTGCAAACAAATGCAGCATGTCAAAATAAGTTTTTTTTTCCCTGTCGCTTGCTGTATGATAGTGCACTATTGGATTGTATTAATTGTAAATTCATCCGCTAGCATCGATCACGTCATTCATGCTTAATCTAGGAGCCACTTGTAGCTCAGTGACCTGCTGGTTCATATGTCCCTGGCCTTAGTTCATGGCTGTCTTTTTTTCCTCTACTGGGGGATGTGGGTGTTGCTGGCAAGACTGGCATTTATTTCCCATCACTAGTTGCCCTGAGAAGCTGGTAGTGAACTGCTGATAGTGATGCCACATTGGTGTGGGATTGGAGTCGCATATAGGCCAGACCAGAAAGCTTGTCAGATTTCCTTCACTAAATGGTCTTAGTGAAACATTTAGGCTTTATGACAATCTGGCAGTTTCATAATCATGCTACCAATTTTATTTCCAAATTAAAAAAAAATGTAATTCAAATTTTCAAACTGCCATTCACTGGATTATTAGCTCAGGCCTCCAGATTACTAGGCCATTAACATGATAGCTCTGGTATGTGGCTGAAGATGGATTCATGGAAAGGGAGAGAATAAATGATTCTTTAAGGTAGGTCTTTGCACCTGGCCCTCATGTAGTTCAATGGTATGGCTTTTGACACTTGACTTCTGGACTATGTGATATTAATTTCAAATACCTTTGTTTTGTCTTGAAGATGAATATTTTTTGTGATGATTGTGGTGTTTTGCTGGAGTTTTCAGTCTTGACCAGTTTGAGGGAAGTGCTCAGTGAAGGTCCACTAGCTCCACCAGTCTGAAAGTAAATCCCAGGGCCACGGTAGCCTACCTGCTGACAGATTAATATTTTATAAAAGGTGGGCAGTTAGGATTGTATATTAAAATATTCTTTTTCAAAATTTAAATCAGGGACTGGAGTTGCACATTGAAGGGAGCTGCTTGGTGGTTGTGATGTTTCTCAGATGGGTGCAGGCGTAACTGTTTAAGGTACTCCTTGCTGATGCCAACCTCGAATTATATAGAATCACATCCAATAAACATGGTTTTCTTGGTATAGCTCACTAATGTTGTAAAATTGATCCCATTTATATTGAGGGGTGGATTTCAGAGCACTCTTGGCAATAGAAAAGCAGTGGTTTTGAACCTGTAGTTTAAAAACTGAATTACAACTTTTGATTTAGATCATAGACCTTTAGTGATGGTTGGGGAAGTTCTTTTTGGATGGTCTGAATGCCCAGTCCTCCAGCCAGAGAAGCTGTTGTTTTATTAGCTTCTGATCATTTATGTGTCCATGTCCACAGGTACAAAATGTAATCTTAGAAGGTTAATGGAATGCTGGCCTTTAGCTCAAGGGAGTTGGAATTAAAAGTCCAAAAGTGATCTTTTCTGCAGCACTGTCTTCAGCTTTGGGCACTGAATCGTAGGAAAGGTATAAAAGCAAAATACTGCAGATGTTAGAAATCTGAAATCAAAATAGAAAGTGCTGGAAATACTCAGCAGATCAGGCAGCATCTGTGGAGAGAGAAACAGAGTTAATGTTTCAGGTCTCTGACCTTTGATCAGAACTGGCAAAGGTTAGAAATATGATAGGTCTTAAGCAAGTGAAGTGGGGGTGAGGGGGAAAAGAACAAAAGGGAAGGTGTGTGATAACACAGAGGGCCGGACAGATTAACTGACAAGGAGGTCATGGGGCAAAGGCAAAGCGAGTGTGCTAATGGTGTGATGAAAGGCACTGCATTAGTGCAGAGACAGTGTTAATGACAGAATAATGAGCAGCCCTAGCCAAAAACACAAACATAAAAAACCCAGTTTATGGCAGGTACATGGTGAAAATGATAAAACAAAACAATATAATAAAAAAAGGGGGCCAATCATGCTCTGAAATTATTGAACTCCGTGTTTAGTCCGGAAGGCCTATTCGTAAAATGAGGTGCTGCAGTCCAAGGACAGACATGTGGGCATGAGAGCAGGTGGGTGTGTTGATATGGCAAGCAAGCGGAAGCTCGGGGTCATGCTTGTGGACTGAGCAGAGGTGTTCCACAAAGCGGTCACCCTATCTACGCTTGGCCTCCCCAATGTAGAAGAGACTGCATTGGGAGCAGCAAATACAGTATACTTAATTGAAAGAAGTACAAGTAAATCCCTGTTTCATCTGAAAGGAGTATTTGGGGTCCTGGATGGTGAGGTGAAAGGAGGTAAAAGGGCAGGTATTATACCTCCTGTAATTGCGTGGGCAGGGGATGAGGTGTCGGGTAATGGAGGAGTGGACCAGGGTGTTGTGGAGTGAATGATCCCTTCGGAATGCTGACGGGAGGAGAGGGGAAGATGCGTTTGGTGGTGGCATCACGCTGGAGATGGAGAAGGATGATCCTTTGTGTAGGCTGGTGGGGTGGAAAGTGAGGATAAAGGGAACCCTGTCGCTGTTCTGGGAGGGAGGGGAAGAGGTGAGGGCAGAAGTGCGGGAAATGGGTTGGACACGGTTGAGGGCCCTGTCAACCACAGTGGAGGGAAATCCTTGGTTGAGGAAAAAGGAAGACCTGTTGGAAGTGCTGTTGTGGAAGGTTGCATCATCAGAGCATTGTTCTCTCATTGAACAACTTCTCCTTCAACTCCATTCACTTCCTTCAAAGGGTCCGAAGAAGGGTCACTGACCCGAAACGTTAACTCTGCTTCTCTTTCCACAGATGCTGCCAGACCTGCTGAGTGATTCCAGCATTTCTTGTTTTTGTTTCAAATAAAAGGTGTTGCTAGGGTACCTGCATGGGTTCTAGTTATGTCCGTCTTTTTATGGGGCATGTCGAACATTCCTTGTTCCAGTCCGACTCCTGCCCCCTCCCCCAACTGTTTTTTGGATACATTGATGACCGGTGCCATTTCCTGCTCTCGCCCCGAACTGCAAAACTTCATCAACTTTGCTTCCAATTTCCAGCCTTTTCTCACTTTTACATGATCCATCTCCAACACTTCCCTTTCCTTTCTTGACTTCTCTGCCTCCACCTCTGGGGATAGACTGTCCACTGATATTCGTTATAAGTCCACCGACTCCCACAGCTACCTCGAATGCACTTTCTCACACCCTGCTTCCTGTAAGGACTCCATTCCATTCTCCCAATTTCTCCATCTCCGACACATCTGTTCTGATTCAACCTTCCACAACAGCGCTTCTGATATGTCTTCCTTTTTCCTCAACCAAGGATTTCCCCCTGCACTGTGATTGACAGGGCCCTCACCTGTGTCCGACCCATTTCCCGCAATTCTGCCCTCGGCCCTTCCCCTCCCCTTCCCCTCAATGCGACAGGGTTCCCCTTGTCCTCACTTTCCATCCCACTAGCCTACACATCCAAACGATCATCCTCTGCTATTTCTGCCACATCCAGCGTGATGCCACCACCAAACATGTCTTCCCCTCTCCTGCCGAATCAGCATTCCAAAGGGACCGTTCCCTCTGCGACACCCTGGTCCACTCCTCCATTACCCCCGACACCTCATCCCCTTCTCACCGCACTTTCCTATGCAATCGCAGGCGGTTTAGTACCTGCCCTTTTACCTCCTCTCCTCACCATCCAGGGTCCCAGACACTCCTTCCAGGTGAAGCAGTGGTTTACTTGTACTACTTTAAATTTACTGTACTGTATTTGTTGCTCACAATGCAGTGTCCTCTACACCGGGGAGAGCAAGCGCAGATTGTGTGACCGCTTTGTGGAACACCTGCACTCTGTCCGCAAGCATGACCCCGAGCTTCTGGTTGCTTGCCATTTCAACACACCCCTCTACTCTCATGCCCACATGTCTCTGTCTTTGACCTGTTGCAGCGTTCCAGTGAACATCAATGCAAGCTCAAGGAACAGCACCTCATTTTCCAGTTAGGCACTCTACAGCCTTCCAGACTGAACATTGAGTTCAATAATTTCAGAGCATGACTGGCCCCCTTTTTTAAAATCATTTTTCACCATGTGCCTGCCTTAAACTGGGTTTTTCATGTTTGTGCTTTTGGGTAGGCTATTCACTAATCTGTCATTAACACTCTGTCTGCGCTAATGCTTTGTCTTTCACCACTCCATTAGCGCACACTCTTTGCCTTCGCCCGTGAACTCCTTGTCAGGACAAAGGGCTGGAGAGATTAACGATCATACACCTTCCTTTTTGTTCTTTTTTCAGGAAAGGTATGTTGGCCATGGAAGAGGTAAAACTCATTTACTGAATAGTTTGAAGGATTAAATTATCAGGACTGGTTGTGTAAACATGTTTTGTGTTCCTGTTGTGTTTAGATGGTTGAGGGGCAATTTAATTGATCTGTGAAAAATGAGAAAGGAATTTGACAAGTTAGCTATAAAGGAATGCAGAACAAGAGGGCATAATCTTAAAATTAGAACTAGGTAATTTAGGAGTGGAATCAGGAAGCAATATTTCACACGCTGGGTAGTGGAAATCTGCAACTGTCTTCCCCAAAAGGCTGCAATGCTTGGTCAGTTGAAATTTTCAATTGACCAAGATTGATAGATTTTTTGCTGGATAAGGGCATCTGGGGATATAGAATGGAGTTGAGGTACAGATCAGCCATGATCTTAATTGAATGGCAAAACAAACTTGTGGGGCTGAATGGCCTCTTCCTCTTCATATATTTGCAGTGATGCTGGTTAATTAGTGAAATATTACACATTAATTAAAGAAAAATAAATCTTTAACTGAGGTCTTGGCAATAATATATCCAGAGCATAGGATTCAATAGATGCAGTAAATGAAGTCTGGTATCTTTGCATAAATTTGCCCTATTGCCCTGCCCCTGTTACCAAAGGAAAGCAAAGCTCAGTTATGCAACGACCATGGTAACAGAATCACATTGTGTGATAATTCTGGGAAGAAATCCCTATCACTGTATCTTGTAGTGAGAGAGAGAGAGGGGGGGGCAGCTGCTTGGAGCAAAAGGCATGGATTAGCCATGTCTGCTCCCATAGCACTGTATTGATATATTCCCTACCAGCAAATCACCTAACTATTTCCCTAGATTTTTCCGAGTTGAATACTTTTCATTAGTACTACCCATCTCTCTTAAATGTGGGCCCACTTTGAGCCAGTTGTTATTAGAAAAAATGTGCTTATATTCTGAGGGCAGCTGAACCTTAATGTCAGCACTCCTGTCTACCCAGAGAAAAAAATAGACACTCAGGAACCTCCTTTTATTCCCCCCATTCTAAACATGGCAGCTACTTAAGGAGCTTTTTATAACCAAGTTCCTACACTATCCACTGCTTTTTCTTGCAAAATATTTAGCTATTTATATGCAAGGAGCAAGTTGTCAGAAAAAATCTGATCTCTCCAGGGTAGTTGCAAAATATTAATTTACTGTATAGTGGTGCAACCTTCACATGATGACCAAACAATTATTTAGTTCTGTAATGACCAATGCTTTTTTTTAGAAGCATAAGCAGCTGACTTAGTTACAGAAGAACTCTTAATTTCTGTTAATTTATTTTTATGGATGTAGTTAATGTTGCATACAAATTCATTAGAAACTAACCAAGTCATACAAATTAAGGCTTCTGCCCCAGCCTCAGTCCTCCTGCTAAATCCCCATTCATGCTTTTATTGCTGTCAGATTTGACTGTTCGATTGCTCTCCTGGCTGGCCTCCCATTCATCTCTCTCCATAAAATTCACAAAACTCTGACTCTATCCTAACTGGCACTTGGTCCTGCTCATGCATCACTCCTATACTTGCTGATTTAGTTGGCTTCCAGTTCTGCAGCACCTCAAGTTTAAAATTGTCGTTGTTTTTAAGTCTCTCCGTGGCCTCATCCCTCCCTATCTCTATAACCTCCTTCAGCCCCCTCAGAACTCTGCATTCCTCCAACTCTGGCCACTTATGTAACCCTACTCCCTTTGCCTCACCGTTGGTGGCCTTGCCTTCGGGTGTCTAAGCCCTGTGCTGCATGATTCTGTTCCCTAAACCTCTGCCTCTTGACAAGCTTCTCTTTTTAAAACCCACCTCTTTGACCACACTTTTAGTCACCCGTTCTAATATCTTCTCCATTAGCATTTTTGATACACTTCTGTGAAGCAATATAAATGCAATTTGTTGTAACTATCTTTTGGGGAAACTATGTGATCTGCAAGGTCATTTCTGCTCTTGGTTTGCAGAAAATGAGGCACATTCCCCAGCCATGAAGATTTTTTATAATTTCTTGTGCCTGAAACGTTTTATGCTTGTTTAAAAATGATTTTATTCATAGCAAGTTTAGCTACTTGGCAAAGTAATGAATCCTTTATTTTTGTGCTGTTATCTTCCTGTGATACTGTCATTGTTGAAGTTGTTAGGATATGAATGTCACTGCATTCTTTTGCACCTGTATGTGGAACAGAAAATAATTCCCTGAAAAATATGTTTTGTGGTTTAAACTTCAAGCAATAAGCCTTTGCATCACATGAATGCAGTGTTGTATAGATGTGAATGTAACGTGCACTTTGGGTGAGCAAATCTTTTTAAGAGAACTCGATTACATGAGGAAAGTTGCTTCAGAAGAAACAAATGGAGAAACTCCTTTGTATGTTCTTATGAAGTCTCACCTAATCATCATTCTTGTGAAATGTAATAACTACTTGATTTTTGATTGAATCAGTTCTTTATATTGGAACAATATTCCAGGCAACTAATGGTACTGAGTTGGCCGAAATCATCTTTAGTTGACTGAAATTGTAGTTCCTTTAGGTTTCTCTAGTTAGGTGCTATGTATTACTAAACAAAATAACTTTACAAATACTGATTCATTGCACAGATTTTAATCATCTACTGTCGCAGTTGCACGTAGACTATTCGATTTTTAGTCTTTATATAGTTACGACCAGGTGAGAAAGGGGTCTAGGGTTCCCTCTCAGCCTTCACCTGGATCTTACCGTAACAGGGTTTAATCTTAAATACACCATGTATTTAGCTCCCCCTTGGTGAATCTTTGTTCACTGCTTTCCAATTATAAGGCAAAGAAACCAGCACAAACAGGTTTTCTTAGGTTTAAAGAAGAAAGGTTGAGATTTATTGAACTTAAACTCAAATTCAGTTAACGCCGACGATACACGATGCGCCCACGCTAGCATGCATACGCGATACACCCATGCAGTTAGAGACAGAAAAGAGCAGAAGAAATAAAGTGAAAAAGTTTGAGGCAATATCTGATGAGGGTTTTGGTTACTCTTTGAACTCGCGGTAAAGTCCTTGATTGTAGGTAGGTCTTTTTGTTGGGGCCCAGTATTCTTAAACCTTGTTCGATGTAGGAGACTTTTCTCTCTTGAAGTTCATGTGTCCTCAGTGGGCCCAGAGGCTTGTGAGAAAGAGATGGGAGCAGACTGGAGAGGTCTTCTCACTCCAGGAGCAAAAAAGATTTTCCTTTGAGTTCAAACTCTTTGTACAATTCAGCAAAAACTCAGGTTGCCAAGCAGGTTAGTCATGTGACTAGCTGGTTTGACCATGTCTGTTTGTGGATTCTCTTGTGTTGGCTGACCCTGGAATGTGTCTTACACACAATACCTGGTGCTCAAAGTCCATTGTGGGTTACATTGGATCAGGGAATAGCCCCTTTGTCCCTCCGAGCACTGTCTGTTAGTATGCAAATGTTTTTCCAGCCACATCTGATCGGTTTAACAAGTCAATTCCTTCCTCCAGCAACAGTTTTAAAATCAATGTTCATAATGACAATTAATATGCCTCTTTCTTGGCAGGTGGGGGTTTGTTCTTCTTTGGCCTCCTTATCTCGAGAGACAATGGGTAAGCGCCTGGAGGTGGTCAGTGGTGTGTGAAGCAGCGCCTGCAGTGGCTATAAAGGCCAATTCGAACGCTGGCAACTGACTCCCACGACTTGTGATCAATGTCACAGGATTTCATGTCGCGTTTGCAGACGTCTTTGAAGCGGAGACATGGACGGCCGATGGGTCTGATACCAGTGGCGAGCTCGCTGTACAATGTGTCTTTGGGGATCCTGCCATCTTCCATGCGGCTCACATGGCCAAGCCATCTCAAGCGCCGCTGACTCAGTAGTGTGTATAAGCTGGGGATGTTAGCCGCCTCGAGGACTTCTGTGATGGAGATACGGTCCTGCCACCTGATGCCAAGTATTCTCCGGAGGCAGCGAAGATGGAATGAATTGAGACATCGCTCTTGGCTGACATACGTTGTCCAGGCCTCGCTGCCATTGAGCAAGGTACTGAGGACACAGGCTTGATACACTCGGACTTTTGTGTTCCGTGTCAGTGCGCCATTTTCCCACACTCTCTTGGCCAGTCTGGACATAGCAGTGGAAGCCTTTCCCATGTGCTTGTTGATTTCTGCATCTAGAACCAGGTTACTGGTGATAGTTGAGCCTAGGTAGGTGAACTCTTGAACCACTTCCAGAGCGTGGTCGCCAATATTGATGGATGAAGCATTTCTGACGTCCTGCCCCATGATGTTCGTTTTCTTGAGGCTGATGGTTAGGCAAAATTCATTGCAGGCAGCCGCAAACCTGTCGATGAGACTCTGCAGGCGCTCTTCAGTGTGAGATGTTAAAGCAGCATCGTCAGCAAAGAGGAGTTCCCTGATGAGGACTTTCCGTACTTTGGACTTCGCTGTTAGACAGGCAAGGTTGAACAACCTGCCCCCTGATCTTGTGTGGAGGAAAATTCCTTCTTCCGAGGACTTGAACGCATGTGAAAGCAGTAGGGAGAAGAAAATCCCAAAAAGTGTGGGTGCGAGAACACAGCCCTGTTTCACACCACTCAGGATAGGAAAGGGGTCTGATGAGCCACCATGTTGAATTGTGCCTTTCATATTGTCATGGAATGAGGTCATGATACTTAGTAGCTTTGGTGGCATGACAATATAAAGATGCAAAAATAACAACACTAGCAGTGTGAAAATGAAGATAGTATGCTTCATATTTTTTTAAACATCGTTATTTGAAATGGTATGCCATTGCAGCTTGCCATCCAGTATAGCATGTACACATGCTTTTCCTGTAAATTCCAGTTGATGAAATAACAAGTATTTTTAGAATCATGAACTACTTGGCTAAAAGTGGTGGTGGAGGGGGAGAGAGAAAGTGTCAGCCATTGGTGGAGAGTGATGTGATGTCTTAAAATATGAGCTAGATGGACAGTTGCCAGTAAATATTTACAGCATTGCTGGAATGTAGACCAGCCATTCAGAGACTCATAGTTATCTGGGATGAGCTTCACTGCCTTTGCTAGTCAGTCTGCAGCTGTTTCCACACGCAGTTTAGGAAGGACTGCAACATTTCCGATGGGAAATCTCCAGTTAGTGAACTGAATAAAATTTGTGCAATATATGGCATAAGTTGGGCATCTTGTTGAAATATGCTGGGCCAGGGGTCAGATCGCTTTATGGTCTGTTTAAACTGTAGAGACAAACTTGACAAGATTAACAGTTGCATTGGTGAATTTACTAGCGCTCATTTTAACCCTTTGCATGCCAGCTCTTGTGTAATTATTTCAAATCCTGCCAGATCCTTTTTGAGAGTTAGCGTGATTGGCATATTGTGTTTGCTTGAATTTGTTTTGTACCAGTATCTTGATTTAAAAATAAAGTATTGATTTAAAAAATAAAGTATTCATCTTAAAATGAGAATTTTCCTGCTGCACAATCCTTGGACTTCTGTCACTTGGGGAACAATCTTGACGATATGTAATAACAATTTCTTTGTCATTGCATTTGGAAGGTTGGAAGAAGCAGTGTTCGAGTGTTCAAAATTGGAGTCAGCATCTTTTAATGACCAAATTTCTATTTACTCTGTTGCTATTGACTGAACTTTCTTCAGATTGCACCATATAATGGATTAATAAATTCCAATGCACTAATAACTTTGGGTCTTAGACCAAGATCAACAAATTATAATGCCTAGTATTTTTTTTTCAGACTGTTCGATACTTCAGATTTAGGTGTTGGGTGCAATGGATCCTTCCCGACATTGAACTTTGGTGCATGGAAGGGCATTTAAGGTTTAATACATACTTGAACAACCCTGGTTCAACAGGCTGTAGAAGTGTAAATGGAAATTAAAGTATATGCCAGCATAAACATTCTAAATGACAGCATTATTGTGGAGTGAGTTTCACAGTGTTTTTGATGCAGAATTTTAAGGTGTGGCTCTAGAAATGTCATGTTCCTGGCTTAAACACTAAGAAGCCTTGTGTTCTTACCCCGGCAATTCATTTTGACAGCCCAGCTACAACTCTCTGTTGCAGAGAGTGGACACTGGCCTGGATGACATGTGCAGGCGATGTCACCAGCTAGAGCAGCTTGAGCTCTGGGTTTTGGAGCGTGAGCGGCAGCTGGAGTCACTATGGGGCATCTGTGGGGCTGAGAGCTTTGTGGATAGCATGTTTCTGAAGGTGGTCACCCCACAGCTTAAAAATGTGCAGGGAGAAAGGGAATGGGACAGGCAGGCAGGGATCCCATGAGTGCATCTTGCTCTTTGAGAGTAATGGTTCCTCTGGGAAGTGCAGGCAGAGCCAAGTCCACTGCATCATGGATGGCTCAGCTGCATGGGGTGGGAGTGGGGAGAGGAAGAAGAGTGGAAGAGCAATCGTGGTCAAAGATTCGATAATGAGGGGAACAGGACAGGTGCTCCTGCGACTGCAGACATGAATCACAGAACATTGTATTGCTTCCGTGATGCCAGGGTCAAGGATGCTGTTGAGTGGCTGCAGGACATTGAGGGGCAATGGTGAACAGCCAGAGGTCATGGGTCATATCCACACCAATGACGTAGTGTTATGACTGAGGCGGGAGGAGTGCACTGTTTTTTTTTCCTAGTTCCACTTCTCCACGGGTCACAACATATATTTAAATGTGTACCTGGTTACCAATACTATCAATCATAGACTCTATTTTATCCCAGAATAAAATGCACCAACTAGGTTTCTTTACTAAACAACAAAATTATCAGTTTATTACAAAACAAGACTTAATTAGTAGAAAAGCATTAACACAGATTGAAATGAGAGTTTCCTTTTTTACCTTAGCCCCCCCTCCCCCAACGCGCGCGCGCACACACACACACACGACAGACTCACTCTTTTTAGAGCTCTGTTACAAAAAAAAATCAAAAGAATATGTTGGCCAAATATTTGCTAATTCTTGAAGGAAAAAACAGAAGCTATGGAAAGATGTCAGTTGTCCCTTCTTTGGTTTGGTGTCCTAGATATCTGTAGATGGCTGTCACTGGGATCTTTCCAGAACAGTTCTTTTCAGTCGATATTGAAGATCAGTTTGGCAGGTTTTTCAGGAGAAATGCAGCATCAGTTTCTCTATTTCTTACACTTGATTTTCATGAAGTTCTGAGAGATGGAAGAGGGTCAGATGGTGACTGTTCTCTTGGCTGGTTTTCTTCAACTGCCTTCAAAACATTTCATACTCCAACATACTGTCCAAAGCAAAACCAACACTATCTCGAGAGTCAAGCCTCCTGACCCCTATAAATCTTGACCCATCACTTCTTCTCTGTAAACATCTCCACCAAGTCAGAAAGCTCCTGCTGGGTATTTATCTGAAGACAGGTGACTTCCAGTAAATCTTGTTTTCAAACAAGACCTCTGTGTACTTTCAATGACCTCAGTGAAAAAAACATACATGGAATCCTTTTTAGTTTTCCCAAATAAAAGAATGTCCATAACTCTAAAATACATGAGTCTTCAAAAAAAAACTTAACAAAAAATATAGAAACGGCGTCATATAACAATAGGCAGAAAGTGGGTGAGGTCCTGAAGGCAGAGTTTAAGGAGCTAGGAGAGTGATTGAAAAGCAGGACCTTAAAGGCAGTAATCTCCAGTTAACACCCAGTGCCATGTGCTTGTGAGTACAGAAGTAGGAAGATGGACCTGATGAATATGTGGCTGGTTTAGTTTCCTGAGGCATTGGGACCACTTCTTTGGGAGGAGGGGACCTGTAGAAGCTGGATATGTTGCACCTCAACAGGACTGGGACCAATATCCTCGCAGGAGGTTTTGCTTGTGCTGTTGGGAAGGGTTTAAACTAGTTCAACAGGGGGATGGGAACCTGAGAATAGATTTAGAAGGGAGAGAAGGAAAGTTGGAAATGCAAGACAGAAAATTAATAAGCATGTTTGGAATGCAGAGGGAGTAAAGAAGTCTGGCTATGCTAAATGGTATGTACCAATGGTCAAGGGAATAAGGCAGATAATCTGAGAGCACAGATTGACAAGTGGAGTATATGATAACCATTACTGAGACATGACTGGAAGGGCAGCTCAACATTTCTGGTTTATAGTTTAATAGAGATGGGGATAATGGAAAGCAGGGTGGGGGGTGGTCACAATATTGATTAAAGAAACAATTATAGCTGTGAGGAGGGATGATATGTTAGGATCATCCAATGAGGCATATGAGTTGAACTAAAGAACAGAAAAGAGGCAATCACACTACTGGAAGTGTATTATATACCCCCAAATAGTCAGAGGGAGATAGAGGCACAACTATGTAGGTAAATCTTTGAGAAGTGCAAAAACAATAGTACAATAATAGAGGGGGATTTCAGCTACCCTAATAACTGGGATAGAATTATTGTGAAAGACACAAAGGGAGCAGAATATCTAAAAATGCATTCAGGAGAACTTTTTTAGCCAGTACGTGGCAAGCCCAACCAAAGGAGCTGTGGTGGTGGTTGGTTCTGGACTTGGTTTTAGGGAATGAAGCTGGGCAAGTGGAAGGGGTATTAGGTGGGGAGCACTTTGGAAGTAATCATAATTCAGTTAGGTTTAGGGTAGTTATGGAAAAGGACAAAGACCAGGAATAAAAGTTCTCTATTGGGGAAAAGGCTAATTTTACTAAGCTAAGATGTGATTTAGCTAAAGTGGACTGGAAACAGCTACTAGAAGGTAAATCAGTGCCAGATCAGTGGGAGGCATTCAAGGAAGAGATAGAGGGTTCAGAATGAGTATGTTCCCTTAAAGAAAAAGGGTGAGACTTGGCACAGTGGTTAGCACCGCAGCCTCACAGCTCCAGGGACCCGGGTTCAATTCTGGGTACTGCCTGTGCGGAGTTTGCAAGTTCTCCCTGTGACCGCGTGGGTTTTCGCTGGGTGCTCCGGTTTCCTCCCACCACCAAAGACTTGCAGGTGATAGGTAAATTGGCCATTGTAAATTGCCCCTAGTGTAGGTAGGTGGTAGGGAATATGGGATTACTGCAGGGTTAGTATAAATGGGTGGTTGTTGGTCAGCACAGACTCGGTGAGCCGAAGGGCCTGTTTCAGTGCTGTATCTCTAAATAAATAAAAAAATCCAGAGCCCACTGAATGTCAAGGGACTCAAAGGAGAGGATAAAGGGGGGGTGGGGGGGGAGAAAGGGAAGCTCCTGACAGATACCAAAGGCTCACTACTGCAGAAAACCTAGAGTATAAAAAGTGTAGGGGAAATTAAAAAGTAAGTTAGGAAAGCAAAGAGAGGGCACAAAAATAGTATTGGCAAGTAAAAGCGAGGAAAACCCAAGATTTTTTTTTAAAATAAATACATAAGGAGCAAGTGTAGAATAAAATGTAGAGCCTACTAGGGACTGTCATGCTATGCCTCCACCTGCCAAGAATGAGGCATGTAAATTTTGTCATGAACATTGATTTTAAACTGTTGCTGGAGCAAGAAAATGACTTGTTGAACAGATCAGTCGTGGCTGGAAAAGATATTTGCATATTAACAGACAGGGCTTGGAAGGACAAAGGATCATTCCCTGACACATTCAAGCCGCAATGGACCTTGATCAGGTATTGTGTGTAAGAGGAGCATTCCAGAGACTGCTAAGGTGATGCAGTCCAGGATTAGTTAGACCAGCTGGTCACCTAACTAACTGGCTGCTCCAGGGTTTTTTGAACCGGCCGCAGAGAGTTTGAACTAAAAAAGACTGTTTGCTCCTGGACTGAGAAGATCTCTCCTGTCTGCTCTCATCCCTTTCTCTGAAGCCTCTGAATCCACTGAAGACACATGAACCCCCAAGAGAAAAGTCTGCTGCAACGGACAAGATTTAAGAAGAATACTGGGCCCCAACGAAAAGCAAAATCTACCTACAATCAAGGACTCTACAGTGAGCTCGAAGAACCATAACAAAAACTCTTCAGATATTGCCTCAAATTTTTCCACTTTATTTTTTCCTCACCGGGTCGTAGCGGGGATCTTGAGGGTTACCTGTGTGTGGTGGTGGAGGAAGTTGGTGTGGTTCTCAATGAATACTTTGCGTGTGTGTGTTCACAAAACAAAGACAATACAGACATTGCAATTAGGATGGAGGAGTGCGAAATATTCAATGAAATTAACATGTTAGAGGAAGAATTAAGGGGTTTGATATCTTTGAAAGTGGATAAGTCTCTGGGTCTGGATAAAATGTATCCTAGTCTGTTAAGAGAAGCAAGAGAAGAAATAGCAGAAGCTCGGACCATCATTTGCCAGTTCTCTCTGGTTACATGTGTGGTGCTATAGGACTGGAGGACAGTTAATGCCTCCTTGTTCAAAAAAGGAGAAAGGAATAGACCGAGCAATTACAGGCCTGTCAGCCTAACTTCGGTGATGGGAAAATTATTGGAAACAATTCTGAGGGACTGGATAAATCTTCAGTTAGAAAGACGAGGATTAATTAAAGGCGGTCAGCACGGATTTATTAAAGGGATGTACGTCTGACTAACATTGAATTGGTTGAGGAGGTAACTAGGAGGGTCGGTGATTAGTGCTTTTGATGTAGTTTATATGGCTTTAGCAGGGTTTTTGAGGCCCCACATAGCCGACTGGTCATGAAAGTAGAAGCCCCTTGGGATCCAAAGCAAAGTGCCAAGTTGGATCCAACTTGCCATTGAGGCAGGAAGTAAACAGTAATGTTTAATGGGTGTTTTTGTGACTGGAAAGCTTTCTGTGGGGTTCTGTAGGGCTCAGTAGGAGGTGCTTTGCTTTTTGTGGTATATGTATCAATGGTCTGGACTTGAATGTAGGAGTATGATTAAGAAGTTTGCAGATGGTACAAAAATTGGCCATGTGGTTGACAATGAAGAAGAAAGCTGTAGACTGCAAGAAGCTATCAATGGACTAGTCAGGTGGGCAAAACAGTAGCAAATGGATTTCATTCCAGAAAAATGTGAGGTAATGCATTTGGGAAAGGCTAACAAAGTAAGGGAATACACAGTAAATGGTGGGATACTGAGAAGTTTAGAGGAACAGAGCGACCTTGGAGCGCACAGGTTTCTGAAGGTGGCTGGACAGGTAGATAAGGTGGTCAAGTTACAGTCGTACAGCATAGAAACGGGCCCTTCAGCCCACTGCGTCCATGCCGACCATAAGGCATAAGTCAAGGAGGCATACGGGATACTTAACCGAGGCACAGAGTATAAGAACTGGGAGTTTATGCTGGAACGGTATGAAACACTAGTTAGGACGCAGCTAGAGTACCGTGTGCAGTTCTGGTCACCATAGGAAAGATGTGATTGCAATGGAGAGGGTATAAAGGAGATAGGAGGATGTTGCCTGGACTGGAGAATTTTAGTTATAAGCAAAGATTGGATAGGCTAGGGTTGTTTTCTTTGGAACAGAGAAGGCTGAGGGGAAACCTAATTGAAGTGTATTAGAATTATGAAGGCTCTATTCCCCTTGGTTGAGGGGTCCATAACCAGGGGGCATCGATTTTAGTCTGAGGTAGGAGGTTTTGGGGGGATTTGAGGGGAAATTCTTTTCACCCAGAAGATGGTGGGGATCTGGAACTCGCTTCCTGAAAGGGTGGAAGAGGCAGAAACCCTCATAACATTTAAAAAGTACTTGGATATGCACTTGAATGCCGTAAACTACAAAGCTACGGACCAAGAGCTGGAAAGTGGGGTTAGGCTGGATGGCTGCTTGCCAACCTGTGCTGACACGATGGGGCAAATGGCCTCCTTGCTTGCTGTAATTGTCTATGATTCTGTGTAGTAGACCATCTTCATCAAATCCTGCACGTGGTGAGCTTGTAATGAGTTTAGTCGCGGGAGATTGGTTTTCTCTGTAGCTTGCCAAAAAGAGATGGATTCAACAGCTACAGTTTCCAACACACTGGCCTTACTATTGGAACAGGTCTTGAAGGGCCGTTTTTTTACAAAACTGTAACTACGCAAGAGGTTTTGCTGAGCCAAGTAATTGTACTTCCGAAAATTCCTCAGATGTGTAATGTTTAATTTACAATTCACGTCTTTTTGCTTCCCTTTCGCTCTCATCCATATATGAATAAATGAACTGTTTTACATAGTAACACTATATGAATGTAAGATGGTAATTAACTAGAAAAAAAAACTTCAAAAATCTGTAATGGAGGTGTGGTTTTATTAAGTGTTTATTTTGTGGGAATTCGGTTGGAATGGAGACTGGGTGTGGAGTATTTCTGGCAGTGAAAATAATTTGAAGCCGATATCTTAGCAGAAGGAAGATATTTCGAAGTAATTTGTTCATAAAAGTCAGGGTTGAAACTTCCATGCTTCATTCCATTAATATGTTCAGTGATATTAAAGTGTACTTCACTCAGGATTTTCATCTTTTTAAAAATATTTGTATTTCTAGGTCTTTTTATCTCAAATTAGCTTCTGAACCACAATGCCTTTAGTGACGAGGAGCATTGAGCCGAGGTATCTGTGCCGCCAACCTCTACCCAAGAGTGTTCAAAATGAATTGGAATGTGTAACAAATGTTACGCTTGCAAATGTCATCAGGCAGCTTGGCAGCTTGAGTAAGTATTATGGTCCGTCTTGTTATTATTTTTTAAAAAGCCCATTTTTCTGGCGTGAAACTTTCAGAAGTTGCTACTTAGTCTCCATTTATATTAGATTGCTTTTAACACAAAAAAGGCAAGATTCAAATTGTAAACTCTAGTTTATTTTTGGCCCTTTTTCCTTTGCTACGATCTGCTACTCGCTATGTGTCTAACTTAAATCTCAATAGAACGTGATCTTGCTATATTCAGTTGTCTATTCATTTGGTTAAGTTAAATTTAGCTTTCTGAAAATAATCGCGTATGCTGTCTGCAACAGTGAAGGGGCTCAAGTCTGAACTTTAGGTACCTCTTTGTCTCTGTACAAAGCTTTTAATTTGTGTGATGGGATTTGTTCTCTTCGCCGCCAGCTATTCATAACTTCTCTTTTGCTGACCAAGCCCCTGTGTCATGGTATTTGGCTCATCTTACTCATCAATATTTTTCAGATGGTGCAGTCAAATTAGGGGAAGTGTATCATAGGAAATACTGCAATATCCGTTCTTTTTGAGCCCCAGAATGAAGGAAGTGTCTAGGATGGGTAGTGCAGACACCTAGAAATTTGGCCGTCTGCCTTATAAATGGAAGCAAATATAAATATAGGCTCTCTGTTTTTGTTTCTGTAAATTAATCCGGGCGGCGCAGTGGTTCGCACCGCAGCCTCACAGCTCCAGCGACCCGGGTTCAATTCATGGTACTGCCTGTGCAGAGTTTGCAAGTTCTCCCTGTGACCGCGTGCGTTTTCGCCGGGTGCTCCGGTTTCCTCCCACAGTCAAAGACTTGCAGGTTGATAGGTAAATTGGCCATTATAAATTGCCCCTAGTATAGGTAGGTGGTAGGGGAATTGAGGGAAGTTGGGGATGTGGTAGGAATATGGGATTAATGTAGGATTAGTATAAATGAGTGGTTGATGGTCGGCACAGACTCTGTGGGCCGAAGGGCCTGTTTCAGTGCTGTATCTAAATAAATAAATAAACATTAAGCTATTTATACTTTCATATTTAAAAGAAAATGCATTGGTGTACTGTTTAAAAACAAATCTAGATGTAAGTATGAGTCTAGCTAGTATAAATATTTTACGTGAACCTCTTAAATTCAGACTGTTTTAATTGTAACTCTTGCGCTGTATACTGCCTCCCTTTTTCATCATCCTTCATCCCTCCTGAATATCCTGTAGCCAGGACTCCCAGTTAAACTGTTGCCTAAGCCATGTCTGTTAATGCTATTAATCTACACCCCCCTCCCCCAGCAATATTTGTATTCAGAATACTTTGTGTATTTAACTTGATGCAAATCAAACCTGCCTCCATCGGACAGGCTTTTTGTTCCCTTTTATTTGCAAGTTTCATTTACTGGCTGACTGGACAGGATGTAGTCCATAAGGTGCTGTTATGTGTTTGCGTGCAAAAGCACAGAAGTAGCTGAAGAAATCTAATGGCATTGCAGAATTTCAATTTTAGCATTTTTATAATACTTGGCTGTTAACCTGTTATCATTAATTCTTGTCAGGTAAATATGCCGAGGATATCTTTGGTGAGCTATTTAGAGAAGCAGGCAGCTTTGCAATTCGAGTAAACAGCCTTGGAGAACGGATTGACCGTTTGCAGGTTAAAGTAACACAACTGGATCCCAAAGTAGAAGATGGTAAGAACGACCTTGTCACGTAATTTGTGTTCATGCAGAGATCATGTAAATGTTACTTTCCATTCATGAGTTCATATCAAACATCTGGTGGTAGTGCAAAGAAACCTCCTTCATTCTGTGCTTTTAGCTCTGTTCATGTCTTAACTTAGAAGCACCTACAAACTCTTTAACCATTCCACTAACCTAGACCAGCAGAACTTCATTGCTTTGCAGGCTAGTATTTATTTAAACTTAGGTTATTGAAGTGTTGGAGGACACAAGGGCTTGAAGTTAAGATTGCAGAATTACAAAACAGCTCCCTTGTCTTTCAAAAATGCTTCAGCCTTGGTTTAGTAGCTAGGCATTAATTTTAAGAAAAATAATTATTTTTTTATATATAAAAATGCAAGTTGACCGTAATTACATACTTAAGATATGAAACATACCATGATCTTACCAAAAGTTTATGTAGTGTGTTAGTCTGAAAAACTGTATTTTTGTAATCCTATTACTAGTTTAGGTGCACAGTGATTGAATGCAAAGAAGACTTATTTTTGCTATTGTAGCTGGTGAATTTTAAAATTAAAATATAATTTGGTGAATTTTGTGCTTTAAAGTGAGAGGTTAATACTGGTCAACAGAGCAATGTCTTCAGGCACCCATTATCAACACCGAGCATTTCCTGGCCAAGCACAGCCCAAATTAGATTGAATAAATTAAAAACAGGATGCAGATGTAAAGCTGCAATTGCTCTCCCTCATGTAGTGGAGGCTGCATAATGTGCAGTGAATACCATATACTAGCTTGGAAGAGGTACAAGTAAATTGCAGCCTCACCCTGAAGTAATGTTTGGGGCCCTAGTCGGTAGACAGGGAGGACGTTAAAGGGAAAGTCTTGCATCTCCTGCATTTGCATGGGAAGGCTCTTGGGGAAGGAATGAAAATGAAATCCTCGCTAAGGGAAAAAAGGACATTTCAGAAGCTCTGTTGTGGAGGGTGTCATTGTGGGACCAGATGTGACAGAGGCAAAGAAACTGGGAGAAGGGAATAGAGTCCTTGTAGGAGATAGCTGTGGGAGTCAGTGGGCTTATAGTAATCAGTGGACGGTTTTGGAAACAAAAGACAGTTTATGCCCGGAGATGGAGCTAGGGAAGAGCAGAATCACTGATGAACCATGTAAAGATGCAGGAGGGGTGGAAATTAAAGGTAAAATGAATGAAATTTTCCAGTTTGGGAAAGGTACAGGAACCTACCCTAAATAATAAAGTTCATTCTACCCCAATAATTTGCCCTCGCCCTAATCTCAAATCTAACTCTGGAGCAGTGTGACAGTGTTCGCTTCCCACATCAATCATCCCAAATGAGATTGCCAAATTACGCGCTGTAACTTTGTGTTGTGTGAACACATGCCCAGCAACTTTATAATCAGCCAGGTGAGCTACACTGGGGGTTTGTATGGTTCTCTGTAATTTCATATGCACAAACTGTGGTGAAATTTCCTAAAACTGTACGTGACTTAGATTTGTTGTGAATAAGCTGGATAAGGTCCTGTGTATGTTAATATACTATGAAGCATATTCAATTGCATTGTTAGCAGTGTGCACTCTCAACAGCATAGTGCTTCACCTCTGTAGCAACCATTTAAAAACAGGCTGGCAGATTTGGATTATGTAGCATAATGTGTTTCTCCTCCTAACAACAAATATACATGCTCTTTTGCTTTATAACAATTTTTTTGAGTGATGAAAATGCAGAGACTTCACCTCAATCTCATTGCTTGGTCCCCATTCCTACTCCTGTACTTTCCCGTTCCACAAGCAGAAAAACCTCCACATTTTTAACAAAAGTTATGATAACGGAATACTTCAAATTTAAATGAGTTCTTTTTAAACAAAGGTAGTGTTAATATTCCCCTTCTGGTGATGGTGCTTCATCCATATCAAAATTCTTAACAGAAAATACTATAGAATATGTGTATTTCAGTACATACAATATCCCTTTTTTGGCATCTTTAGAGTGATGTCAATTTATATTTTCTCCTCCCATATGTTGCTATTACAATTTTTTTTTGGTATCACTAGTCTAGAAGATCTTAAACTTGAATTTAGAGCATGTGATCTGCCTTGTATGTTTTTTAACTGGACTATTTGAAAATAACTTTTTATGGAAAAAAAGCAGCTAGCTTTACATTGCTCATTGCACATAAATAAACAAAAAAGATAAAATGTGTTAATAGGACTGGAAGAAGATATTAAAATAGGCTTCCCTAATGGCCACATGTGTAAACTGACTGTGTGGTATATTGATGCAGCCCAGGAGAGTCCAACTTTCCTGGACTGTACTAAACTGATATCAGCTGAGATGGTGATGGGGATACTGCAATTAGTCTCTATTCCTTGGCTAGAGAAACGAAATAGCAACCAGGATTTCTGCTCCTGATTGCAGTCCATGCATTTTGTGGGGAAAATAAGCATGTGTGAATATTTGGGTGAGTGGGGGAGGGGTGGAGATATCAAGCTTGGCCATGATGCCCCCCAGCCCACAGCCATAGTCGAATAGCCTACAGAGACTTGCTGGTTAGGTGCATACATGCAGAATGACGTCTTGGACAAGGTTTTGGAAGACTCTACTTGTGAAAATTGGATGATGGAAGAATTGTACAGATCCGCATCAGCGCAATTGATGATTTAAACTAATCTATTTACTTCCAGTTTCACTGCAAACTATCAACCTGAGGAAAGCCTTCAAGAGCTCCACAAAGCAGGATCAACAGTTGTTCTGTCGGTCATCTCTGCCAGTTCCTATTGATGATACATACAATACATGTGACAAGCCACCACCCCTTCATATTCTTACTCCTTACAGGTATAAGATGCTAATCATTTGATATAAATAAGAATGCATTTGAAATTTTGGTGAGCCTGTATTTTAGTGAGAAAATTCGAGGATTTTTTTAATTTTTAACTTCATTTGTGTAAAATGAATCTTGCTAGTATTCTAAAGGAACTAGATGAGTTTTTACGACAATCAATGGTAGTTTCATGGCACCATTACTGAGACTAGCCTTCAATTACAAATTTTTTAAATTAATTAATTGAATTTAAATACCGCCAGCTGCCATGATGGGATTGGAACTAGTGTTCCCAGGGCATTAGCCTTGGCCTCTGGATTGTTAGTTTAGTGACATTACCACTATGTCACTGTCTCTGCTCAATTGCCGATGCACAGTACACAATTCTTGTAATGGACTTGGTAAAATCTCAGAAATCTCATAGTGAATAAGTAAAAACCTTACAGGATTTTACCAATTTTCAACCTTTTAAATAATTTTTAAAATTTTGTGCATCATAATGTCAACTAAGTTGCTTGGCACAAAACCTGAATTACCTAGAATTCTACTTATTGAAAACTGAACCCCCCCCCCGCCCCCAAACTCTGGGGAGCAATTATTTATGACCTATTGCCTGAAACATCTGCATTGGAAACTTAGTTAATTTTGCAAGCTGCCTGCAGACTTCGCGCTTTGGGATGTTGCTCAGCTTGTCCTTTCTGTCCTTTGGCAACTGTTGACTGCTAATGTTTCCCCACCCCCATCCCAGTGATCCACTAATTTAATCTTCAGTATTGCTGAAAATAGAGACATGTTGTCGAAGCTTTTCATCTTGCACTCTTCAGGACAATCCACAAGAATACCAATGGAAGGGAAAACAACAACTTTATACTGTATGAGAAGAGAGTGCTGATTGGTTGGCAAGAGATCTCTGGTAGGGGCGTTGCCATGGAGAATGCACCAGTTTATGGTGACTGATAGTTAACTGCCAAGCTTTGTTTGAAATTTAAACCAGGCAGCTTGACTCTGGTCAAGGCATTGCCCTGAGGAATGAGCCAGCGCATGGCTGCCACTTACTTTGTTTAGCTGAAACAGGCGCAATGTCTGTACGTATTCTTTCCATGTGCAAAGAACAGGGCCTTGTGTATTAGTATATGTAGCTTCCAGTACGCACAAATGGAGCACACTGCGCGCCCTACTAACAATCTTAAAATGGCTGTCAATGTAATTCTTCGCACACTGAGGATTATTTAGCAAATGTTGTCCAATCACGGAATCACATCTAATGTTGGACACTGTTTTGAGTTTTGCAAGCATAGGCTGGTTGGGTTACTCAAGTTCTGTATAATCAAACGACAATTTAATCTTCATGTAAATAACCGCTTTATGCAACTATCTGTTAAACAATCTCCTCTTTACAGTCATTAAAGGAAGCACAGGGTGTACTGTTCCCTTTTTCAATTTCAATTATTATTTCTACGAATAATCTATATTGCTGTAGACCAAAATCTGTTGGTAAACATGGAACACCTTATCTTGTCCTAAAGATGTCCCAGAGTGTTTCATGCCCAATGATACAGTTGTCATGTAGGTAAATGTGGCTACCAATTTGTGCACAGCAAATTGTCAAAAATGGCAAATGAGTTGAATAGTCAGTGAAGTAGCTCTTTTTGTGGTGTGGCCTGAGGACCAATGTGGACTGGGACACCAGAAGAATTCCTTGCTCATTTTTTGAATTGCGCCATTGGAACCTTTTACTTGATCTGAACAGGCAAGCAGGGCTTGAATTCCAAGTGTCATCTGAAATGCATCTATGCTAATGCAGATGATCCTCACTGCTCCGTTGAACAACAACATACACATGTACGAATTGGGAGCAGGAGTAGGCCACTCAGCCCCTCGAGCCTGTTCTGCCATTCAACAAGATCAAGGCTGATCTGATTGTAACCTCAGCTCCACATTACCGCCTACCCCTGATCGCCTTTCACCCCCTTGCTTATCAAGAATCTATCTACCTCTGCCTTAAAAGTATTCAAAGACTCTACTTCCACCACCTTTCGAAGAAGAGTTCCAAAGACTTGCAACCCTCAGAGAAAAAATTTCTCCTCATCTCTGTCTTAAGTGGGAAACCCTTTATTTTTAAATAGTGATCCCTAGTTCTAGAGTCCGCAAGAATAAACATCCACCCTGTCAAGACCCTTCAGGATCTTGTATGTTTCAATCAAGTCGCCTCTTACTCTTCTAAATTCCAGTGGATACAAGCCTAGCCTGACCACCTTTCCTTGTAAGACAACCCGCCCATTCCAGGTATTAGTCTAGTAAACCTTCTCTGAACTGCTTTCAACGCATTTACATCCTCCCTTAAATAAGGAGACCAGTACTGTACACAGTACTCCAGATGTGGTCTCACCAATGCCTTGTATAGCTGAAGCATAACCTCCCTACTTTTATATTCAATTCCCCTCGCAATAAACACTAGCATTCTATTAGCTTTCCTAATTACATGCTGTACCTGCATACTAACCTTTTGCGATTCATGCACTAGGACACCCAGATTCCTCTGCATCTCATGAGCTCTGCAGTCACTCACCATTTAGATAATATGCTTCTTTATTATACTGACTGCCAAGATGGATAATTTCACATTTTCCCACATTATACTCCATTTACCAGATCTTTGCCCACTCACTTAACCTATCTATATCCCTTTGTAGCCTCCTTATGTGCTCTTCACAACTTTACTTTCCTGCCTATCTTTGTGTCATCAGCAAATTTAGCAACCGTGCATTCAGTCCCTTCATTCAATTCCTTTTATATAAATTGTAAAAAGTTGAGGCCTCAACACTGATCCCTGTGGCATAACCACTCGTTACAGCTTTCAACCAGAAGTTTTTTTGAAATTTGTTTCATGGGATGTGGGTGTTGCTGGCCAGGCCAGCACTTATTGCCCTTAAGAAGGTGGTGGTGAGCTGCCTTCTTGACTGCAGTCCATGTGGGGTAGGTACACCTACAGTGCTATTAGGAGGAGAGTTCCAGGGTTTTGACCCAGCGACAGTGAAGGAATGGTGATATAGTTCCGATTCAGTATGGTGTGTGGCTTGGAGGGGAACTTGACATTTATGCCTACTGTTTCCCGTTAGCTAGCCAATCTTCTGTCCATGCCAGTATGTTATCCCCTACACAATGAGCTTTTATTTTCCGCAATAACCTTTTGATGTGGCACTTTATCAAATGCCTTCTGGAAATTAAAGTGCAGTACATCCACTAGTTCCCCTTTTGACAACATTTTGACTGGTAGGCAAGCTGCTACCAACAAAGTTAGCTGTTTAGGGAAATGGAATTTTTTGAGACTTGGACACAAAGGTTCTCAAACTCGGTATCAGATATTCTTGTAAATGGCTTTTCATTACCTTAATTACCAAGTCTTAGAAATTAACCAGTTCAATCGCAATTCTTGTCTTGTGATGGTAATTTTCTTTGTTGCAGAGAGGATGGAAAAGACAGCCTTAAGTTTTATACCGATCCTTCCTATTTCTTTGATCTCTGGAAAGAAAAAATGCTGCAAGACACCAAGGAGATAATGAAAGAAAAAAGGAAACATAGGGTACTGCTTTATATTTCAGTCTCAAATAATGCTGAATACATGACTCGAAATTGAAATTGTGTGGAGTATTTGATTCCATTCATTTGTTTTATGAATTGTCCTCATCGCATTTCCTTTTTGTTTCTTTTATCCTGGCAAGTTGATCCTGAATTTAAAAATGACGAGCGCTTGGCAGTCTAAACTGTTAAATTTATGCCAACATGACATTGTGTGCCAGAAGGAATAGTTCCAGGCAACTATAGTCTCTTAAAAATAAAAACCCCATATCACAGAAATGTAACCATGTTTTCCATCTTGCATGCATGATATGTTAAAACTCCTGATTATACACAATATGTCACTGGGCAGTGACTTGCAGTGTAGCTGTAGACCAGCTGCTTTCAGTTTTAGCCTGCAAGTACAATCAGAATAGGGACTTGAAGGTTATTGTCTTTAAAGTCCAGAGTGAAAAGGATTATGTTGTGAGCCTTTACATGGCAGTTAATAGATAGTGGAGGAATGATCTATTGATGCTGTCTGCCAGAGTTAATACGTAATTGTTTGAGCAAAGCTATTTGCACTAAGTTTAATTATGAAGCCAAAGGTCTGTAGGAAAGGTGTTTAGAAAAAAAAAAATCACTGGTAAGTGTATCAGAACCAGATTTGCTTAAAGGGGAAGAAATAGATAAGGGAGAAAGAAAGGCTAGTGAATACTTCCTTTCTTCAATGTCCGCTATCTCTACTTGAAGTTATCTTCCACCTCTTAGAAAATGTCTTCATTTCAATATATTCAGCCTCGGACACCTGACATTTTCAGTCTGTGTTCCCATTTCACCTATTAGCTCATTGTAGTTTATCAGGGTACGGCACCTGATTCATTTGAATCATACGGAGTTATCTAGGATGCATGTAAGGGCTACTTCTGTGGTTTGCATTATCAACTTTCTTGAAGAGGAACCCAAAACAGCAGATCTCCTGAGGACAACATTTCAGATCCCATAGTAGCTAATTAATAACTTGAAGGGGAATGTATTAATTGGTTGTTGTGGTATTAAAAAGAAATATTGGGTGGAGTACTTTGTAATGAGATCCTATAAAAAATATAGAATGAATATAGACTTTCCATGAAAAAAAATTAGGATCTTCAGCCAGCTTTCTGCAATAAAAATTGCTAGTCAGGTTGGTTAAATATCAGTAGAATTGTTAAAGTTTGTGCTGAGTAAAACATATAGCAAGTTACTAGAGATGCAGGCAATGCCACGATTTCTATTTTAGTAGCAGTCACTTGGAAGCAGGTCAGCCTTTTCCTGTTGGGGAAACTGTTGTACTGTAAAGTTCAAATAGCAGTCTAAAAAAGGCTTTTTAATCGTGAGTACATTGATCCCTCAATTCAAAGTGTGAATATTTAACGCTTAACTGAATAATTCAATTTGTAAATTGTTTACAAAAATGTAGTCATGACATCAGTTCCATATATCTTGTCCCAAGAGTATTAACAAATGGGAGCATTAACAAATAGAAGCATAACATTACAAAGAGATACTGATAGATTAAGTGAATGGGAAAAAACTGTGGCAAATGGACTTCAGTGTAGGCAAATTTGAGGTCATCCACTTTGGACTTAAGAAGAATAGAACTTAGATGGTAAAAAGCTCAAAACAGTGGAGGTCCAAAGAGACTTGGTTTGAGGGTGGAGGGGGGTTGATGGGGAGCGCAGGTACACAGATCATTAACATACCATGAACAGGTACAGAATAAAATCAAAAAGAGTTAATGGAGTGCTGGGTTTTATAATGAGAGGGCTAGAATAGAAGGGGGCAGAAGTCATGCTTCAGTTATACAAAGCCCTGATTACATTCCACTCCTGGAGTACCGTGAGAAGTTCTGGGCACCACATCTTAGGAAGGATATATTGGCCTTGGAGGGAGTTCCGCATAGGTTTGTCAGAATGATACCTGGACTCCAAGGGTTAAATTGTGAGGAGAAATTACACAAACCAAGGTTGTATTCCCTGCAATTTAGATGGTTGAGGTGATTTGATCAGTTTTCAAGATTAATTGAAATTTTAAATCTGAGATTAGTAAGATTTTCGTTAACCAAAGATATTAAGGGATATGGTGCAAAGGCATGTTTATGGGGTTAGATCGCAGATCAGCAATGATATCATTGAATGGTAGAACAGGCTCGAAGAGCTAAATGGCTTGTTTCTGTGGTCTTATTCAAGTGTTATATTTCAGAGCTCATTTGTGATGATAGGCATTTATGATAAATATCAAAACAGGTATTGTAAAATGGTAAGGGTACTGTGTGAATACTTGTGGTAAGTTGCGATATGAAATAAACAGCAAATGCTGTAAATATTCGAGTCAGGCAGTATCTGGAGAGAAAAACAGTCTTGGCATTTCAGGTTAATAACCTTTCATCAGAACCGTGTGAATGTACTTTAATTTGCTTTTTTTCTATTTTGTTTTAAATTTCAAAGTCCAACAAAACATTATAAATGAAATGTATCTGATACTATTCTGACTTTATCTAGAAAGAGAAAAAGGATGTTTCAAATAGAGGGAATCTAAATCCACGGAAAATTAGGACAAGGAAAGATGAGTGGGAGAGGATGAAAATGGGCAAGGAATTCGTGGAAGCAAAGTCTATGATTGATGAAGCTATGTAAGTTTTACCAATTTTGAAATCTAATATTTGGGCTCTGACTTTAAATTCAGTAATAAATATTTTGTGACAGTTGGGTTCTGTGTTGAGTACATTAGAACATGGGATTCTGATTGTTGAATGAGGCCTGTTTATATTATTGCAAAGTACAGAGGCAAAACTACACATCCTGAATTCTGAAATAAACTAACCAACATGCAGATATTTTAATGAAACCAATAAAACACTTTATTGCTTTAAATGTCACAGTCCTCTCCTCCCCTCCAAAAAAAAAAATGCAAGCTACATGGGCATGCAACAGAGCCAATCGAGGTATTTATTTAATTGTAATTGCAGGAAAAAACTTCAGCATAATGTTACAGTTGATGAAATTAGTGCTAATGATCCATTTTATGTATCTAATTGTCAGTCCTCACTCTCTTTTTAAGTTGGGTATGTTTTAAAGATGACCTATTTTCACATAACTGCACTGCAAAAGGATTGTCCAAGCTGGTTATTGATGACCATGACACAAGTTTGCATGCTTTCTCCAAAACACACATATATTCTGCAGTTCTGATTAGTTACTTTAGGAATAAATATATAGTTTCTGTATATCAATGACCTGGACTTGGGTACATAGGGAATAATTTCAAAGTTTGCAGATGAGACAACATTGGAAACTTTATTCAGCAGGGAGTAGGAAAATAACAGACTTCAGGACAACATAGAGACTGGTGAAATGGGCAGATGCATGGCAAATGCAGAGAAGTGTGAGGTGATGCATTTTGGTGGGAAGATTGAGGACAGCCATTGTAAACTAAAAGGTACAATTTTAAAAGGGGTGCAGGAAACTGGAGATCCCTGTGCACATATGCAAATCTCTGACAGGGCAAATTGAGTCTTTTTTAAAAAAAAAAGACAAATGGGATTCTTGGCTTTATAAACAGATTACAAAAGCACAGAGGTTATACTAAACATTTATAAATCACTGGTTAGGCCCCAGTTGTGTTGTTGTGTGCAAATCTTGGCACCACAAATTAGGAATGATGTCAAAACCTTATAGTGGATGCAGAGGATATCAACTAGAATGGTAGCAGGGATGCAGGACTTCAGTTACGTGGAGAGACTAGAGAAGCTGAGGTTGTCCTTAAAGCAGAGAAGGATAAGGGGATATTTAATTGAGGTATTCAAAATCGTGAGTTTTGATGGAGTATATAAGGAGAAACTGTTTCCAGTGGCAGAAAGCTTGGTAAACAGGTGGCACAGCTTTAAGGTAATTGACCAAAGAACTAGAGGCAAGATGGAGTAGAATTTTACACAGTTATGATGATCTGGAAAGCACTGCCTAGAAGGGTGATGGAAGCAGGTTCAATAATTTTCAAGAGAATTGGATGAATGATTGAAAGGGGAAAAAAAAATGCAGGTGACACAGGTTGAAGGTTTTGAGCAAGAGATGCAGGGGAAATATAAGGAAGTTTGTTTACGTAGCAGGTGGTAATGACCTGGAACTTGCTGCCCGCAAGGCTGGTGGAAATGGAGACAATCAATGACTTCAATAGGAAATTGGATGGCCAGTTGAAGGAAATAAACTTGCAGGGCTATGGGAATCGAGTGGGGGAGTGGGACTGACTGTGAATGGGACTAATTGGGTAGCTCTTTCAAAGAGCTGGCACAGGCATGATGAGCCAAATGGCCTCTTGTGCTGTATCATTTTGATGCAAGAAATCTTTTAGATGGTATAGTGGCATTAGCTGTAATGCAAAGTGAGAAGGACACTTATTTAATAATTACAGGGAATCGTGCTAAGTCGTCAAGCAGTGGGTCTAAACCTATCTTTTCGTTGAAATTGGAACATGATGAGACTGAGAAATGGGAAATACAAAATACATTTAGAAAGAGAAGGGAATCTTGCCTTCAAAGCCTTGTAGTTTATAAAATATCCCAATAACTAAAGCATAGAAAGCTGTTTTATCCTTAAGCTCCTCAGTCACCCTCTTGCCCTCATTCACTGATGGCTGGTTGTGGGTGAGCACAAGAGAGTGACCAAAGATTGTGAAAACCAATAGGACGATCTTGCAGCCCTGGCTTACTCAGTGAAACAGCAGCATCATCCTTCTGTTTTCATAATTTCTGCAGAAGTGGGTATGCTCTGCTTTTCTCTCTATCCAGTTATGTTTGATTTCTAATGATTAGCTCACCTTTAAAATATGTAAAACATAACTTAGACCCACTAATGAAATGGGAAGCCCCCACAATATTTTATTGCCTGCATTTTGTTTTCTGAATTTTATGCTTTTCTTTTGCTGTTGCATTTTCCCACCAATTTTCCCCATAGCTTTCTATTCATTTATCATAGAATTTGAGTGCTAGCAAGCTGGCATCCTTGTCCTCGCAAAAACGCTTCCAACATTGCTGAAAAATGATCATACTGAGCCAATTTTCTCCCCCCTCCAACTGAGAGGCATTAAGACCAATTCATGCTGCCACTCTGGCTGAGATCAGCAAATACAACACGGGCCACAGATCAGTGCATTTGGAGGAGTGGAGCATTATATAACGGAGAATCCAGTTTCTCATGAGGCATTTCTAAATCCCTGGAGTTTTCCTTTTAATTTGGATATGACTAGCTTTGGTATGTAGTAGAAGATCATATAAATTATTTATTATGATGTCTATATACCCTGACCTAAATGAAAAGATCCTGACTATATTTTCAATGTTCTGATGAGCAAGTTGTATTATTTTACAGATCAAATAACAATGAGATTTATCCAAATGGAAGTATAGGCTCAAATGGAAGTGAGGAATTTGTTTATAAAACTCATGGAGTGTATCGTGATTCATTCATTCCACCTCCTCCAGCGTCACCAGGGGCTGATTTACCTCCCCCGCCACCTGATATTGGGTAAGATCAATTAAAAGTTAACATGGATACAATGTTATCAGATATTTGAGAACTTTTTATCATTGGTTAACGTGACTAATTTTCAATTCAAGTAAAAGCAGTTGTACAAAATTTAAAGTCTCTACTCATTTGATTTTTCAAAAGCCAGTTTGAGCAGCGAGACCCCAATATAGTGCAAAAGACCAGTAGAGTATAGAGTTTAGCCTCAGCAGGAGTTCAGCATAGTTGCTCCAATAGGCAGGACCGAGCGCAAGGATCTGCTGAGTATTAAATTAGCAGTTATTCAGTATTGTTATTGTCAACTGAGGAGGAGTTGAAGGGCTTCCCTCTTGTCTCTGTCCTTGTTTGACCACAACAGGTTTAATTCTTAAAGTGAATGTACTGGCCAATTCATTAGGTGTTTAGTTCTTGTTATGATCATAGCAACTAAGTAATCGGACAGGTTTTCTTGAGTTAATGAGGAAAGAGGTTAACTTTTTTGTACCTAAACTGAACTAATAAAATAACAAAACACTACAACTTTCACACTCTCTCACTCTGGAGGTTTACACGCTCTCAACTAGGCTAGAGTGGGGGAAGGTAGATTGCTTGAGTTAGAGTCCATACAAAAAGGCATACAGTCTGTGATGTTTGGTGATTTGGCTGGCTTAGCTGAATTCGGTGGTTCTGAGGCTTTTAGTTTAAAAAGGTAGATGACTGGTTTGGTGAGTCTCTTGGAGATAGCGATACGAATGATTTCCTCCAGTCATATTTCTGATTGTAGCCGGAGTATGCAAAGATGGTCAGTCAACGAGCAGGATTTGAAAGCTTTTCAGCTGGAATAGTGAGAGAGAGGGACCCCCATTTGGGGTCTGCTCATGTCAGAGCTAAGTTGCTTCTCCTTTGCTGCAGAGAAAAACATCAGCTTAAAACCTCAGAACGGGAGGGGCTTGTCACATGATGGTCACTCAGTGCTTCAAACCTAGCAGTTAGCAGTGTTTCTCTGCATGTTGAAAGAACAAATAGCTAGTTCCTTTTAAACTTCCCGGGTCTTGGTTCTTGCTGGTAAATGCAGACCTTTTGTTTCCCTCCTCACAGTCCTTTGCAATGTAGAATACAGTGTAGCAAACTAGGTGATCATAAGCTGAAAGGATGATGTTGCTGGCAGCTTGTCTTTTTAAAATGTCTTTTTAAAAATACATATATAACTTCAGATCTTCAATCAGTGGATTAAAGAAGTTTTTCATTCAACAAAACATATTGGTGTAACACCTCCCCACCATATGAAATGAAATGTGACAATAGGAACAGACCACAAATTAAAAGGAAACTGTAACCTGCAATCATTTTCACTGTCATAGCCGTACTCTCTTTTTATCCGGGATTGTGCACGAGCACAACTGGGGAACTCCAACTGCTTTGACTGGGCTCAATCAGCTTGTGCTCCAGCATATACTGAATTTCCTCATGTATTTCTACAATATCTTCCTTTTCTAGTTTCTCTATCTCTGAATTCAACCCTGGATTCAAAGTTGTTCATAACTTTGTGAAGGTTATCCAGTGCTTTTTGTTCATGCTTTTTTCTGTGCTTATCCAGCCTGGCTGTCAATCCCTCCTCAGTTAGGATACTTGTATTATAGTCGCCACCCTCCAAATCTGCCACGAAAACTTTTTTTGGCCTTTATAGGGTTTTCCTCTGGCTTATAAGCTATTCTGTGTCTCCCGTCCAAATTTAAAATCTGTAATTTCTACGTCTGCATTCTAAATTTCCTCTCGAGCCTGGGTCAGTTTCCTGGGACCTAGGCGATAGGGATTTAGTTTTGTGGGAGGGGTTCTCCTACATCCGCATTGTGTAGGGTTAGGATTGTGCACCCTGGTTTGTCCCTGCAGATCCCTTTAAATGCTGTGAGCAGCCTTGTTAGGTCTCCTTTCTGGACTGTGTTTAAATAGGAGAGTACAGTGTCTAATTTCCCTAACATTTTAGTGTTAGCTAACCAGACAGTATGGGCTTCGATTTGGTAATCCTCCAAGCCTTCCTCTAACTTGTCCTTGCTGTCCCTTTTGCCCTCATCTTTCCTGACTGTCTGACAGACGTTTGCTTGTTTGCCTCCTTTCCGGCTGTGATACTGTTCTAACATATTGATGTGTCACAGCCTTTGCTTTTTCCTACAATCTGGGGTGTCAATTATATAATTCACCTGGCTAATTCTCTTTATTACTCTGTATTGGTAATAGCACTAACACATGTGGCCTTGGTATGTTTATCTGCCTGCCTTTTCATAGTTGTCTGGGAGGTTTTTAGGTGTTCCTGAGCCACTGCACAGGCTCTCACGAACTGTTCTCGGAACATGGAGGTGTAGTCTAACAGGTTAGATTCGTTCCTGTATCCCAAAAGCCTCTCCTTGATTAGTTTTAGAGGACCTCTCACCTCGTGTCCATAAACTAATTCAAAGGGTCTAAAGTCAGTGGACTCATTGGGTGAGTCTCTGGTAGCAAACAGAAGAAATCCCGACCCTTTTCCCAGTCATGGGAGTACTCATAGCAATATGCCCTGATCATGGTCTTTAGTGTCTGGTGGTACCGCTCCAAAGCCCCTTTATAATTGTGGGTGGTAGGCTGAGGTCTTCAGCTGGGTTATGCCCAGATTAGCATTGACGTTTTGAAAAATATTGGACACTAAATTTGTTCCCTGATCTGACTGGATCTCAGCAGGCAGCCCGTATCGGGTAAAGAATTGTATTAGCCCCTCTAACACTACCTTGGCAGAGAGAGTTCTTAGAGGGGTAGCCTCTGGAAATCGAATAGCCGTATCCATAATGGTGAGAAGATACTGGTTGCCCCTTTTTTGTTTTTGGCAGGGGTCCCACACAATCTACCAGCACTCTGTTGAACGGTTCCCCAAAAGCTGGTATGGGAATTAGGGGTGCAGGTTTTGGCTTCCCCGCAACCTGGCACGTGTTCCAAGTCTTACAGAAGTCCACCACACCCTTGTGGCATTGTGGCCCGTGAAAATGCTGTCTTATGTGGGCTTGGGTTTTTCTGATACCAACATGTCTAGCCGTTGGAATCTCGTGGGCTATTCTCAATAATTCCCTACAGTACCTCGGCGGCACCATTACCTGGTGAACCACTGTTTGTTTTCAGTCTGTGAGGAGGTCTCCATTTCCTTGTCAGCACCTCCATCCTTTAAATAGTAACACTCTGGAACTCCCTCTGGTTCAGCTTCAGTTTTGGCAGGCTGTGCTAACTTTTAACCCTGGGTCAGCTTGCTGAGCTTTGACCAAGGAAGACCTGTTTAACCCATCCTCTGGGTCCTCTAACTTCCCAAAGAAGGTTTCAGATCACCAGACAGCAAGTATGACTGCGGACTTACTTGCCTCACTCAAGGGGTATGGGGTCACATTTCCTCTGGGGACACAGTCTTGGTAACACTCGGGGGTTTTGTTAAGTTTTCCCATTTTCTCAGCGTTAGGTTTAGTGGATTATAGTGCTGCAGATAAAGCCGCAGCCTGGTCTGCTGTGCTTTCCATCAGGGCCCCTTTTTCTGCACTGGTCTGGTGTACCCTGACTAATTCTATGGGTTTTTCCTGTAACTTCCAACTTTCGGGCATCACTCCTGTTCTCAGCACCTTCCTTTTTGGCTTGAGAAGAGCCCTCTTTGTTTCCTGCTTTCCCTTCTTGCTCATGGCTGTTCCGCCTCATCACCCTCCCACCTTCTGTCCTTTTCAGGTTTTTGGAGGTCACTAAGGAAGGGTTTCTTTCCCTTGGGGTAAGGGCTCGTGAATAAGAGTATAATCATCAGCCAGGACTGCTGCCTGTCTGTCTCTTGGAACCTTTTGTTCCTCCACGTGGTTTCTTATGGAAAGGGGAAGCAAGTTTTTGAACTCCTCGAGGAGGATCGCTTCTGAGGTTTTCATAGGTGGACTCTATCTTAAGTGTCCCTATCCGTCGGTCGAAAGTGAGTTGCTTCACCCTTTCAAACTCGATGTAAGTTTGTTCCCTCCGCTTTTGGAAAGTTCAGAACTTTTGGCGGTACGCCTTCGGTACCAGCTCATATGTACTCAGGATAGCATTTTTAGTCATCTCATAATCTGATGAACTGTCATCAGGCAACAGTGAATAAACCTCATGGGCTTTTCCTGTTAATTTGCTTTACAGTAACAATGTCCAGCTGTCAACTGGTCACTTCAACTGTTTTGCAAGCTTTTCAAAAGAGATGAAAATGCTTCCACATTCTCCTCATTGAACTTTGGTATCAACTGGGAGCGCTGAGCTCAGCATCCGGTCTTGCGCTAGGGGTAACTCCTCATTCGTGGTGCCTTCGCTAATTGTAGTGGGTCTTCCCCTAGTCAGTTTGAGCCGCCTTAACTCCCTTTCCTCCTCCTTTTGGAATTCTCTTTCTTTCTCCCTTTCCTGAAACACACTCTGCTGTTTCTCCTTCTGGAATTCTAATTCTATTCTCCTCTGTTCTAGTTATAACCTTAGCTAATGTTACTTTGTCTGTTTCAGATTCTTTGCCTGTCTCCAGTTCTTCATTGTCAATTTTAAAATAGTTGGCCACAAGTTTTAGAATTTCAGGCTTCCTAGCTTTTGGACGGATAGTAATCTCTAATTTCCCAGCTGCATTCCTCAACTCTTAGGCTTTTAACCTTGCCCAAGTTACTTCACTCTGTTCTAGGAAGGTACTAGCCTCGAATGTGGATATTTTAGTACTCTAGCACTGAAAACCACAAGAAAACCTGTATTGAAGTTTTTAAATTAGAGTCATGGAGAGATACAGCACTGAATCAGGCCCTTCGGCCCACCGAGTCAGCACCGACCATCAACCACCCATTTATACTACGTTAATCCCATTTTTCCTCTCACATCCCCACCTTCCCTCAATTTCCTACCACCTACCTACACTAGGGGCAATTTTTTACAATGGTCAATTAACCTATCAACCCGCAAGTCTTTGGCATGTGGGAGGAAACCAGCGCACCCGGAGGAAACCCAAGCGGTCACAGGGAGAACTTGCAAACTCCACACAGGCAGTACCCAGAACCGAACCCAGATCGCTGGAGCTGTGAGGCTGCGGTGCTAACCACTGTGCCACCCTATTATTGCGAGGGACTAATTTGCTTTCCCACTTCTAATTTCTCGTTTGTTTTTGGGTTTGATCCCAGATGTGAGCCACCAGATTTCTGTTCCGGTCAAGTGAGGAGGAGTTGAAGGGCTTTCCTCTTTTCCCTCTCCTTGTTTGACAACAACAGGTTTACATCTTTCTTAAAGTGAATGTACTGGCCAATTCAGTAGGTGTTTGATTAGTTCTTGTTATGATCATAGCAAGTAAGTAATCGGACAGGCATTCTTAAGTTAACAAAGAAAGAAGTTTAAACTTTATTGTACCTAAACCGAACTAATAAAATAATAAACAACGTGCCAACTTTCTCTCTCACACTCTCACACACTCTGGCGGTTTACACGCACACAAATAGGTTACATAGTGGGGAAAGATAGAGCGGTTGAGTTAGAGACCATTTAAAAAAAAAAAAGTATACAGTCCATGGCGTTTGGTGATTTGGCTAGCTTTTGGCTAAATTCGGTGGTTCTGAGCTTTTAGTTTGAAGAGGTAGATGACTGGTTCGGTGAGTCTCTTGGAGGTAACTATGCAGATGATTTCCTCCAACGGGGTTTTGGATTGTAGCCGAAGTATGCAAAGGTGGTCAGTCAACAGGCAGAATTTGAAAGCTTTCCAGCTGGAATAGAGAGAGAGAGGGGGACCCCCACTTGGGGTCTGCTCATGTCAGAGTCTAGTTGCTTCTCTTCTGCTGTGGAGAAAAACACCAGCTTAAAATCACAGATGGGGAGGGGCTTGTTGCATGGCAGTCACTCAATGATTCAAACATAGCAGTTAGCAGTATTTCTCTGCTTGTTGAAAGAACAGGTAGGTAATTCCTTTAATCTTCCTGGGTCTTGGTCCTTGCTAGGAAATGCAGACATTTCGTCTCCCTCAGTCCTTTGCAGTGTAGGGTACAGTATAGCAAACTAGGTGATCATCTTAAGCTGAAAGGATGACTTTGCTGGCAGTTTGTCTTTTTTAAAAAATATATATAAATTCAGATCTCCAGTCAGTGGGCTAAAGAAAATTATCATTCAACAAAACATATTGGCGTAGCCGTATCAAATACCTATAATGCTGGCAGTAACTTCGAAAAGAACAATCATAAGAACATAAGAGCTAGGAGCACGAGTAGACAATTCAGCCCTTCGAGCCTGCTCCGCCGTGCAATACGATCATGGCTGATCTCATCTTTGCCTCATCTACACTTTCCTGCCCATTCTCCATAATTCTTCAACCCATTACTAATTAAAAATCTGTCCACCTCCTCAAATTTACTCTATGTCCCGGCTTCCACCGCTCTCTAGGGTAGTGAATTCCACAGACTCACGACCCTTTGAGAGAAGTAATTTTTCCTCATCTCTGTTTTAAATCTGCTACTCCTTATCCTAAAACTATGACCCTTCGTTCTAGATTGCCCCACAAGAGGAAACATCCTCTCTACGTCGTCTTTGTCAAACCCCTTAATCATCTTATATACCTCAATTAGATCTTCTCTCATTCTTCTAAACTCTAGAAAGTAAAGGCTTAAACTGCTCAACCTCTCTTCATAAGGCAAAACTCTCATCTCTGGAATCTAGTGAACCTCCTTTGAACTGCCTCCAATGCAACTACATCCCTCCTCAAGTAAGGGGATCAAAACTGTATGCAATACTCCAGCTGTGGTCTCTCTAATGCCTTGTACAGTTGCAGCAACACTTCCCTACTTTTATACTCTATTCCTTTAGCAATAAATGCCAAAATTCCATTTGCCTTCCTTATTACCTGCTGTACCTGCATACTAGTTTTCTACGATTCATGCATGAGGGCACCCACATCCCTCTGCACTGAAGGACTCTGACGTTTCTCTCTCTTTAGATAATTTGCCTTTCTATTCTTCTGACCAAAATGGAGAACCTCACACTTATCCATGTTCAACTCCATCTGCCAAATTTTGGTCCATTCACCTAACCTATCCATATCCATTTGTAAATTTCTTTATTGCAACTTACTGTTCCACCTATTTTAGTGTCATCTGCAAATTTGGCTATAGTATTTTCTATCCCTGCATCCAAGTCATTAATATAGATTGTAAATAGTTGGGGCCTGAGGACCGAACCCTGTGGCACCCCACTAGTTACATCTTGCCAACCAAAAAAAGACCTATTTATCCCGATTTTCTGTTGGTTAGCCAATCCTCTATCCAAGCTAATAAATTGCACCTAACCCCATGTGATCAACCTTTTGTGCGGCACCTTATCAAATGCCTTCTGGAAGTCCAGATATACTACATCTACAGGATGTCCACTATCTGCTTTGCTTGTTACATCTTCGAAGAACTCTAGCAAATTAGTCAAACACGATTTACCCTTCATAAAACCATGCTGACTCTGGATTGCATTTTGACTTTCTAAATGTCCTGTTATTACTTCCTTAATAATGGATTCTAACAATTTCCCCAAAACAGATGTTAACCTAATTGGTCTATAGTTTCCTACTTTCCGCCTCCCTCCCTTTTTGAATAAGGGCGTTACATTAGCTTTTTTCCAATCCACTGGAACCTTTCCTGCATCCAGGGCATTTTGGAATATTATAACCAATGGATCCACTATCTCTGCTGCCACTTCCTTTAAGACCCTAGGATATAGGCCATCAGGTCTTGGGGACTTGTCTGCCTTCAATCCCAGTAGTTTGCTCAATACTTTTTCCCTAGTGATGGTGATTGTTCTAAGTTCCTCCCTTTCTATAATCTCTGCTTTACCTGTTACTATTAGGATGGTACTAGTGTCCTCCACCATGAAAGTTGAGGCAAAATACTGATTTAGCACCTCTGCCATTTCTATGTTCCCCTCTATTAACTCCCCAGTCTCATCCTCCAAGGGGCCAACATTCACTTTAGCTGCTCTCTTCCCTTTTATATACTTGTAGAAGCTTTTGCTGTCTGTTTTTATATTTTGTGCTGGTTTTCTTTCATAATTTACCTTTGCTCTTTTATTACTTTTTTTAGTAACCCTTTGTTGATCTTTAAAAGTTTCCCAATCTGCCAGTCTGTCATTGGCCTTTGCAATATGGTATGCCTTAGTTTTTGTCTTTGTTATCCTTAACTTCCTTGCTCAGCCATGAATGTTCCCCCCCTCCCCCCCCATACAATCTTTCTTCCTCTCTGGAATATATTTTAGTTGGGGGGAGTAGAATATCTCCTTAAACATCTGCCACTGCTCATCAACTGTCCTACTTTTTAGCCTTCCTGCCCAGTCCACTAGGGCCAAATCTGTCCTCGTGCCTATGTAATTGCTTTTGTTTAACTCCAGAACACTAGTATGGAACTTGAGTTTCTCACCCTCAAACTGAATTTGAAATTCTAGCATGCTATGATCACTCTTCCCTAGAGGATCCTTAACTTTGAGATCATTCATTAATCCCACCTCATTACACAATACCAAATCTAGAATAGCCTGCTTCCTGGTTGGTTCCACAACATATTGCTCCAAAAAATAATCTCTAATACATTCAGTGAACTCTCCTTCGAGGCTACCCTTGCCAATTTGATTAATTCAGTCTATATGCATATTTAAATCACCCATGATTATTTCTGTACTTTTCTTACAAGCCCCCAGTATTACCTGGTTTATACTGTGCACCACTATGGAATTACTGTTTGGGGACCTATGGGTTACTCCCACCAGGCAAATTCCTCAGTACCAGAGGTGAGGGAAGGGACGCTAATTGCAGTAATGCAGGAGTAATTGAGGGTACTTTTCAGAGAATATGTAAGTGCTTAGTAGCTGTACCAAGAATGGAGTAATGCTTCTGACTTGCCAGGCTAAGGGATGTAACCGAGCAAGCACAAAACATTGAAAAGGGAAGGGGAACAACAACAACGTTTGCATTTATATAGTGCTTTTTCTTCCCACGTGCATGCTGATGAGACCCAACGCTGTCTATCTGTCCTTCCACCTTCTCCGTTGTCACGGATTTCTACAGGGCATTTGGGGCTGTTTTCTCTGGTGCTGGTTTCCTAAATTAATCTTCACGACTTTGTTTCTTTAAGCTCACCTCCATCTCCTCTGGTCAATCTCTCATGACTGATTCTTTGTTTCTCTTTTGTCTCACTTAATTCACTAGACTGTTTGAATCAATCTCTGGCAGCACTTTGGTACTATACTTCTCTAGCTTCCAGATGTACCACCTCTTTGTTACACTGTGAAACTGGGGCCTTCTCTACTGTTGCTGTGGTGCAGATTGCTTCAAGTTCTTCATTCCAGTTGTGTTTTAACTAAATTTCATTTACCCTCTGGCTCATGGTCCTCAGAATTATAAATGGTTAGCTCTTCCTTTCATTCAGCATGCCTTTGCTGCGCATGACTCATTGCTGAACACTTTTTGGAGTTGAATGCTTCCATAAGATACGTGCATTCCCCCCACCCCAGTTTCTGAGTAATGTACCTTTTGTTGGGTTTGGAAGATTTCACACACATGCTTTACAGCATATCAGAGTTCCCCCTCTCTCAGACTGTAGAAATATCAGGCTGATGGTCCTCTACAAGGTTTTAACTAGAGCAGCACCATAAGGTTGCTGAGTGCTTAAAGTATATTTTGATGTTTATGCCAGGAATGGGAGCGTTGCTGTCACTGTACCTCAAAATTTGGCATGACCAGAAAAGATGATCTCAAGTGCCGGCTCACATAACTTCACAAAAGCAAAATACTGAGAATGCGAGAAATCTGAAATAAAAACAATAAGTGCTGAAAATACTCTGCAGGCTTGGCAGCGTCGGAGTGCGCAGGGGATTTGTTTAAGTGCGGCCACTTTAAATGTAAAGGGGTTCATTTGTGCACAGCCTGCGCAGGGACTTTCGAGTTGCTGAGCGTCTGTGCAACTTAGAGGGAACATTGTTGTGGAGAGAGAAAAACAGAGTTAATGTTTCAGGTCGATGACCTTTCTGCAGAACCTGGCATCGACCTGAAATGTTAACTGTTTCTCTCTCCACAGATGTTGCCAGACTTGCTGCATATTTCCAGTTATCAATGGCACCCTGTTTTTATGCTTCCCAAAGCGCAATAAACTAAAGTGACGTCAGCATGACTTAAACTTAATGACGTCAGTGGAATTTCCACAGGGACCAAACAATTTTAAACAAGTTTGGTATATGTTTGTGATTTTACTCTCCATTTCATTATAGGTTTATAAGGTTGCAGAAAAGTAGAAGTCCGTGAATGTAGAATAAATGTTCCTAATGCTCACTGTAGAAAAGACAGTTAGTGAGATGGTTAAACTAGTAACTGTTGTACATGCATGTGAACTTGTTTTTGTGCTAATTGTTTTTACTTTTCTTATAGTTACACCATGGATACGCACAAGGATTCTTCAACCCTTAAGAGGATTAGTCTGGTCAGCCCAACCGTTCCTCCCCCAGCACCACCCCCTGGCCCACCAGTGGGAGTCGGACCAGCTCCACCACCAGCTCCACCACCGCCACCACCACTCATGGGACCTGAGGGATATGCACCTCCTGTTGCTGCACCTCCACCGCCTCCCTCAATGCCTCCAATTCAGTTTAATCAAAATTTCCATAGTGTTGATGCTCCATCAATTCCTCCTCCACCTCCTCCAACTGATCAGTTCCCTGCTGCTCCTATGCAGCCATTCCTATCATCTGGAGGAGGAAGTGACCCTCCACCGCCACCTCCCCCTCCTCCACCACCACCAGGCCCACCACCTCCTGGCCCACCACCATTATCCTTTGGCAGTGGCCCAGTGCCACCACCTCCATCTTTGGAGCCAAAATCCAAAGCGGCTTTGCCGCCAGTGAGTGATGCTAGGACCGACTTGCTGTCAGCTATTCGGCAAGGTAAAGCTGGTTTTCTGCTTTGTTTAGTCATACAGAGAGAGCATAGAATTGATGCAGTTTGCTTGCCCAGTTGCATAAAGTTAATGACCATATGCTACTTGCAGTGAAATGCAGTGGCTATTTTTGGTGAGGTCCATGGCTTTCTCCGTACAGCAAGTGCACAACTGTTAAGATTACTGTCACATCTTGAGCACCTATATAGCTGAAGGATCATTGATTTGTATATAACTTTGATTTACAGAGTACTTTTTAATACTGTTTCATTTAAGGGGACATTTTGAGAGTATCTATAAATATTTTGGTTTAACCTGGTCAGTTAAGAGTAAGAATGTAGCGTAAATAATTTATCTTTGGAAGAAATCTAACACTGAATGCTATTAGTATAAAATACTGATCAAATCCACCATCCTTCAGTAGCAATATAATTATGAAGACGTAAAGTTTGTGCAGTGGCTAGGTTATAAGAAATGTGATTACAATCCAGAACAAATGTATTATTTAAAATGAAGTAAAAGTAAACTTCAAGATATACGTGTGTAATATTCAAAGGGGCGAAGCTGCTCACCTGATAGTGGGTTTTATTTACGTAATGCAGACCAGGCAAGCCAGCAAAATAGTATTGAATCAGCTAATTTCAATCAGGCCATCAAAAGAAGCAATACACTTGGATGCACTGCTCCTGGGAAGCAAAAGTCAGGGTTCGATGCTCCATCGGCATCTACTGGAAAGTACTAGTGTGTTGGGTGAAGTTATTGGTGCTGGGCCCAGATCTCTGTCAGTGGAAAGAGACAGGAAGTTGCATGGCAGAGGGGAGATTGAATCCTGGGTTTTGGGGCTGCCATCAAGGCTGGGAGAGCATGCAAGAGGGGATCCTGTGTTGGGAGGGGAGGACATTTATGGAGAAGCATAACCAATGCCATGACACTGAGGAGACGAGGTAAGGAAAGGCTGAGGTTGGGCAGGTAGGGAAAAAGTACCAATAGCTATAATATAACAAACGAAGCAACAGAAGGTTGGAAGGAGAAGATTGGTCTCTAATAATCACCTGAATTAACCTTATTAACTGGTTATTATAGACAAGTGCAGTAAATGGACAAACTCTGCATAATCAATAAGTACAGGTTTTAGCTGATGGCGTGTTTCATCAGTCACTTGTAGAGATGGATCTATAGGCCCCCAGCTCTCTTTTCACACAACTGCTGTCTAGCTGAGTGGGAAAACTTGCAGATGTGTAGCTATGAGACTGTTTTGCCAGACAGTGAAGCTGAGTACAAGAATGTAGTGTGAGATGTTAAAATCTAGATAAATCTACAGACAACTTGGGCTGAATTCTTCTGGCCCCTTTGAAGGTGGGGGAACAGGGAAAATTGGAGTGAGGATGGCTCCCAGCCACATTGCTGCCACTGGAGAACTGTCCCAGAATGGGCGGGGAGCAGGATCGGCTGCCTGCTCCATAGAAGCGGGCAGCCAATTGAGATGATCAAGGCCCCAATTAGAGGTGATTTAAGAGGCTTGCCCCTGTCGTGGTGGAGGCTGCAATCTCGATGTAGGTGGGCTGTCTGAGACAGGCTAAGAGGCCATCCAAGCAGGAGGCTCCATGTCCCAAGGGGGGAACCCCAGGAAGATGAGGCTGCACGTGTGAGCCAAACAATGCACCCGGAGTGTTTTCCCCTCCACTCCGAGGGGCCTAACAGCTTTTCTCATGATTTCCGATATAAGTACATGTCTCGGAGGGTGCCTCCGTGTTGAGGCGCCTTCGGAGTCCCCGACCAGCCTCAGCAGTGCCCACCTTTCCTGGTGTGGTTGCCACAGATCAAGCTGCAGGCCCTCTGATTGGACTGGCAGCATCAGGAGCCCAGCTGCCATCCTTTAATAGGCCAGTTAGGAGGCCACCTCTAGGAAGATTGTGCTGAAGGGCTTGTTGCTTGCAAGTGCAGTCTCTGAATCTCTATTTGGTCTGGCATTGGCGTCCCAAAGCCCCTTAAGTTTATTATCACTAATAGTTTGTGGGTTCTTTTGATTTGAAAAATTTTTGATTGCCCTTTCAATTTTGTCTGACTTCACAGCAACAGCTGTCAGTACAGAATAGTGACAAAGTCGACAACAGAATGAAATTTGATTGCAGAGATGCTGGCAGAATCTGTCTCCAGTGGAATTTGAGGATGCTAATATCTTGTCTGTCTCCAGCATTAAAATGCTGTTGATTTCACAGTATTTGATCTAAAGCTGGAAACAGGACTCGGCCAGATAAACTATTAATGTAAAGGATGAACCTAGCGTTTCAGACCTATTTTATTTGTTCAATAGGCTTCCAGCTTCGTAAAGTTGAAGAGCAGCGAGAACAAGAGGAGAAGCGGGACCGCGTTGGAAATGACGTGGCCACGATCCTGTCTAGACGTATAGCAGTTGAATACAGTGATTCTGAAGAATCAGAATTTGATGATGAGGAATGGTCTGATTAAGCTGGGCTGGGCTGTGCTGACACATTAATCACCAGCTGCCAATATTCTTCTGTTTGAAAAGCCAAACCTTTTCCAACAATGCCTTCACACATAGTTATAGTACTCTAATGTATTATTTGCACAGGCTGTGAATCTGTTGGGAAGATGCATGTCAGACAAGAAAACACTTGGCATTGTTATGGAGGGCTTATAATATGAAGTGCCACATCTACAAAGCAATAAAATACATTTGTCCTTGCAGCATTCGCCATATGCACTGCATGTACATGCATTTCAACAAGGAGAATAAATGTGCTAAAAACCACTGGATTACTAATATGAAAACAGCTTGCTGCCTTGTATCAGACTTTAATTGCAGTCCATGTGATCATCTGACAAATAATTGTATTTATCAGCCAATATTTTCTTCCGTATAAATTAATGGTATTGTGCCTTTTAATCAGATATTGTAGTTAGAATGATGGAATTCTGTAATCTGTTGCACACCAGCTATATAAAAATATATATACAGATATAATTTAGAGTCCATATTCACATTTGCTCATGCTAATCAGGTTTATATAAATCCTTTAAAATGTTCCTATTGATTGGTTTAAATCATACCAGCTTGTCGTCTGTGTAATTAGCAATGTCACCAAAGTGCTTTATTGAACAAAGTTTTAAAGGGAACATGTGTAAAATGTCTTTTGTAGGAATCTTCAGGCCTCAATGATTTTATTTTTTCATATGGCAACATGGCCCTAAAATAAAGTACATACTGGTTGTATTAATTGCCTACAAGTATACACTGGTAATATTCTGTAAGGAAGCATGTAATGATTGACCAAAAATGACTCTAAACTTATGAGGGAACTGCAATTTAATCTTTGCTTTGTTTACATCATTTGTAGGTGTTTCTACATCTTGCTTATGCAATCATTCAGCGAATAGATGTGAGGAGAGAACTTCACGGGCAAACTATGCAAATTTAGCACTAGTGAAAACTAACTATGAAATGTTATGTACAATAACAAGTGTTCAAAATATCTTGATCTAAATTTAACAGATATTTTCTTAATGTTTTTGGGTAAATTTTGTAAGTATACAGCATCAGGTAGCTGGGTTAATGAATTTCTATAATTTCCTTCCCTCTCTGCTCTTGTCTCCCTGGGGTGGGGAATTGTATTTGTTATCTGGAGTTACTCCAAGTAATTTCAATAGAACTTACCAAGACTTACTATAGCAGGGATGCTCACAAGAATGTATTTAATTAGGATTGTATGTAACTAACAATCATGTGCAGAATTTGCTATGGACCTCCTGAAGACTGTTAAAATAAATGATTACCAAAAATGTTATACTTAATTGTGCATTTTTTAATATATGCATTTCTTTTTTTCCTCCTTTTGTATTTGAGTCATGAATACACCCATGCTTTAGATTTTTGCTACTGAGATTTTGATTTTGATGAAGTGAAGCTGAATTGAACTTGTCAGTGCACTGTGCAAAATGCAGGATGTGTGCAAACATCTCCATTATCTTTGCAGTGTAGCACAACATAGCCAATAATGATGGTAACTTGACTATTGCAAGATCTTATAGCTGATGTGTATCAAAGTAGGGGAAGGGCAGTGTCCATCAACTTTAAATGTAAAAAGTGAGGCAAGAAAAGGTAATTTAAGTAATTGGAGTATTTTGTGTTTTTCTATCAACTCTAGGCTGACACCTCAATGCATTACTGTCAGAGTGCTGCACTGTCAAAAATTCCATCTTTAGAATGAGATGTTAGACCGAGGCTTTGTCTGCCTAGTGGGCATAAACAAATTCAGTGGCATTATATAAAAGGTGTCTGGATATGCACTTTTAGTGCCGTAACCTGCAGGGCTACGGACCAAATGCTGGACGGTGGGATTGTGCTGGGTGGCTCATTCTTCGGCCAGTGGAGACCCAATGGGCCAAGTGGCCACTTGCTGTGCTGTAAACGTTCTATGATTCTATTCTATGATTATTTGAAGAGTGTCAAAGGAATTCTTCCAGTGTCTAAAGTTTTTATACTTCAACCAATACCATTAAAGCAGATTTCCTGGTGTTACGACCGACTGCTCAAGAAAAGCCTCCAATCAAAATATATGAAACTGATTGCGGTGGGAGAAATGCACTGTTGATTCAGTCATGTCCTTCCACAGATTGCCTAACATATCACTTTAAACTTTCCAAATTAAAGAAAACCACAGTCAAATTGATCATCTACTAACCCCCCAAATGAGGTGAACCAAACCAGCTCTCTTTAGATGAACAAATTAATTGTTTAATTAGAAAAACTAAATTCTTAAACATTACTAAGATATAAACAACATTTAAAATAGAAAAAATTAGTGTCCTTGCAGATTTACGCTCTTGCCGAAGTGAAATCTTCCAGTGTGGAACATTCCAAGGTTGCTTGAAGTTCTCTCAGCTGTCCGATGGGGGGAGAAAAGGTTCTTCAACAGTCGAATAGTCCATAATCTAGTTCAGCAGTTGAAGTGATGCTTTTCTTATCCAGCGATGAATTCAGCAATTCACAACTTGCAAACACTTTTAAATGAATCAATTTGGCTTTTAGAATTTCTGAGGGGTGAAAAAGTGATCAGTCTAAAATTCACCTACCTTCAGTTTGAAATTATCAGCAACATTGTATCTTTATCCTTATTTTCTGAATGGCTGTATCCTGGGGCAACCAGAATGCACTCTGAAGCACAGGTTTTGGAGCTCGTTGCCTTAAAACAGTACTGATCCTTTTCCAGCCTTAAAGGCACACCGCATACTTCCCAGAAAAGAAAAAAAAGACAGGATCATAATACCTCCACTCTTGGCGGAATGAAACTCCATTCCTGAAATGTGTTTCATTACAATGTGTAAAAAATAAAATTTGCATAAAAAAACTAACATTTTCTCCAGCATTTACAGAAGTTTTCTTTGGCCTCCTTGGCTCGGGAGACAATGGGTAAGTGCCTGGAGGTGTTCAGTGGTTTGTGGAGCAGCGCCTGGAGTGGCTATAAAGGCCAATACTAGAGTGACAGACTCTTCCACAGGTGCTGCAGATAAAATTGGTTGTCGGGGCTGTTACACAGTTGGCTCTCCCCTTGCGCTTCTCTCTTTTTTCCTACCAACTGTGAAGTCTCTTCGACTCGCCACATTTCAGCCCTGCTTTTATGGCTGCCAGCCAGCTCTGGCGATCACTGGCAACTGACTCCCATGACTTGTGATCAATGTCACAGGACTTCATGTCGCGTTTGCAGACGTATTTAAAGCGAAGACATGGACGGCCGGTAAGTCTGATACCAGTGGCGAGCTCGCTGTACAATGTGTCCTTGGGGATCCTGCCATCTTCCATGTGGCTCACATGGCCAAGCTATCTCAAGCGCCGCTGACTCAGTAGTGTGTATAAGCTTGGGGATGTTGGCCTCGAGGACTTCTGTGTTGGAGATGCGGTCCTACCACCTGATGCCAAGGATTCTCCGGAGGCAGCGAAGATGGAATGAATTGAGACATCGCTCTTGGCTAACATACGTTGTCCAGGCCTCGCTGCCATTGAGCAAGGTACTGAGGACACCGGCTTGATACACTCGGACTTTTGTGTTCCGTGTCAGTGCGCCATTTTCCCACACCCTCTTGGCCAGTCTGGACATAGCAGTGGAAGCCTTTCCCATGCGCTTGTTGATTTCTGCATCTAGAGACTGGTTACTGGTGATAGTTGAGCCTAGGTAGGTGAACTCTTGAACCACTTCCAGAGCGTGGTCGCCAATATTGATGGATGGAGCATTTATGACGTCCTGTCCCATGATGTTGGTTTTCTTGAGGCTGATGGTTAGGCCAAATTCGTTGCAGGCAGCCGCAAACCTGTCGATGAGACTCTGCAGACACTCTTCAGTGTGAGATGTTAAAGCAGCATCGTCAGCAAAGATGAGTTCCCTGATGAGGACTTTCCATACTTTGGTCTTCGCTCTTAGGCGGGCAAGGTTGAACAACCTGCCACCTGATCTTGTGTGGAGGAAAATTCCTTCTTCTGAAGACTTGAACGCGTGTGAGAGCAGCAGGGAGAAGAAGATCCCAAACAGTGTAGGTTCGAGAACACAGCCCTGTTTCACGCCACTCAGGATAGGAAAGGGGTCTGATGAGGCACCGTTATGCTGAATTGTGCCTTTCATATTGTCATGGAATGAGGTGATGATACTTAGTAGCTTTGGTGGACATCCGATCTTTTCTAGTAGTCTGAAGAGACCACGTCTGCTGACTAGGTCAAAGGCTTTGGTGAGATCAATGAAAGCAACGTAGAGGGGCATCTGTTGTTCACGGCAATTCTCATGTAGCTGACGAAGGGAGAACAGCATGTCAATGGTGGATCTCTGCTCGAAAGCCACACTGTGCCTCAGGGTAGACACGCTCGGCCAGCTTCTGGAGCCTGTTTAAAGTGACTCGAGCGAAGACAAAGAACAGGACAGCACAGGAACAGGCCATTCGGCCCTCCAAGCCTGAGCCGATCTTGATGCCTGCCTAAAATTAAACCTTCTGCACTTCCGGGTACTGTATCCCTCTATTCCCATCCTATTCATGTATTTGTCAAGATGCCTCTTAAACGTCGCTATCGTACCTGCTTCCACCACCTCCCCCGGCAGTAAGTTCCAGAAACTCACCACCCTCTGTGTAAAAAACTTGCCTCACACATTCCCTCTAAACTTTACCCCTTTCACCTTAAACCTATGTCCCCTAGTAACTGACTCTTCCACCCTGGGAAAAAGCTTCTGACTATCCACTGTGTCCATGCCGCTCATAACTTTGTAAACCTCTAACATGTCACCCCTCCACCTCCGTCGTTCCAGTGAAAATAATCCGAGTTTATCCAACCTCTCCTCATAGCTAATGCCCTCCAGACCAAGCAACATCCTGGTAAACCTCTTCTGTACCCTCTCCAAAGCCTCCACGTCCTGGTAGTGTGGCGGCCAGAATTGCACGCAATATTCTAACTTTCCCCACTCTGCTGAGTCTTCCAAAATGGTAAGATTACAGCAACAAGCTCCATCAGAACGTTTTTGGCTTTAAATTTTTTCAAAGGTTGTCGCAATTAACTCATTTCAAATTTGCAAGCATAGTCTTCCAGTTGTTTCATGTTTTCTTTCCAAGTGTCCCTATTGTCCATCCCTTCAGCCAGGTGAACTGTACAGGTAGGAACACTGACCACTACTGGGTTCACTATTCTCTGAGAAGTTTCTCGTACCCCTTAACCTATGTGGCATCACTTGACACTGGAAAACCCTGTCTGGTGTAACAGAAGCTGATTTTTTTCTTACCCTGGGGTGTCAAAGGAATTTGACAGTATCCCTCCAACACCTCTGTCTCTTTAAGACATATTGTGTTGCCCACTCTGTCCATACAGTCCTTTAAATAAGAATTTGGGCAGGAGTCTACAGTGACTTTTCTAGAGCCTATGCAAGTTTGAGCCGACCCGCCAGGTTTAAGTATCAAGACCACCTGCTAATTCCGACTGTCCTGACTAGGTTCAATGAAACTGCCCTTCAGCAGGCATTGTACCTCTGACTTCCACTTCGGCTGGTTTGTCTGGACCTAAGTGGCAAGGATGTTGTTTTAAAGAATGGTTCCCCCCTATACCCACATCATGTGTGCCTAAGGTTGTACATCCCGGCTTATCCCTACAAACTTTTTGAAACATTGTGAAAACCCTGGTTAGGACTTCACGCTGTTTTGCCTCTAAGTGTAAAAGCCTATTGTTTAATTTTCCTAGCCATTCTGCATTTGCTAATGGGATAGTTGGAGTTTCAATCTGAGAATCTCCTAGGCCTGCTTCTGCCTTACCCTCACTATCCTTTTACTTCTCAACAGTTCCAATTACCTGACGTACCTGTATTGGCTTATCCTCCTCCCTGCGGTAATATTGTTTTAGAATATTGATGTGAAACAGCCGGTTCTTCAGGCAATCTGGGATGTCTTACCCACTCTTTTGATCACTCCATATGGGCCACTGAACCGTTCTTTTAATGGTTCTCCCTATAATGGTAACAACACTAACACTTCATCCCCTGGTTTTATGCTAGGTTGTGGTTTTCTCACCATTTGACAAGTATGACATGTCCTGCAAAATTGTCTCTCATCCTTTGTAAGACCTGACCAGTAATAATGTTGGGTTATGCGTGATTTGGTCTTCTGAATTCCCCTATGTCCTGCAGAAGGAATGTCGTGTGCTAACTTTAATAATCCTTGTTGATATTTGGGTGGTACCACTATCTGTTCAACAGCTGTCCAGTCTTTGCAGGTCTATGAGATGATCTCCATTTCCTCCTCAAAACTCCGTTTGCCATATAATAGCCTTCTGGAACTCCATTCCCCTCAGCTTCTGACAGAGCCGTCTGTGCTATTCGGTATATCTCTGGATCAGCTTGCTGTGCTGCAATGATAGATGATCTGTTAAACATCTCACTTGGATTATCTAAATCCCAAAATAAGGTTTCAGATACTTGGCTATCTATTTGTGGTGCCCCTTTTACCTCTGACAATGGATCCTGTTTAGCCATTACTCGGGTGACTATACACGCAGGAACTATTCCTGGAACTTGTTCCCTGTAATTGCTCCGTTTCCTTCATTTCACTTGGTTCCTCTGTAACTATAGGAGAAACTGATACTTTTTATCCAGCCAAATCATTTCCTAGGAGTAGATCAATTCCCTTTACTGAAAAACTGTGGACAACACCTACAGTTACTATCCCAGACATTAAGTCACTCCCTAGGCATACATTATACAAAGGTATGGGTATATACTCCAAGCCAATTCCATTAACTAAAACTTTAGTGCTCAAGGTGCTCTCTGGTGGAAACATTATATCTTTCCCCAGCAAGAGTGTTTGGGTTGTTCATGTATCCCTGAGTATAATGATAGGTTTTCCTGCCTCACTTACAGAATACGGAGTTACTCGCCCCTTTGACAGAAATTCATTATAACTCTTGGGTATTTTATTCCTAACCTCTACACTCCTTTTAGTTTTAGTATCTGGTTTCACAGCTGTTGTTAAAGCTATAGCCTGGTCTGCGATACGCTCAGTCAGAGACTTTTCCTCTGCACTAACTTTGCGTACCCCAACAAATCCTATGGATTTACCTCGCAATTTCCAGCACTCTGAACAAAGACGACCTGTTTTGTTGCAATGATAACACTTCGGCTTGCGAACCTCACTTCTACTCTCAGCATTTTCCTTTCTGACTTGAGGAGGTGATCCTGGGACATTCCCGGCCGTTCCTTCTTGTCCTCAGCTACTTGTCTTCCTTTCACTCTCTAACTTTCTATCCTACTCGGGTTTATGCAGGTGGCGGACAAAATAGGTTGGCTTATTCACAAGCTCAAAATCATCAGCAATTTCTGCTGTTGCCGAGCTTCCAAAACTTTCAGCTTATCTATATGAGTTCTCACTACTGAAGGAATGGAGATTTTAAACTCTTCTAAGAGAATCAATTCTCAAAGGTTCTCATATGTGGTTTCTATCTTCAATGCCCATATCCAACGGTCAAAATTCATTTGCTTCACCCTCTCAAATTCTAAATATGTCTGCCCAGCCAATCTCCATAAGTTCCTAAATTTCTGACGGTAAGCTTCAGGGACTAACTCAAGAATAACCTTTTTTTGCCAACTCATAATCTGCAGAAGCCTCTTCAGGAAGCATGGCATAAACTTCATGAGCTCTGCCTACCAACCTGCCCTGCATAAGCAGTGTCCAGCTTTCTTTCAGCTATTTCATCTGTTTGGCTATTTTTTTCTAAAGATATGAAAAATACCTCTATGTCCCTGTCCTCGAACATAAGAAGAGCCTGTATAAATTCAGATAACGTTTCGCTGGGTCCTAACCTAAATTCAAATTCTTCCTGACCCGATTTTTCCCTGAATTCAAGACTAAGCTTTTGTCTTAGTTGCATCTCTTTTAACTTAAATTCCCTCTCTTCTCTTTCACTTTCTGTCCGAAATGCTCTCTCTTTCTCCTTTTCCAATTCAAGTTTTCTTATTGCTTTTGCTGTTTCTTTTTCTATTTCAAGTTTTTTCATTTCTAACTGAATCCTAGCCAATGCCACTGCAACACTCTTGGACCTACTACCTTCCAGTTCCTCATATTGCCCCTCATCAGCATCATCATCATCATCTTCTACTAATTCCAGATGTTCGGCTATTATGTCAATTATCTCTCCTTTTTTGGCACCTAATTTCAATTCCAACCCCAATTTCACTGCCAATTCTTTTAATTTGTTCCTTCTTAAAGTTATCAAGTCACTCAGGGAAACATTCTACTTTCCCAAAAACTCTGCTGTAACCACTAATGCCATTACAATGGTATAGACTGTACCTTATTCTACAGGAGACCTGGTTCTTTCATTTATTTGTAATTGGTGTTAGATTTAGATCCCAACGATCAAGTTTCCAATTGCTATGATCCCAGATGCGAGAGCAATTAAATATGATGGCAAACGCGAGACCCCAATTTAAATGTTATCCCAGAATGAGTAATTAATATTATCCCAAATGCGAGCCCTCCAAATTAGTCTGATACTGATCACAGACACGAGCCGCTTAATAAAAATATGATTCAACCACGAGCGAGCCCCCAATTAATACGTTATGACTGACTGCTCAAGACAAAGCCCCCAATCAAAATATACAATTCTGATTATGGTGGGAGAAACGCACTGTTGATTCAATGTCGGCCTTCCATAGATCGCCTAACATATCACTTTAAACTTTCCAAATTAAAGAAAACCACAGCCGAATTGACCATCTATTAAACCCCAAATGAGGCAAACCAAATCACATGTCTTTAGATCAACAAATTAATTGTTTAATTAGAAAAACTAAATTCTTAAACATTACTAAGATATAAACAACATTTAAAATAGAAAAAATTAGTGTCCTTGCAGATTTACCCTCTTGCCGAAGCGAAATCTTCCAGTGTGGAACATTCCAAGGTTGCTTGAAGTTCTCACAACTGTCCAATGGGGGGAGGGAGAAGGTTCTTCAACAGTAGAACAGTCCATAATCTAGTTCAGCAGTTGAAGTGATGCTTTTCTTCTCCAGCGATTAATTCAGCAATTAACAACTTGCAAGCACTTTTTAATGAATCAAATTGGCTTTAGAATTTTTGATGGGTAAAAAATTGATCAGTCTAAAATTCACCTTCCTTCAGTTTAAATTAACTTTGTTAGGTTCATGCGGGTCCAGCTGTCTGTCTGTGTCAAAAGCCAGTTTTTAGTTAGTTTTCAAAAAGCAATCGGCAACATTGTAGCTTTGCCCTTGTACTCCGAATGGCTGTATCCCGGGGCAACCAGAATACAAAGAACAAAGAACAGTACAACACAGGAACAGGCCATTCGGCCCTCCAAGCCTGCACCGATCATGATGCCTGCCTAAACTAAAACCTTCTGCACTTCCGGGGTCCGTATCCCTCTATTCCCATCCTATTCATGTATTTGTCAAGATGCCTCTTAAACGTCGCTATCGTACTTGCTTCCACCACCTCCCCCGGCAGCAAGTTCCAGGCACTCACCACCCTCTGTGTAAAAAGCTTGCCTCACACTTCCCCTCTAAACTTTGCCCCTCTCACCTTAAATCTATGTCCCCTAGTAACTGACTCTTCCACCCTGGGAAAAAGCTTCTGACTATCCACTGTGTCCATGCCACTCATAACTTTGTAAACCTCTATCATGTCGCCCCTCCACCTCCGTCGTTCCAGTGAAAATAATCTGAGTTTATCCAACCTCTCCTCATAGCTAATGCCCTCCAGACCAAGCAACATCCTGGTAAATCTCTTCTGTACCCTCTCCAAAGCCTCCACGTCCTTCTGGTAGTGTGGCGACCAGAATTGTACGTAATATTCCAAGTGTGGCCTAACTAAGGTTCTGTACAGCTGCAGCATGACTTGCCAATTTTTATACTCAATGCCCGACTGATGAAGGCAAGCATGCCGTATGCCTTCTTGACTACCTTATCCACCTGCGTTGCCACTTTCAGTGATCTGTGGACCTGTACACCCAGATCTCTCTGCTTGTCAATACTCCTAAGGGTTCTGCCATTTACTGTATACCTCCCACCTGCATTAGACCTTCCAAAATGCATTACCTCACATTTGTCTGGATTAAACTCCATCTGCCATTTCTCCGCACAGGTCTCCAACCAATCTATATCCTGCTGTATCCTCTGACAATCCACATCACTATCCGCAACTCCACTAACCTTTGTGTCGTCCGCAAACTTAGTAGTCAGACCAGCTACATTTTCCTCCAAATCATTTATATATACTACAAAGAGCAAAGGTCCCAAAACTGATCCCTGCGGAACACCACTAGTCACAGCCCTCCATTCAGAAAAGCACCCTTCCACTGCTACCCTCTACCTTCTATGACCGAGCCAGTTCTGTATCCATCTTGCCAGCTCACCTCTGATCCCATGTGACTTCACCTTTTGTACTAGTCTGCCATGAGGGACCTTGTCAAAGGCTTTACTGAAGTCATGTAGATAACATCCACTGCCCTTCCTTCATCAATCATCTTCGTCACTTACTCAAAAAACCCGATCAAGTTAGTGAGACACGACCTCCACTTCACAAAACCATGCTGCCTCTTGCTAATAAGACCATTTGTTTCCAAATGGGAGTAAATCCTGTCCCGAAGAATCCTCTCCAATAATTTCCCTACCACTGACGTAAGGCTCACTGGCCTGTAATTTCCTGGATTATCCTTGCTACCCTTCTTAAACAAAGGAACAACATTGGCTATTCTCCAGTTCTCTGGGACCCCACCTGTAGCCATGAGGATGCAAAGATTTCTATCAAGGCCCCAGCAATTTCCTCCCTTGCCTCCCTCAGTATTCTGGGGTAGATCCCATCAGGCCCTGGGGACTTATCTACCTTAATGCTTTTCAAGACGCCCAACACCTCCTCCTTTTTGATATTGACATGACCCAGACTATCTACACACCCTTCCCTAGACTCATCAGCCACCAAGTCCTTCTCTTTGGTGAATACTGATGCAAAGTACTCATTTAGTACCTCGCCCATTTCCTCTGGCTCCACGCATAGATTCCCTCCTCTGTCCTTGAGTGGGCCAACCCTTTCCCTAGTTACCCTCTTGCTCTTTATATACGAATAAAAAGCCTTGGTATTCTCCTTAATCCTGTTTGCCAATGACTTTTCATAACTCCTTTTAGCTCTCCCGATTCCTTGCTTAAGTTCCTTCCTACTGTCTTTATATTCCTCAAGGGATTTGTCTGTTCCCAGCCTTCTAGCCCTTATGAATGCTTCCTTTTTATTTTTGACTAGGCTCACAATATCTCTCGTTATCCACGGTTCCCGAAACTTATCCTTCATCTTCACAGGAACATGCCGGTCCTGGATTCTAATCAATTGACGTTTGAAAGACTCCCACATGTCGGATGTTGATTTACCCTCAAACAGCCGCCCCCAATCTAAATTCTTCAGTTCCTGCCTAATATTGTTATAATTAGCCTTCCCCCAATTTAACACCTTCACCTGAGGACTACTCTTATCCTTATCCACAAGTACCTTAAAACTTACAGAATTATGGTCACGAAAGAATGTACTCTTGGAACCACAGTCCCTGGAGTTTGTTGCCTTAAAGCAGTACAGATCCTTTTACAACCTTAAAGGCACACCACATACTTCCTGGAAAGGAAAAAAAAAACTACAGGATCATAACACTGGTCATTTATCTCGTCGTTTTCAGGAAGTTGTACACAAATTGCCTGTTACATTTGCCTATGTTACAACAGTGACTACATCTGAAAAGTACTTTGTTAGTTGTAAAGTACTTTGGGACATCCTAAGATAATGAAAGGTGTTATGTAAAGTAATGTTCTTAAAAATGGGAATTATTGAAATAGTTTTACTCAAACTAACAATCTGGGAGAGAATAACTATTGAAGTGAGATGCACCAAAATAGAATTTGAAGATATGGGATATAAGAGACATAATAATAACTATTGGCTGAAGGTTTAGCAGATTTCCAGAATAATCTGCATCTGGGTTCAAACTGATTTAATTAGTAAACTAAGTGTAAAAGCAGAACAGAGGCTTCTTTGTTATCTGGAAGTGCTAAGGATAGCTATAGAGGTAAGTAAGCTCATTGGAGGTTTAACTGAGTAAGCATTGTGCTGAAACTTGGAGCTGAACTAGCTGGTGGTGCCTGCCAAGCATTACTGATACAGCAGCTAGAGGGAGCCCTTTTTGAAGACTCAACTCCTCGCAGGGTTGATGCTGAGTTGCTGAACACTGTCCTTCACTGCAAGATGCTTACTTGAGATGCAATAATCAGTCTTATTCAGTAACTTGGCAGCAACTTCCATATATAACAGCAGGATGTAATTGGCATCTTTTCCTGAATTCCTGTCAGTATAAAAAAAAAACAATTTCAGCATGTCCTGTGCCCAATATCCCTCAATAGGTTGCTTTTAACTGCAGTCTCCATTGCGGCACCTCATAAAACACATGACATATTAGTCTCTAGATCTTGGCTCAAAACAGCACAGCATTAATTGTGAATGTGCAAGTTTGAAAAGTTGCCCTTTGCATGCTCATCTTGCTCCAGTTAATTATGGGCATGAATTAACAAATGATTTTAATTCACTTTCTGAAGTTATGCAGACCTTCAGACCAAAACGTTGTTTTTTTTGCCATTGAAATGTTGTACTTCGTCGTATTGCATTCCTGACATATAATTCATAGCTTAATAATTATCCATCTTGGCCTTTAATTATTCCGCATTGAAGCAAATGATTCTGGCATTGCTTGTGTTGAGTAGTTTCCGGTGTCCTGTGTTGACCTGTAATTGTGTCTTCTGCCTCTGGAGGGCAGTGGTGCAACACAGAATTGATTAACTTGGCAACCCAAATTACAGTAGCAATGCCACTATATATTGGAATACAAAAGCTTTAAGTAAAACTGAAGAGTACTAGATTGTAGTTTTAGACCACAGAAGGAACTCTTAAATGACCAAAAGTTTACTTTAGATGGGTCAGTTTTTGTCCAGTGTGTGCAGGAGGGTTTTCTGACACAGTATGTAGACAGGCCAACCAGGGGCGATGCCACATTGGATTTGGTACTGGGTAATGAACCCGGCCAGGTGTTAGATTTAGATGTAGGTGAGCACTTTGGTGATAGTGATCACAATTCGGTTAGGTTTACCTTAGCGATGGGCAGGGACAGGTATATACTGCAGGGCAAAAATTATAGCTGGGGGAAAGGAAATTATGATGCGATTAGGCAAGATTTAGGATGCGTAGGATGGGGAAGGAAACTGCAGGGGATGGGAACAATCGAAATGTGGAGCTTATTCAAGGAGCAGCTACTGCATGTCCTTGATAAGTATGTACCTGTGAGGCAGGGAGGAAGTTGTCGAGCGAGGGAGCCGTGGTTTACTAAAGAAGTTGAAGCGCTTGTCAAGAGGAAGAAGGCGGCTTATGTTAGGATGAGACGTGAAGGCTCAGTTAGGGTGCTTGAGAGTTACAAGCTAGCCAGGAAGGAGCTAAAGGGAGAGCTAAGACGAGCAAGGAGAGGACACGAGAAGTCATTGGCGGGTAGGATCAGGGAAAACCCTAAGGCTTTCTATAGGTATATCAGGAATAAAAGAATGACTAGAGTTAGATTAGGGCCAATCAAGGATAGTAGTGGGAAGTTGTGTGTGGAATCAGAGGAGGTAGGGGAAGCGTTAAATGAATATTTTTCGTCAGTATTTACAGTAGAGAAAGAAAATGTTGTCGAGGAGAATACTGAGATTCAGGCTACTAGGCTAGATGGGATTGAGGTTCACAAGGAGGAGGTGTTAGCAATTTTGGAAAGTGTGAAAATAGATAAGTCCCCTGGGCCAGATGGGATTTATCCTAGGATTGTCTGGGAAGCTAGGGAGGAGATTGCAGAGCCTTTGTCCTTGATCTTTATGTCGTCATTGTCGACAGGAATAGTGCCGGAAGACTGGAGGATAGCAAATGTTGTCCCCTTGTTCAAAAAGGGGAGTAGAGACAGTCCTGGTAATTATAGACCTGTGAGCCTTACTTCGGTTGTGGGTAAAATGTTGGAAAAGGTTATAAGAGACAGGATTTATAATCATCTTGAAAAGAATAAGTTCATTAGAGATAGTCAGCATGGTTTTGTGAAGGGTAGGTCGTGCCTCACAAACCTTATTGAGTTTTTCGAGAAGGTGACCAAACAGGTGGATGAGGGTAAAGCAGTGGATGTGGTGTATATGGATTTCAGTAAGGCGTTTGATAAGGTTCCCCACGGTAGGCGATTGCAGAAAATACGGAAGTATGGGGTTGAAGGTGATTTAGAGCTTTGGATCAGAAATTGGCTAGCTGAAAGAAGACAGAGGGTGGTGGTTGATGGCAAATGTTCATCCTGGAGTTTAGTTACTAGTGGTGTACCGCAAAGATCTGTTTTGGGGCCACTGCTGTTTGTCATTTTTATAAATGACCTGGAAGAGAGTGTAGAAGGGTGGGTTAGTAAATTTGCGGATGACACTAAGGTCGGTGGTGTTGTGGATAGTGCCGAAGGGTGTTGTAGGGTACAGAGGGACATAGATAGGCTGCAGAGCTGGGCTGAGAGATGGCAAATGAAGTTTAATGCGGAAAAGTGTGAGGTGATTCACTTTGGAAGGAGTAACAGGAATGCAGAGTACTGGGCTAATGGGAAGATTCTTGGTAGTGTAGATGAACAGAGAGATCTTGGTGTCCAGGTGCATAAATCCCTGAAGGTTGCTACCCAGGTTAATAGGGCTGTTAAGAAGGCATATGGTGTGTTAGCTTTTATTAGTAGGGGGATCGAGTTTCGGAGCCACGAGGTCATGCTGCAGCTGTACAAAACTCTGGTGAGACTGCACCTGGAGTATTGCGTGCAGTTCTGGTCACCGCATTATAGGAAGGATGTGGAAGCTATGGAAAGGGTGCAGAGGAGATTTACTAGGATGTTGCCTGGTATGGAGGGAAGGTCTTACGAGGAAAGGCTGAGGGACTTGAGGTTGTTTTCGTTGGAGAGAAGGAGGAGGAGAGGTGACTTAATAGAGACATATAAGATAATCAGAGGGTTAGATAGGGTGGATAGTGAGAGTCCTTTTCCTTGGATGGTGATGGCAAACACGAGGGGACATAGCTTTAAGTTGAGGGGTGATAGATATAGGACAGATGTCAGAGGTAGTTTCTTTACTCAGAGAGTAGTAGGGGCGTGGAACGCCCTGCCTGCAGCAGTAGTAGACTCGCCAACTTTAAGGGCATTTAAGTGGTCATTGGATAGACATATGGATGAAAATGGAATAGTGTAGGTCAGATGGTTTTACAGGTCGGTGCAACATCGAGGGCCGAAGGGCCTGTACTGCGCTGTAATGTTCTAAAAAAAAAAATCTGAAATCTTTTTGGCGAGGAGAAATAGAGGCATAAAAATGTGAGGGGAGAGCCACACTTACAGCATGATTTTTAGCAAATGAAATACTTGATTGTAAATACTGAAATGTTTATATTGATCATACACTAACTTGCTTAAATGGTTTGCTATGAAAGCAAATAGGTACACTTTTGTGCAAACTTTAAATTTCACTGTATTTGTGTCTGGTCTGTTGGAAAGGTGAGCTGTACTTTGAGAGTTTCAGCAATCTGCTATTGAAAGAATTATCTATTCTTAAAAATAGATTTCAGGGTGTTCTACAAGGAATGGCGGCAAATGTGTTTTTAATGATCCAGAAGATCCAGCAGACTTGCACAGGAGCAGGAACATTTCTGGTTTGAGACTTTTTGTCTCACAAACATAGAAAATTGATGGGCAAGAAAAGAGCAACAGATTCATCAAGACAATTTCACGTCACAATGGCCAGCTGGCCAGGACATTATAACTAAACACTTCCTCTCTTTGCCCTCCAACTCTTCCCCCATTTTCCTCTCTACCTCTCCTCTATATCCCTCCACAGCCATGGAACCTCCTCGGAGAGGCAAAAATTGCTTACCAGTTAAAGTTGCTCATTTCGAGTTATTTATTTCAAGTTAGAGGAGTCATTGCTGTGAAAAGAGCAGACTGCTAGCTGGGTTCTGAAAGTAACTATCGTGTCCATTGTGTATCAGGGTGTTCTGTGAATAATTCTGTGAATCATGTCAATAGCACTTTGTCCATCAAACAACTTTTTAGGATAGAAGTTAACTTCCACACATGACCAGCTGGTACCTTTATTTCTGATGCAACTAAAATCTAGTTCTCTTTGGTTTAATGTACATTTCTCATTTTAAATTAGGTTGATTGCCCATTTTACAATGATCCATATCTATTAAATTGAACAGGATAAATGATGGATACCTTTGTAAATTCAGAGCTGAACCCATCTGTAATTCAGAGGTGGTATTAAAGTAGACCAGAGGGCTAAGGTGTACCCAGAAGAATGTACAGTTACTGAAGCTTGCATTGAGTTTGGTTGGAATAAAATAGGTCAAAGATGGAGAGATCAAAGTCAATGAGGGGTATTTAAACTACCAGGAGTTCAGACAGAAAAAGCCGTCACATAATCTGTGTTTGGCCTTCCAAATGAAGGAAAGGGCACATGGTGAGTGGCAAATACAATATAGTGGATTGGAGGAAGTACATTTTAATGGCTCATTTGCATAAAAGGTGTTTGGGACCTTGGATAATATGGGAGTCTGGTGAGCTTGTCATAGATGCAGAAAGTCTCAAAAGGAAGAGTCGGAAATGGACCATGTAATGGTGAGTGGTGGGTGGAAATTGGAAGCATAGTTAATGAAATTCCCAAGATCAGAGCGACGGCAGGAAGCACAGTAAATATGCTCATTGTGTGATGGGAAGAAGTCAGCAATACCTTCAGAATATAATGGGCTGGATTTTACCGCCCCCATTACCACTCCCTGACGTCGGAGGTTGTGGTGGGTGGGGGTTGGTGGGAGGTGTGGAAAATGTCTCCGGCAGAGGGCAGCCACGCTCCCCGATGCCGGGAAGGCCCGTGCCCATATTGCTGGCAGTGGCGAGGCCTCGTGGTGGCCCTCCCACCCCCAACCCCACCTGCTCAGCGACGGGAGCCAACTTTACATATTGAAAAAAATGCAAATGAAGGAGTTAATGACACACCCACTCCTGTCGTCCATTCCACTCCGATATTGTTGCCGGTGGTCCGGAAATCAGAGGTGTAACACTGGTGGGGAGGGGATAGCAGCTAAATATTTCAGTGTGGGAGGCAGGGTCAAACTCTTCTGATTGGTGTGAGGGATGGTGGGAAGGGGTAATGATTAAATTTTGTGAACTTTGGGGGGGTGAAGGTCAGGTGCACAGGGTAAGTATTTTGCGGGGGAGAGGGCAAGGAATTAAATGTATGGTTGTTGGGAGAGGGTGGGAGAAGGTCTAGATCAATACATTTTATTTTTTATAACACATTTCCCTTTAAAAATTTAAATAGCAACGTAGAGCTTGATGCCCTTTAAGAATGGCTTTGGCGCCTGCACAGTGGCGGCTGACGCCATTGACGGACACAGACCGCCCACCCCGTCCACGTCATTTGGTGGGGGGGGCGGGGGGGGGGTGCCCTTCGCCCAGGCCATTTAAATAGGCCGCCGCGCTGAATATCACGGTGGCTCCACAAGATCCAGTCCGCACGGGCGCGCCGCCATTTTCGACCCAATTGTAAAATCCAGCCCATTTCTCACCAACAAAAAATAAAACTTTTTTCCCTCAAGCTAGAGCTCAATACCTTGACCATATTCATAGATGTATACAAAATTTACAGCTCAATACTAATGCTTCAAGCCTGAAGCTATAATATAACTAGAGAAGGGGAAATTGAGTACACACTTTTGTTCCTTGATGCAGCTGTGTCTAATATGTTTGAAAGAAATATCACTGTCTGGATGAGGTCATCATTATCGTTCAGACCCAGCAACGTTTTCTATAAGCAGCTTCCTTACACTCTGCCAATCTCTGATACAGAGGATGCATAAGATCTAACCCTGCTACATTAGTTACAGTATGAAACAAATGAGAACTGTTCAAATAGTCGTGACCCAGTTGCCAAGTTTGTACCAATTTGCCAAACCCGATGTAGCAGTCTAGAATGATTAAAAATGGTGAACCTTAGATCATCCTTGGAAACCTTAAAAGTCCAGCCATGATGGTCAAAATTCTTTTGCTAGCAGAACCAGTTTATTATTCCTTCCTGGAAAGAAGCTGAAGTTTTGCAGAATTGACAATCTGGAGCATTAAGATTGCTCTCCTTGTATAAAAATAATCTCAAAGTGTGAGGATGGAATTACCAGCTCGGTGCTCATTGTGTAACAGTACCCTGATCAATCAACACCAACTTGCATTTATATAGCACCTTTAATGTAGAAAAATGCCCCAAGGTGTGTTACTGGAGTGTTATCAAGTAAAATTTGACACAATCAACCTCCAAATTACTGGTCTATTCATGTTGGTTTCCCTGCTCGAAGCAGCTGAATATGCAACTGATTGGGGTGTTAGTTGGACTGATGCACACCAATTGTAGCAACGCCTTCCTAAATTCTAAACCAGCCTGTTAGTGGAGAGCTGTCCTCCTGTTATCCCATTTATGATTGGAGAAAATGAGCACCTAAAAAAAAAAATTCCAAGTAAGATGTCGCCTCCCGTTCTCAGACCTGTTGAGGATCCCCATTCCAGCTGGTCGCCAACCACTACTTTTATCCTGCCCTCATTTCATAGAATTATAAAACAATGCAGCACAGAAGGATGTCATTTGGCCCATTGAGTCTGTGCCAGCTCTTTTGAAGAACAATCCAATTAGTCCCACTCTCCTGCTCTTTCCCCATATCCCTCCAATTTTTTTCTCCTTCATATATTTTCCTTTTCCCATCCCTGTGATTCTATTGACTTCTTACTGGGGAAATGGTGCATTCTGACTATCCAGATTTGCCATGCTTGATGAGTCCGTGATCCACTTCTTACATCATTCCAGTCTCTGTTGTTATTCAGTGGCACCAATCACAGGCAACATCATTCACCTAGGGTCAGTTACATTGTGATAGCTATCATTGATGGGCAGCACTCTATTGACAAGTGAATTCTTTCCGTTAGTCAATCTGTTGCTTGATATATCAGAATGATCCAAATTAGCAAATGGAAGCCTCCAGAAGAAGACTCAGAAGTTCCCCATATCAAATGACTTGGATTGACTTTTGTATTAAAGGGATGTCAAACTTTGACCTATTGTGTACCTTGATCACAAAGCTCCTGCACTCTGAAATTCTCGTATTAAACTTTGTTAAAATCTATATTAATGACTTTGATGAAGAGACAGAGAGTAATGTATCTAAGTTTGCTGATGATACAAAGGTAGATGGAAAGGTAACCTGCGGGGAGGATGTAGAGAGGCTGCAAAGAGATATAGACAGGTTAAGTGAGTGGGCAACAAGATGGTAGATGGAGTATAATGTAGGGAAGTGTGAAGTTATTCACTTTGGTCATAAGAATAAAAAAGCAGAATTTTTTAAAAAGGGTGTGAAACTTGTAAGTGTTGATGTTCAAAGATACTTGGGTGTGCTTGTCCAAAGAACGCAGAGGATTAACACGCCGGTGTCAGCAAGCAATTAGGAAGGCACCTTTGCCAGTTCTGATGAAAGGTCACTGACCTGAAACGTTAATTCTGCTTCTCTTTCCACAGATGCTGCCGGACCTGCTGAGTATTTCCAGCACTTGCTGTTTTTATTTCAGATTTCCAGCATCTGCAGTATTTTGCTTTTATTTTAGGTAAATGGCATATTGGAAGGGGATTGGAGTACAGGAATAAAGAAGTATTGCTACAATTGTACGGGGTTTTGGTGAGACCATATCTGGAATACTGTGTGCAGTTTTGGTCTCCACATTTAAGGAAAGATATAATTGCATTGGAGGTGGTGCAGTGAAGGTTCACTAGATTGGTCCCTGGGTTGAGAGGGTTGTCCTATGATGACAGGCTGAGTAAATTGGGCCTATATTCTCTGGAATTTAGAAGAATGAGAGGTGATCACATTGAAACATATAAGATTCTAAAGGGGCCGGATAGGGCAGAACCTGAGAGATTATTTCCGCTGGCCGACGAATCTAAAACACAGGCGCACAGTTTCAGGATAAGGGGCCGATCATTTAGAACGGAGAAATTGCTTCACTCAAAGGGTTGTGAATATTTGGAATTCTTTATCCCAGAGGATTGTGGATGTCCCATCGTTGAATACATTTAAGGCTGGGATAGACAGATTTTTGGTCTCTCAGGGAATCAAGGGATATGGTGAGCGGGTGGGAAAGTGGAGTTGAATGTAAGATCAGCCATGATCTTATTGAACGGCGGAGCAGGCTCGATGGGCCGTATGGTCTACTGCTCCTATTTCTTGTGCTCTTGTGTTCTTCAGGATTGCAAAATGGAGATCTCCAGAAAGAAAATCAAACATTGTTTTGAAGTTTAACAAGTCTACATTGTCTAAATAAGACTGACTGTCAGAGATGAAAAGACATTGGTGGTATTATTTCTCATCCACACACATGGAGGTCATTGTGCTTTGTCCTCTGGGATTCCAAATCAATGTCACAGACCTGATGCAAGTCAATGGTAAGCTTTGCACTTGCATGGATTAAAATTTGTTCTGCATTTCAAAACAGAAGGGTTTGAATGAACTGATTGTGACCACTCTGTCCATTTGACAAAATAAGGTGTCAGTACCATGCTAGGGGATTAACTGCATTCTCAACTGAAAACCTTCCCTTATTATACCCTGTGGCCCTTCCATTTCCACAGCTGCAATCTTTGTGGCGTCTGAATGAGATTGCCAATTAGTCCCAAGTTATGTAATGGGATTTCATGATCCTAGGAATTGGGTCGAAATACCCAGTCTTCCCATTTGGCCTGGTTATGAGCCCCTATTCCAAAAGTTGCAGGTATTGTGTCTTCTAGTTTCATCAAAGATGGACATTCTGTATCATGATTCAATGAACTTGTTCATCATTTGAATAGATTTCAATGCTTCTGCAGCTCCACATTGTTTTACCCAGTATCATTCCTTTAATCTCTAGATTTCTTTAACTGCAGTGGGTGATAATTTCCAGTGAAGACTCTGATATTGCAATAAACAATTGTTAACTGCTAAGGAGAGGCATATTATTCTGCATTTTGCACAAAATGCTCCTCGCAATGCAATATTTTCAAAGTAATCTTAAAATATTTTGTAATCTTTCAAAGTGTCAGCCGTGAACAGCAATTCAGCTGCGTCAGAAGAGGTTTTCCATCATCAACATTCTCTGTTTCGAGTCTTTCAAAGCTGACACTGACAAACCAGATCCCACCTTGAAGGTTTGCACTGAGGTGTGAAAGAAATGAAACAAAAAGCAAAATGCTGCAGATGCTGGAAATCGGAAATAGAAACAGAAACTCCTGAAAAAACTCAGCAGATCAGATTATTGACCTGAAACCTGAACTCTACCCTCTTCCCATCACAGATGCTGCCAGACCCCCTGAGTGTTTCCAGTATTTTCTGTTTATTTGGGAAAGCAAAGATTTCAAATGTGACCCTTAACAATATTCTCTCGAAGACAAATAATTTGTTTTTCGAATCCAAGTTTGAACCCATTGTTCCAAAGGTGTAGCCAGCATTTCTGAACAATGCACGAGTACTGCCCAGACACTTGATCACTATCTCAGGCAATTAAAATTGCATCTAGTAAAAGAACAGGCTTCAGACTCATTGTGCTTGCTCGCTCCAAAAACTTGCCAATTTATTCAAGAGGTGGTTTTTGGAACTTGTGGGTAATTGAAAAGATGTGTATCATCACCTCAGCTGGTTCTCAACCCTACATTCACTTGCACTGGCTTTGCTCTCAGGGTCTTCTTTGACCTCCTTGTCTCGAGAGACAATGGGTAAGTGCCTGGAGGTGGTCAGTGGTTTGTGAAGCAGCGCTTGGAGTGGCTATAAAGACCAATTCAAAAGTGACAGACTCTTCCACAGGCGCTGCAGACAAAATTGATTGTCAGGGCTGTTACACAGTTAGCTCTCGCCTTGCGCTTCACTCTTTTGTCTCTTCGCCTCGCCACACTTTAGCCCCGCCTTTATGGCTGTCTGCCAGCTTTGGCGATCACTTGCAACTGACTCCCACGACTTGTGATCAATGTCACAGGACTTCATGTCGTGTATGCAGACGTCTTTAAAGCGGAGACATGGACGGTCGGTGGGTCTGATACTAGTGACGAGATCGCTGTACAATGTGTCCTTGGGGATCCTGCCATCTTCCATGTGGCTCACACGGCCAAGCCATCTCATGTGCCGCTGGCTCAGTAGGTGTATATGCTGGGGATGTTGGCCGCCTCGAGGACTTCTGTGTTGGAGATACGGTCCTGCCACCTGATGCCAAGGATTCTCCGGAAGCAGCGAAGGTGGAATGAATTGAGATGTCGCTCTTGGCTGACATATGTTATCCAGGCCTCGCTGCCGTAGAGCAAGGTACTGAGGACACAGGCTTGATACACTTGGACTTTTGTGTTCTGTGTCAGTGCGCCATTCTCCCACACTCTCTTGGCCAGTCTGGACATAGCAGTGGAAGCCTTTCCCATGCGCTTGTTGATTTCTGCATCGAGAGACAGGTTACTGGTGATAGTTGAACCTAGGTAGGTGAACTCTTGAACCCTTGAACCACTTCCAGAGCTTGGTCACCGATATTGATGGATGGAGAATTTCTGACGTCCTGTCCCATGATGTTCACTTCCTTGAGGCTGATGGTTAGGCCAAATTTGTTGCAGGCAGCTGCAATCCTGTCGGTGAGTCTCTGCAGACACTCTTCAGTGTGAGATGTTATTGCAGCATCGTCAGCAAAGAGGAGTTCCCTGATGAGGACTTTCCGTACTTTGGTCTTCGCTCTTAGACAGGCAAGGTGGAACAACCTGCCACCTGATCTTGTGTGGAGGAAAATTCCTTCTTCTGAAGACTTGAACACATGTGAGAGCAGCAGTGAGAAGAAGATCCCAAACAGTGTGGCTGCGAGAACACAGCCCTGTTTCACGCCACTCAGGATAGGAAAGGGGTCTGATGAGGCACCGCTATGCTGAATTGTGCCTTTCATATTGTCATGGAATGAGGTGATGATACTTCGTAGCTTTGGTGGACATCCGATCTTTGCTAGTAGTCTGAAGAGACCACATCTGCTGACGAGGTCAAAGGTTTTGGTGAGATCAATGAAACCAACATAGAGGGGCATCTGTTGTTCTCGGCATTTCTCTTGCAGCTGGCGAAGAGAGAACAGCATGTCAATGGTGGATCTCTCTGCTCGAAACACACTCATCCAGCTTCTGGAGTCTGTTTAAAATGACTCAAGCGAAGACTTTCCCTACTATGCTGAGCAGGGAGATTCCACGGTAGTTGTCGCAGTCACCGCGGTCACCCTTGTTCTTACAGAGGGTAATGATATTGGCATCGCGCATGTCCTGTGGTACTGCTCCCTCGTCCCAGCACAGGCAAAGCAGTTCATGGAGTGCTGAAAGTATAGCAGGCTTGGCACTCTTGATTATTTCAGGGGCAATGCTGTCCTTCCCAGGAGCTTTTCCACTGGTTAGAGAATCCATGGCATCACTGAGTTCCGATTTTGTTGGCTGTTCGTCCAGCTCATCCATGACAGGCAGAGACTGGGCTGCATTGAGGGCGGTCTCAGTGACAACATTCTCCCTGGAGTACAGTTCTAGGTAGTGCTCCAACCAGCGGTCCATTTGCTTGTGTTGGTCAGTGATTGTGTCCCCTGATTTAGACTTGAGGGGGGCGATCTGCCTGATGGTGGGCCCAAAAGCTCTCTTCATGCCATCATACATTCCTCTTATGTTTCCGGTGTCGGAGGCCAGCTGAATACGACTGCATAGGTGTTGTCAAACAGAAAAAAATTCACATGTTTGAGCACCTTGCATAGAAGAACACACAGGCAGTGATTTTTTTTAAATTGGATTTCTTAATATTGCTCCATATAGAAACCGGTGTTAGCCTGAGGAAAGATGACCCAAAAGAATACAATATGGTCAAAAAACTGGGAGTAATCTCGGTGGACTGGCTATTATTATGTGTGTAGGATTTAGCTAGCCCATGCACTCCTGAACTCAGAACTGTTTCATGTTGTTTACTCTACTGTCGTAATGAACATGCATTATTGCTTGTGACATCTAAATGGGGTTTGATACTTGTCATTTGTGCTGGGTGAGGATTTACATGTCTGCATGTTACAAGCTCTTACAATTACACCAAAGTATTAAGCCATCACCTCTTGATTCTTATAACTCTCAAATTTGGCTCAAGAACTTTTTATGTCTTACCAGTATATTTCTTTCAGAAAATAACATTTTAGGATACAGTATACGAATGATTTGACACATGATGTGGGGTGAGTGTGACATGCTTGTGACTTTGGACTTATGATTGCCAAAAGTTTCCACCACTAGGGGTTTCCTCAAGTCACCTCTGTTTGTTGGAGACTAATTGATAGAGATTGATTGCTACGATTGGTCAACATCTCCATTATCATTGTATCATGTAACTTTCAAGATGGTAGAAGGTGAACTACGTAGACCTCAATCTTATTTCATCAGGATATTCTGATATTCCTACTATTTCTGCTTGTTTCTGCAAGTTTCTCAAAAGTGCCAGGCAATGAATATCTCCAACAAGAGAAAATTTAGCCATCTCCCCTTGACATTCAATAGCATTGACATCACTGAATTCCCCTACTATCAACATCCTGGGGTTACCATTGACCAGAAACTGAACTGGAACAGCCATAAAACTACTGTGGCTACAACAGCAGGTCAGACGCTGGGAATTCTGCAGTGAGTAACTCATTTCCTTACTCCCCAAAACCTATTCACTATCTACAAGACACAAGTCAGGAGTGTGATAGAATACTCCATTTGACTGGATGACGTTGAGGTCAAACACAACCTAGTAGAATGGTGGGGCAGACTTGAGGGGCTGAATGTCCTACACCTGCTCCTATTTCCAATGTTCCTATGTCACAACAACACTCAAGTGGCTTGAAATCATCCAGAACAAAGCAGCCCACTTGATTGGCACCCCATCCACCACTGTAAACATTCACTCCTTCACCACCGGAGCACAGTGGCAGCTGTGTGTATCATCCACAAGATACACCCCAGGAACATGCCAAGGCTCCTTCAACAGCACCTTCCAAACAAAGAAAAAAGAACAAAGAACAAAGAACAGTACAGCACAGGAGGCCATTTGGCCCTCCAAGCCTGTGCCGATCATAATGCCCGTCTAAACTAAAGCCTTCTGCACTTCCCGGGTCCGTATCCCTCTATTCTCATCCTATTCATGTATTTGTCAAGATGCCTCTTAAACGTCGCTATTGTACCTGCTTCCACCACCTCCCCCAGCGGCAAGTTCCAGGCACTCACCACCCTCTGTGTAAAAAACTTGCCTCACACTTCCCCTCTAAACTTTGCTCCTCGCACCTTAAACCTATGTCCCCTAGTAACTGACTCTTCCACCCTTGGAAAAAGCTTCTGACTATCCACTCTGTCCATGCCACTCATAACATTGTAAACCTCTATCAGGTCGCCCCTCCACAATTTTTATACTCTATGCCCTGACCGATGAAGGCAAGCATGCCGTATGCCTTCTTGACTACCTTATCCACCTGCGTTGCCACTTTCAGTGATCTGTGGACCTGTACGCCCAGATCTCTCTGCCTGTCAATACTCCTAAGGGTTCTGCCATTTACTGTATACTTCCCACCTGTATTAGACCTTTCAAAATGCATTACCTCACATTTGTCTGGATTAAACTCCATCTGCCATTTCTCCGCCCAAGTCTCCAACCGATCTATATCCTGCTGTATCCTTTGACAATCCTCATCACTATCCGCAACTCCACCAACCTTTGTGTCATCCGCAAACTTACTAATCAGACCAGCTACATTTTCCTCCAAATCATTTATATATACTACAAACAGCAAAAGTCCCAGCACTGATCCCTGCAGAACACCACTAGTCACAGCCCTCCATTCAGAAAAGCACCCTTCCACTGCTACCCTCTGTCTTCTATGACCGAGCCCATTCTGTATCCATCTTGCCAGCTCACCTCTGATCCCATGTGACGTCACCTTTTGTACCAGTCTGCCATGAGGGACCCTGTCAAAGGCTTTACTGAAGTCCATGTAGACAACATCCACTGCCCTTCCTTCATCAATCATCTTCGTCACTTTCTCAAAAAACCCGATCAAGTTAGTGAGACACGACCTCCCCTTCACAAAACCATGCTGCCTCTCGCTAATAAGTCCATTTGTTTCCAAATGGGAGTAAATCTTGTCCTGAAGAATCCTCTCCAATAATTTCCCTACCACTGACGTAAGACTCACCGGCCTGTAATTTCCTGGATTATCCTTGCTACCCTTCTTAAACAAAGGAACAACATTGGCTATTCTCCAGTCCTCTGGGACCTCACCTGTAGCCATGAGGATGCAAAGATTTCTGTCAAGGCCCCAGCAATTTCCTCCCTTGCCTCCCTCAGTATTCTGGGGTAGATCCCATCGGGCCCTGGGGACTTACCTACCTTAATGTTTTTCAAGACGCCCAACACCTCCTCCTTTTTGATATCGACATGACCCAGACTATCTACACACCCTTCCCTAGACTCATCAACCACCAAGTCCTTCTCTTTGGTGAATACTGATGCAAAGTATTCATTTAGTACCTCGCCCATTTCCTCTGGCTCCACACATAGATTCCCTCCTCTGTCCTCAAGTGGGCCAACCCTTTCCCTGACAACCCTCTTGCTCTTTATATATGTATAAAAAGCCTTGGTATTCTCCTTAATCCTGTTTGCCAATGACTTTTCATGCCCCCTTTTAGCCCTCCTGACTCCTTGCTTAAGTTCCTTCCTACTTTCTTTATATTCCCCACGACCTCTACCACCTCGAAGAACAAGGGCAGTAGGCACATGGGAACGCCACCACCTGTAAGTTCCCTTTCAAGTTACACACTAGTCTGACTTGGACCTATATCGCTTTTCCTTCACTGTCACTGGGTCAAAATCCTGGAACTCCCTTCCTAACAGCACTGTGGGTGTACCTACACCAGATGGACAGCAATGGTTCAAGAAGGTGGTTCACCACCACCTTCTCAAGGGCAATTAGGGATGGGCAACAATTGCTGCCCTTGCCAGCGACACACAAATAAAGAAAACTTAATTTTAAAAAATGCATTTTATTTCTACATGTGCCTGGGTAACACACATCTTTATACACAGCAGAGTATTTATTGTTTAAACTAACTTTGATCCATTGATACATATTAAGACTCAAAAAGCTACTCCACAAATATCCACATCCTCAGTGATGGGGGACCCCAGCACATCAGTGCCAGAGATAAGGCTAAAGCATTTTCAACAATCTTCAGCCAAAAGTGCCAAGTTGATGATCCATTTCAGCCTCCTCCTGAAGTCCGCAGCATCACAGATGCCAGTCTTCAGTCAATTCGATTCATTCCGTGTCATATCAAGAAACGACTGAAGGCACTGGATACTGCAAAGACTATGGGCCCTGACAATATTCCGGCAATAGTACCGAAGACCTGTGCTCCAGAACTTGCTGCGCCCCTAGCCAAGCTGTCCCAGTACAGCTACAACACTGGCATCTATCCAGCAATGTGGAAAATTGCCCAGGTATGTCCTGTACACAAAAAGCAGGACAAATCCAACCCGGCCAATTACCGCCCCATCAGTCTCAATTCAATCATCAGTAAAGTGATGGAAGGTATCATCGACAGTGCTATCAAGCAGCACTTACTTAGCAATAACCTGCTCACTGATGCTCAGTTTGGGTTCTGCCAGGGCCACTCAGCTCCTGTTCTCATTACAGCCTTGGTTCAAACAAGGATAAAGGAGCTGAACTCAAGAGGTGAGCTGAGAGTGACTGCCCTTGACATTAAGGCAGCATTTGATCAAGTATGGCATCAAGGATCCCTAGTAAAACTGGAGTCAATGGGAATCAGGGGGAAAACCCTCCGCTGGTTGGAGTCATACTTAGAACAAAGGAAGACGGTTGTGGTTGTTGGAGGTCAATCATCTCAGCTCCAGGACATCACTGCAGGAGCTCCTCAGGGTAGTGTTCTAGGCCCAATCATCTTCAGCTCTTCATCAATGACCTTCCAATGATCAAAAGGTCAGAAGTGGGGATGTTCGCTGACGATCGCACAATGTACAGCACCATTCACGATTCCTCAGATACTGAAGCAGTCCGTGTAAAAATGCAACAAGACCTGGACAATATCCAGGCTTGGGCTGATAAGTGGCAAGTAACATTCGCACCACACAAGTGTCAGACAATGACCATCTCCAACAAGAGAATCTAACCATCTTCCCTTGACATTCAATTGCTGAATCCCTCACTATCAATATCCTGTTACCATTGACCAGAAACAGAATTGGAGCAGCCGCATAAATACTGTGGCTACAAGAGCAGGTCAGAGGCAAGGAATCCTGCGGTGAGTAACTCACCTCCTGTCTCCTCAATGCCTGTCCACCATCTACAAGGCACAAGTCAGGAGTGTGGTGGAATACTCTCCACTTGCCCGGATAGGCGCAATTCCAACAACATTCAAGAAGCTCGACACCATCCAGGACAAAGCAGCCGGCTTGATTCGCACCCCATCCACAAACATTCACTACCCCCACCACCAACGGACAGTGGCAGCAATGTGTACCATCTACAAAATGCACTGTAGCAACGCACCAAGGATCCTTCGACAGCACCTTCCAAACCTGCAACCTCTACCACCTAGAAAGACAAGGGCAGCAAATATATGGGAACACCACCACCTGAAAGTTCCCCTCCAAGTCACACACCATCCTAACTTGGAACTATATCACCATTCCTTCACTGTCACTGGGTCAAAATCCTGGAACTCCCTGCCTAGCAGTACTGTAGGTGTACCTACATGGACTGCAGCGGTTCAAGAAGGCAGCTCACCACTATCTTCACAAGGGCAATTAGGCTTGGGCAATAAATGCTGGCTTGGCCAGTGAGGCCCACATCCCATGAATGAATAAAAAAAAAATTACAACATTTACTGCACTTCAAAAGTACTTCATTGGCTATAAAGTGCTATGGTCATGAAAGGTGTTATATAAATGCATGTCTGTATTCCTTCCTCCCTTAGCACCTAAGTAAGTAACCTTTAAGGAGGATTTCCTCATTCTCAAAGCCATTGGATTAAATCTGAGAGAAATTTGTCTCACTGACACAGTTGATTGGGGAATTGGTTACTATGATGAAAGGGTCAAATACCATGGAGCATAAATTGCAAATTAGGAAGATAATCAGCACTGTTTGCCCAAAACATGTGACTTGTGGATCAGGTGCTAGGGAAGTGATTGAAATAGAAAGCATAAACAGATTCCAGGTATTTCCTGAAAGCTAAATTGTTTCTGGAGAGGTAAAGGATGGATGGATGTGGTTAGAATGGGCTAGAGTTATGAACTATCAATAATGTACAGGTTTGTGCAGTTATCAGTTTCTAATAGTTGTATATTCTTATGTGTACTGACAACCTCCTTATTTTGCCATTATAGGTTATTGTTCTTTAATCCATTGTTTAACATTGCATCATTTATAAACCACAGTATTCTGCCTAACTACAAGCTCAACACATCAAGCAAATTACATAAATTTACTAATATTTTATTCCCAAATTATTCCCGACTTCCCAGCGATCGCCAGAGCTGGCAGGCAGCATAAAGGTGGGGCTAAAGTGTGGCGAATCGAAGAGACTTAACAGTTGGCAGGAAAAAAGACAGAAGCGCAAGGGGAGAGCCAACTGTGAAACAGCCCTGACAACCAATTTTATCTGCAGCACCTGTGGAAGAGTCTGTCACTCTAGTATTGGCCTTTATAGCCACTCCAGGTGCTGCTCCACAAACCACTGACCACCTCCAGGCGCTTACCCATTGTCTCCTGAGACAAGGAGGCCAAAGAAGAAGACGACGACTGACAATTCCAAACCACAAAAATAATGCTTATCTACATTATCAAGTCAAGCTGCAAAGTTTATTTTTCAGAACAATGCTCCACAATTCTTGTCTTGTGAGCTCTCCAACTCTAATATATACTTCCAATAAAAAATTGCAGAGAATTTTGAACTTTTAGCAATCAAATTCCATTGTAGTTACCATGAAGGGCACTGTTTGTAACCCATTAGCCTAGAAAGTGCACATTTATCTTGACTTGGTAAATTAAGTTGATAGCAAGAAGCCATAATTTTAAAATGCCATATATTTAACCTGGATGCATTCTACCAGTGTATAGTAATGTTGTGTACTAGGACTTGTCCTGAGCTCTGATGTCTTCCATTCAACAACCAAGTCCAGTGTAGATGTTTTTGTAGGATTTCCAGCAGACCTGCTTCCTGCAGCGAATTATTGCTAAAGTTAAAAAAGACTTGCATGATACGACCAAATTGTTGTAAAAACCCATTTGGTTCACGAACGTCCCTTAGTGAAGGAAATCTGCCGTCCTTATCTCATCTGGCTCAATGTGACTCCAGACCCACAGCAATGTGGTTGACTCTTATCTGCCCTTTGAAATGCACCAGCAAGCCGCACAGTTGTATCAAACTGCTACAGTTGCAACGGTTCAAGAAGGCAGCTCATCACCTTCTCAAGGGCAATAGGGGATGGGAAATAACACTGACTCGGCCAGCAATGTCCACATCCATGTATTAATTAAAAAACATGTTAAAGTTATTTCACTAACTGTGAAGCACTTTGGGACTTTTTGGGACATGAAAGGTGCTATATAAATGCATGTTTGATTTTTCTTTACAAGAAACAATGAACAAGAATCCCATGGTGCATCTTATTTTATGATCTACTAGTGTTTGATGATTTATTCTATCCACACAAAGTTTTAAATTTTAAAAATATGAACCGCAGTGCCTTTTGCCTATAAATATTCATGAGACTGCAGTAAATTAGTTGTGTTAATTTGAGGAAGAATTCATATGCATCTAATTGCATGTACAGTAAACCATTGCTACCATTGTGATTATACCCATTAACTCTCAGTTGCCTGAAGTTGATAAGTACGGGCTATTAGATTTCCCAAATTGTAATTCAATAGTTGATCACTTATTTTTATTATATTAGAAACACATTTTTTTTCTGATAGTAATGTTCTAAATATATCATTCATGTCATTTATTTTTATTAAGACAAAACCATTAAAATATACAAAGTTGTCTGTTAGGACAGGTTCTTATTTCTAATCTATTCCCCCCTCCATGTGGAAACATTCTATTTGGCTTCTCTCTCATAGTTAGGAGCCATGGCTTAATTGGTAACATTCTCACCTTTGAGTTCGGTGGTTGTGGGTTCAAATCTTACACAACAGACTTAAGCACAAAATCTAGCTTGACACTCAAGTGTGATACTGAGGGAGTGCTGCACAGTTGGAGCTGCTGTCTTTTACATAAGACATTAAACTGTGGCCCCACTCAGGTGGATGTAAAAGATCCCATTGCACTATCTTGAAGAGCAGGGAGTTCTCCCCAGTGTCCTGGGCTGATATTTATCCCTCAATCAATATCTCAAAAACTGGAGATATTGTGTCCAGTTCTGGGCACCACACTTTAGGAAGGATGTGAAGGCAATAGGGAGGCTGCTGAAAAGATTCAAGAGCATAGTTCCAGGGATGAGGAGTGTCAGTAAGGTGAATAATTTGGAGAAGCTGAGGCTTTTCTTGGAGAAGAAAAGGTTGAGAGGAGATTTGATAGAGATGTTCAAAATCATGAAAGGTCTGGACAGAGTAGATAGGGAGAAACTGTTCCTGTTGGCAGAAGGATTGAAAACAAGAGGACCCTGATTTAAAGTGATTGGCAAAAGAAGCAATGGTGACATGAAGAAAAACTTTTTTACACAGCGAGTGGTTAGATCTGGAATGCACTGCCTGACAGTGTGATGGAGGCAAAAACAATCGTGGCTTTCAAAAAGGAAGTTGACAATTATCTGAAGAGAAAAAAAATTTCAGGGCTACAGGGAGAAGGCGGAGGAATGAGACGAGGTGAATTGTACTTGCAGAGAGCTGGCATAGACACAATGGGCTGAATGGCCTCCTTCTGTGCTGTAACCATTCTACGATTCTATGAAAACAGATTATCTGGTCATTATCACCATTGCTGTTTGTGAGAGCTTGCTGTGTGCAAATTGGCTGCCATATTTCCTACATTATAACGGTGATTACACATGACAAGTACTTAATTGGCTGTAAAGTGCTTTGGAACATCCAGTGGTCATGAAAGGTGCTATATAAATGTAAGTCTTTCTTATTGATAATCTGGTTGCATGTAGATAATTGATTTGTTTCTGTCTCCCTTTTTAAATAATGCCATAACATTTGTTATCTTCCAATCCTTTGATTTTAACTCCTATGGTTTAACCATAGCTACTGCATCCACAATGTCTTACCTATTGATGTTAGATAATTTAGGTTTCTTCATTGAACAAAGTAAATAAGGAATGCCTGTGTGAAAAAAATAATGAGCAAGTAATAAAAGCAAAATACTGCGGATGCTGGAAATCTGAAATAAAAACAAGAAATGCTGGAACCACTCAGCAGGTCTGGCAGCATCTGTGGAAAGAGAAGCAGAGTTAACGTTTTGGGTCAGTGACCCTTCATCGGAACTGACAAATATTAGAAAAGTCACAGGTTATAAGCAAGTGAGGTGGGGGTGGGGCAAGAGATAACAAAGGAGAAGGTGTAGATTGGACCAGGCCACATAGCTGACCAAAAGGTCACGGAGCAAAGGCAAACAATATGTTAATGGTGTGTTAAAAGACAAAGCATTAGTACAGATAAGGTGTTAACGAACTGAAGATTGAGTAGCAGCAAGTACAAACATGAAAAAAACAGTGGGTAAGCAAACTGAACAAACTACAATGAAATGAAATAAACAAAAGAAAAAAAAATTGTGAAAAAGAAAATATAACTAAAATTATAAGTAAACTGGGGGCCCGTCATGCTCTGAAATTATTGAAGTTCTTATAATCATATGAAATAGCGAATGAGGTTGGACAGCCGGAATAGCCTCTCCTGCTCCTATTTCTTATGTTCTTCTGTCAAACATGTCACATGACAATAAAATTAAAAGGTGCCAATTTGAAAATGTATTTCACGCTGTCATTTAAATCGCCACCGGTGTAGATTAACGCGAATTAGTGAGTACTAAATAGAAGGAGGTCACTCAATCCCATTTTACAATAGCTGCAAAGAGGCAACCGAAAGTATGAACTAAATTCCATTTAATTTCCTCCAAAATTGTGAAATATCTGCAGGAGCTCGATTTCCCCCCCACTAAATCCGTTATAGTTTTCACTAGTCAGTATTGCTGAGAATGTTGAGAGAGAGCAACCTCCTGAAAAAGCGCCGGAGCATTGCATTGGGAAAAACCCCCCACAATAATTTGCAGCAAGATTAGAGTGGAAAGGAGGGAGTGACAATAATCGAAGGGCGGAGTGAAACCAAAGGCAGTCTGATTCAAATAGGAGGTAAGGCTTTTGCATGAGTTAAAAATCAGTCAACTGACCCCCTTAATTAGGAGCGGGAACAAACCCATCCATGCTGTTTAATAAATGAATGAAAAATAATAATGGCTTAATTAAATTGTGGGTTGTGGTTTTCCTCGGGCACTGCGCTCTGCTGCCAGTGAAGAGTGCAGGTGCTTTTATTTTCTGAGCTTGTTGCCTGGAGCCCGTTACAATCTCACCCCGCTTGCACGGAGCTACTGTATTCCCAAAAGTCATTTAGCATGGCTTTTTATTCCTGCCACGTTCCCAGAGAGAGCACTGAAATGTGGAGTTGATCCAGCCATTGACGTCAGTGAGTTTCTCTATGGAACATGCGAAGCAGAGACAGAGAGAGACTGCAGACAAACAGCCTCCTGAACAATAGACAGGTGCCAATGACACTGGCTAGAGGACAGTCTCATTTTGTCCCTTATTTCAGCTCGCTGGTCCCAACCAGCTCCCTCTAAAACCAATAAATCAACATCTGGCGATTGTACAGACACAACTGTAATTGGTGGGCACTTTAAGCACATCAGCATACAGATGTTCTTATTTAATTAAACTGCTGTACACTCCAAATCAACTCAGTAAAGGGAATCTGTTGGCTGGTACTAACTAGTAATTATATTGTGGAATTTGTTTAATGATTTAGACAGGTGCGATTTTACAGGGATGATTATTCGGGAATCACGTTTGACACTGAAAAAATGCCTTTTAGGGAGGCTGGATTTTATTGGGGTGGGGGTGCACTGCAATTCCTATCTCGCCTGTAGCCTGCATCATAAATATGTGCGTAGTTAAATCCGTGCAAAATTGGAAGATTGCTCCACCTGCTGTTCCTGTCCGTTGCAACATTGTCAAAAAATCTGATCATGCTCAAACGGTATCTTTATTTACCTGAGTAGATTATGTAATTGTTCAATAAGAATACATATTACGTTGCAAAAATATTACATAAAAGTTAGCTACTTGTCATGTATTTGTCTATATATTTACAAAAGATAAATACTGAAATATATTGTGGACTCACTAGTTTATTTTATTGAATATTTCTAATTAACGGATTATTAAAATTATTTCGGTTGAATCATGTTTAAGGTGTTAGTTTCAATCCATATCTTACATTTAAAGAGTGGCCAGAGGTAAAGATAACCAATTTGTGCAAGCATTTAATTGTTGGAATATGTCAAAATAATGGAGAGAATGTGGAGTTAAAAAGAGGAAAGCAACATATTTCTATCACAAATTATGACCTTTTATTGATGATTGTAAACATGAATACATCCAAAATCTCAAACAAGAACCAAAAATTCACAAACGACTTTTTTAAAAAATAAACTTTGTGCAATGTTACAGTAAGGATTGAAATTCAAAGTGCCGTGTACATTTTATACAGTTTTTGTTTTAATTTTTAACAGTTGTGCAAATTTGAGTACAGTACACAAAGTCTTTTAACTGCATTTCATGTCTTGGTCCATTTGGTTTGTCCTGCATTGATTCTGAGAACAGAGCTGCTTTTTTTTTCAGCTTCAATATCATTTGTTTCCCGATTTTGATTTGGCTTTAGTGCAATGGTCTGACTGAAGGAGCTTTGGACATTCAGTCTTCAGCTCTAATAAATAGACAGGCACAGTAAGACTCCACTCATTCTGCGGTAAATGGATCCTAAGTAGCTAGACGTCACTAGGCGATCTAGACTTAAACGAAAGTTTATTCGCGAAGCAGCCACAACACACTGTCCAGAGAACCTTCTGGATATCATGGTTCCGATAAGCATAAATTATTGGGTTTATCATTGAGTTGTAGATGGCTGGTAAGAAAGTAAGGTAAGTGTATAAAGTCGGGAAGGTGTAGTCTCCCATCAGGCAATATATTGCAAAGGGTAACCAGCAGATTGCAAAGGCTCCGAGGATGACAGCGAGCGTGGAAATTCCTTTCCTGGTTGTCACATAGTGAGAGGTTGCGAGGAAGTGACGCTGTAGAGCAATCTGGTGAGCATGCCGGCAGACTATTTTACAGATCTGCATGTACAACTGCAGCATCATTCCAAACACCATGAAAAATGAGATGGACAGGATGATCAGATTGTTCTTGGTTAGCGGTTTCACGATGCTACATGTGGAAATGTCTTTGAGACAGTTCCAGCCGGTGATGGGAAGCAGTCCCAGGCAGATGGAGACAGCCCAGGTTAGGATCAGCATGATGTAGGTGCGGGTGACAGTTCTCTCCGAGTAGTAAGTCAGTGCGTTGTACAATGAGAGGTAGCGGTCGATTGTAATGGCTAATAAACTGTTCACTGAAGCGCTGAACGATGCAACTAGGAGGCCGACTGTAACCAGACTGACTACTTCAGATCGAATACAATAGAGGAACACGAAGTGGACAATGAGTCCCAGTCCCGCCAATAGGTCAGCCGTGGCCAGGCTGCCTATCAGCAAAAACATAGGTGTTCTCAAAGCTGGCGTGTAGAATATGATCGCAACAACAATAGCATTTTCACAGGCGATGATCGTCCCAGAAACACAAAGCACAACATCCCAGGGATTGAGTGAAGGCTGCTGTATCACCAAGGCTAAGTCTAGAGATGAATTGTCGTCAATGGGTTGGAACCAGCCCGACTGGTCATCAGTGGAGTTCTTAGAAATATTCTCATTCATGTTGTTGGGTACTACCTGCAACAAGGGAGCGTGTTTGTACATATTTAAAAACAATTCTGAACACTACAGTTTTAGTGTTTTTTATATATATTTATTTATATATATATAGTAGCATGTTAGTTCTAGTTAATTTGATGTTCAATAAACCCTGAATTAGTTTCAGTACAATCGGTTACCATTTCCTTAATCCAAACATGCACATCTTATTTGGTCCCACTATATTGACATTATTGCAATACATACAAGATACATGTTACTTGTATCCACTTCTCCAGTTACACTGGAAATACTTTAACGAGAGCAAGTAAAACATTCGCATTTAACTTGCAACCTTTCCCAAAACCGACGCTGAGCACCTTAAAAAGCAATCAATGCACTCCTCCTAAACCCTTCTGATTTTCTGCCCCTATTTCAACAGTAACTGGAATCTGAACATTACCTGTTTGTCTAGATGTTGCACATTCAAGTTCTTGTCCTTGGTTTGCAGAGAGAGCGGAAATATATATCTGAGAAATATATGTGTGTGTAGAAAGCAGGGGACTGGCGCTGTAGAGGAGCAGCTGCTACTGCTTGCAGGCTCCAGTCGCTGTGATCTGCTGTATCTGGGAGTTTGCAGTTGAAGCAGTCACTGACTCACTCCTGCCGCCAGATTGATGCACAGGCACCGCTCTGACTTCACACCGAGCGCAGTCATCAGGCGGTGCGGGGGACGCGCGCTGCATGCAAATGAGCTCCATTCATAAAATACCCCAAATACATTTATATAAACAAAGCCGGCACTGAGAACGGGGAGATTCGCAATTATTGTATTGCAGCAAGACTCTGAAATTTTAAAAATGACAAACGATGCATCGACCTGACCAGCATGATGGATTAACAGATTTATAAAGATTTATAAAATGTTATAACGATTTGTAAAGAGTAGAACCCTTCACTCACCAAACATGCTCTTAACTGTTATTTGATTTTTTTTGACTTGATGTTGTTTGAAACTGTTTGGTAATGTATTTTTTTTAACAGATTTTTATGAATAAAGTATATTTTGGAAATAAAAAAAATTCTCTTAACTGTTAGAAAATACATGTCGCATTTTATTGCCTCCAAAGATGCGCAGAGTCAGAACGCGGTTCCTCTCCTGACACGTCCTTCCCGGTGGGAAAGGACTACAATAACATTCAAGGACATGTCCTATAATTAAAAACCGCATTAGATTCCCGATTAAAGTCCGCTTTTTTTTTGTTGCAATTTACATCACTGGTGTTGGACAGGCCTTGGAGTAATTGAACCGGAAATTGATGTCATTGTATTTTTATGATAGATTTATCATGGCCATTGAAAGTAAGTCACATAATTTTAACTATTCTCGGGAGACCTTCCATGGGGTTTCTTATAGGAAGCAGGGAGGGCAGTGGGATGAAGGTGGAGGTGGGGTAGTTCTGCATGAGAAAGAAACGATTAAAAGTGCAAGGGACATTTTTATGGAACAGTCCTAGCTGGCATGGATTACTTTCTTTGAAGAAGCAGGGTCTGGGGTGTTGTGATTTTTTTCCCCCATGCCAGTTTTTAAACTAAATCATTCCTCATTCTGTGCTATAAATCCACAATTCCACAGCATTCTCTGCTGCAAATATCCCTTCTCTGTACTTTGTACAGGAAAACCTCCTTCCACTCCCAGGCATTCTCTTCTAAATCCTCACCCCAACCCCCCCCCCTCCCCCCCCCCCCCCCCAACCACCCATCCAGAAACTCCTCCATACTCCCTATTATAAGGTCTTCCAGGAAGACCCACGTGATGTCGACTATAAATCCTATCCCCCAGTTGCCAGGTCCTCGCTGTGGTACAAAACCTTCTGATGCTCCCTATTGGCAAGTAACCCCTGTAAGAAACTTCCAGGTATTCTTTGTCGTCAATTGACTCCCCGCCCCTCATACACACACACACAAATACAGTAAATCCTCCATGTCCAGGCTTATTCTACTGTAAATACTCCTCCCTATTAGAATCCCCAAATACTACTGCAAATCCAACGCCCACCCCCGAGCACAAAATAATACTCACTATTCTAAATGCATTCTTCAGCAACTCTTATGTGAGTTTTCCACCAGAAATCTCCTGTTACTCTCTAAAATAAATCCTCCCCATTTCCCTCCAGCCACCTTCCCCCCCACTGCCACAGTGGCAGAAATCCCTAAATATTCTCGATTGTACATTTCCCTGGCAAAAACCTGAGGGACTTCACACTGCAAATTCCACCTCCCACACCAACACCTCTCCTCTCCCAACTGCCAGAAACTCCAGGTACTTTGTACTGAAAATGTGATTCCCTCCCCAAAAAGAGTTGGGAGAGCAGCAGTGTGGAGCCCAGCAAGTGGTTGAAGTGAGTCATTTGGACCAGGTGATTCACAGCAGTGCTGCTAGCCTGTAATAATGAGTAGTAATTCTGTGAGTGGGAAGTTGTAGTACTGTGACTAAAGTTGGGTGTGGGAAGGCACAGTAGGAGCCTGAGGGTGAACCATGATAGGGAGCTGAAAGAATGGAGCCCCCAGGTGGAGCCATAATACTGAGTTAAAAGCTAGAGAGAGGCAGAAAGCTAAAGGGAAGAAATATAACATAATAATACAAAGCAATAAACAAAAATATACTTGAGATTGCAATCACCTTTTCTCCCCAAATTCAGTTGATAACTGAAATTGCAAATAAATTAATTTACCTATGTTCTTAAGTGAATGTGATATGTCTGTGTGTATTACATCTGTACCTTGCTCTTTCTGTTAAGCTTTTTTTAAAAAAAAAATCTAATGGTCTGTTACACCTCAATGAATTAACTGAAGACCCAAAGAAGACTGCAATTATTAAACTGCAGTCTTCCTCACAGGAAAAATACCATGATCAGCAGTAAATCAGTTTAGGGCCAATTAAATAAAAATGAAGACTTGCATTTCTATAGCACCTTTCATGACCACAGGATCTTTCAAAATGCTTTACAGCCAATGAGCTACAGTTGCAATGTAGGAAATTCAGCAGCCAATTTGCACACAGCAAGCTCCCACAAACAATAATGTGATAATAACCACATAATCTGTTTCTTTGATGTTGACTGAGGGATAAATACTAGTCTACTCCCCTATTCTTCATTGTAATTTGTTTATGTTTACCTGAGAAGGCACTCTGACTGTGCAGCACTCCCTCAGTACTATACTGGAGTATCAACCTAGATTGTTACATTCAAGTCCCAAGTAAGGTTTGAACCCACAATGTTTGGACTCAAAGAGGAAAGCATTACCAACTGAGCCACAGCTACTGCCATACTATATTTTCTGTATACTATATTAGGAACATTACTAAAATATTTTCAAATTAGACAAATTTATTTCCTATCGTCATGGTAGATAAAAGCAAAAGACCTTAGGAATTGAGAATTTAATTTCAGTGGTGACTTCTTTCACTCTGGCTGAAGTGTATTGTTTTCAGTCACAAATTACAATGTAGTTATCTTGCAAAAGTGAATAAGAGTTTCATTTAGAATGTGCCCAGGGGCTGTTGAATTTTTAATACTTTGGATCACTTAGGGAATTATTCTTCCACATCTCACTAAATTTATGGCAAGGTTTGATACATAAAGAGATGCATTAATGGCAGGCTCAGTACTCAGATGTTGCAGGGAACTAAATATTGTTCCATATTTTAATACCTCATTTACAGGGTTCTTCCACAAAAGCTTAAATGCTCTCTATTCCAGCAGCAGAGTCGTGATTGCACTGGTGAATTCTCACTAGAGTCCAGCGTAACTGGACTGAAAACAGACCAATTTGTCTGCAAAACATACCAGTAAGCAGTCGAGGCGCCAAAGAAAAATGACTATTCATAGTTAGTCTGAAAATCGACCAAACTCACTAGTACAAATAAATAAGGAGTGCACATGCTCCAAGGATATCCTTTTAGCTTCCACACCCAGTTTATTCCCTCCTCTGTTTGGACAATGTATAGGGCTCAAAACAAGAATCCTGCAAATTAGATTACTTAGAAAACAAAAATGTCTAAATTCCGAAAGATTCCTCCAGGAATAAATACTTTCCTCTATACTCATTCCCCATTTTAAAAAATGTAGATTTTACAGTTAATACAAACTAAAAAGATCACCTGATCTAAATACAGAATTTAAATGCTCTCTGAATTGCATCTGCTCACATTATTCAGACTCTGCTGCATACATGCAATGTTTCTAATTACCTCATTTTTGTAATGTCTAACACAAAATCTAATCCTGCCAAATTTCACCCAGAGACAGCAGGCCATTTTGAAATCTAATCAGTTTTGCATAAAATATGGGTTTATGCTAAGCGCTGAATGATTAAAGAGGCTGCAGTACAAAGATTTGCAAATTGCCTATTTTTATCTTCAGGTTAGAAAAATCAGATGGAAGCAAATTAATTATGCATTTTACAAGATTCAGCAGTGTCAAAAGAGACTAATTTTTAACTGTTTGTTGTCTCCTAAACCTTACTGTTTATTTAGTGTTTTTTTGGGGGGGAAACAAAGATTCATAGTTAAGATTGAATAATGCACCTTTGAGGAGAAGTCATATTTAGGGCTAAACGTTAAGCCTCCTTTTATCCACATTGGATAAATGCACAAATTCCATCAAAAGTGTGTTTCAGCTTGAACAACAGCTCCAAGGATGTGTTGTCAGTGATACTCTGTACTTGTTAAAACCTTTTACATTTCTAACTTTTTCCAGTTCTTAATGAAAGGTCATTGACCAGTGGTGGGGGGAGGCTGGGAGGTGGAGGGGGCAGGAATGTAGTAGGGAGCTGCCTCGGGATGGCTCCCTGACATTCCCGCAGCCAAGGAATTTTCTCAGGACTGCCCGGGAAACGATTGGCTGCCGGCTGAATGGAGGCGGGCACACAATTTACATAATTAAGGCCCCAATTAGGGATGATTTAGATGGCTCGCCAGCATTTTGCCAGTGGCAGAGCAGCCCCCCACCATGTGTGGAGGTGGCCACTCATTGTAGGGGGCTTCCCTGCGGCAGGCTGGGAGCGTCATCAGCACCTGAGGGTCCATCCCCCATACAGGGGGCCATAGGCAGGAAAAGCTGCCCCCAAGGCCCAAGTGATGCCTCTGGAGTGGTTTCCCGTACAACGTGAGGGGCCTACCTTCTTCCCCCTTCTGATTTAATAATTTAATTTAACCCCTCCAAGGGCGTCTCCATTTTGAGGTGCCCTCCTGGTCTTCCACCTGCCTCAGCAGTGCTTATCTCTCCTGGTCTAGAGATCTAGAACTGCCATCTGTCTGATTTAAACCAGCAGCATTGGGAGCCTGCCCACCATCTTTCACAGGATGGTGAATGTGGAGGCGGCCAATTAGGAGGCTGCTTCTGGGAAAATAAATCCCCCAGTCTGGCTCCCAGCAAGTATGGGCACGACCCCCATTTGTTTCTGATATCAGGGTCCTGAAGCCTGCAGTAAAATCTAGACCATTAACTCTATTTCTCTCTCTATAGTAGCTGCCTGACTTGTGAAGTATTTCCAGCATTTTCTGTTTTTACTTTGGATTTCCAGCATCTGCAGTATTTTGCTTTTGTATGTGGCTAATGACTTTTATTTTCCCATTTGCCCAATGAAATCCTTACACTATTTTTGAAAATGGTTAAATGTGACAGGAATTAAAGCAATTTCTGGCAGGTTATAAAGGTTTCTGAATCTTGGCTTTCATTTTGGGATTCCTGTTCTGCTTTATTGTTGTAGTTTATCAATTCCATGTGCTGGCACAAACCCATTCATCTGCACAGAATCAGGTGCAGAATAAAAAACAGATCAGGCAAGAGGATCTCCAGCAAGTTCTGTTTTGGGGGTTTTCTCTGGTATTTCTCTTGTAACTCAATGCCAAAGACCACTGCTGTAAGTGAGCCTGTTTTCTCTTTGAACTGGAGTGAAACTTCTTGCTTACAATATCTGCCAAAGTAGTGATCCTGCGGGCTGAACAAAAACCCTAGTCCTGTTTCTCATTACTCGATAGGTCATGAGCCCTCATGTGATCTATAGACTTTGGAAAGTGATAAAAGAAGCATTCATTTAGACTGTGGTTTATGCTGTAAATGATGGAACAATTTTAGTAAAAGTAAGAAATGTCCAGTCGACACAGCCATACAATGTACAACAGTAATATTGTTATTATCCTATAGGTTTTTTTTCCGGGAAGAATGCGGTGTGCCTTTAAGGCTGGAAGAGGAGTACTGCTTTCAGGCAACAAGCTCCAGAGACTGAGTTAAAGAATGCATTCTCGTTGCCCCGGGATACAGCCACTCAGAAGGAAGATCGAGAGATACAATGATACAATTTAATTTTGAATTAGCTTGTAGTGGAAACAGACTGTTCTAACTCTCAGACACAGACAGACAGCCGGACCAGCATATACTGAAGGAAAAGAGAGCTCTTTCTTGGTTTATTTAAACCCTATTTATTATACTCTCAGAATTCTGATGTCAAACCAGATTAATTTCTTCAAAGAAAATAACCAATTCCTTTAACTACTGAACTGTAATTGTTGAAATTCATCACTGGAAAAGAAGAGCATCTATTCAACCACTGAATTAGACTACGGACTGTTCTACTGTTGAAGAACCTTTTTATTTCCCATCGGATGGCTGTGAGGACTTTAAGCAACCTTGGACTATTCCACATTGGAAAATTTCAATTTGGCAAGAGCATAAATATGCAAGGACTCTAATTTTTCTGATTTTAAATGTTGTTTATATCTTAGTAGTGTTTAAGAATTTAGTTTTTCTAATTAAACAGTTAATTTGTTGATCTAAAGACACCTGGTTTGGTTAGCCTCATTCGGGGGTTAATAGACGGTACAATTTGGCTGGGTCTTTCTTTAATTTGGAAAGTTTAAAATGATATGTTAGGCAATCTGTGGAGGGACAGGACTGAATCAATGTTGCATTTCTCCTACCACAATCAGAATCAGATATTTTGATTGGGGGCTTTGACTTGAGTAGTCGGTCAGAACAATATCTCCTCTATACAAAAAATAAACAATGCAACACTTCATTAATTTTCTCTGGAATATTAGACCAGGATCAACTTCCATAATATAACTGATATGTAAGATTTCATCAAACCAATTACAGAATCTTGACCAAATATCTGATTATTGATCGATTAGTTAGCAAGAAATACACCACTGGATCATGTTTCAGGAACTGCTTCATAACCAGGAGTTAATTGGTCTTCTAAGCACGCCAACACTAGCTTCTAACTTCATAACACATTCGATGGCCCGGTGTTCTATATTGTCCTGCCAAATAGTTTGGGCGTTCTCCCACAATTAGAACATCCAAATGTTTATGTACCATACGAACTTACGAATTAGGAGCAGGAGTAGGCCACTCGGCCCTTTGAGCCTGCTCCGCCATTCAATAAGTTCATGGCTGAACTGATTACTCCACATTTCCACCTACCCCCGATAACCTTCCAGCCCCTTGCTTATCAAGAATCTATCTACCTCTGCCTTAAAAATGTTCAAAGGCTCTGCTTCCATCGCCTTTTGAGGAAGAGAATTCCAAAGACTCCCGACCTCCCTTCCCCCCACCCTCCTCCCCCTACCCCTCCTCCTCGGCACCAGATTGAGATGCTGGCGGCTGCTGACCTCTGCTTGTTCCAGGTCCCGTTTACCGGGCGGTAGCGGCACCCCTCCCACCGCCTTTGTTCGGTGGAGAGTTTCATCTGTTGACTTTATTTATTAAAATAAAACCACCCAGTTTGTATATGTGAGATATATATATATATCTCTGAGAGAAAAAATGTCTCCTCATCTCTGTCTGAAATGGGGGACCTCTTATTTTTAAACAGTGACCCCAAGTTCTAGATTCTCCCACAAGGGGAAATATCCTTTCCACATCCACCCTGTCAAGACCCCTCAGGATCTTACATGTTTCAATCAAGTCGCCTCTTACTCTTCTAAATTCCAGCGGATACAAGCCTAGTCTGTCCAATCTTTCCTCATAAGACAGCCCACCCATTCCAGGTATTAGTCTAGTAAACCTTCTCTGTACTGCCTCCAACGCATTTACATCCTTCCTTAAATAAGGAGACCAGTATTGTACACAGTACTCCAGATGTGGTCTCACCAATGCCCTGTATAGCTGAAGCATAACCTCACTATTTTTGTATTCAATTCCCCTTGCGATAAATGATAACATTCTATTAACTTTCCTAACTACATGCTATACCCACATACTAACCTTTTGCGATTCATGCACTAGGACACCCAGATCCCTCTGCATTTCAGAGCTCTGCAATCTCTCACCATTTAGATAATATGCTTTTTTATTCTTCCTGCCAAAGTGGACAATTTCACACTTTTCCACATAATACTCCATTTGCCAGGTCTTTGCCCACTCACTTAACCTATCTATATCCCTTTGTAGCCTCCTTATATCTTCACAAGTTACTTTCCTACCTATCTTTGAGTCATCAGCATATTTAACAACCATACCTTCGGTCCCTTTATCTAAGTCATTTATATAAATTGTAAAAAGTTGAGGCCCCAGCACAGATCCCTGTGGCACACCACTCATTACATCTTGCCAACCAGAAAATGACCCATTTATGCCTACTCTCTGTTTCCTGTTCGCTAACCAATCTTCTATCAATGCCAATATGCTACCCACTTCACCATGAGCTTTTAGTTTCTGCAATAACCTTTGTGGCACTCTATCAAATGCCTTCTGGAAATCTAAGTACAATACACCCACCAGTTCCCCTTTATCCACAGCACATGTAACTCCCTCAAAGAACTCCAATAAATTGATTAAACATGATTTCCCTTTCACAAAACTATGTTGACTCTGCCTGATTATCTTGAATTTTTCTAAATGCCCTGCTATAACATCATTAATAATAACTTCTAACATTTTCCCTAAGACAGATGTTAAGCTAACTGGCCTGTAGTTTCCTGCTTTCTGTCTCCCTCCCTTTTTGAATAAAGGAGTTACATTCACTATTTTCCAATCTAACAGAACCTTCCCCAAATCGAGGGAATTTTGGAAAATTAAAACTAATGCATCAACTATCTCACTAGGATGAAACCCATCAGGACCTGGGGACTTGTCAGCCCGCAGCTCCAACAATTTGTTCAGTACCACTTTCCTGGTGATTTGTAATTTTTTTGAGTTCCTCCCTCCCTTCCATTTCCTGACTTACAGCTGGTACTGGGATGTTACTTGTATCCTCAATAGTGAATACCGATGCAAAATATCTTTTCAAGTCATCTGCCATCTCCTTATCCATTAATTCCCCAGACTCATTTTCTATAGGAGCAACGCTCACTTTGTTAACTCTTTTCTTTTTTAAATATCTGTAGAAACTCTTACTATCTGTCTTTATATTTCTAGCTAGCTTTCTCTCGTACTCTAATTTTACCTTCCTTATCAATCTTTTAGTCATTAATTGCTGTTTTTTATATTCTGTCCAATCTTCTGACCTGCCTCCCATCTTTGTGCAATTATAGGCTTTTTCTTTAAGTTTGATACTATCTTTAACTGTTTTAGGTAACCACAGATAGTGGGCCCCACTTTGGAATTTTTATTTCTTGTTGAAATGTATCTATTCTGTGTATTCTGAAATATCCCCTTAAATGTCTGCCACTGCATCTCTATTGACCTATCCCTTAACCTGATTTGCCAGTTCACTTTAGCTAGCTCTGCTTTCATGCCCTCATAATTGGCCTTATTTAGTTTAAAATACTAGTCTTGGACCCACTCTTCTTTCCCTCAAACTAAATGTAAAATTCAATCATACTATGATCTCTGCGACCTAGGGGCACCTTAACTATGAGGTCATTAATTAATCCTATATTGCACAATACCAGGTCTAGTATAGCCTCCTCTCTGGATGGCTCCAGAATGTATTGTTCCAAGAAATTATCCCGAAAACATTCCATGTACTCCTCATCTAGGCTACCGCTACCCATCTGATTTTTCCAGTCTATATGTAGGTTAAAATCCCCCATAATTATTGCTGTACCTTTCTGACAAACTGCCATTATTTCTTCCTTTATACCCCATCCTACCCTTCCCTTAAGAGATGCAATGATCTCTATCTCAACTACTCTCTATGCATTGCTCCAACAACTCTTTGCAAAAAAAAATTTCTCTCGAGTCTCTCCTCACTGCCTTAATGACAATTTAAAATTCATGGTCCTTTGTTGCTGGCACCTTGGGCTGTTTTAAGTTAAGGGTGCTATATAAATGAAATTTATTGTTGTTAACTTATGTTTCTCCACTTAACTATAATTTCTCATCCCTGGTATCCTGGTGAATCTACATTATATGTGCTCTGTGACTTTGATGTCCTTTCTATATTGGGGTGTCCAAAGCTTAACACACAACTAGAACTGTGGCCAAGTCATGCCTTTTACAGATATATCATTATCTGCTTGCAATTATAGTGTGTATCTATTCACCAAATTATAAAACCTCAAATGCTTTGGCTTTTTATGGCTTTATTTCCTGCACTTACATTTTCAAGGGAATGTATATTTGAACATGGTCTTCTCTAGACCCCTCAGTTTATATTCCCAACCTTTTTTCCCCTAAATGCATTACCTCATTACTTTTTTTATTTAGAGATACAGCACTGAAACAGGCCCTTCGGCCCACCGAGTCTGTGCCGACCATCAACCACCCATTTATACTAATTCTACCCTAATCCCATATTCCTACCATATCCCCACCTGTCCCTACTACCTACCTATACTAGGGGCAATTTATAATGGCCAACTTACCTATCAACCTGCAAGTCTTTTGGTGGTGGGAGGAAACCGGAGTACCCGGCGAAAACCCACGCAGACACAGGGAGAACTTGCAAACTCCACACAGGCAATACCCAGAATTGAACCTGGGTCGCTGGAGCTGTGAGGCTGCGGTGCTAACTACTGCGCCACTGTGCCGCCCAACTTCTCCACACAAAATTGCATCTGTCACCAGTCTGCCCATTCTACTAACCTCACTGGGCTAAATTTTACCAGCCCCCCAACGTCGGGGGTCATGGTGGGGACGGAGCGTCCGCCCCTTTACATCTGTCCCCTCCATGCTAATGAGCTGCCAGTCCAAAATATTGGAGCGGCTCTGCAGCGTACGTCTTGAGTGTGTGTCCCATATGTTTTGAAGCTACTTTTATTTCGAGCTATTAAAATTCAGCCAACTATGTTTTCCAGAGGTCTTTACAGTTCTCACCATACCTTTTTCAAACTTCTTACTTTTGTTTTGTCAGCTATATATCAAGAGATCCTAGCATTGGCACCTGATTTTAACTGTTTTCAATCCTTCTCTGATCTGATCACCACCCTAACCCTAACACTTTGTTTCCTAACCTTCAAACAACTTTCTATCCATGTGCGAAATCTCCTTTTCTATCACATTCTTGAAGTCTTGTAACAAGCCTCCTGGGAGACAGCTTATTGAACACCTTCTGAAAATCTATATATACTGTAGCTGCTGTGTTCTTTTTATTTGTACAATTCATGCTGGTTGTCTTTGATTATCCCAGACATCTTTACACGCTAACTGATTTGATCTCAAGTTAAGGGTTGTAACCTTTCGTTCCCTTTATATGGAGTTAGGTCACAGATCAGCCGTGATCTCATTGATTGGTGGAACAGGCTTGTGAGGCTAAACAGCCTCCTCCTGTTCCTTTATTCCCACATTCCTTTTTGAACAGATGTGTCACATTGACAACCCTCTCATACTACAGCACAAGCTGTATATTTAAGAAGGATTAATAAAATGTGATGAAAGGCTCTGCTATCTCTTTCCTCACTTCCTTAAACAATCTTGGATTCATGCCATCAGTGACCTATTCACCTTTGAGTTCTGCTATCTTTTTCAGAACATCATCCATTTCTACAGTTACCTCCAACTTCCATAATTTCCTCTAGGACATTTAAATTATCACTTCCACCATCATTTGTAAACAGCAAAGTAAAACATTTATTTAATATCTCCAACACGGCCCATAACTGGATTCCCTTTCTGAAATCCCTTACTGTTTCTATTTGCATTATCTGTTACACTTTTCTTCATATTCCCTTTAGCCTTTTTATCTCCCTTTCAGTTCCCCACTATACTTTCTTTAACCTCATGACTTTCTTTAGTATTTTGCCCCATATTTATAATATGTCTACCTGTTAAGTTTCAGGTTAGTTTTAAACTTGCTAATTTATCCTAAGACTCTATCTTTTGATGCATCTTCTGTTTGCTTTGTAGAAATGAATCTATTTTGAATTCTATTCATTTTGTATTTGAAGATTCCCCACTGTTAATCCATCATTTTGTTTGCTAATTCGTCTGCCCATTTTTTTGGGCCACATCTCTTCTTATTTCATTGAACATATTTGAAGCCAGCATCCTTATCTATGATTTTTTTTGTTTGTTTTCATTTTGAACCTAACTCTGTTGTGGTGCCTATCTCCCAATTGTTCTACTCTCTTGAAAGTTATTTGTCCACTTCATTTCCCAGAACTAAGTTAAGCAGTGCCTCTTGGAGTTGAAACATACTGATCTTGAAAGCAGTATTGATTATTTTCTATAAAGAATTCCCCACTTAGGAAAGTAGAGGGAGAAATTCATTCAAGTAACGCTGCTTCTAGTGACACCATGCACACTTATGTCGATTCGCCATCTGGTCCAGGGGATTTGTTGCTCTTTAGTGCCATTATTTTCTTCATTACTGTTAATTTGCTAACTTTAATTTTGGTGAGTCCCTGTCCCTGATTCACAATATCACCGTTATCAGTTTTCAAGGGACCACATTGCTTCTGACCACACTCTTTTCCTAATAGAATTGTAAAAAAAAGAAAATCTGTTGATTTGTATCCCTTACAGGTTTCTTTTCATATCGATAACTCTTCAGTTTTGTTTTAAATATTTTGAGATTTCACATTCATACCAGTCAATCCTGACTCCAAGTCTTTGATCGCTTTATTGTTGTTAATTCCTCCTTCTTCTAATAATGCAATTGTATAATAATTAAAGCTATCTTTGCTCTAAAATAAATAGGAAGCAATCAAATCTGTAATGTGGAATGAATTAACTGAACAATGATATTTTTGTCAGCTTTTAAAGTTATGTCATACTATTTAAACATTTTGTGTAAGTTTGCAATGGTGAGTATTAATTTCATATAATGAATGCATAATTTCTACCTCTAGCAGTAATTAATAACAGCCTTGATTATTCATTATAAGGAAAGAAAATATAGGTTCCTTCCTGTATAAAGTAATTTTGAAAGATGTCTTTTCCTCTTTGAAAGGGGTTTAGGAAAAAATAAGGTGTACTGTCTGGTTGTAATTGTAAAACAGAATATAATCTGCCAGTTTCAACACTGATGTATGCAATACTGCATGTGTAGGCATCAGAGGATGAAATATCACAGGTGTAAGGCCCCAGATGTATTTTAGAGGACAATAGAGATCTAGGAAAGTATCTGCTGAGTCTGCAACACTTGTGAAATATTACAGTTCATAAGTTGTGCTATCAGTGGGCAATCTATATTTGCATATCTCACAGAGGGTAGTACTGACAGTAAATGAATAGTAAACAGTACTTGATGAATAATTTTTTTCGCAACCATGCTCTACTTTTATCAGTCTTTTTTTCATATGAGGGAACATGCTTGATGACTGTAGGGTAGGACACCATCAGAGTTGAGAAGAATAGAAGTTAATGTAAATTGAGAAGTACTAGAGAACTTCCTGCTCTTTGAATAGTTCCATGGGATCTTTTACTTCCACCTGCAAGGGCAATTGGAGCCTTGCTTTAGGGTTTCATTTGAAAGATGGCATATATGACAATTCAGCACTGCACTACATGTCATCCTAGACTAGGTGCTTATTACCTAAGCTGAAAAGGAAATGATGGAAATATTGAGGGTACTGAAAGCCAACAAGGTTCTGGAGCTGGAGCTGGTACAACAGTGCTAATGCAAATGACAGGAATTTTTAGGGAAGGTGAAGGGAGCTGGGTTAGATGGACATAACAATCCTGTACATTCCCATATTCCTGTGCCTGTTATCCAGTTAAGGGCAATCGGATACAGCTTTATTTATTATACAATAATTTTAGATTATTTAAGAGTCAAAGAAACCCCGCTCATCTGAGATTTTGCATATATCCGTTAAGTAAGAAGACAAAAATCATGGCAGTCACAAAAAGATCACTAAAAACAAACAAGGTAAGAAAGAAATAATTTGTATTCAAATGGCACCTTTCCTGTCTTCAGGTAATGCGAAAAAGAAGTTCAGTCAATGAATTATTCTGAAGCATTGACACTATGGTTATGTATGCAAACACAGCAAGATCCCGCAGACAGTTAACAAGATAAATGACCAGATAATCTTTTCAATGGTGTCATTTAAGTGATGAAAGTTGGACAGGATACCAGATGAACTCCTGACTTGCCTTTGAATAGTGTCATGGGATATTTTACCTGTATCTGAACAACTCATCTGAAATACACTGAACCATTATCACACTGAACCATTATCACACTGAAACATCTACACAATCTGACCTTTGGTAAATCTTATGATTTTGTCTGAATAAGCTCCTCTTTGATCAATAGCACATTGCAGTTTCTTAATCTGAAGAACAACTTATTGAAGTTTAGGGCACTATTTGTTTATTTAAGAATTAGGCTCAATTATAACTTTAAATGTGGTGTTTTGTAAGCTAGATTTGCTTAATTTTCCACTCGTATTTATAACCAGTCTTTAAGCCTGATGATTAGGATGCAATTATTTTACATTACATTCATGTTTAACCATAACGGAACAGGTGCTTTGTTTTCAGTCTGTTGGTACTTAATGGTTAAGCCTGAAGACTAGAATGTTATTTACTTTTATATTGCCCTCCTACTGAAAATTAACCAAAATGGAAGAACAAGGTGGTATATATGGCAGAGGAAAACATTTTAATTGGTGGTCTTTTAACTTTAATTATTCATCTTTCTTCTGTAAAGCTGCAGTAGTAAATGTTTAGTTTAGTGATACAGCACTGAAACAGGCCCTTCGGCCCACCGAGTCTGTGCCGACCATCAACCACCCATATATACTAATCCTACACTAATCCCATATTCCTAACACATCCCCACCTATCTCTATATTTCCCTACCACCTACCTATACTAGGGGCAATTTATAATGGCCAATTTACCTACCAACCTGCAAGTCTTTTGGTTTGTGGGAGGAAACTGGAGCACCCGGAGGAAACCCACGCAGACACAGGGAGAACTTGCAAACTCCACACAGGCAGTACCCGGAATCGAACCCGGGGCGCTGGAGCCGTGAGGCTGCGGTGCTAACCACTGTGCCGCATAATACTTAATATCCTGTAGAATGCATGATATATGTTATTGCTGAGCGGAAAAGAATGCGTTGTGAGATTAGCAATTTTACAAGAATATTACAATGTACAAGGAAGCAGGAAGAATGAAACTGATACCAATATTTATAAAGATAAATAAATATTATCCCACTATTTTCTTTTGTGTTTCAGAATGTGTTAAAACAAATGTGCAGAGACAAATATCAGAGAAATTGCTTTTGCTCATTAGGGCTGTTTACTTAATAGAAGCATACAATTAACCTCACAGTGTGTGTTGCATTATCTAGAGGCCATTGCTATTTATTCAGCAGGATGTGGTTGAAGATAATGTCAGAACTTGCTGTTAGGTATAGTAATTCATCTGTAATATCATATTTAAAGTCAAAATATTTTCTTTCCTCAAAGTAAGTGTTTTGTGAAGGAAAATGTGGCATAGATTAGAACAGCGAAAAGTTAGGCTCTAAGTGTTAGTTTTTTCAACTCGGTCTTCAATTTTATATTGCATAAGAAGGTTAAAGAAAACAAAGAAGGAAAGACTTTCATTTATATAGTGCCTTTCAGAACCTTAGGATGGCCAAATGCACTTTACAGTCAATGAAGTTCTTTAAAGTGTAGTCCCTGTTGTTGAAAACATGACAGCCACTTTGTGCACAGCAAGATCCCACAAATAGCAATGTGATAATCACCAGATAATGAGTTTTTGTGATGTTGATTTAAGGATAAATATTAGCCAGGACACTGGGGATAACACCCCTACTCTTCTTTAAAATAGTGCCATGGGATTTTTTTAAGTCCACCTGGGAGGGCACATGACATCTCGATTTAACATCTCATCCAAAATATTGAATAGAGTTGACATCTTAATTTCATGTCTTCCTGGTTGATTTTCTATATCTTTGCCACTTTTTCTTTAGCAAGTGTAAATTTGTATTCATTTAGAATTCACTTGCAAAAGTCAGTGGTATAATGAGGCTTTTATATTCAGCCCAACATATAGATATATTTTTATATACATGTATATACGCACACATTTCTGCCGTGGCGTTAACAATGGCGACCCACCCATGCTGTCTGCACGTCGTGGAGCTGCTGTGATATTAGACACGGCAGCTCATTTAAATGGCCGGGGCGGACTGCACCCCCATCCCATCCCAGCCCAATGATGTGGAGAGGGTGTGCGGTCCGTCCCCAGTAATGGCGCCAGGCACCACTGCGCAGGGGTTGACGCCATTTTTAAATGGCTTTGAGCCCTACATTGCAATTTAAAATTTAAAGGGACATTGTTTTAAAAAAATTAAATAACTTGATCCTGATCCTCCCCCCACCCCTCACCAATAACCATAGAATTAAGTACCTGCCCTTTCCAACACACCCCTCCCCGACAATCACCCCAAGACACTTACCTGGTGCACTTGACCTCCCCCCCACCCCTCTTTAAAATTTAAAAAGTAAACTTTAAACTTTACTCTTTGCCACCATCCCCTAGACCAATTAAATTACTCTGATGCTGCTCCCCGCCCTCCCCCATCCCTGCACAGAGAAACTGACTTGCTCCCCCCTCCCCACCGTGTTCGGCCTCGGATCTCCAGATAGAGATCCGAAGACATGGGTGTGCCGGCACCAGCACCAATATCGGAGTGATACGGATGGCAGGAGCGGGTAAGTAATTAATTCATTTGTTTGCATTTTTAAAATATGAAGATTTTGCTCCTGTCACCGCGTGGCGGGTGGGAGTGGGGAGTTGGGGGGGGGTGTGGGGGGTGGGTGCCATGAGCCCTTGCCGCTGCCGGCAATATAGGGGTGGGCCTTTCCAGAGTCGAGGCCTCTGGCGGGCCTCTGCCAGAGGCATTTTACGGCCCTCATCCGCCCCCTCCGCCATAACCCCCAATGTCGGGGGGCTGTAAATTCCAGCCCAGTGTTTGTATATAAATGGACTTCCTTGGATCTATATCCAGATGCACTGGATCCTGGCTGCAACGTAACCAATAATGGAAAACTGAGCAGAATTGAGTATACGACTGTAATGAAACTGCCTCAATTTCTGCCTCCAGTCAGGAGACCCAGCCTAGGCTCAATCAATGCAGAATATAATAGAATCTGTGGAGAACTTCCAATTGGACTACACACATCCTGAAACTTCTAGAGTAAACCAATTGAAGTGTATAAGTTGAACCCTTGGACCCTTATTTTGTATGTTCCACTATACACACCATCTAACCCAGTCACTTAATGTAAGTATCTCTCTCTATCTCTCTCTCTATCTACCTCTCTCTCTATCTATCTATCTACCTCTCTCTCTATCTATCTATCTACCTCTCTCTCTATCTATCTCTATTTATCTATGCAGAAATGTCAGAGGGCATTGAAAATCTGATGTGGCCTGGATTTTGTAGTCAGTGGTGAAGTGACAGCGCTCACTGCTGAACTTGAAGAAAGCTTCCCACAAAGATCTAGTGATCTCTAAGGTGTGGATTTCCCCTTTCCCGACATCAGTTTGAATTTGGCACCAAGTCAAGGGGGTCTCCAGGCGTCCATCAGCAGTGATGTCATTAAGCAGGATAAGCAGCCAATCACGTTGAAGAATTCTGACAGACGGCAAACTGGGAACTAATTATCCTTCACTTTCAATTAGATTTTCAGAGACGGAAATAAATGATTGAAGCATTGAATGAAGGTAGAAGCTGAAATATCATAAACATATAAAAAACAAGTGTTTTTTTTTCATAATGGAGAGATTTGGTATAAATATAATATAAATATAAAATTAGTTTTTCAGTGCTAGTAAGGCTGTTCAGCAGTAATTATGAACTTAGTACGCTGTGAAAAACCCAGTTACAGCTCATTCAACAAGGTGCAACTTTTTCAAGCACTTTTACAACGAGATTAATAGCATTTAAGGGCAAGTTCTCATCAGTTCAGTAATTTCTAATTGATTTTACACTGGGGGAATTTCAACAGCACAGCCTATAGAGAGGTATAGAATCATTTGACAGCAACTTCTGGATTTCTGCATTTAATTGCGCATGTGCAGACTCTAGAAGCTGGAGTTTCAGAAGAGTAATCACAATGAATGCTGACAGTTTCACTGTCATTGCTATTGCAAAATATGGGCCGATATTTCAATCAAAACCTCTTGAGATTTACAAGTAACATAATTCAAATTTGAAGGATTACTGCCAATCTCTGTTAAGTGTTCTCTTTGTTGCTGCATTTTATTAACTTTCTAGCAGTATTCACATTGAATTGATTTGGTAAGTAGTGCAGCCTGTATTCCACCAAAACATTTGATTGTATTTAGTAGTTTGGTCAAGTTCAAATAAATGCTCAGATGAGCCCAAGTATAAGTGTAACCCATTTCCAGATTACACCTGCTTTCCATTCTGTAGAATTACTGATTTGTGTTCTAATGTTGGGCACATAACTACAAGCACATTAAATACAACAAATCCAAAAACACCAACCATATTTTTAGACATCTAATAGTTTTTGCATAAAATATTCTCTAGCTAAGTGCTTTTCCAGGGATATTTAGATTGAATGAAACAAGTGACTAAACTTCCAATGGCATAAAGGTTTACAACTTGAATTTTTCTATGTGCACTTTTTCAAACTTGGTACTTGACTCAGGAATAAGACTTCTTCCTAAACAAGTTGTGCTTTTATCATGATTCAATTTTAAGTTATTGCAGGATTTATTAATTACTTGTGGATCTCCCTTGACTTTGATAGTGAGTTAAATGCTTTACTTTTCCAAGGGAGGGATTGTAGGGATGTGGGAGGGATACTGATGACACTAGAAGGATTTGAAAAGAAGTCTGTGAAAGGTGCCCCGAAACAATGAAGTGTTTTTTGCTTTGTCTTCTGGAAAATTTTAGCCTATTAGGATTGAGTGAAGTGGATCAAAGCAAGTAGTAGACTCCAGAACATACCTGTAGCCCCCTGTGCATGTCACATCAGTGGAATATAATTCTCAAAGTGCATTAAAGATGACCCTCTTTCTCCCACTGGCTATAATGGGCAATATATTCTCTCTCTCTCTCTTTCTCTGTCTCTGTCTCCCTCTCTCTGTCTCTCTCTCTGTCTCTCTTCCCAAATAATTACTGCTGACTTCAGTACGGCCACCAATAGGTCCCAATATTTCCTCTATTAACTGCAGAAATTCAATTTTATTTGTAGTTTTGTGAGGTATATTGCACAATATGAATCTTCGCTGATTGTTTAGATAGTTATTTTCAATATACGCAATATTATAGTTTGCAAACTAAAAGTTTAAGGAGCATGTAATGGTATGATTTCGCAACAATTTTTTTTTGTTAAGCAAGTAAAATGTTTAATGCCTGACAGATTTATTTAAAAGGGGCCCATTACTTCATCTACTTAAATCCCTCCTGAGGTAACTGACAGAAAACAGTACTGTTTGTTTAATTAAGCTGGCTCATATTTCGCAATGCAGGAGATCTGCTCTAGTCCACAGGCTTGCCTTTTCTTACAGCCCCTATCTTCACATATTGTAATCACACTTCTGACCTGCAGACATAAATGGGCTTTCACAATTTTTATGATTTCACTCTTGTATCTGCTTGTCATTTTAAAATGCTTTCCTCAGACCCCCTGCCTCTCTCAACTCCCTTCTCTCTGTAAGGAAAAGGAATATGCAATATATGTAGAATTATATGGGTATGAATGATGACAAGTGAATTGATGCAGTTAATCCAGCGTATCCGTAGGACATGTTTGGTACAGCTTTATTTATAGCGTGAGAAACACATTTTCATTAGAACGTGCTGTTACTGAAAGGATATAACCAAATAATTTGAACATTGGTCCCAACAAAGGGGGTCTATAATAGTCCTCTGTGAAAAATACATTCCTTGTCTTGATTGAGTCATATAACTATAACTTATATCAGTTATAAACAATGAGGACATCTGATTTGATGACTTGAAAATTACAATCCTGGCACTGTGCTAACCATGTCCTCTGTGACTTTTACACAGTGCTGGAGTCTGTTTCATTATATGAAACAGGTCATACTTGGAAAGATGTGATCAGTTGAAGTCTTGTGTTCAATCTAAGGGATCTGCATGTATGTAATGACAAATGTGTTAACCAAATGTGCCATGGTATCCAATAATTACTCTGCCAGTGATCGTGTATTGACAATGTGAGAGCACCAAGGTCCATTATAGCTGCTGTCAGGTTAGATTTGTGTAAATCTCATCCTCACAGCATGAATTGTGAGATAGACGGAACCAGGGACTTAAGAGTTGCAATGCTATGATACTGTGACACCAGAGAACCACCTGCAATAATGCGGTGGAGTTCTGAGCCCATAATAACTCGTATCTGCTCCTGTATAGAATCCCCTGATTTATTCTGTTCCATTCTAGTTTTGCAAGAGTCCCAGTCCAATATCCTAATGTATTGGTAAACAAGTTATATTTATCTCAATTCAATTATTAGAACATTACAACTGCTGCTGAGATTCTAATGCAGTTTGTTCATATTGATGCACAATTTTGTTAAACATATAATGAAGATTTTAAAGATCTTAGAACCAATGGATCTGAATTTAGTTTATTAAAGGTTTTAATGACAACTTCAGTGCTGTAGCAACGTAGGATTATTTTCAAATTTTATTACTGATTTTCAGCTTATTTCTTTCCAATTTTTGCTTTTATAATCTGTACAGTGCTGAATTCTGCTTACATTTCAACTTATATCATTTAGCATCATTGTGCATTACCTAGGCTGACTTTTTATATTCATTGCTAGCAAGGCCAGCATTTATTGCCCATCCCTAATTCCCCTTGAGACGGTGGTAGTAGAATAAAAGTGAGTAACTTACTAAGCCATTTTAGAGGGCTGTGAAGAGATAACCACATTGCTGTTGGTCAGGAGTCATATATAGATCAGACTGGGGAAGGACAACACATTTTGTTCCCTAAAGGACATAAGCAAACCTGATGGGTTTTTATGACAATCAGTAGTTTTATGGTCACCATTACTAATACTAGCCTTTTCTTTCAATTCCCACTTTATCTAATTAGCTGCATTTAAAATTCTTAGCTCCTATGGTGGGAATTGAACTCATGTCTCAAGATCATTAGCTCAGTAGTATTATTATGCTGTCATATCCTATGCTCCATTGCAGTCAATGGAGCTGCATGTCAGGCACTGTGTACAACAGGCACTCAATCTGATAGCACCCATTTGCATCAGCACCTGAGACCAATTTCTTCCTCAGAATGCTTGGTGACGACAGAATAATCAATAAACTTTCATTGCTTGGATTTTCTTTGGTGATTCATAACTTCACAAAATCAAAATGTTAGAGCTAAATGGATTTCGTGTTTGATTTCCCATCAGACTATGTGTGACAGTCTTGGCATGTTTCTTAAATAATCCATTTCTTGAAGTGAAATATACAAATGCTAATGTTTAGAGACACTTTTTAACCATAACATGCTTGGAAATTAAGGTTCTTGTCAATGAAAAAAACTGTTCTTTTTTTTCTGTGGAACATAGGAATAGGAGGAGGCCAATCAGGCCCTTGAGCCTGTTCCGCCATTCAATGAGATCATGACTGATCTGTGACCTAACTCCATATACTCACCTTTGTCCCATATCCCTTAATAACTTTGGTCAACAAAAATTCATCAATCTCAGATTTAAAATTAACATTTGACTAACATCAATTACCCTTTGCAGAAGAGAGTTCCAAACTTCTACCACCCTTTTGTGATAAAGTAGTTGTTACAACCGGGTGAGGAAGGGGTCTCAGGCTCCCCTCTTGGCCTGTTCCTGATTTGGCTGTAACAGGGTTTAACTTTTGAAACAGTGTTTTTAGCTTAATGCCTCAGTGAGTCCTTGCTCACTGATCTCTAATTGTAATTGCAAAGTGAACCAACCAGACAGGTTTTCTTAGGTTTAAACACAAAAGATGTAAGTTTATTAGCCTTAACACTCTAACTTGGTTAAAATTACTAAAATACGCGCACAACCACGCTAGCATGCATATGAGATAAAAACACACACAAATAGATACAAAGGGGGATAAAGAATTAAGTGGGCAGCGAGGTTGGAGTAGTAAATGGAATTCAGTTATTGTCTTTAGTTTTGCTGTAAAGTCCTTGGTTAGAATTGCAATCTTGTAGTTCTCGCTGGGGCTCAATGCACACTTTCATATTTGCTTCTCTGGTACCAGAAGGCTGAGGAGGTCCTCTGTCTTGAGACTTAAGCCTATTCCGTGGGTCTCAGGGACTTTACTTGAGAGAGAGAGAGACAGGGAGTAAGGTCTTCCTTCTCTTTGGTCTTCAAATTGCAGTCTGCCCGAAACACTTTCTGTGAGGCACAATTCAAACCATTCCCAGTCTGGCCAGCAGGTAAGTCATGTGACCAGCTCTTTGTTTGAAACAGTATTGCCTGCAAGGGTTGTTGATTCTCAAAGTTCTCCAGTCACACTTGGTGGGGTGTGGAGCTCTGGCTCTTACACAGACAAAGAAGGTTGATTATTATGATTGCCCAGACCAATCTTGTTAATTGAATCAGTGAGCACTCCCATTGACTCTCTATTCAACTGTCTTTCAGAATGCAAATGTGCAGCCATGTTTCAGCTGTTCAACTCTGTGGTCTTTTTTAAACAGGTTCTGTGCAATGTCCAGCAAAAAGGTTCAAGTCGTGTTCCATCTGACAAAATTAATATGTTTCCATTTGGCAGGTGTGGTTTCCATCACATAGTTGACAGGAAAATGTCTGTAGATGTGATTTATATGGATTTCCCGAAGACATTTGATAAAGTCCCTCATAAGAGACTGTTATCAAAAGTTGAAGCTCATGGAATTGAAGGCATATTATTGAGCTGTCTTGGGGCAATAGACAAAGAGAAGGCCTGGCTCTAATTTTTAGACTATGCCCCCTAGTCCTAGACTCCCCAGCCACTGGAAGTAGTTTCCTCTATCTACCCTATCTGCTCCCCTTAATAACTTGAAAACTTCAACCAAATCACCACTTAACCTTCTAAACTCCAGAGAATACAACCCCAGTTTGTATAGTCTCTCCTTGTAATTTAACCCTTGGAGTCCAGATATCAATCTAGTAAATCTTCATTGCACTCTCTCCAAGGCTAATATGTTCTTTCTTAGTTGAGGTACCCAGAACTGCTGACAATACTCCAGGGCTGGGATTTTGTTGAGCTCCCGACATCAGGCTCCGTGGCGGGGTGGTGGGGGGTGGGGGGGGGGGGGGTGCAGCACCACCATGGAGGCCGACGCCAGGAGTGCTGGCTCGATCTTCCCAGCGGAGGCGAGGCTTCATGGCGCACCCCCCACCCCCCGCCACTCATCGATGGACCCATCTTTAAATATTTAAATAAAGGCAATGAATCAATTTAAATACCATTCTTCGCGATCTTACTGGATGCCCGGGATCTTCCGTGCAATGGACGGCACTCACGCGCCTTCACTTTCCCGTCCACTTTGGCACCACCGGGATGGGGAAGGGGGGAACTTTGGATTCTTAGTGTAGTGGGGGGGAGGGTGGTTGGAAATGGGGTCAACTCTGGATTTCTAGTGTAGAGGGGTGGGAAAGGGGTGACATCTGCACTTCATGCAGTTGTGGGGGGGAAGAGGTAAACTTGGCAGGTCAAGGGTTTTGGGGGAAGGGAGACGGCAACTATGCAATGCAAATGTTTTGGGGGGAACATGGCAACAATTTACTTACGGTATAATGTGGGAGGTGGGGGGTGGGGGAGTATGGGTTAACTCTGCAGATTTTGTGGCAGGTCTGGCAGCCTTTTAAAAATGGCACCAGCGCTTGTGCAGAGGCAGCTAATGCTGTTCATAGAGTCGCTGAGGCCGCCCCCGTTATAAAATTAGGGATGGGGGGGGGGTGGCAGCCGGCCCTGCGTATTTAGATGAGCCGCTGCGCGGTGTTGTGGTGTGCGGCGGCGTTGCGGTGTGTGGCCCATACATGCGGGCTGCCATTGTTTTTCATCTGCCGCTGCTCCTGGCAGTGGGAGAATAAAATTCAGCCCCAGGTGTGGTCTAACCACGGCTTTGAATAACTGTAGCGTAACTTGTACCCCCTTGCACTCAAATCCTCTAGATATAAAGGCCAGCATTCAAAGAACAAAGAACAAAGAACAAAGAACAGTACAGCACAGGAACAGGCCATTCGGCCTTCCAAGCCCGCGCCGATCTTGATGCCTGCCGAAACTAACACCTTCTGCACTTCCGGGGACCGTATCCCTCTATTCCCATCCTATTCATGTATTTGTCAAGATGCCTCTTAAATGTTGCTATCATACCTGCTTGTACAAATGAGCGATCTTTATTTACGAGCATGCACGGAGAAGTTCTACTCTCACGAATGATTGTAGGGGTTCTGCTAGTACCTTGTTCCAGCAGTAATTTTATACAGTTTTACAGGAGGTTTACTTGATAAACTGTTTCCTAATTACATCATCTCCCATCTATTGCTTTCCCTGATCTCATCCTGCCTTGGTTACATTATTCACCTCACCAACCTCTTGATTACCCTATTCAAAGAATTCTTAGGCTATTCATAGGATTCAGGTGTCTCCCTCCTGAGCTCGTTTCCTTCTGATTAGGTATTCATATAATTTGGATATCTAGGAGGCAATCTTTCTCAAGTTACAGGGGCCTAAGTTATGCCAAGTATCCCATGGTTCCCTATGCCAGTCTCCCCTATAGAACCCCCTTTTGGTCCTTGGCCAGCACGTGACCCAAGGTAGTCATTACCCTAGGATCCGCTGCCCGGCGAATAATCTGGGATCCTATGGGCTTCGATGAGCTTCGGATCCTTCCCTAGCATCCTCTTATGACCTCACCTGTGTCCAAGTGACTAGGCTTAGTCTGGGATTGATACTTTGTATTGTGCTACATAAATTACTGCAATTTTAGTCAAGCCTGCAGTACTCCCTGGGTACTCCTCTTCAGTCCCCCTTTTGGCCCTAGGCTACTAGCAAGATGGCCAACTAACACTAAGTGCTCCTTGCTCCATCACTGTTGGCCAGACTGGTGGTTAGATCTGCACGGTTACATTTTCTAAATTATGTCTAACATCTCAATTTAGGTGCCTGGGTACAACATTCAACCATACGTCCAATAGCAATTAGCAACTGCACCGCTACCAGTACATGGGAATCAGTTCTAATCCAGGGGTAGACATCCACCCTAATACCCCAGTCCCAAACCGCCTCCCGCCACGATACGTCCTCCAGATTGGCTACCACATCCTCTCCCAGTTGCTTGACCTCCTGTTGGATTCGGTGATACTGCTTCATTGCTGTCTAGGCCTTTTCCCTCACCTTCAGTAGATGTTCCAGCAGTTTAGGGATTCGCTTCCCCTCGGGAAGCAGGTATCTCAACAATTCCTCTGTTAGATCATCGGTTATACTCATCCACTCCCTACGGGGAGGCCGGATGTGAGCTCTCGCCGAATGTCTGATTGTCGTTGGGGCCCGGGGGTGGAAGCAGAAAGTCGTGTTGATTACTGGGCAGTGGATGTTACCGTACTGGTATTAAGGTTCGCTGGTCGTCACACAACATTGTCCTTCTCCACAATGTGCCAACTATGTCGATTCATGGCAGGCACTGGAATATTTCAAGGGTAAAGTTTAGGGTGGTATTAAAACCATGCGAGGCTCTCGTCCCTATCCCTATGGGATGTAGGCAGACAACATTATTCCCTACACCCAGCCAGCGAGATCCCGTAAGGAGGGAATCTCTCTGGGTTGCGTATTTGGGTACGAGGTTGTACTTTGGCCAATTGCTATCTCCCATGATCCCTGTGTTCTCCACCCCGCATTCTTTAGTGTTTTGCCAGCATGTTGGTTAAATTTAAATATAACTTAAAATTCCATTTAAACATTGCTTTGCTCAATATGATTTAGAAGTCAGCAAACTCATTATAGCTAACAGCCATAATTCATTAATAAATACCGACTGGCTCTACACAATTATTCTAGCAATTCAATTTTTTAAATGAAGAGTTACAATTGATCAGTGAATCTGGCTGTGCAGTTCAGCCATGAAGTGAGCCAATGTGCTCATGTACACTTAATGGAGTCTAACAACCTCTCTCATTCAGGATACAAATAATGAACAGATTACCCAAAATGGGACCCAACAGTCAACATTCACGTTGATTAGACAATTTAATAACAAATAACTTGAATAGAACTTAATCCAACAAGAAACTGCACACAGATAGAATAGGGGTTATAAAGTTAGAACTACAGTGGGTGATATGCTAGATTTATGCATGACTGCTTTAAGTATAACGGGAACCTTCATTTCCATGCTTTGCAACTTCAGGCACTGCTGTTCCCCATTCCCAACTGCCCCGAGCTACTCCTTAGGCAGACTAGTTTGTTAACCGTTACACTTAATGTTCCACGAGCCCGATTGCAATTGGCATTGCTCAAGTTCTTATAGAACAGGCCATGTTGGGTCTCCCAGTCAACCGACTTGGTTCTTTCCGTGCTGGTGGTTGCCAGACATTCCAGCAGCAGCTTTTTTGGGAGCAGAGTGCGAGCGAGTGAGCAGCTGGGAAGCTTTTTCCAGAGCAGAGTGCGAGCGAGTGAGCAGCTGGGAAGGTCAGTTTGAAAGTAAACTTAATTTCCTTTTGTTCTCGGCGGAGGCCAGGGGGCTGCTGGGTAAGTAAAACACTATATATTTGGGCGGTTTCTGAACCCGAGACACCACACTTGTAGTGTCTCCCACCCGCCCTCCTCCTCTAACCAAAAAAAAGGACTCGGTGGGGTGTATATAAGGTAAGGCTTTTTCTATTTCTCTGGTTTTATCGTGATTGGTAAAAACTTTTCGTTCCTTTTTCATTTAACTGAGTTAAGCTTAAGATTAAAAATGGCAGGAGATCTCAGACCCGTGTCATGCTCCTCTTGCTCAATGTGGGAGCTCAGGGACATGGCTGATGTCCCTGACTCCTTCACGTGCAGGAAGTGTGTCCAACTGCAGCTCTTGTTAGACCGCATGACGGCTCTCGAGCTGCGGATGGACTCACTTTGGAGCATGCGCGATGCTGAGGAGGTCGTGGATAGCACGTTTAGTGAATTGGTCACACCGCAGATTAGGATTGCTGAGGGAGAAAGGGAATGGGTGACCAAAAGGCAGAGAAAGAGCAGGAAGGCGGCGCAGGAGTCCCCTGCGGTCATCTCCCTCCAAAACAAGTATACCGTTTTGGATACTGTTGAGGGAGATGGCTCACCAGGGGAAGGCAGCTGTAGCCAGGTTCATGGCACCGTGGCTGGCTCTGCTGTTCAGAAGGGTGGGAAAAAGAGTGGAGGGGCTATAGTCATAGGGGATTCGATTGTAAGGGGAGTAGATAGGCGGTTCTGTGGTCGAAAACGAGACTCCCGAATGGTATGTTGCCTCCCAGGTGCACGGGTCAGGGATGTCTCAGATCGGCTGCAGAACATTCTAAAGGGGGAGGGTGAACAGCCAGTTGTCGTTGTGCACATAGGCACCAATGATATAGGTAAAAAACGGGATGAGGTCCTACAAGCAGAGTTTAGGGAGTTAGGAGCCAAGTTAAAAAGTAGGACCTCAGAGGTAGTAATCTCAGGATTACTACCAGTGCCACGTGATAGTCATAGGAAAAATGAAAAAATAGTCAGGATGAATGCGTGGCTTGAGAGATGGTGCAGGAAGGAGGGGTTCAGATTTTTGGGACATTGGGACCGGTTCTGGGGGAGGTGGGACTATTACAAATTGGACGGTCTACACCTGGGCCGGACTGGAACCAATGTCCTTGGGGGTGCTTTTGCTAACGCTGTTGGGGAGGGTTTAAACTAATGTGGCAGGGGGATGGGAACCAATTGAGGAGGTCAGTTGACAGTAAGGAGGTAGTAACAAAAGCCTGTAAGGAACTAGATAATGAAGTCAGTGTGACTAAGGGGAAGAGCAGGCAGGGAGCAGATGATGAATGTAAAGGGACTGGTGGTCTGAGGTGCATTTGTTTTAATGCAAGAAGTGTAGTAGGTAAGGCAGATGAACTTAGGGCTTGGATTAGTACCTGGGAGTATGATGTTATTGCTATTACTGAGACTTGGTTGAGGGAAGGGCATGATTGGCAACTAAATATCCCAGGATATCGATGCTTCAGGCGGGATAGAGAGGGAGGTAAAAGGGGTGGAGGAGTTGCATTACTGGTCAAAGAGGATATCACAGCTGTGCTGAAGGAGGGCACTATGGAGGACTCGAGCAGTGAGGCAATATGGACAGAACTCAGAAATAGGAAGGGTGCGGTAACAATGTTGGGGCTGTACTACAGACCTCCCAACAGCGAGCGTGAGATAGAGGTACAAATATGTAAACAGATTATGGAAAGATGTAGGAGCAACAGGGTGGTGGTGATAGGAGATTTTAATTTTCCCAACATTGACTGGGATTCACTTAGTGTTAGAGGTCTAGATGGAGCAGAATTTGTAAGGAGCATCCAGGAGGGTTTTCTAGAGCAGTATGTAAATAGTCCAACTCGGGAAGGGGCCATACTGGACCTGGTGTTGGGGAATGAGCCCGGCCAGGTGTTTGAAGTTTCAGTAGGGGACTACTTTGGGAATAGTGATCACAATTCCGTAAGCTTTAAAATACTCATGGACAAAGACGAGAGTGGTCCTAAAGGAAGAGTGCTAAATTGGGGGAAGGCCAACTATACCAAAATTCGGCAGGAGCTGGGGAATGTAGATTGGGAGCAGCTGTTTGAAGGTAAATCCACATGTGATATGTGGGAGGCTTTTAAAGAGAGGTTGATTAGCGTGCAGGAGAGACATGTTCCTGTGAAAATGAGGGATAGAAATGGCAAGATTAGGGAACCATGGATGACAGGTGAAATTGTGAGACTAGCTAAGAGGAAAAAGGAAGCATACATAAGGTCTAGGCGGCTGATGAAAGACGAAGCTTTGAAAGAATATCGGGAATGTAGGACCAATCTGAAACGAGGAATTAAGAGCGCTAAAAGGGGTCATGAAATATCTTTAGCAAACAGGGTTAAAGAAAATCCCAAAGCCTTTTATTCATATATAAGGAGAAAGAGGGTAACTAGAGAAAGGATTGGCCCACTAAAGGACAAAGGAGGAATGTTATGCTTGGACTCAGAGAAAATGGGTGAGATTCTAAACGAGTACTTTGCATCGGTATTCACCGAGGAGAGGGACATGACGGATGTTGAGGTTAGGAACAGATGTTTGATTACTCTAGGTCAAGTCGGCAGAAGGAGGGAGGAAGTGTTGGGTATTCTAAAGGGCATTAAGGTGGACAAGTCCCCAGGTCCGGATGGGATCTATCCCAGGTTACTGAGGGAAGCGAGAGAGGAAATAGCTGGGGCCTTAACAGATATCTTTGCAGCATCCTTAAACACGGGTGAGGTCCCGGAGGACTGGAGAATTGCTAATGTTGTCCCCTTGTTTAAGAAGGGTAGCAGGGATAATCCAGGTAATTATAGACCGGTGAGCCTGACGTCAGTGGTAGGGAAGCTGCTGGAGAAGATACTGAGGGATAGGATCTATTCCCATTTGGAAGAAAATGGGCTTATCAGTGATAGGCAACATGGTTTTGTGCAGGGAAGGTCATGTCTTACCAACTTAATAGAATTCTTTGAGGAAGTGACAAAGTTGATTGATGAGGGAAGGGCTGTCGATGTCATATACATGGACTTCAGTAAGGCGTTTGATAAGGTTCCCCATGGCAGGCTGATGGAGAAAGTGAATGCGCATGGGGTCCAAGGTGTACTAGCTAGATGGATAAAGAACTGGCTGGGCAACAGGAGACAGAGAGTAGCAGTAGAGGGGAGTTTCTCAAAATGGAGACGTGTGACCAGTGGTGTTCCACAGGGATCCGTGCTGGGACCACTGTTGTTTGTGATATACATTAATGATTTGGAGGAAAGTATAGGTGGACTGATTAGCAAGTTTGCAGACGACACTAAGATTGGTGGAGTAGCAGATAGTGAAGGGGACTGTCAGAGAATACAGCAGAATATAGATAGATTGGAGAGTTGGGCAGAGAAATGGCAGATGGAGTTCAATCAGGGCAAATGTGAGGTGATGCATTTTGGAAGATCCAATTCAAGAGTGAACTATACAGTAAATGGAAAAGTCCTGGGGAAAATTGATGTACAGAGAGATTTGGGTGTTCAGGTCCACTGTTCCCTGAAGGTGGCAACGCAGGTAAATAGAGTGGTCAAGAAGGCATACGGCATGCTTTCCTTCATCGGACGGGGTATTGAGTACAAGAGTTGGCAGGTCATGTTACAGTTGTATAGGACTTTGGTTCGGCCACATTTGGAATACTGCGTGCAGTTCTGGTCGCCACATTACCAAAAGGATGTGGATGCTTTGGAGAGGGTGCAGAGGAGGTTCACCAGGATGTTGCCTGGTATGGAGGGCACTAGCTATGAAGAGAGGTTGAGTAGATTAGGATTATTTTCATTAGAAAGACGGAGGTTGAGGGGGGACCTGATTGAGGTGTACAAAATCATGAGAGGTATAGACAGGGTGGATCGCAAGAGGCTTTTTCCCAGAGTGGGGGATTCAATTACTAGAGGACACGAGTTCAAAGTGAAAGGGGAAAAGTTTAGGGGGGATATGCGTGGAAAGTTCTTTATGCAGAGGGTGGTGGGTGCCTGGAACGCGTTGCCAGCGGAGGTGGTAGATGCGGGCACGATGGCGTCTTTTAAGATGTATCTAGACAGATACATGAATGGGCAGGAAGAAAAGAGATACAGACCCTTAGAAAATAGTCGACATGTTTAGATTGAGGATGTGGATCGGCGCAGGCTTGGAGGGCCGAAGGGCCTGTTCCTGTGCTGTAATTTTCTTTGTTCTTTGTTCTTTGTTTACTGTGGTTTTCATGGTCCTGTAAAGAGAGAACATAGCAGAAGCCGGTCATCACTAATTAGTCCTAATTATTCTTTGCATTTCCATTCTCCTTGATCTGTGTCCAGTGTTTCCACTGGCCTTTCCCTTCCATATCCACATGTACAAGTGTTGCTGGTCATCAGGACTTCGTAAGATCCTAGCCAGCAAGATGCTAAGCCTGGTTTTGCAAGTAGGACTCGAACAATCACTTGATCCCCGACTCTGGGCAACTTTTTCCTGTCCTTTAGACTAACTTCCAAGTTCTGATGTTCCTTACTTAACCACATTTGAATTCCTCTTTAACTTGCCGCAAGTGTTTGAAAGGCTAAAACTGAGTTTTTGCTGGACTTTTGCAAGGCTCCGGACTTATCTTTATATTTGGAAAACAAACTGGAGCTTCATCCCCAGTTGCCAATAGTTTGTGCCAGTATGTCTCAATTTTAACATTGCACTGAAAATCACAAATTCAAGCACACAAACATCATGTGCCCAAACAAAATAAATAAATCCACACACACAAGTTTTTCTTCTTTTGTCCTTTCAACAGCACTTTAGACTACTGGGTATTTCCCATGTAATTTATTTATTTAGAGATACAGCACTGAAACAGGCCCTTCGGCCCACCGAGTCTGTGCCGACCAACAACCACCCATTTATACTAACCCAACAGTAATCCCGTATTCCCTACCACCTACCTACACTAGGGTCAATTTACAATGGATAATTTACCTATCAACCTGCAAGTCTTTGGCTGTAGGAGGAAACCAGAGCACCCGGTATTGGTCATTCTGTCAGGGTGTGGTCTGCTCGAGTGCTATTAACATATGGGATATCCTTTAAATCCCCTGCGCAGCTCGACCTCTTGTGAAGGTGTGCTTTGCGGTCTCTCTCAGCACAGTCTCCTGCGTGATAATGGCCTTCACGATACTTCTAAATCCGCTACGTGGCTTCACCTACTATGTGGCTCTGTGCTGCAGCTTTCTCAGCGCTGCTCTTTGCCCGGCTCTCTCAAATGGTGACCTACTACCCTGGCACGCTCTTTGATCGCTTGGCATTCGAGTCTCCAGGCGTTGGTTCTTTGATACACACTTAAAGTACCAGTCCCGCGACTGTGAGGTAGACCTTTTCTAACTATGGATGGTAAAATGAAAGGTACTCACCCCTTGATTGGTCTCCTCACTGTCGTGGTGCCAATGTGGTGTATCCTGCTGACTACGCCAAATGTAAGGGTGAGGGCTTTCCCCAGTACCCAAAAACACCTCGAGAGTCGGATGTCTTGTACAAATGAGTGATCTCTATTTACGAGCATGCAAGGAGAAGTCCTACACTCACAAATGATTGTAGGGGTTCTGCTAGTACATTGTTCCGGTGATCATTTTCTACAGTTTTGCAGGAGGTTTACTTGATAAACTGTTTCTTAATTACATCATCTCCTATCTATTGTCTTCCCTGATTTCATCCTGCCTTGGTTATATTATTTACCTCGTCAACTTTTGATTACCCGATTCATAGGATTCTTAGGCTATTCATAGGATTCAGGTGTCTCCCTCCTGAGCTTGTTACCTTCTGATTAGGTATTCACATAATTCATGTGTCTAGCAGGCAAGCTTTCTCAAGTTACAGGGTCCTAATTTACACCAAGTATCCCATGGTTCCCTATGCCAGTCTCCCCTACACCTCTAAGTTGAATTTGCAGCTGCAGTTCATTCAGTTCGTTCCTTATACGCTCTGTGTTTGTATCAAGAACACTTGTTTGGGCCACACAACTTAACCTGTCCTTCTGCTTGAATGTTTTACCCACATGTTTCTTATTTCTCTCTCCTAGTTTAATTACTTTACATTTTTTGTTTTCGCTTTACTTGTTGTGCCTAAAGCACAATTCCTGACTATTATTCTATTTTCTTCCCTTTTGGTTTTTTTAGAAGTATTATATATATTGCTTTTCCCATCATTTACTAATTTAAAGTCCTTGTGAAGCATAGAGTCCCAAAGGTGGAGTCAGGGGTGGGGAAGAACATTTGCTTTGTTTGCTGTTTGTGATGAAATCTTAAACAACAGTCTAAAGAATATTTGTATAACTTTAATAGAAACAGAAAGATTTCAATTTTCAGTTTGTGGGGAAGAGAGTGAAACAAGGAAGTGCATAGCAAAGTTGGGAGGCCAGTTTAGGCAGTCGTATACTTGCAGTGCATTAAAAATCTGTAAGTATGTTGATTTAATATAAAACACCTCCTCTCCGATAGGCACATGTACATACACCCCCCCCCCCCCCCCCCCACATGTTGTTTATCCATTGCACAATATAGTTTTTAGGTGGTGTTTCGACTGATTACTCCTTTTTTCCCAAGAAATAATATGAGAATCTACTGAAGTGGTACTACTCACTGCAAATTGGTTTAGCATTCAAAAATGAATCATCTGTACATAATGACCTCAAATCCATTGTGATATTAAAGGCAAGAGCCTGTTTTCTAATGCTGTGTACTATTTGCAGTGGTAGATTATTCTCTTCTCTTCTGTTGAGTGTAAAATGTATTCACTTGGCATGCATTCATAAATTGGTGCTTTCAATGCCTATGTTAAATTATGTCGATTAATATATTTGACATTTAATTAATTGTTTGGAAGCCCTCTATGTTAAACTAATTCAGTGGTACATTAAACTTGAAATTTATCTCAAGTCAATGAGAGTCATTGTCACATGTGATATTTGTCAAACCTGGTACTACTGTGTTTTACTCAGTTCGTTTAAGTATTGATTTGTTTCCACAATACATGGTTTCCTTTTTAAAGACAATGCAGGATAATTGAAGGTGTTTTGAAATTTCTGGGAGGAAGTGGTCGGTGATGTGTAAGAATCACACCATTACTAGCCAGGGTCAGATATTATGTCTTTGATTTCAAACCACCTTTCTGTAAAAATCGAGTCCTGCAACTCAACTAACTACAAATTTTAATCTAATTACATTTACAAAATGGGATGTTCTCGATTGATATCTTAGTCAATAATCCTTGCATTGCTTGTCTGACTCAGCCACTGCAACAGTTCTCTTCTTAAGAAGGCAGCAAAGTTATTTTGTCCATCAATTACGACCATATGAATTAAGAGCAAAAGTAGGCCATTTGGCCCCTTGAGCCTGCTCCGCTATTCAATAAGATCATGGCTGATCATTTCTGTCTCGAATTTCACACTCCCATCTACCCCCGATAATCTTTGATTCCCTTGCAAAACAAGAATCTATCTACCCCCGCCTTAAAAATATTCAATGAGCCCACCTCCACCATCTTCTGAGGCAGAGAGTTCCAAAGTCACACAACCCTCAGAGAAAATGTTTCTCCTCATCTCTGTCCTAAAAGGGTGACCCCTGGTTTTTCAAAAGTGCCCCCTAGTTCTGGACTCACCCACAAGAGGACACATCCTTTCCACATCCACCTTGTCAAGACCGTTCAGGATCTTATAAATGACAATCAAGTCTCCTCTCACTCTTCTAAACTCCAGTGAACATAAGCCCAGTCTGTCCAACCTTTCCTCACAAGACAACCCGCTCATTCCAGGTATTAATCTAGTAAACCTCCTCTGAACCGCCTCCAACGCATTTACATCCTTCTTTAAATAAGGAGCCCAAAACTTCCCACAGTATTCGAGATGTGGGCTCACCAACGCCCTGTATAACTGAAACATAACATCCTTACTTTTATTTTCAATTCCTCTCGTAATAAAGGATAGCATTCCATTAGCACCTGCGTACTAACATTTTGTGACTCATGCACTAGAACACCTAGATCCCTCTGCAGCTCGGAATTCTGCAGTCATTCTCCATTTAAGTAATACTCTGCTTTTTCATTCTTCCTGCCAAAGTGAACAACTTCACATTTTCCCACATTGACAGATAAACTATGGATATTTGCCCACACACTCAAGCTATCTATATCGGTCTGCAACCTCCTTATGTCCTCTTCACAACATACTTTTCTACCTATCTTTGTGTCATCTGCAAATTTGGTTACCATGCCATTGCTCCCCTCAGCTAAGTCATTGATATAAATTGTAAAAGGTGGAGGCCCAGGTTACCAGACAAACTATGTAAAATTATGGTTTGTCTTAGTCCTATGTTTAGATTATAGATTAAAGGACCTTTTTTATAATTCATGGGATGTGGGCATCACTGGCAAGGCCAGCATTTATTGCCCATCCTTAACTACCCTTGAGTATGTGGTGGTGAGCCACCTTCTTGAATACAACTGATTAGCTTGCTAGACCATTTCACAGGGCAGTTAAGAATCAATCACATTGCAGTGGGTCTGGAGTCACATATAACCCAGAGCAGGTGAGAATAGCAGAATCCCTTCCCTAGAGAACATTAGTGAACTACTTGCCTTTTTGTAGTTTCATGGTCACTATTACTGAGACTATCTTTTTATTCAGGTTTATTTCATTAACTGAATTTAAATTCCCCAGCTGCTGTGGTGGGATTTGAACTCAAGTCACAGAGTCATCACAGCAGCATTATGCTGCCAGACCCGCTGAGTATTTCCAGCACTTTTTGTTTTTATCCTCTAGATTACTAATCCAGTAACATAAGCATCATGCTACCATACCCTATAACAGCTGTAACCAAAAGTTTTAATACAGAACCCACTAGCTGTCAGAATGTATAAAATAACTGCTGTATCAGAGATCTATGGCAACATTTCCTAACAGACACAATGAGCAAACAGATATTGTGTTCCACTCCTCAGATTTTGCTTTTGTCACTCATTAACTCATAATAGAACTCTGTAATTCATGGTTTAAGACACAAATTTAAATATACTTCACTCAGTATACGTGCAATTTTTACTACTCTCAAAAGGGAAGTTGGCAAAAGGGTAGTTTCACATAGGATGAGAGTTTGCTTCAACTATTTTTGTATGTTTATTTCCCTGGAACTAATTTCCTGCTGAAAGGAAACTTTCTGACAGCCAATTACTCACAGATGGCGGCAGGGCGCACAATGGGTCTGCATTTATTTATGCTAAGCCAGAGTTTTAGTAGATAAATGTTGTGGGCTACTGGAGCATTCATGTTTTTCCACATCTCCATTTCAGTTGCTCCACTTGAAAACCATGGAACAGGTCAGGATGGATGACCAGGCATCTCGGTTAACCAGCTGCTCTTATTAAAGTGTAATCCAAGATGGAAGACTGCAGATTTTTTTAAAATCTCCCTCTTATTGGCTAGGTCCCTTGCCTGCACTCCACGCTGTGTCAGATGATCTGACAAGAGACAATAAAGGACGCATGAGATAAAATATTGGCAAAAGTTGGGGTTTTGAACCAAAGCCGGGAGAGGAGCCATAGCTTTAACATTAATTAGGTGAACATGGTCAATAAGTGGAATGTTTATTTGACACCTTGGTTAGGGCTAGTGATTTGTCAAGGCACTGCATCGTGCAACAAATTCTATGAATCTTACCCTGGCCTTCAGATGAGATATTTGTTCAGGTGAATGTAAATAGCACAATGCAAATAGAAGTTGGGAGCTGACCATGGTCTCTTGGCCAATATTCCTCCTTCAAGCATCACCACCAAAAACTAATAAATTGGTTATGCATTTTATTTGCTGCTCACAAGACTGTATCAGAACAGTGACTAAACCAAAAGTAACTTATTCACTGAGATGCTTAGGGCATCCTAAAGATGTGACAAGGTGATTTATAAATTGCAAGCTCTTTCTATTTTCAGGTCAGCCCAACTTCCCCAGTCATTTTCCCCTCTGACAGTCTGTTTTAGAGTTGCTGATGTTGACATACCTAAAATTGAAGGAAGGTTCCATCTGGTTACTGAAACAAATGTACATTAACTGGAGCTGTTCGAGCATTAACCTGAAGTGCCAGTAAAGAACAGGGAGCTGGCCGATGATGAGTCTGTAAGAACAGCTAGAATGCGACGATCAGGAGCACCTTTTCTTAACCGTGTTTAATTTTATTTTCCCATTCAATTGAAGCTTTGTTTATTGAACAGAAATACTGACCACTAATGAAAAACATTATCAGTGCTGTTCCACAAATAACATTAGAAACCCTGAAAAACCTGAGACAAAACATTTTGAGATGTGCAGTTGTACATGCATGAGGTGGAGAAAGGCACCAGAATATTCATTATCACATAAACTGAAATACAATCACCTCTTCTGCCTGGACTATCCTATTTCCCTGTCCTGTCCGATTCATTTGATGGCACAATTTGAATTTTCACTTTACAAGGTAAGTGTTGTATGCATTAAGTGATATTCATTTATAACTGTTAAGATGTTTAAATTTGAATATGCAATATTTGGATTTTATTGCTATGCAGCTCAACATGATTTACAATCATACCTAATTTAGTTTGGCAGCTTAACTTTGGTTAGTTGCTATGAAGCATGACTTCAACAACTTGAGCTGTGTTTTTTCTCTCTTTCCCCTTGCCTGAAAAAAGAATTGATCCCTTATATCCATGTGGTGAAGCTAAGTTGAAAACTTTCAAGCTTGTAAAGTATTCCGTCTTCGTCTCCCTAACTGTCATGTGGGAGATCACATTCCTTGACAGGGAGAGATTATCCAGCACACTTGATGGCCCGAATGGTCTCCAATTATGCCATAAATTTCCTATGTTTCTAAGTAAGCAAACACCAGTAAGTTTGAGTGACAGGTCGCTTGAGGTTGGAATCCTTGACCTCAAGGTTTGAAGATTAAGTTCCCTGAGCTAATAAGCTAAACGTCATCCAAGTAAACAACCACCTTAAGGGAACTCTTTGAATTTTTAAACAAATGTCCATTTATTTTGCAACAGCAGAGAAAAGGTAACTCTTCTCGATTGCTCATGAGCAGAAATGTAATTAGCTAGGCTTGAAATTCATAAAGGGAGAATGATTGAAAGAACTTGCATTTATGTAGCACCTTTCATGACCTGAATGCCTCCCAAAGGGTTTCACAGCTTATGAACAACTTTTGAAATGTAATCACTGTTGTAATTTAGGGAAATACAGCAATCAACTTAGTGCACAGCAAGATCCCACACAAAGTAATGAGAAACATGACAACTTAAACATAGAAAAATAGGAGCAGGAGTAGGCCATTCAGTCCTTCGAGCCTGCTCCGCCATTCAATACGATCATGGCTTATCATCCAAACTCAATAACCTGTTCCCGCTTTCTCCCCGTATCCCTTGATCCCATTAGCCCTAAGAACTATATCTAACTCTTTCTTGAATATATTTAATGATTTGGCCTCAACTGCTTTCCGTGGTAGAAAATTCCACAGATTCACCACACTCTGGGTGAAGAAATCTCTCCTCATCTCAGTCCTAAACGGCTTACCCCTTATCCTTAGATTGTGACCCTTGGTCCTGGACTCCCCTGCCATCGGGAACATCCTTCCTGCATCTAGTCTGTCCAATCCTGTTAGAATTTTGTAAGTTTCTATGAGATCCCTCTCATTCTTCTAAACTCTAGTGAATACAAGCCTAGTCAACCCAATCTCTCTTCATACGTTAGTCCTGCCATCCCAGGAATCAGTCTGGTAAACCTTCGCTGCACTCCCTCCATAGCAAGAACATCCTTCCTCAGATAAGGAGACCAAAACTGCACGCAATACTCCAAATGTGGTCTCACCAATGCCTTGCATAATTGAAGCAAGACATCCTTGCTTCTGTACTCGAATCCTCTCGCTATGAAGGCCAACATACCATTTACCTTCTTAACTGCCTGCTGCACCTGCATGCTTACTTTCAGCGACTGGTGCACAAGGACACCCAGGTCTCGCTGCACCTCCCCCTTTCCCAATCTGTCGCCGTTCAGATAATCTGCCTTTCTGTTTTTGCCACAAAAGTGGATAATCTCACATTTATCCACATTATACTGCATCTGCCATGTATTTGCCCACTCACTCAACCTGTCCAAATCACACTGGAGCTTCTCTGCATCCTCCTCACAGCTCACACTCCCACCCAGCTTTGTGACGTCTGCAAACTTGGATATATTACATTTAATTCCCTCATCTATATCATTAATATATATTGTGAATAGCTGGGGTCTTAGCACTGATCTCTGCGGTACCCCACTAGTCACTGCCTGCCACTCGGAAAAAGACCCGTTTATTCCTACTCTTTGTTTCCTGTCTGCCAACCAGTTCTCTATCCATGTCAGTACCTTACACCCAATCCCATGTGCTTTAATTTTGCATGCTAATCTCTTATGTGGGGCTTTATCAAAAACCTTCTGAAAGTCCAAATACACCACATCCACTAGTTCTCCCTTACCTACTAAACAGTTTTAGTGATGTTGGTTGAGGGATAAAGTGTGAGAACTCCCCTGTTCTTTTACTTCCAGCGAGAGGGCAGGTGTAGTGTTCCCAACCCTCCTGGAATGACCAGGAATCTAATGGAATCAGGGTTTCCGATCCCAAGCATTGCTTCCAGCAGCCAGGTGATCAGCAATTTCAATTTCTCACCAGACTGCAGCCACACGAACAACAGACACTTGTGAGGTTCAGTATCACTAACTAATCACTGACTGTTAGACTATCTGGAGTCACAAGCAGATCAATTTTAATTTCCAACAGAATCATTTCCCACTAAAATAAAAGCAAAATACTGCAGATGCTGGAAATCTGAAATAAAAAATAAAAACAAGAAATGCTGGAACCACTCAGCATGTCTGGCAGTATC